>NC_141993.1:27221918-27821918 GCF_049901715.1 Pseudonaja textilis
CTAAGTTACTGAATGGATATATTTGTGAATGACATATGGACTGATTGACAATGTTTAAACTCTAATTGGATTAAACAACTATTTAAACTACAAAAACAGTGTTTGTCATCAGTGTGTGTAAACTCTAGGGCCCTTCCTCTCTCATTTGGCTGCCTGGCTTGACTGCTGCTGCACATTCTGTTTGGGAATTTGCCCCCAATCACTAACAGAGCCCCTATGGGATCACCACTGTCACCCGTCATTGCAAACCTGTTCATAGAAGAATTCGAATCCAGAGCCCTAGCCAATGCCACCCACAAACCCAAACTATGGTTAATATACATCAATGACCCATTTGTTATTTGGCCCCATGGAAAAGAAAACCTAAACAATTTCCTAAACACACCTAAACAGCACACACCCCAAAATCAAATTCACCACGGAAATGGAAACAAACAAACAACTACCATTCCTAGATGTACTAATCTACAAAAAAACAGATGGCACACTAGGACACACCATATACCAGAAGAAAACACACACCAACCATTACCTCAACGCCCAATCCCACCACCACCCAGCACAGATGAACTCTGTGGCCAAAACACTAATTCCCAGAACCAAACGCCTGGCAGACAAGACACACATAAAGACTGAACTATGCACCCTGACAGCCAATGGCTTCCACAAAAGCAAAATCACTGGCTTGATCCACAAAAACACACTGAGACATAATGGAGACCTAGAAGATGAACAGACCTATGGAACAGTTGTCCTGCCCTACATAAGAGGTACTACAGACAAAATCAGTAAGATACTACACAGGCATCACATCAAGACTGCATTCAAAACAGACAAAAAAATAGCAGCCATCCAAAGAAACCCCAAAGATAAAATTGACCTGGAAAACCAAGGCATACATGAAGTCCCCTGTGCATCATGCCCTGCCACATACATTGGACAGTCCAATAGAAGAATAAGTACTCGCCTGGATGAACACAAAAATGCAGTAAAAAAGCTGGAACACGCTTCCTCACTAGTCCAACACATGAAAGCCACAAGTCATAGCATCGACTTCAATGGCACCAAAACCCTAGCCACTATAGAAAACCCCAGCTACAGTATTATCAGAGAAGCCATAGAGATTGAAAAAAGATCTGAAAGCATGAATAGAAGAGATGACTCCACCAGACTGTCAATTATCTGGAAGCCTGCACTCACAAACAAAATATCTCCACACCACAAGCCAAGCAAACACCTGGGCACAAACAGACCCCCCCCGATACCTCCAGCTCAAACACACCCCAACCAGGTACCCAGATGAAACCTAGCTTCCTAATAAAGGATAGCCGCCCATTTACTCGGAGCCAAGCCGCACTAAAAGCCTCCAATACAGGAACACAATGTTGCCAGCCAATCAAGACAAAAAAAGCCACAAAACAGACAGAAGATATTAGAAACACCAATCAAGCAGAACACAGCAAACTCCAAGATCAATAAACACAGATCAAGACTCCCAACCAATCAGGATGAAGAAAAAACCATTCTGGCACAGCAGTAGGCTAGCCCCAAATTTAAAACTGAAAC
Source organism: Pseudonaja textilis (assembly GCF_049901715.1). Lineage (NCBI taxonomy): Eukaryota > Metazoa > Chordata > Lepidosauria > Squamata > Elapidae > Pseudonaja > Pseudonaja textilis. The sequence continues at coordinate 27,223,485 of NC_141993.1, forward strand.
GGCTGTGAAAGTCTGACTCACAGACGAACACAATACAGAAGCCTGATGATGGCAGATGAGATTCTGCCGAAACGTTGCTACAACTTTAAAAGCACAACTATAATGACTTGGGAAAATACCCGAACAAAGCTGAATACCATACATACATACATACATACATACATACATACATACATACATGTTTTCGTAGATTTTCACGGGTACAGGTATGCAGGTCTTGGTGTGTTCGGGTATTTTCCCATGTAGTAGGGTAGAAAGGAACATATATACAGCAGAGCATGAACTGACTTATACCATGAATTTCCCAAACAACTGGGAAATTGATATTAGAACTGATATTACATAGGCTACTGCCAATTACCACATTGATTACTAAGAAGATGTATTTCAACCCAATATAACAGGGGTGTCAAACTCATGGCATCATGGCGGCATCACATGACATATCGGGACTTTTTCCCCCTTCGCTAAACTGGGCTTGAGCGTGGCCAGAGCATGACGCATCCAGTCCATGGGCTGGGAGTTTCACAGCTCTACAATATATGTTGCTTTTATTTCAGGATACTGGGGAATATGTGTGATCTGTAATGCAGATGGTCTATTGGTCTTATCTTCCTTTAACAACACTGAAATTTTGCAGAGATTAGAAAACCTAGCATGAATTTTCAAGCTAATGAGTATTTCTCAACCTTGCTAGTTTGAAGATGTGTGGACTTGATCTTCTACAATTCCCCATTAGCATTGCAGTCATCAATTCCCAGAATTCCTCAGTCAGCATTTCCTTCCTTCCTTCCTTCCTTCCTTCCTTCCTTCCTTCCTTCCTTCCTTCCTTCCTTCCTTCCTTCCTTCCTTCCTTCCTTCCGCCAAGACTGAGAAACACAGCGCTAGACTGTGACTATTTAGTTTTATTAGGAAATTTGTCAGTAGGGATCCAATCTCCTTTTAGCAAGAAGAATCCAAACACAATGTTAACTAGGGGATTTCAATCAATTTTAATTAAAGCAATTCTGTTACCAAACTACTTAATGGCTTACTAAATATTACTAAGCATTACTTGCCAGAATAGTTTTGTTTGGTTTTTCATTAGTGGCTCCTCGCCATCACTAATGATCTCATCCCTTCAGATATAGAGTTTCTTTCTCCTTAGAGCTTAACTACAAATGTCAGCTTTTCTTATGCAATTAAATTGCTAACTCTCAGAAGAGCGGTAAAAAGACATACTTCTTTACTGGCAGAACTTCTCAAATCAGGAAGTAAAAAACCAATTTTTGAAACGAGCTGCAAATGAGCACAGGGGGCAGTTATAGGGAAATTATGTTAATACAGATTTACTGTTGTTTCTTGTTGGAGTTCTTCTAAAGGACAACCCTCTCCTTCCCCATTTTTTGTTTCACAGATGCTGATTTGGGAAATTAAAAAAAAAAAATCTGTTCAGATGTTTCACTGCAAAGTTTATTTATTTATTTGTTTGTCAAGCATGCATGAGAAAACAAGTATAAGTATGAACATAACATATGAACATATAAGTATAAACAGGCATAAGTATATACACAATAAATGAGTACAAATAAATGGATAAAAGGGAACAGTAGGACAGGGACGGTAGGCACGCTGGTGCGCTTATGCACGCCCCCTTACAGACCCCTTAGGAATGGAGTGAGGTCCATGCTAGACAGTTTAAGGTTAAAGTTTTGGGGGTTTGCGGAAGGGTTTCCTTTTCTGTTTCAGATAGACAGCGACTGTAATTTTGGAAAGAAGAAAAATTGACTTGTGGACTCTTTGCACAAAAAACATTCACAAATGCATATCTTTTCTCAGGTCACATTGTTAGGGCTCAGTAAGCTAACATTCTTCAAATTTACTAGGAGCCTTATTTCTATTTATAACTTGTCTTTCCAAGGGAATATATATAAATAAAAGGCAGAATATTATATTTCCCCAAAGGGAGAAAGGGAGAAACATTTTTTTAGAGGCAGGAACCAGACACAAGTCTTCCTTAATAGCCCTCATCAGATATTTTGTGCCCATTAAGAAAGATTGGGTCACCCTATTCAGAAACCAGCCCCAGTTTCCCTGCCCCAAACAGAAACTGAGGCCAGGTTTTAGAAATGCAGATTTGGTAATCCATTCAGAAAGACTGGGTCAAGACAGAAACTCGGGGATAAGCAACAAACAAAAGGTTGACAAAATTAGCTCAGACAAGCACCCAGGGTTTTCATTTCCTCTTTTGCCTGCAGACCCTATGCTATGACCCCTAATGACCCCTACGTGACAACGTAGGAATCTGACCACAGCTAATAGAAGACCTGCTCTTACACAGGAACAGGAAGCTCAAGTGCAAAGTCCAAAAGAAGATAAAAATGCCCCCCCCGCTCTCAACTCTATTTTGTCAATTGCACCAGAAACATGGTGGTTCTGTTCATAAATTAATGGATCTTCTTTCCAATCAGCCTCCAGCCTCCATTTTGTCTCCAGAGCCTTTGGAACTGGAACTGGATATTTCTTCCAACAATGGCTACACTGAGGCTTTTAGAAAGGTGCAATGGAAACACTACCCCCTTCTTAATGTGACACATGTAAGGGTTCTGATTACGCACCTTTCTCCCTACCATCTTGATTTTTCTGACCTCTCTTGTATGTTTCTATCCTGCGAAGGGAGGCAGGATCTAAGGGATGATATAAATTATATCACGATATAATGTAACTTTGTTGCTTGCATTCTTATGATCTATACTGACTGTTTCCTAGTGTGATTTGATTGCTTATTGTGTACCCTATGACTATCATTAAGTGTTGTACCTTATGATTCTTCATTCTTGACGAATGTATCTTTTCTTTTATGTATACTGAGGGCATTTGCACCAAGACAAATTCCTTGTGTGTCCAATCACACTTGGCCAATAAAGAATTCTAATTCTGATAATAATTCTAATTCTTCCCCTTCAGCAGTTTAAAATCAATGAAAGAGCTAAAGTTTTCTGCCATGGCCTGCACTGGAAGTTTTGAATTATTTTTTTTTTTGGGTGGGGGGAATGTTTGCTTCTGTTTGTAGCATTTTTTAATTTATTTTTTCACCCACAAAGTCTATTCGCCTTAGAATTACGTGATGTTTAAGTTAAATTCTGATAGCCCAACCAGGCTGGCAGGTAAAAGGAGAAACATTTGCATATTGTCTTTGGTTTCCTTCCAGTGCCTTCATGATGAGTTTTTAAAATAAGGAACAGCTGATGAATACTTCAGTAGCCTCCTCCAGTTTGTTCAGAATTCCAGCTAGCTTTTATTCCTCTGTAGGGAATGATGACAGTGGACAGATTGCTAGACTTTAGAAGTTCCTAGTGCCAGCCCATGAGAGCTACTGTGCCTTTAAGGACTTCCTGTGGATAAAAAAAGTTTTGTGGAATCTTTAGAAATACTTCTCAAATTAGCCCCTTAAAGGAATACTTGTCCCCTTTTGGAGGCTGTAGATAACAATCTCCACCATTTCAATGCTTTCCCTTTTAAGTTCACAACAATTGAAGGTTGATGCTAATTGGGAATGAGAGTTTGTGCAGATTTCTCACATATTTCTGGCTGCTGTGTAAATGTGCGTCTGCTTGTTTGGCTTCAATCTTATTCACGGCAGATGGTGTAATTTAGGAGATGACAGAACGCATTCATTTTGATGGAGGTAAATCTCAAATGTTCTGTGGTTAGTATTTCTCTGTGAGGCATACTGAATAACTTTCCTTTCCCCTTATGGCTGAGAAGAATTTTTAATGACATTTGGATGGATCAAACATGTTTTGTGTGGTTCTACGAATGTGATAAACTGTCAATTAAATATATAGATCTTCAAACCACTTGTGTATCTGGGTATGCGTGGGAAGGGGAACTAACATTTGGAATGAATGTGGTAACAACAGACTTTAATTGACTTCTATCTCCAGGTCTGGGCCAAGTGAACCCACATACCCATTTTCTTTCTTTTGTGCTTGCAAAAACAAAACCTTTCTTACTGTTGTTTGCTAATGACCGAGTGCCTAACAAATGAATTTAAACAAAAATTGGTTCAGCCATAGGTTATTGAGTAAACCATCATTCTAGAACTCACATATTCAAAGCCATGCAATACAATTTTCAAAGCAGAATGGCTGGGTTTTAGCAATGTAAGACGCAAGTCAGAATTGTGAATGAAGTTTACAAGAAAAATAGATACAGTGGCTTAGCCCAGTGTTTCCCAAAGTGGGCGGTACTACCCCCTGGGGGGTGGTGGGATGCCTTAGGGGGGTGCTAAGAGGCAGGGGGGATGGCAGGGGGACACTAAGAGGCCCTGCAGGGTCACCCCATTGACAGATGCATAGCTCTGGAGCCAGCGCCACAAATGTGGCCGCTCCGAGGCACTGCATTGTAATGAGCTCCTGGAGGAGGAGAAGGGTATGGAGTAAAGTGCACTAAATTTGAGTGTGCTGCACAGGTGCTGCAAGAGCAGGGAACAGCCATGGAACCGGCTGTGGTGGGGCCTGGAGGGTGTGCACGAGAGCAGAAGGAGGGGAGAGGGAGAAAGGAAGCCTCCACCATGGCTTGCGCTCATTCCTCAGCCAACCTGGTTTTCCAAAAACTCGCCAAGAAGAAAGAAAAGAAGCTTCTCACTCTCTTGGAAAGCCCTGCATGCTCTACTCGGGGCTCTTTGCTATCCTTTTCTCTTCTTTCCTTTTGGAAATCCAGGCTAGCTGAGGAAGGTGTGGAAGCCGTGGTGGAGGCTCCCTTCCTCCTCCTCTCGTCTGCTCCCCTCTATTTGTCTTTGCCCAGTTTTGCAAGGATTCAGCAGCGATCTAAGGCAGCAACCTCGTAGCACCGTGAGGTAACAGCCTGACTGTCACTCCTCTTGGAATGCAAGGTTTATTTTTGTATCTTTCCAGAGACAGAAAGAACGTGGCCAAATTTCCTTACGGTTATTCCCTGGGTGTGGGAGTTGGGAAGGGGAGTGGGGAGTGGGGGAGAAGGAGGGAGGAAGAGGCATAGACAGAGAGAAAGGGAGAGATTTAGAAGAGAGAGAGAAGGAGAGGGAGAGAGAAAGAAAGAGAGATGAGAAGGAGGAAAGGAGGGAGAGGGAGATAGAGGGAGAAAGATAGAGATGGCAGAGGGAGGGAAGAGAGAGAGTGTGTGCAACCTATTCCCCATAGAAAACACAGAAAACCATAAAATCTGGGGGATGGGGGTCATGTGACTCAGTGGGAGTGACATTGAGTTGCCACGCCCACCCATGTCTTGGGGCTCCCGGTGTTTTGTTTTCTGTGGGAAACAGGTCCAAATGGCTCTTTGAGTGTTTAAGGTTGCAGACCCCTGACCTGGGGGAGGCAGAGGAACGGGGGCTTTGACCACAAGCCCAATATCCAGGATCCTGCTCAGCCAAGCCCACCCCACTTTGTAGTTGCTGTGCCTGACAGCAAGTTCACAGGGTGCCCCTCCTGCCAGGGGTCAGCTCCCAAGCTGCCCCCCCTCTCGGGGCACTCACGTCATAGAGGGTGGTGCTGTTCCCTCCTTCCTGGAGCAGGGCAAGGTTGAGGAAGCCCAGGGCAGGCAGCTTTGCTCTACTTTCACAATGTGCCGCTGCTGTGATTGACACACCGGCTCCGCAAGCTCACCCCATTGAGCTCTTTGCACCTCTCCAGTGCAGCAGTCAATGGGGTGAACTGGCGGTGCCAGTGCCTCGAATGCCCCCCTGCCACCTCTTAGCCCCCCAAGGGGGCTGGCAGAGGGGTGCTAAAAGGTGGCAGGGGGGTGTTCAAGGCACTGGCACTGCAGGCTCACCCCATTGACTGTTGCACCACCCTGGAACTGGCATCTCGAATGCGGTGACAGCGGCTTTGCTTTATTTTCCCAAAGTGCCGCCGCTGTCACATTCTGTCTGTCTGTCTGTTTGTCTGTCTATCCATCCATACATCCATTCAAAAGGCCTGTCTGTCTGCCTTCCTGCCTACCTACCTATCTGACTGCCTACCTACTTATCTACCTACCTATATATCTACCTACCTACCTATCCATACATACATCCAAAAGGTCTGTCTGTCTTTCTGCCTGCTTGCCTGCCTACCTACCTACCTACCTACCCATCCATCCATCCAAAAGGTCTGTCTGTCTGTCTGCCTGCCTGCCTGCCTGCCTACCTGCCTATCTATCTATCTATCTATCTATCTATCTATCTATCTATCTATCTCTCTGTCTTTCTCTCCATCCATCCATCCATCCATCCATCCATGTTTGAAGTGCCGGCCCCACAGGCACATTGAGAAAGTAGAGCAAAGTCTGGGAGGGAGGGAGGGAGGGAGGAAGAAAGAGAGTCTGGGAGGGAGGGAGAGAGGGAGGGAGGAAGAGAGAGAGAGAGAGAGAGAGAGAGAGGGAGGGAGGGAGAGAGAGAGAGAGAGAGAGAGGGAGGGAGGAAGAGAGAGAGAGAGAGAGAGAGAGAGGGAGGGAGGGAGGAAGAGAGAGAGAGAGAGAGAGAGAGAGAGAGAGAGAAAGGGAGGGAGGGAGGGAGAGAGAGAGAGAGAGAAAGAGAGAGAGAGAGAGACCTGATGCATCAGATTGAAACGAGGCCTAGTTTAGACCTATGCCTTTTTCCACATTGAAACATCTTTGCCAGCACATTGAAACATCTTTGGCTTCTATTAAAGATCTTGTGGACGAAACATGGTCAAGACTATCAGGAAGCTCTCACATTTTGTTGAGGCTTTAAACCGGATCCATTGGACCAGATCTCCACCCTAAAAATTACTTTTCCCCAATGTTTTAAAGTGCCAATTCTGAAGAAGGCAAAACCAAAATGTACTGGTAAATTACAAGGAGAACACACACACACACACACACACACACACACACTCCCTTCTAACCCTGCTGGAGCAGGTGATTGGACTAGAATAGATATCTCATTATCTTTCTCCTCCCTCCCTTCCTCCTTCTTTATTTCTTTTTCTTTCTGTCCCTTCCTTCCATCCCCATCTCTTTCTTTGTCTGTCCCTTTTTCTTTCTTTCCCCTTTCTCTTTCTTTTCTTCCTTCTCTCTTTCTCTCTCTTTTCCTTTTCTCTCTCTCTTTCCCTCTCTCAGGCTCACTCCACTGATTTGGTGCACCGCTCCACTTGGACTTGCTTGGGCAGGTCCCTCCAGTGCAGCGGGCTCAATGGGGTGGACCTGCGGGGCCGGCACCTAGAACGCGGCAGTGCTGGCACGTTTGAAAAGTCGAGCAAAGTCAGAGGCTGGTAATTTTTGCTGCAAAGAATCACAAAAGCTTCTGGGTTGTGCACAAGAAGGGACACACATGTCAAGGCAATTCAGCAACATAAAATAAATAAATAAAAATAAAACAAATCAACAAGAATCAGCAAAGCATCTCTGATTAGATTTTATTCCCTACTAGAATCTAATCAGAAATGCTTTGCTGATTCTAGTCCAATGATCTCCTCCAGCAGGGTTGGAAGGAAGTATGCGTATATGTGTGTGCATGGCTGTCAAAACTCCAAAAACAGGTGAAGTAGCTCTGGGGAGGCCAGTCATAAATTAGAACACTTGCTAAACAACCGGCCATTAAGTGAGGACCACTTGTATTTGGTTTGCCAGTCACCTGGCCATGCCCACCCAGTCACATGACCACCAAACCACACCTATGAGGTCATGTGACCAGCAAGCCATGCCCAGCCAGCAAGCCACGCCAGCCAGGCACATGGCCAGCAAGCCATGCCCACCCAGTCACATGACCAGCAAGCCACGCCTTCAAATTAGGCCATGCCCACAGAAATTTAAATCCCACCCCTGGGTGGGGGGGGGCATCGAGGATGAGTTTGTAGCAGAAAGGAGGCGGTGGACTGAAAAAATTTGGGAACCACTGGCTTAGCCCAATGGGGAATCCAATCGTCATGCTTGCTTTTTGCAAGTCGGTGATTTTACCATGTATTCCTTTTCCAGAAAGAAATCTTCTGGCATTCCATGAGACCTAACTGCAGCTGTAGTATTTTTGATTTTTGTTGCATTGAGTTGGCCTTGACTTCCGAACTAGTCCTTGCAATTTTCTTGACAAGATTTCAGAAATGGTTGCTCTGATCTCTTTCTAGGACTGATAGTGAGGGACATGCCCAGGTCACCTAGCTGGCTACATATATCTGACAAAATTTTTGGGAACTTAGGGAAGTTAATACATGAATAAAATTCACTGTGTTACCTTTTCCCCTACTCAAAGAAAGAAAGAGATGAAACTGAACTGTGCAAAAACTACTACCACTATTACAGTATAGAGCTCTACGCATATGTCAGCATCAGAGGTGGTATTCAGCAGGTTCTCACCAGTTCTGGAGAACCAGTAGCGGAAATTTTGAGTAGTTCGGAGAACCGGCAAATACCACCTCTGACTAGAGATTTTATAGTATCTTTCCCCTGCCACACCCTCCAAGCCACGCCCACAGAACTGGTAGTAAAAGTTTTTGAATCCCACCACTACTCAGCATCCATATTTCTATTTTCTAGCAGCTTCAATTGAAGCTGGAGCATCCATCTGGATAAAGAGATGCTCTCATGAACTGTCCTTTATGTACTATGAATCAAATGCTTGATTTGTATGGATCAATCATTTTACGGATCCCAAAAAATGGTTTTATGGTTCTACTTCCTTGTTTCAGTGGCCGATAGCCGATTAAACTATCCTTTATCCCACTGAAATCAATGCTTGGGAGATTGAATTGTTTGAATATGTGAGAAAAAAGTTTTATACAAGCAGTAAAAAAAAACACACTCCCATCTCTCTTAAAAATCTTCGATTGTTTGACTCACTATTGTTCAGTTGTTTCTCATTTTTCCTGACCCGATGGCTGTTGTTTTGCCAGGCCTGTCTGTCAATAACTCTTCCTCTTTCTTGCCTATGACACTGCTGAGGTTTCAATCTATCACTGATAGCATCTAGCTAGTTTGCTTTCTGTCAGCCTCTTTTCTGGTTGCCTTCAAGTTTTCTAAGCATCGAGGTCTTCTCCAATGGCTCCGATCTTTATATTTTATGTCCATAATATTTAAATTTTAATTTCTACAGAGAACATGAGAGAAGACTGCCTCCACTGGTATGGACATGTCCAGAGAACAGCACCTTGCCAAGACTGCCTACCAACTAGAAGTCAATGAGAGGTGTCTACAACAGAGATGGCAAGACACCATCAACAAAGTCATACAAGCCATGAGCCTTCTCCCAAAGATGCAGCTGACTGAGCAAAGTGATGTCCAATGATCCGAAAAGCAGACCCTGCATCTGTGGGAATATGCAAAGAAAGATGAAGAATGTGATGACCCGGGGTGTGGCACGAAGGCAACACAGCCAGAGAACAGATATGAGTCCCTTTATTTGCTCCAACTTGATTCCAACATCCCATTTACTCTCCGGTCTGGAGAAAAGCTCTCCCATAAAACTGCAGCAGCCTCTGGCTGCAAATACTCCAGTCCAAACTCTGTAAGCAGACTGACTGCAATCAATCACTCCAGCAGGGCAAGATAAGGAGTCCAAGAAGAATCACGGCAATAATTCCAGCAAGGCAAGAATCATCGCAATAATTCAGTCAGGAGGAAGCTAAGAATGCAGGCCACAACTCTCAACACTAAATGAATTCAGCGTTTGTTCCTGGTTAACTCCCCTCCCAACTGCCTCCCCTTTAAACTCCATCCCCAGGTGTGCCTTGTGAAGGGAATCGGGGTCCTTTTCTTCCTCATAAGCCACGCCACCCATGTTGCTCTCTTCTGCATTCTTCCATACGCACCTAGGATGAGGAGGGGGCTTGGTGAACCCCCTCTCCCCTGTTCTACCTCTCCCCTGCTCTGCACAGCCTGACTTTGCCCTTCCCCAGTTTCCTCCACAGCAAACAGAGCCACTCTCCTGCTCTCTGTCAGCTGTTCGTCTTCCCCTTCAGATTCAGACTCCAACAGGGGGCATGACGAAGAAGAGGAGGAGGAAGAAGAAGAAGAAGAAGAAGAAGAAGATTTAAGCTTTAATTTTTTTATTAGCACTTTCAGTGCAAGCAGTCAGCTACTTTCTGATCCAAAATATTATCAACAATATTTTTCAGCATTAGAGTCCAAAGGGACCCACTTTTCTCCAGCCTTTACAGCCATATGTTACAGCTGGGAAAACCATGATCTTGGCCATGTACACTATTTTGTGGAGATCTGTCAGAGTCTTTCTATTGGATGATGGCTTAATAGTGGATAATTGCTAAATAATAAAGAAAACTATGATAGCATGACTCAGTGTATTCCTCAGAGCCACATAAAAGCCTGTTCTATCTCCCCAGAATTCATAGCTATAAACTTTCAGAATAAAAGAACGAGACATCAAAGGCTGTGGCTCTTTTAATCCATATTTAATGTTAAATGGGAGTTACATCTCATTCTATGATAAATCAGAACTTGGTTCTGAAACGTTGAATTTCAGTTGGAAGCATTTAATGTCAGGAACATTTTAGCAATGGGAATGCAAAAATAACCTTATAGTTTTGATCCCCTGCACAAACAGGGTGGGTCTAAATCATGGTGTCATGTTGTCATCACGTGACGTATCGTGACTTTTACTCCCTTTGCTAAAATGGGGGTGGGCGTGGCCAACACCTGATGCATCCGGCCCGCAGCCCGTGAGTCTGACACCCTTGGTCTAAGTCATATGATGACGGCAAGCACAAAACCCCTGTCCTCTTGGGTTGTTGTAATGTCCTTAAGGTCAGATGTGCCATCCCAATAGACATATTACCCTACTTTTAGTGGTGGCATAATAGGTATAAGGAGAAACTGCGTCTGAATGGGGCAGCATGTTCAGAACTTTTTCTAGTGGAGCAGAACCTGGTCATGCTTTAGGCAGCAACAGGTTTACTGCTTTGGGGTTGTCATAAAAGCCCATTTTATTTTATTTTTACTGCCAGAAATCAAGGGATTTTCTATCTTTGGGTACTATGCATCTTGGCTTGAAAGGCAAAAATATAGGTATGAGCATCAAAATAGGGAAATGTAGACCACAGTAACTAAACAGCAATCGCTTTTAGACTTATATACTGCTTCACATGCTTTCCAGTCCTCTCTAAGCAGTTTACAGAGTCAGCATATTGCCCCCAACAATCTGGGTCCTCATTTTACCAACTTCGGAAGGATGGAAGGCTGAGTCAAATGAGGGGAAAATACTATCATCCAATATGTACTAATGTGATTCGGGGTGATTGTGACTAACCAGAAAGGAAAGCTTGGACTTGAGATTTATTTATTGAATTTATGTGCTGTCTTTCTTACTCTGAAAAGCAAATCTGGGATAGAGGGTATTAAGAAAATGTTGACCTGTTCTGTGCAATAAACTTGGGAAACAATGAATTTCCTGTAAGGGATCCTATGGAGACCTACTTGGATGCACCAGTTTAAATCAAATGGTGGCTAAAATTGCTTTACAGCTTCACTAGTTTTCCTGTGGTCACAGATGATATCCATTGTTAACATTTCATGTCCATATTGGAAAGATAGTGAGAGGGAGGTTGAAAAGTATGGTGGGCTCTAATGCCTATTGACATGAGTAGACAATGAACATAAACTCAATTCATTAAACTCTGGGTGCCTGTCAGAACTCTTTTGGGAAGGTAAAGCTGGCATTGCTTTGAGCTTCAATCGCTTCATCAACTCTCAGCTTCTCTAACTTGGCAAGCTACTGGTCTGCATGTTGCTCTCTCTTGTGCTAATGGAACATTTCATTTCTGTGCTGGTCCTGTTACCGCAAATGGGTCTTTCAACTCTTAGCGTTCCAAATGTGGGCTCGAGACAGCACTCTGGAGCTAACTGTTAGTCTTAAATTCTTCATGATTGGCAAAGGACGATGTCTTTCAACAAAGATTGCAGGTCTGCCTGGATAACACTAATTGGTGTTGGCCTATTTTAAGAAGAGGTGGAAGAAACCTGTTCTGTAAAGGTTAGACATTTCTTTGTGCCAACATTTTTCTCTGTCTTTTCCTATCCTTGCTGCACCATATCTCAATGGGCAGGCCTGGTTCTGCAACCAAATAAAACAGAGCAGTAAACGAGCCATATCAGACCTAAGCAAGTTGGATATGCGTCTCCCCATATTCCTTCTGCATTAAAATTCATATTGCTCTGTTATCTAATCGATTCTTTTAAGAGTACTATCAGCAAGCCACAACCTTGAAGCAATCATGTGCTTTCCCACAAAAGGCTAAACTTTGCTAATGTGATCTATCTAGTGTGAGTATCAGGGCTCGGCTGCTGAAGGTTCGCAAAGGTTTGTGAGAGCCCCAAGTTAAGATTCTGTGCAGTTCGGAGAACCCTCAAATCCCATTCTTGGCTGGCCCACCCACCCCACCCCACCCCTCCCAGGAGTCCCCACGTGGCCCGTTTTGGATGCAGAGACTCAGGGAGGGCAAAAAACGGGCCTCCCGGAAGTTCAGGAAGGCCAGAAATGGGCCTGTTTCCAGCTTCCAGAGAGTTTCCGGAGCAGTGGTGGGATTCAAATTTTTTAACAATTGGTTCTGTGGGCATGGCTTAGTTGGTGGGCATGGCTTGGTGGTCATGTGACTGGCTGGGCATGGCCAACTCAGCATCACTCACATTGAGGCATGCATCTCCTCGCCTGGCTTCTCGTGACTGTGGGGATGCTGCAAAGTTGTAAGTGTGTAAAACAGTCACAAGTCACTTTTTTCAGTGCCATTGTAACTTTAAATGGTCACTCCACACAAGCAAAGTACTAGCAAAGGAGGGGAAAAAAACTCCAGAGAAGTTCCAGAGACAGGAAGTCTAGTCCTGCCAAGAATGTAATAAGGGTTAACGGAGAGGCAGTTTCTGTAAGCAACACCAGAATGTTTCCTTCCTGCCTTCCTTACAGGATTAGGCCAGTAATTTCTTCTAACAACCGGTTCTCCGAACTACTTAGAATGTTAACAACCGGTTCTAGTGAATAGATGCGAACCTGTAGAATCCCACCCCTGCTCTGGAGCCCGGGGAGGCCGTTTTTGCCCTCCCAGAGGCCAACTAGGCCACGCCAACCATGGCCATGCTCACCCAGCTGGGCAGAGAACCCTTTGCTAAAATTTTTGAAGCCCACCCCTGGTGAATATGAAGGGAGAGGCACCTTCCCAAGGGTGAGGAAAGAGATCAAACCTGTCAGAGGGCTATTGTCAAGATCCTCCTGGTGCCTTAAAATCATAAAAACAAAGTTCTCACAGAACCTGACTAATGCAGGCTTATTGGAGAAGCTTGGAAATTAATGTATGTGGCTTGGTCCTCCTTTGTCAATGACTAGTTGTAGAGCAGGGCCTACCTATCAACCTTGATCCCCTTTCTAGTTGCATCTTGGTTTAATGGGGAAGGTGCCAATTACTTCTTTGATACCACAAAAATATGTCTATTCTGCAGTATTTTGGCAATGTCCACTATCTCTTCCCGGCTCAGAGACCAAAATCACAGCAATTGATATCCCAGAAAAAGTAGTATTCCAAGACAACAAATATTCATTAATTCAACTCAATGGTCACTTTTGTATCCAAACAGTCACTTTATCAAGTCCACTTCAAGCAAGTGTTCAGGATCAGGTATCCTTGCTAAGGTTGATAGCCTTTGGTTTGAGCTTTTCCTTGGTTCTCTTACTTATTTTATTATTTTTAATTGGAATAATGGTCAGTGACTAGCAAGATAAAACACAGAAGCAGCAACCAAATAAAACAGAGCAGTAGACTGGCTATATCAGAAATACCTAAGCAAGTTGAATATGCCTCTCCCTACATTCCTTTTGTACTGAAATTTGTATTTCCAAGCCCTCTAGTTATATTTCTATTCAGAGCAATATGCATACTATGTGTGTATATCTACTGTATATCGATATATCTCGATCTCCTTTACATGAAAAAAGACATCAAATGTTGGAAAGATAATTGGCATCCCTCCATCCCTTACAACTTGTAAACTGTATTTCGTTGAAAGATTAATAGATATCTGTCATTTCTATGGTTTGGGTTTAGGTATTCTGGTGACTCCTAGGTTTCTTGCATTTCAGTTCCCTTTAACTTCAGAAAATAGAACTAATGGTGGGAGTTCAAAACACCTGGCTACCTGATTGGTTATGCTGGTATACTGGTTGGTATATTATTTTCTTGAGGGGTCGGTCTTTGGTACTCTCTGAGCTCAGAATGGGATAATATGATGTGGACAGCTTGGCATAGCTGGCTTACCGCCACCAAATCACCTCTGCCAACTCACCACCTCCAAGTTGTCTCAGGACAACTCAACATGGCCAATTTGCTACAGGGAAAACCTGTTGTGGGCAGCCAAAGGGAGCACCGGGCAAGCAAGGGCAGATAAGTGAGCTGACAACAGTGACCTGGCTCTGCCAGGCTGACAGTATGGAGTCGTCTTAGACCAGGGGTGTCAAACTCAACGCCTGTGGGCAGGATCCGGCCCACAGGATGTTTAGGGCCAGCCTCAAAACAGCAAAAGATTGCCTGTGGTGCCTCTGCTAGCAAAAATGGAGCTCAGGCCTCCTGCAGGGAAAATGGCTCCATTTTTTTGTTGGCAGTGGGCTGCTGGAGGCCTTCCAGGTAGAAAACGGGATGTGCGGCAAAATGAAAGAAGAAATGTTTCCCCTTTTGCATTTGAGCATGCAGGAAGGGACAGGAAAGGAGAAAGGGAAAGAGGAAAGACAAAGAAAAAGAAGGAAAGATGGGAAGAGAGCGAGGAAGGAAAAAAAGAAAGAGAGGAAGGAAGAAGAAAGGAGAAGGAAGAGAAAAAGGGAAAAGAAGAAAAGGAAGGAAGGCAATTATGAGAGTGAGGAAGGGTCTCATAGAAGTCCTGCCTTAGCACTTGGCCACCAAAGGCGCCGCTGGCATGAGTCCTGTGTCATGCCCACCATGCGGGGTGGGGTTCAATTTTTTTAACAACTGGTTCTGTGGGCGTGGCTTAGTTGGTGGGAGTGGCTTGGTGGTCATGTGACTGGGTGGATGTGGCTTGGTTGTCATGTTATTGGCTGGGCATGGCCAACTCAATATCATCAAGGCAAGCATCTCCTCGCCTGGCCTCTCGTGACTGTGGGGATGCTGCAACAGTCATAAGTGTGAAAAATGGTCATAAGTCATTTTTTTCAGTGCCAATGTAACTTTAAATGGTCACTCCACACAAGCAAAGTACCAGCAAAGGAGGGGAAAAAAACTCAAGAGAAGTTCCTGAGACAGGAAGTCTAGTCCTGCCAAGAATGTAATAAGGGTTAACGGAGAGGCAGTTTCTGTAAGCAACACCAGAATGTTTCCTTCCTGCCTTCCTTACAGGATTAGGCCAGTAATTTCTTCTAACAATCGGTTCTCCAAACTGCTTAGAATGTTAACAACTGGTTCCAGTGAATAGGTGCGAACTGGTAGAATCCCACCCCTGCCATCATGTCCATGCCCCTCCCAGTCATGCCTCAGCCCCCCCCCCACAATCAAGTTTGACATCCTGTCCTAGACTCCTCTGAGCTTGGCTGTCTTCTTGCAGGTGTTTCATTATTCAGACTAGGTAACATCATCACTGCCTTTCTTCCTTGCCCTGATTGTTAGAGTTTAGCAATAGCTTTAGTCACAGAGGATGCATGCCTATCAGTGATTCACCCACTTTGTCTACCAATTAGTAATAAATAAGTGTTCTATTTTTATCCTTTTGCACTGTATGCTTGCCTGTCTTTAACTAGCGATTGCTGAGGAGCACAAATATCTTCAGCTGCGAAAGAAAGTTCATCCCAGCTTTATAATATGTCTTTTTTGTGCTCTGTTCTTTCAAAAGCTTGCAGAAGCACTTGTTACCGACTTTTCTTGTTAGTTTTCTCTATGACTTTCTTCGGGAAAAAAAAAGAAGAAGAAAAAAGGGTGGGGGGAGAGAAAGGGTTTGTGAGAGATGACATTTTTTTGCCTGAATGCTTTATATATATATAAAAAAATCCATAATGGATAATAATGCTTCAAATAATCTGGAAAGCTTTCAGATAAAAGAATAAGGCTTTGATGAATGTTAGCCATTCACCAATCACCTCTAAGCTTGTATTGAAACAATCTGGAATCTGGCAGAGTTGCCTTTTTTCTTGAGCAGCAAACTGCCCTGTTTAGACTTCATTAATGAGGCCACAGTTGACACTGCTAACATCCAGCAAGCATTAACAGAGTAGCTTCCTTCTAGGGTAGAAGCATTATTGATGCTGAAAACTTTTGTTTTTTTTTTTAAAAAAAGAAGGAGCACTGTAGGAACAGCTTGACAACTCATATATATTCATTATACCCTTACTGGCAGCAAGACAATAATTAAACATAAAGCTTCTTTACGTTTTGTATTTCCCCCCCTTTTTATTGCAGAAGATAAGGGGGTGGGAATCCCTATCCATTGATTCAAGGAATGTTTTAATCCCATTTGCCAATATAAGTAGAAGACAGAAAAAAAATCATCTTGACTTTTTCTCCCCTTTCTAAACTTAGTTCTAGGAGCTCCTAAGAATAATTCAGAATTAAGCTCTCCTTCCTTCCTTCCTTCCTTCCTTCCTTCCTTCCTTCCTTCCTTCCTTCCTTCCTTCCTTCCTTCCTTCCTTCTCTTTTTCCTTTCTCTCCCTCCCTTCTTCCTTCCTCCCTCCCTCCCTCTATTTCTCTCTCTGTCCCTCCCTCCTCTCCTTCCCCTCCCTCTCTCCCTGTCCTTTATTTAAACAGAACAAAGGAAAGGGAAAAAATCAATAAAAATAAGACAGAGCAAAGCAGCAGCATAAATAAGGGCTCCTCATACATTTATGTATGTTTCTAAAGTTTTTGACAACTGTTTCAATAAAGAATGTAATCAGTCATGGATAATTTATGACCATATGTTCTTGATTTCCATTAGAATAATCTGTAGTTTGTTTTGTACACCCATGAATGGATAGAGTCCTGCCAGCTATACATTTGTCCCAATACCCTCTTTCTCTGTTTTTCCTTTTTCCAAAAACTCTTTACTGTAATATTTTATGCCTCACTGATCACTGATTGCATTGCTTACATAGGTGCCTTCATTTTTCCCTGTTCTTTTCTTTTTTGTGATTTTTTTTTAAACCAACACCTCAGCAATGGGCCAGAGCTGTATAAGGTTTCCCCTCATCTCTTCAGTGGCCTTGAAATTTCCTTTCCTGACTGAGATGAGGAGAAAGAGGAGATAGGTCTCATAGCAATGTTGCTACTAATTTAAACAACGGCTAATTTGGGAGCAGTAGCAGGAAAGGAAATGGTGTAGCAGCCACAGTGGTGGGATTCAAATTTTTTTACTACCGGTTCTGTGGGTGTGACTTGGTGGGCGTGGCAGGGGAAGGATACTGTAAAATCTCCAGTCAGAGGTGGTATTTGCTGGTTCTCTGAACTACTCAAAATTTCCGCTACCGGTTCTCCAGAACTGGTCAGAACCTGCTGAATTCCATCTCTGAGCCACAGTGGTTTCTCTATCATTCACTGCCTTAGTAGTTGTGTGTTTATGACTTCAGATTCATGACTTGACTACCTTCACATTCATGAGAAAAAATGGCCTCCTCAAGGTTCAGAGTGAAGCTATTAGTTAAAAATGAAAACATATCTCTGCTTTAACAAGCTAAGAGATAAATTTGCTACTTAAAGTGAAAGGATTTAGTTCTTGAGATTTCTTCGACCTGATTCTATTCCTTTTCAATAAATCTTGTTCAAGAAATCTCTGAAAATTTTTTTGTTTGAAGTTGGACATCATGAACTTGATACTCTTCTTTCCTTCTTTAAAAACGAATCCTCTGGTATAGGGTGTTTATGCTGTTGTTGTTTTACTCTGAAAGCATGGAGGGAATCAAAATCAAAGATCCACCCCCCTGCACCCCTCAGTCCATCACACCCCAATCCCTGCAGATCCCGATGCTTCTAACTTTATTGCCTTCACTATTTCCTGGTTTTGTTACAGTCCCACACTTGAAGAGTAAGCTCATTACAGAATTCTGAAGACAACTCTGTTTTGGCATCTTGATTCTTGTTGCCTTTGGGAATCATTTTAGATTCACATAAGAGCATTCTCTAGTTTTTTTCCTATTCAAAAAGAGAATAAGCTTGACAGCCTGTCAAATTAGCTCCAGGCTGCAAATAAGAAAGATCGGGTTGTTGTGCAAAATTCTCTCGGAACTTATTTAAAGAGAGGCTTTAATAAATGGGAGTATGGAAAATAAGACTCATCTTAAAACTATTAGAAGGAAGATTTAAAAAAAAAATCTAAATGAGCTTTCTCCAATTAGGGTCAGCATTATGGATTTGCAGATTGATGTAAATCACATCCATTTTATGTTCCACTTCAAGTGGCAGATATCTGCCTCAGAAGATAGAATGCTTAATAAAAAAAACCCGCTTTGCCAGAGATAAATTTTCTTGTCTGTTTAGGGACACAGGGAAGATTCTTGCATGGTCATATGGACTTTCTATGAGGAAAGAGCAACTGCCTGCAAATAGCACAGTTTTGAGAGCTTTGCTGTGAATATTAAGAAGCCAAGCGGTCCAATTTTTTGGGGTGGTGGTGAGAAATGAAGGAGAAATAAAAATGTTAACTAGATTTTGTTCCCAAATCCCAGCTATGGATCTACAGGGAGCAAAATAATAACAATAAAAAATCCAAATATATTCCTAGTAGAATCCTTGATAAAAATCTTTTCCAAATTGGAAAAGTTTGTTTTTGAAGTATTAATGCTGTAGTGATTGTTCTATGGAAGGTGGTTGTGTTGTCATGCACAAATATTGGTAAATTGGGTATCTTGGGAGCCTCTAATTTCTGCCAGGGATAGAACTTAACACGTGGCTTTCATTCTCAACCACAACAATTGTCAACCCAAAATTTGGTAATTGATGGAGAGATGGAATTACCATCTTTTCAATCACATAACCAAGCTGGACAAGAACATCTGCAAGGAGAGATAAAAAAACCAGGAGAGCAACTGGCATCACACAATTGAAACTCTGCCTCTTTTTCACCTCTGTCATATATTTGATGTGTGAAAAAAGGGGTCGGGGTTCAATCATGCCGTCATGACTGCCATCTTGACTTTTTTTTTTTTTACTCCTCCTTCTATATTGTCCTTATGGTAGCATATAACAACAAGTCAAATAAATATAATAGTATGTGAAAATTTAAACTGAGTAATAAACCATATTAATTCATGAAATGTAGGAGAAGTGGCAGAATCTGAGAGCAGAGTTAAAAGAGGGATCAGCCTAGAATCCCTATGTAGCCACAGTTGGACCATATCTGCCCCCCCAAATAATGTTAACCTAACATTATTCTAGCAGGGGCTATTAGCTGAGAATATTCCTGTGCATAGTCTTGAGTTTAATCAGTGTAATTCAGATTCATGTGTGAATCGGGTCTTTCATGCCTGATATTAAAGCAATAATCTAAGAAGTAAAAAAAAAAATAAGTCTACTGATTCTACTTCACAGCTTTCCAGCTCTACACATATCAGAGGATATTAGAACCTAGATTTTTGATCTTTCCCTTTGTGATTGTGGCCGATGGTCCAGTTCACACATAATGCTAAGGAAATTTTGAAGCATGATTTTTAAACAAGCCATACGTTATATATAAAATTTAGCATGCTTATTAACTTGTTAAGTTGTTATGCAATATTTACCTCCATTTGTACACTGCTTAATCCTATGAATCTAAACACAAGACACTTAGTGACAAAGTTGTGTAAACAGCCCTTTTTCTTATCCTCTTTTTCAGGTGCAACTTCTGATCCCCTTTTGCGACCTTCTGACACGGGGAAACTAGATTCACTTAACACTTACTAATTTAAGAACTGCAGATTCAATTAACAAATATGGCGAGAAAAGTCATAAAATGAGGCAAAACTCACTTAACAAACTTCTCACTTAACAACATAAATATTGAGCTCAACTGTGATCGTAAGTTGAGGACTACCTGTAATCACCAGATGTCTAGTCTCTAGCAACAATCTGCTCCTCAATGTAAGATCAACATAGTATGGATAACTATATCCAAGTTGACTCTATCGCTCTAAGGTTGAAGTTATAGTCAAAGACTTCAGAAATCTGTAGCTTCCTGATGTTGGCTGTTGACTCCCATAATAATTTCCAGCTGTTTTTGCACCTGGACCTGCTGTTGAATGTTGTATCAGCAATTTGTAGATGACACCTTCCTGGCTTAAATTTTAAAAAGTTATTTGATAACTTTGGTTTATTTTGCTCTGGTATGAATATTTTGCCTGTGCCACATTGTCTTATTAGATGCTCTTAGTGCAGAAACATTGCCCATTTTATACATATTTGTACAACCATTGTACATATGCATGATCTACATTCATTTAAATGGAAACATTTAAAATAACTTACCAAAAATCGAACTCCATCTATATTTAATGTTTCCACTATTCTGGCACAATCATGCATCCCAGACTGGAAAAAGGAAAAAGAGAAGGTGATACTACATTCTGTAATTTACGTTTTTTAAATGAAGCACTTGGGACAACAATATTGCCTTTCATGGACATACAGTGGGTGGGTGGGTGGGTGGTAGGGGGAAACCAACAGATCCAGTGATGAAAAATGTGTTATGAAGTTATCCTGTGGATGTTGGTGCAAATACTAAGATGGGGCACTTGCATTGACAATCTGTTTATACCTTGAACTTTTAGAAGTCTCTGTGTAACAACTCTATCTTCTATCTATGTGGTTGCTAGGAGTAAAAATAACTTGATGGCACAGAATGAACAAATGAATGAATGAATGAATAAATGAATGAATGAACGAACGAACGAACCAACCAACCAACCAACCAACCAACCAACCAACCAACCAACCAACCTTCTAGATTCAACCGTTTGGATTTGTTTACGTAGCACACTTAACAGTTATTTGCTTAACTATGGCTTGTGGACTAAATCCAAGTGGACTAGATTCACATATAAGACCCACATATACCACATTTGAGCTTTGAGATTGTAGTAGGACAGTGGTGGGATTCAAAAATTTTTACTACCAGTTCTGTGAGCGTGGCTTGTGGGCGTGGCAGAGGAAGGATACTGCAAAATCTCCATTCCCTCCCCACTCCTGAGGGAAGGTTACCATTGGTTCTCCAAACTACTCAAAATTTCTGCTACCTGTTCTACAGAACTGGTCAGAACCTACTGACACCTCTTCAGCAGGAACCAGAATGTCCACAAACACTTCCCTTGGGGCCTGCCAGTCTCTATGACTCACTTAATTTAAACAAAATAATTTTTTAAAAGGCCAGGAAGCAAGGATGGGTAGCATAATGCAAAGTGGCAGGTGTATCATTTTTTTGTCCTGAAAGATATATAGCCCCTTTTATTCTTAGTATATATAAAAGATCCTTGGCTGCACTCAAGTGTTCTTTTTGGAAGTGCCCCATCCTTGTCTAAAAGAGAGAAAGGTGAAAGGATTGATAGTATTTTGGAGTGAAAGAAGGAGAGAGAGAGGGAGGTAGCAACCTTAATAGTTTAGCTTCTGGTCAATGGACTTCTTATGCTAGCTTTTTTTCAACATGCCCATGAGGTGGCTATTGGCCAAAAGATTTGGAGATCACTGCCTTAAGGAGGAGCCTTAGTCCTTGTCTCATTCACATTTCTGGGTAAGTCATCCAACCTACAACTCTCTCCTATGTACATGGGTACAGAAGCTGGACTTCAAGTTCTCCTATGGCAGTGCTTCTCAAACCTGGGTGAATTACCCAAAATAGAGTAAAAGTGGGTTTTCTTTGGGTAACGACTCAGAAATGAGGACACAGATAAACCTCAAGTGCTTCAACTACCCTCTAAAAGGATGCAGATTACCAGCAAGGAATATAAATCCTTCCATTCCCCACTATCCTGTCAGAGCTGAAGAAACTTCTTGGATGAGAAGTGAAATGTTTCAAAAGAAAAAAACAAGAAAGTCTAATTGCTTCCTGAAAAAAAGCACCTTTGGGGCAACCATGACCTGGATGACTGAGAATCTTTGCAAACTCAAAAATTCATTACTGAACCACAACAGGGATCAAGATCTGTTTAAGTCAACAGATCTCGACTTAAACTGTTTTAGCTGGGTAAAAAGGGCTTTCTGATGATCGGTTTTGGTTAATAAAGGGAAAAAAATTGGGAACTCCTGTCCTATGGACATCCTGCTGCACCCAAAGAGGCTATGGCTTGCATTGCACGTCTAAAGAGATTTGAGGAGGGTGCAGAGAGAATATAAATTTAGCACAAGGTTCTTCATGTGGTGGTAGGGCAATTGAGGATTTATTTCAAAGGTTTATAACATATTAGTGTGTTTTTTTTAATTACCCTCTGGTGCATGGACATCTCCCCGCAAACTCCCTCCCCCTTTTTTGCATGTCTAGTTCTTAAAGAGGAAGTTGGTAGTCATGGAAAATGTAATAGTGCAAACATTCAGCAAATTGGACAAAAGGCAAATTTAAAATAAATGTATCAGGACTGAAAAGGTTAGTTTTTTTTAAATGAAAAAAATGCAATGGATTATACAGAGGGAGAAAATAAGCATCTTCTACACATAGACACACTCTGAAGATTATTCACGCATCTGTAAACATGCAGCTGTATTTCAGATTACTTTTACACTCATTATCAGGATGGCAAATGATGTTGAATGGTCCTGGGCAGCTAGGAGGACAATCTATTGGCCTGTATTTTCTTTCTCTCTTTCACCTATTCAACCTCTCTTTCATATGACACCACTTAGTTAATTGATTTTAATTGTATTTATTGAATGAATCAGGATGTGGCCTTTTTAGAATAAGCATGTTCAGTTGATTGCAACATTCGTAGAAGAGAACTTACATGATTGTGGTTAATTTATTAATACTGCACCCTTCTGATGTAACTAATTCAGATTAACTTCCTACAGAGTGCTATAGAATATAAAGATAAATACTAATGACTTTAACATTACACTACAGAACAAACAGACAGAAGAGAACATTTATTAATATGTCTAGAAGAAGGACTTTTGAGTCCAAGGACTCGCTGTTGGGATAGGAAAGTTGGCTAAATTGCCTTGATCCCCTCCTGCAATATATCTTTAATTCTCACCCAAATATATATGCTTGTTGTGAGGATGACACATGGAACTTGTTCAGTTCTGGTCTTAAAGAAGCCCAGCACCAAATCCATTTCAGATTAGATAGTTCTTATCCCTCTCTCCCATCATCTTAATCTTGATCTATCAACACTATAAAGTATTTATGGAAATCTAGGGTGTGTCTGCCCTTAAAAAAATGGGCTGTCTGGTTGCCACACTCCAAAAAGGAAATTGCAAAACTGATGAGAATACAGGATAGGAGCCATTTTTTTTTCCTAAAGAGAAAAACATGAGGTAAAGGAGATGTAATTGAGTCATATAAGCTTGGTAGGGGAAAATAGATCAGGACTTTTCACATTCCTATATTATAATCCAGGATTTTTCAATAAACATAACTAATGGAAAAGTCTGCACAATCAATCAGTCAGTCAGTCAATCAACCATTGTTCATTTAGATCAAGGTGGAGAACTATGGCTACCCCCCCTTCAATCCCTGGATTTCAACACATCTGGACTTCAATTCCCAGAGTTCCTGAGTCAACATGGCTGGCTCAGGAATGCTGCGAGTTGAAGTCCACAAGTCATAAGGAGTTCCACACTCTTGATTTAGATTATAATCTATGGAATTCAGTGCCATCAGTTTCAAGAGTGGTCACAAGAATTTACGGAGGATACAGCTATCAATTTTTACTTTCAGTGAAAGCTATTATTATCTCCAGCATCAAAGAGTATCTGCATCTCAGTGCTAGTTGCTAGGCAATGAACTGGATTTCATTTATATCCTGCTTAAGAGTTTCCCCTTTAGTTTCTGGTTTTCAGTGCTGGGACAGAATTAGATGGATGTTATGTAAGAGAGTGCACAATTTTTCAATTTCAAGTTTTTGAAACTTCTGAGACAATTATTTTGAAGCTGAAGTTATTGTTTTGAGCTTAAGACTATTTTGAACTCAAAATACTTTGAATTCCTGGTGTTTTACATATCCTCAGACTTTTGTTTGATCCAATTTGATCTTGTGCTCAAACCTCATTTAAATCTAGTACGAATTAGTAGTCCTGCTATGAAGCTGTTCTAAACAAGTTTTTGCAAACACAGATCTTTTATTTTCCACATGAAGGGCATATTAAAACAGCAATATAGAGAAATATCTGTTATATAGCACATGTGAAAGTGTAACAATATTCCATGGACATGTACTATTGGATATCACACTAAAATATTAATTATGCTAGACTTTGACTAACAAGCTTAGTATCTATTGGAAAGTATTTTAGGAGACTATTAAATAAAATGATGATGTGTGCACAAAGATGCCTTTAATTCATATTTGGAAGAGATAAGTAGATCATACACTGTATATAGAGTTAATCATATTTAATGGCTTTGAAATACAGAAAGCTTAATTTTATTTAGTCATGACTGAATTAGTCCCATTGATTTTAATGGCTTTTCTGTTGTGTGACTGGATTCAGTTCAATATAGTTGCAAATGGTTCTGCTATAGGCAGTAAAATAACACACACCCTGTGGACTTTTAATTGCTTGCATATGTTTAATTTTATTGATGATGGATGTTTATTAGTTTAGAGATCTCCCCAAACAGGTTCTAGTAGCTGCCTATTAACCTTCAGACAACTTCCAGCAGTGGTTAAATATATGTCTCCTTGTCTTGTATTGATTCGTTTTACTTTACTCTTGATTTTAATATATCTAATATCACTTTATGTTTTATCATATGATAAAATGTAATATAATTCTGAGGAAACAATGCATTTTCAGCATGATTACCACTCCTTTAATAATAGCCCTTCTCAAATCCTGACAAGAAGTCCTTACCAAAGATTGATTAATCCAACAGTTAACTTTATAGATTTAATTATATTTATAAGCTGTCCAATTCCAGTGCACTCTGATACTTAGCTGGAAAACTGAAACTGCTTTGTGTTTGTAGAAACCCCATTTCTCAGTTCTCAATGACTATGGACTTTGGCTGTGCTATCTGGGAATTTTGGGAACTGGAGTCCCAATATAATTGTGGAATGCTTGGCTCAGGAAAGCTGAATTAGTGTTTCCCAAATTACAGCCAGGCCTGAATGACAAGGAGTTTTCTAGGATTATGTGATTATGAGATTATGACAAGTTTTTAAGATGACTGTGGAGATTTTCAATCATCCAGGTCATGGTTGTGTCGCAAAGGGGATTTTTCAAAATGCAACTGGACTTAGTTTTTCCTTGAAGACCCTTTCGCTTCTCGTCCAAGAAGCTTCTTCAGTTCTGATGAAACTTCTCAGAAGTTTCATTCAGCTCTAACCTCTTCCCCACCTTCCACATTTCTTCCTTCTATCTTTCCCTCTCGGCCCCCTTTCCCCAGAACCAGGATTGTCACCCTTTCTTTCTTAATTTGAAAAGTTTAACTCTGGTGCAGACAGGACCCTTTCTTGAATGAACAGAAAGAAACATTTAGCTGAATCAATCCTATTTAATTGAATCCACGTTCCTTTCGTTGCAGAGGGTTTCTACCAAACACAATTAAAACTAGATACACTATATACCCTTATGCCTGGTAGTGTATTCTTGGAAGATGCCCAACTTTCCAAATCTAATAAAGAGATTATAAATGTATTAACCGATTAATACAACAAGAATGCTGCTGGCATTTTCTGCTCTCAGTTGCATCTAAAAGCTTGCCTCTGCCTTATTACCTCTTGGAGTGAAACCACCAATAGAAAGAAATACAGACACTTGATCTATTCTGGACCATCAGTCAAGTAGAGCACTTCAGTACCTGTCTTAGAAGATCAGCCACCTGTAGAGAGGTCCAGGTCTCAAATTCTTCTCGCAAGGGAAGCTTCGTAGTCATTGTGGGCCCCTGCCGGGAAGAATAGAGATGTTTCTGGTAATGCTAGAACTAATTTGGTTCACTAAACATAAATGACTGAATTCTGGAAGTCATTAGAGGAAGTTCCTCTACAACTCCCCCCACCTCCCCTCCCCTTTGTGGTCATTGCTTAAAGTCATACTGCTCTTTAAAGTGACTCAGGGACAATCAAGATGCCAAAATTTTGGATGAGATGAACTGACTGTCGTTCCATTTAAAAATAGAGATGAATTTTAATTTCCTTAACACAGCCTGCCAAACAGACAAAGTTCCCACTATTAATCTGAAATTTAAAACAGTTTGAGGTATATCTCTAACCAACCATTTACCAAGTTTCTTTTTCAGTAATATAAGATTGGGCAGCTATTTGAGGCCAAGAGTCACATTGTGCAAGATCAATATACACACTGATCCTGATTGCTACAAAAGGGGAAAGTGAGCAGAGTTAGAGGTTAAAAAAACCCCCAATGAAATAAAAAATTAAATTAAATTAAAATGCTTTGTAACTCCTCCAAACAATTATGATAATCTTTTAAATCCAACAGAAAAAAAAATATGTAGCTTAGGGTCCAATTGAGAAGTCCACAGTCTTTCAAATACAACTCCTTATTATTCATGTCTTAATACAGTTTTTCATTTAATTGATTTATTCTTTTGCTGTCTTCGACATATTTCAGCTTTATTAATTATTATATCATTCCTTAATAAGCTTGGGCAAAATGTTCCAGCTTTCAAATGTTCTGAGCTTAGAATAGCTGTTTTTGAATATTCAGAGCGCTCCTCAGGTTCCAGAGTTTGATGCCAAAAATGGTCTTTTGTTACGTATACTTTTGAGTCTTCCAGCATCCTGCAAATTGGGGTTTTGCTTTTTTTCAGTCCTTCAAGCCATGGAGACTGCATTAAGCCAAAGGAAAAAAAAAAGGGAAAAACCCAACAAGCATGCATTCAGTCACTGTTGCCATATGCTGATGCTAATTGAAGGGATGAGGAGAGAACTACAGAGTCAATTTAAGTGCAGCTTCACTGCTGAGAATTATTCTGGAATGCTGCTTTTCAAAATAAAACACAAGTCAGACATCATAGAAGGACCGAGAGTCTGAGCTACAGGGTCAAGCCAACAGCTGCCTAATGGGGTGGCCTCCTCTGTAGAATTAGTACTGTAAAGTAATATGTTTTAAACTAGTTACTTAAGCAGTGTGGGGTCTACAGATCATGGGTTCAACTATAACACTCTGGCATGTCGTATTTGGTGTTTCGAGCAGATTATCAAATGCAAAAATGTGCCTCGTATATAAAGAGCAGTTCAGAGGTGGTATTCAGCAGGTTCTGAGCAATTCTGGAAAACCGGTAGCAGAAATTTTCAGTAGTTTGGGGAACCGGTAGCGGAAATTTTGAGTAGTTCGGAATGCCACCTCTGACTGGCCCCGCCCCCATCTATTCTCTGCCTCCTGGGTCCCAGCTGATCAGCTGCGTCTTCTTTTGTTGCCCTGCACAGGAGAACAGAGCTGGAAAGCAGATTAGTAGGGTGGGATGGGAATAGAGATTTTTGCAGTGTCCTTCCCCTGCCATGCCCACCAAGCCACGCCCACAGAACGGTAGTGAAAAAATTGGAATCCCGCCACTGGAGCAGTTGCTTGCCATAGAGAACCAGTGATTAAGGTGTTGGATTCGGAGTGGGAAGGCAGGATGATGAACCTGAGTTTCTGAACCACGGAAACTCAGAAGTGAATTTGGACCAGTCAGTTTTGCTCAGCCCAATCTATCTCATGGTGGGGAAGTGAACACAGGTAGTCCTTGACTTACAACATAGGGACCGTTCAAAGTTACAACAGCGCTGAAAAAAAGTGACCGATGACCATTTTTTTCACAGTTATGGCCTTTGAAGCCTCCCCAAGATCATGTGATCAAAATTCAGAACTTGTGACCTTTGCTGTGTCTCCAGGTCATGTGATCCCCTTTTACAACCTTCTGATCAGCAAAGTCAATGGGGAAGCCAGGTTCACTTAACGACCGGCTTACTAACTTATCAACTCCAGTGATTTGCTTAACCGTTGTGGCCAAGAAAGGGAGTAAAATGGGGGCAAAACTCACTTAACTAACATCTCACTAAACAACAGAAATTTTGGGCTTACTTGTGGTCGTAAGTCGAGGACTACCTGTACCATGTACAGCAACTTGACGCAAAATATAAATGAATACATGAATGATCAGGGGCAAAATGATGTTGCTTTTGTTTCTTGGGCTCTGAAACAGGTTGCCAAATGCAACTGATTCCCAACATTTGTGTAGAATTCTAGATGTTTACACTCATGTGAAAATGAAACTATTCTCCAAGCTTCATACCCTGAAAGATATAAGCCCATAATAATACGATCTTTTTAGTTGTCTTCTTGGAATTGGAAGATATACTGACTGGTTCATGCATTATGTCTTACATCGGTTTTTTTATGCCAGAAAATGTGTTATCATCTCTGGCACATTGCATCCCATTCCTGTGCACTGGTTAGGAGTACTTAGCAATATCATACTGTCCCACAATAGAAGACGACAAGCTCTCATTCAACTATAGTCAAGAATGCTGAACAACAAGGCTCTCCCTATTCACCAGGACAATGCTCAGCCCATCGCAAGATTGAAATCCCATAGGCCAGCTTGGAAAACAGTTAGTCTTTTAACATCTACCCAGTTTCAGAATGTCTGGAGAGAGGAATGGTCCGAGATACCTTCCTGTGGCCTAATCGTTGGAGAACCCTCTACCACATGGTTTTAACTTGCTCACACTTTGCCTGGAGCAAAATTGAACAGAATTACATGCGATACTAGAAGAAGTGCCTCTGACCTGTATCAGTAGGTATGGAAAATTTCCCCTTGTTGCAATTGCGGTACTGATGTGCAAACTCATAAACATATTGTGCAAGATTGGCCAAAAAGGGCACTTGTTGGGGAGCCTGTGAGTTTTATTCCTTGCATTAGGTACAAAGGAAGTTCTGGTTCTTTAGAACAGGGGTCCCAACCCCCGGTCTGTGGACTGGTACTCGTTTATGGCATGCCAGTAACCGGTCCACTAAACAAGTCAAGCCCCATCCAGGGGATGCAGGCAGGGGAGGGCTTCAAAAATTTTAGCAAAAGATTCTCTGCCCAGTTGCTGGGTGAGCATGGCCATAGTGGGCGTGGCCTACTATGCAGCATGGCGGGGGGGGTGATGCATTTTTGCCCTCCCTGGGCTCCGGAGGCTTTCCTCTAGCCTCTGGGAGCACAAAAACAGCCCCCCCCCATTTCTGGACGCTCTCTGGAAGCCAGAAACAGGCCCATTTCCAGCCTTCCTGAACTTCTGGGAGGCCCATTTTTTGCCCTCCCTGAGCCTCCGTGCATGCCCTGCACTTACTTGCATCCAAAATGGACTGGGAGGGGCAGGACAGGGTGGGTGGGGCCAGCTAGGAGTGGGATTTGGGGGTTCTCCAAACTGCACACAAGCTTAACTAGGGGATCCCCCAAACCCCTACAAACCCCCAGCAGCCCACCCCTGGTGCAGGCAGTAGGCAAAACCATACCCCCTCCGGTCTGTGGAGAAACCTTTCTCCATAGAACTGGTCCCTGGTGCCCAAAAGGTTGGGAGCCACCCTGGCTCCGCAAAGGGAAAAAAGTCATGATACGTCATGTGATGGCATTGCGACGTGGCGAGTTTGACACCCATGATATAGTACCTTCAATTTTTAGACAATATACTCAGGTCTCAGTTTAGAATCAAGAATAGGCAGTGGAGCAACTCGGTGGGAGAAAGGCAGGGGTGGGATTCTACCGGTTCGCACCTATTCACTAGAACTGGTTGTTAACATTCTGAGCAGTTCAGAGAACCGGTTGTTACGAGAAATTACTGGCCTAATCCTGTAAGGAAGGCAGGAAGGAAACATTCTGGTGTTGCTTACAGAAACTGCCTCTCCATTAACCCTTATTACATTCTTGGCAGAACTAGACTTCCTGTCTCAGGAACGTCTCTGGAGTTTTTTCCCCCTCCTTTGTTGGTATTTTGCTTGTGTGGAGTGACCATTCAAAGTTACAATGGCACTGAAGAAAGTGACTTATGACTGTTTTTCACACTTAACAACTGTTGCAGCATCCCCACAGTCACAAGAGGCCAGGCGAGGAGATGCGTGCCTCGATGTGAGTGATATTGAGTTGGCTACACCCAGCCAGTCACATGACCACCAAGCCATGTACAGCCAGTCACATGACCACCAAGCCATGCCCACCAACAAAGCCATGCCCCCAGAACCGGTTGTTAAAAAATTTGAATCCCACCCCTGGAGAAAGGGAAGAACCCCCAAAGCTGAAGGGTGATTTGTATAACCCGGTCTAAGATGGTATCCCCAACCAGAGGGTCTTTTATCCTTTAGTGCTACAAAACCCCTTTTTCTTTTTAAAAAAGAAACACATGCATCCCATTGAAAGTAAAGAAGATTCAGTGAAACCTTACCATTCCAGAATAAAGCTGCAGCAATTATGCGAAACATTTTGACAAAGGTCAGCTTGTTGGGTCTGGGAACCCTGAGTCATAGTGACACAACGAATGTAAAATTTTCCATAAAGACTGAAGAGTGAGGATATTCCATTCCACATCCTGCTTCTCTTCTTCCTGTTTAACTCCCCCCCCTCTTTATTTTTAAGAACTAAAATTGAATGGAATTACATCAAAGTCTGCTCTTTATCTACCAGTTTGCAGTTTCTGTATTCAAAGTGAGTGAGGCAGGCCAAATACTGAAAGCCAACTATTTTAAACTCTTTTTCCACTTACAGGAAGCAAATTCCTTATTCTTGTTTACATGGCTTGACTATTTTAGTCATTAAAGCAATGTCTTACTGTACCCATTAATGCAGCACTTAATTGGAAATTACACTGCTTCTTGCTAAATTGTAACCAAGTTGCTCTCATGGCTATTTCACATATGAAATATACAGCAGCCTTTAAAATTAATATTGACATTGCACTAGTGGCCACTACGATGAACACACTGTTTTATATTCCTATAGCCAAAATACATGTCTTTCATTAAAGTATTCCAAAGCAAATTAACCACATAAGGATGTACACTATTAAAGAGCAATTCACCACATACAAATACAAATAGCTGTGATCTCGTTTTCAAATGCTTAAAACCCCATGGAGTTTGCTATCATGGCTATTCTTCTGAAAGCTGCGCCTTCTATATGTGTTTAGAGAATGATTGGTGGGTAAACTATGCCGTGCAGCAAAGGAAAGGAGAAAGAAAAGGAGGAGAAGGAGGAGGAGATGGATATTGGAGAAGGAGAAGAAATCTTATAATCATCAATGTATTCAGATTGTACAGAATTCTCTGCCAAAACCTCTGGAAGAGTTGTTAACTGTTTTCTTTGTGCCTCAGTAGAGCTAAACATCCTGTTTTAAAGTCCAATTTCCCATTCGGTAATGATCATTAATTAGGGAAATTAACTTAACTTTATTGATTTTGCATGTTTCTTTTTGACCTGCAGAAATAAGCACTTGATTTTATGGGCAATGAAAGGGAACATTAGAGCAGAGGAGGAAGTAAAATAGGACTACAGTAAAATATTGTATGCCACACACAAAAACCCGCTATTATCCTCCAATATAGGATGGGCAAAAATCTGGCCTATTACATATTGATTTCCAATTTCCTTCTGTCCTAGCCATTTTTTGGGAATGCTGTAGTCCTTTCCCGCTTTGAACTCAGAAAAACATTGGATGGTCAGTATATATTGATACAGTGATGAATGACAAAGTTACATGACAATCGCAGGGCCACTTGAGAGATTACAGCACTGTAATTTTGCCAAGTCTGCATGTGGTGATTCTGTAAATCTGGTCGCTTGACAATGTGAATGAAGTAAAAGTTGATATTGACTGATATTCACTGGAGATGGTAGAGAGTCAAACGAAGGATGTGCTTAGATCAGTAATAGCTTGGTGAAGCTGGTGGGCTTTGCCCAGGATATCAACTGAAGGGCTGTACCATCTTTCTGTGTTTAAGATTTCAGTCTCCCCATCTGGATATTAGAAAAGGCAAAGCTTACGTGATTGAAAAAAGAAAGATTGGTTGCAGCCAGGTTTAATACGATTGTGATTCTGCAAATTGCCTAAGAATCTTAATCATATTCATCCTGTGTTTCACTGCTGTTTATTTAAACCTGAAACGATGTCACTCCTTCGTCCTGCACTTGGCACCCCTCCTGTACCCACTCTAATCGAAGGAGAGCAGCATTTTGAAATTAAAGAAATTCTGGATTCCAGGAAACATAGAGGGAAGATCCAATACCTCGTTGCTTGGAAACATTTTGCTCCTGTATAGCCTGAATGGGTGGATGAAAGGGAAAGACACGCGAAATGAATGATATTATGAACTAGGTTTTGTAAAAGTTGAGATTTGCTCGAAAAGGATGATGTTTATTATTAAAGTCTAATAAGGAGTGAACAATAATATAACATAATATGCATAGTTGATCTATATAATATGAATTTTAATTTAAATTTAGAAGGGAAAGACTGTTGATATCGTGAACAAAAGATATGTACGAACTGACACACTGTACAATGGAAAGATGGTTTTATTTGATGTTTTATGTTTGTATTTGTTAATGTTTGTTGTCAAAATAAATTAAAACCTTTAAAAAAAAAAGTAAAAGACACACCCTGCCCCTATCAGTCGTACATGTGTGTGATAGACTCAGCTGGGACTGAGACACCTGCATTACAATTTGGTGCTTTCAAAATGGCTCGCTATACACCAGAGCCATTCTGTTTATGGTGGTCCTTATTTAATGACCATTCATTCAGAGACAGTTTAAACATATGGTGGTGCCGAATGAGCGGTAGTTATAACTGGGACTCATTCTTATGGCCATTGTGGTGTCCCCACAGTCATGTTACTGTGATTTGAGACCTTTCCTGCTGGCTTCCCATAAGCAAAGTCATTTGGGAAGCTGGCTGTCAACTCATAAAATATTTCTAAGGTCTTTTTAGAGTTGCCAACAGAAAGGGAGGGGGGGAAGGGGATTTGAAAGAGCAGTGTGGCAGCTTGGAAATCGAAAGGGCATTCCATAAATAGTCTTTCAAAGATAGTAATTAGGTGACTGGAGTTTCTGCCGTGCAAAACTCTAACTGGAGAACATGATTGATGACTCTTGGCTATGGATGTGTCTCATTGGAGAATATGAATTATGATACACCCAGGGGGTGGGGGGAAAACCAGGGTCAAGGGTGACAATGAATTATACATCTCAGAGTTGGCTACACCCAGGCAGTGCCAGACATGTTAACACCCAATACATCCTTTTGAAGTTCTGGAAGTTGTCTCGAGACTCATGATTTAATTGGGGTAACTGCTGGAATCCTGACAGTGGCAGGAAACTGGAAATTGTGGTCACATGAGATAGCAATAGCATGTTGTGGTTAGCCGGCAGCAGATGAGGACGGCTGAGGAGAGCGAGGACTCTGATGAAGGGCCAGGACCATTAGGAAGTGGACTGCTGCCTTCAGAGATTGTGGGGGCTGGCAGCAGTGATGAGGAGGTTTGTGAGAAGCCTGTGCTAAGTGCGTGTGTGTGCAGGATTGCTCACAGGAAAGAGCAGTTGCAGCAGCAAGGGCGACTCAGGAGTAAGGCTGAAAGGTAATGTCCCCTCCTTCAAGAAGATAAAAGCCAGCTGTGAATCGGACATTCTTTGCAGGAAGCAAAGACGTTTTGAAACTCGAGCCTCGTGGATATCTTAGTTGGTAACTGAAGACTCTTGTGTTATAAAATATTTCTAGGTAACCTTATCTGTTATTTTTGGCAGCCTTGCACAGTTTTGGCGGGGCTCGTGCTTATCAAAGTTAATTAGTTTGTAGCAGCCTTTTAACTGGGGATTCGTAAGAATCATTAAAAGGTTTCTGTTCCCTTTGGTTCATGTTTGTTTTATTGGAAAAGGGTTTGGGTCAGAACATAGCAATAGCACTTAGACTTATATATCACTTCACAACGCTTTTACAGCCCTCTCTAAGCGGTTTACAGAGTCAGCATATTGCCCCCAACAGTCTGGGTCCTCATTTTACCAAACTCGGAAGGATGGGAGGCTGAGTCAAGATCCTCACTTAACACTTGTTTTAATGATAGCACCTGGGACTGCCAGGACTGTTGTTGTTAAATGGCACAGGCCCATTTCAACTTACAATCGTGGGGCTTATCTATGGAGTTTCCCCATTAGCATTGTTAAACAAGGCCTACCTGTAACATGAAACCGACGTGCCAAAAATACAAACTTCATTTCACCCTGATATGCAGTATGGTATCGTCACATACACCCCGCCCTTATATCCTTCTGGTCTGCACCTCAACACAAGTTACCTAATCTGCAATATTTGCCTAACGCCAGTATCACCTACCTTTCATCTTCCTCCCATTGTGGATGCCTCTCTTTATCCTGCTCATCATGCTTCCTTTTCATGTTTCCTCTTCCTTTTCTCTTTGCCTCCTTTGGGCCCTATTGATTGGGTGATAGGATCTGCCTTTCCACTGTGCAAGCCTCGGCAGATCTACTCAGAATTAAGCTCTGCATAAACTCTCCATAGACTGGGGCCTTAAAAGCTTAACTAGGGTGACCAAAAAAGAAAAAAAAATTGAGAATGCTCATCAGGCTCTTGTTACCCACATGTATCAAGCATTCTTTTTCATCTCTCATCACAACTGATGATGAAATGCTCAGTTGCTGCTCCTTTTGTGTGCACTTCACTGTGCTTTTCAGTTTAATTGGGCAATTTCTTTGAATTATGTTTGTTCTTTGGCTGGCAAGCTGATTTTCAGCACTATTGAACTGCTGTTGTGTCTTGGGCTTTTGAGTTTCTGTGCGCCTACAGTGTATGGCAATTTTTGATATCAAATCCCCATTCAAAATACCTGTGCAAAATCATCGCTAAAAAGGGAGGGGAGGGGGAAAGAAACATGGGAAGAGCGCAGGGCAATGCTGAATGCCTTCGGGTGAATATCCTTAACAAGCGAACATTATGATTTCAAGGCTGTTTTTAAAAACAGATTCTTGATGTGATTTGCAGCCATTTCCCCTTATCTCTCTTGCCTGGATCTCAGCCAATTAGAACCACAGAGAAGAATCAGAAGATACAGATCTACTTTCTTTAATTTGGTGCTTTCAAAGAGGCTCGTATGTAGCAGCCTTATCCATCTCTTAGTAGACCAGTGACTCCTCCATTTCTTTACACACATTTCTTTCTTTAATTCTTCATCTACCCTTTCTAATTTCCTTTCAGTTTGCTCTGTCCTTTTTTAGAGAATTAGATTGAATAATAAGTAAATTTGTTTGTATCAAAAGATATTGATTTATAGTAAGAGTAAGATGCAATGGTAAAGGAATAAGTAAATACATATACTGAAAAATGTGAGGAAATGCAAAAGATGTCATGATGTTGATAACATTGTATAAAGTTTTGTTTTATGTTTTTTAAAATTTGGAAACTTAATAAAATTTATTTAAAAACAAACAAACAAAGAGGCTCGCTATACACCAAGATCAGAGGTGGCATTCAGCAGGTTCTGACCAGTTCTGGAGAACCGGTAGTGGAAATTTTGAGTAGTTCAGAGAACCGGCAAATGCCACCTCTGACTGGCCCTGCCCCCATCTATTCTCTGCCTCCCGAGTCCCAGCTGATCGGCTGGGTCTTCTTTGGTTGCTCTGCACAGGAGAACGGAGCTGGAAAGCAGGTTAGTGGGGATGGGGAGAGAATGGGATTTTGCAGTAACCTTCCCCTGTCACGCCCACCAAGCCATGCCCACAGAACTGGTGGTAAAAAAAAAATTGAATCCCACCTCTGACCAAATCTGTCCTGTTTATACATGTGGTCCTTGTTTAATGACCATTTGTTCAGCAATAGTTTCAATGTGGTGGTGCCGAATGAGTGGGACTCATAGTTATGACCATCACAATGTTCTCACAGTCAAGTTACCGTGATTTGAGACCTTTCAAGCTGACTTCCCATAAGCAAAGTCATTTGGGAAGCTGGCAGGCAATCGAAAATTGTGGTCACATGAGATCCTCATTTAACAACCTCACTTAGCAAAATTAAATACTTGTTTTAATGATAGCACCTGGGACTGCCAGGACTGTTGTTGTTAAATGGCACAGTCCCATTTCAACTTACAACCCCGGGGCTTAACAATGGAGTTTCCAGCCCCAATTAGCATTGTTAAACAAGGACTATCTGTAACACGAAGTCAACATGCCATAGATCCAAGCTTCATTTCATTCTGATTGCTGACATTTGTAAAGGCATTGCAGTGTTTAGGGAACGACAAGCAAGAGAGAAGACAGACCTCCACAAATACCTTCTCGTTTCTTTTTCTCACTGCTTTATGGGGAGGTCTGATGCGCTCAAGCTATTTCTTTGCAGCTAAAACCCATTTTCCAAATGCAAAAGCAGAAACAGAGATTTGAGGCAAAAAAAAGAGGAAGAACACAAAAGCTATTTCTCCAGCCGTGACCGGCAGCTGTGATTTTTGGTATTTTAAAACAAAATGCCTATTCTTTTCAGGTGAAATTATCTCAGCATTGGAAGAGCATATCTGTTAGTTCAGAGCTGTGTGTCCGAAAAACGGAGTTAGAAGAGTTTCACTGGAGGTTTTCTGGTCCAACCAGAAAGCAGGAGATCTGATACCATTCCAGAAAAAGTCCAGTCTCTTCTTAAAAGCCTCCAGTGATGGAGCACCAAAGGTGGTATTCAGCAAGTTCTGACTAGGTCTGGAGAACCGGTAATGGAAATTTTGAGTAGTTCGGAGAACCGGCAAATGCCACCTTTGTCTGGAGATTTTATAGTATCCTTCCCCTGCCACCTCCGCCAAGCCATGCCCACAGAACCAGTATTAAAAAAAATTGAATCCCACCACTGCGGAGCACCCACAACTTCTAAAGGTAAGATGAACCACTATTTACTTGTTCTCACTGTTAGGAAATCTCTCCTTAGTTCTAGGTTGCTTCTCTCCTTGATTAGTTTCCATCCATTGCTTTCTTGTCCTGCATTCCGGTGCTTTGGTGACTAGGTTGATCCCTTCTTCTTTGTGGCAGCACCTCAAATATTGGAACACTGCTATCATCTCACATCTAGTCCTTCTTTTCTCTGGCAATACCCAAATTCTACAACTGTTCTTCATAATGTTTTGGCCTCCAGGCCCATACGTGCTAGTCATTTCTGGCTCTGGGGGCGCTGCTCATGTCCGTTACAAAGCTTAAGAACCAGTGCTGTCCGAAGACATCTCTGTGCTCATGTGGCCAGCATGACTAAATGCTGAAGGTGCACAGAATGCTGTTACCTTCCCACCAAAGTGGTCTCTATTTTTCTACTTGCATTTTTACATGCTTTCGAACTGCTAGGTTGGCAGAAGCTAGGACAAGTAACAGGAGCTCACTCCATTACACAGCACTAGGGATTCGAACCACCGAACTGCTAACCTTTTTGATCAACAAGCTCAGCATCTTAGCTCCTGAGCCACCGTGTCCCTGATAATTACTGTTGCACTTTTCTGCATTCCTTCCAGAATCTCAACATCTTTCTTATAATATGGTGACTAAAACGGGATGCAGCATTCTAACGTTGGAGAAGCTGTCTAGAGCATGAAGGAGGATGTCATGGTTGGGATAGTTGAAATGAGATATCAAGGGTTACCCAGGTAGTTCTCAACTTATGACCACAATTGGGATTGGAATTTTGGTCAGAAGTCATTGCGGTTATAAATTAAGGCACTATGTGACCAGACTCGATCTTAAGACTGTTTTTATAATGGTCATTAAGTGAGTCACCATGGTTGTTAAATAAACCAGATGGCCATTAAATAATGGGTGTTTCTTGCCCATTTTTGCTGCAATTGATTGTAAATGTGTGTCGGTTGCCAAACCTCTGAAATGTGAACGCATCATCACAGCCATGGTACGACAGTCATGATTTTGAAGGCAGGCTGTAAGTAATTGTTGTAAATAATCCATTGTAAGTTTGACTGTCATTAAGTGACCAGTCATAAATTGAAGTCTACCTATATCATGCGACAATCTCAAGGTGCTTCCAGCTAATTCTTTGGCAATCTTCTTCCAGCACTGCTATTAAATGATATGTGCTTGGCTGCTAAACTAAGATTTTTAAAACCAGGGAATTGGAATTAACTCAGCTCTGAGTGCTGAGCAGGTGCTCAGCGCTCTTTCCCATGCCTTAGCAACCCATTTTCAGAAAGCCGAGTCTAAAGTAGGTTGGAAATAATACTTTAATCCTTACCAAGCTTTTTATAAGTGGTAGAAGTTTCATATGACTAACTCCCTTATACTGATCAATAGTTCCAAGGATTTGCTGCTATATCTCCTCCCCGACAAACCCAATTTGTATATTAGGTTGTGTTTTATATAACAATTCATAACCTTGCTAATAAGCAAATAACTGGCTAGAGAATTTTGGGGAAAATCAATATGGAGGGATTTTCTTTGCTTTATTGCAGCCCAATAATGTGGAAGTGTAAATTCAATATTTACTTATTTTTATCTCTTAAAGTTGTTGAAGTGGCTTTGAGGAATTTTCATTTCACAATTGCATCGTACTGTACTTAATTATCAACCTTACCATAACCTCGGTATAGAAAAAAGAGAAAAATTTTCACCCATCTGTTCCTCCCTTTCCCTCTAAAATCTAGGTCTTTTGCCAGAAAGGATTTCGTAACAGTAGATTTTTCCAGCAAGGGTCAAATATACACTTTGTTTGTTTATGGCTTGAACTGTTGTCAGCTTTATAAAATATAATTTGTACTTCATTGCATTGGATGAAGCCAGATACAATAGTTCAGTGGTGGGATTCAATTTTTTTTACTACCGATTCTGTGGGTGTGGCTTGGTGGGTGTGGTGTGGCTTGGTGGGCGTGGCAGGGATACTGTAAAATCCCCAGTACCTCCCTACTCCTGGAGGAAGGATATACTGCAAAATCTCCATTCCTTCCCCACCCCACTAACCTGCTTTCCAGCTCCGTTCTCCTGTGCAGGGTAACCAAAGAAAACCCAGCCGATCAGCTGGGACTCGGGAGGCAGAGAATAGATGGGAGTGGGGCCAGTCAGAGGTGGTATTTCCCAGTTCTCCAAACTATTCAATTTTGTTGCTACCGGTTCTCCAGAACTGCTCAGAACCTGCTGAATACCACCTCTGCAATAGTTATTGTTCCGGACTAGCAGGCTTGAAAGCCTGCAACTCAGATTGGCCGCTGGCAGTGGATTGTGATTGGTCACCTCAGACTGATCCGATTGGCTAGTTAACGGGTTGCTGTGATTGGTCTAACCAAGCGTGGCAAACTCAAATCACCGTCATTGGCTGCCTAGCCGCAGCCAGCCCTATATAAGGGGCTCCTGCGGCTGGGATATTTCGATCAGATCTGAAGTCACTAATAAAGAGCTGTTGTTGCTATCTGAGTCTTGTCTCCGTTTTTGGACCCGTCCTCCCAGATCTAACAATTATGTATGTAGCAAATCATAGTTCAGCAAACTATAGCTTGAAGTCATATGTGAACCACTTGAATGTCAGTTTTTAGTCTAGGCTACACATGGCTGTACTAATGTCAAGTGCCAGAGAAATCAGAAGATTCAGGCAATTCAAATAAGTATAAATATTTGTTGCAACCTTAAGTTCTCTACAACAGATGTGGTATTCAGCAGGTTCCCACCAGTTCTGGAGAACCCAGAACTCATTTGGTTCTCCAGAACTATTTTCAGTTCTGGAGAACCCAGAACTCACCCAAATACCACCTCTGACTGGCTCCACCTCCATCTATTCTCTGAGTCCCAGCTGATCGGTTGGGTCTTCTTTTGTTGCCCTGAACAGGAGAATGGAGCTGGAAATAAGGTTATTGGGGTGGGGAGGGAATGGGGATTTTGCAGTAACCTTCCCCCAGGAGTGGGGAAGGAATGGAGATTGTACAGTATCCTTCCCCTGGAGTGGGGTGGGAATGGTGATTTTGCAGTATCCTTCCCTTCCCTTGCCATGCCCGCTAAGCCATGCCCACAGAACTGGTAGTAACTCTTTTTGCATCCCACCACTACTCTACAAGAATCTGAACTACTGATGCTCAAGGGAGCGTCAAGGAGTCAAAAAGGAATTCAAGGTGGTTTGGATTTAGATCTCTTGTGAGGGACTCATGACTGATGATGCATTTCTTACAACAGGGGTGTCAAACTCGATTTCATTGAGGGCTGTATCAGGGTTGTATTTGACCTTGGCGAGTGTGGGGGCGTGGCCAGGGTGGACGTGGCCAGCTTGATGTCTGGTTTTGGCTGTGATGGCCTCTTGCAGCTCTCTGCCAGTGAAAACGGAAGGGAGGGGACACACGTTGCAGCCCTCCCAAACTCCATGTTCGCTGGCAGAGGCACCATGGGCTGGTCCAGGACGGCCTTGTGGGCAAGATCTAAGCACCCCATGGGCTGGATCCAGCCTGCAGGCCTTGAGTTTGACATCCCCGTCCTACAACTAGCCTGATTTGTGGATAAACTAAACATCTCAATTACCAAAGCTTAAATTCCTCGTTTTTTTTATTAGGATATTCTAGTAGCGGGGAAATGATGCAGATAATCCTAGTTCTAATCCTGAAGTTAAAGCCCTGGAGTCCATATGAGGCGTGCATCTGGGTAGAACCAAGCCATCAAGAGTGTCAGGTGTCAAATGTGTATGGTCCAAAAGGATGCATACGTTAATTAACATTATAGCAAAGGAGTAGATTTAGCCAACTAATTGCCTTGCTCATGGATGCTGTGTAAATTGCTTTTCTTTTTTCCCATATGGAAAGGCGTATTGAGCTTCATTTCTCCTGTGTAGAGTTCTGCCCTCTATTAGCCATGCTGGCCATATAATTGGAAACTTAGAGACGACTAAACCGGTTCTCGAAGAAGATGTAGAAATTTGCTCTGTCTCTAATCAACAACGAACTGATAGTGGAAGCCTGAATTAACAGTGTACCTGAATAACTGCAATTATTGCTCCAGAGATTCTTTTGACAACTTAACCCTGCAGCAATTTAATTACCGTGATATTGCTGAGTAGGTAATGGTGCCATTCCATGAGATTAGAATAATGAAGCAATGCATCCCAGTTGGCTTGTTTATTCCATTTCTTTAATTTTGTTTTGGAATTTGGAATCAGTGTTAAATAAAAGGACAGATTTAGACTTTTCCTGGTTGTGGAATTAGGCTCTGGGTCAGGGGTGTCAAACTTGATTTCATTGAGGGTTGCATAAGAGTTGTGTTTGGCCAACTCACTCATGCTGTGCCGGGTTGAGTATGGCCAACTCAAAGTCACTTATGTCGGGGGCACCTGTGGTGGCCAAGTGCTAAGGTAGGACTCCCCTCAGACCCCCTCTCTCTCTTATTATAATCCTTCCTTCCTTCCTTCCTTCCTTCCTTCCTTCCTTCCTTCCTTCCTTCCTTCCTTCCTTCCTTCCTTCCTTCCTTCTCTTCTCTTCTCTTCTCTTCTCTTCTCTTCTCTTCTCTTTCCTTCCCTCTTCCTTCTTCCTTCTTCTTCCTTCTCCTCTTTCTTTTTCCTTCCTTGCTCTCTTCCCATTTTCCTTTTTATTTGTCTTTCCTCTTTCTTCTTTTCCTTTCTCCTTTCTTGTACTTTCTTGGATGCCCAAATGCAAAAGGGGAAACATTTCTCCTTTTGTTTGTTTTTAATTTGTTTTTGCTAGCAGAGGGATGCAAAAAATGGAGCCTGGGAGGGGCCTTCCCGAGCTCCGTTTTCACTGGGAGAGGCACTGCGGGCTGGTCCTTCGCTATTTCCAGGGCAGCCCTGAGGGCCAGATCTAACCACCCTGCAGGCAACATTTGGCCTGCAGGCCTTGGGTTTGACACTCCTGCTCTGGATCTATTCAATCAAGTTGTTACTAATCTCCATAGGTGACAAAACCGAGACTATTGTGGTTCTGAGACAATGTAAAAATCCCACCTTCCCTTCCCTTTCTATCTTTTTCTATTTGACGTTAAAAATAATTTTCAGGTTTTTGATTATCATTCCTTTACAGTTTAGACAGAAACAGGGTAGAAAATTATTGTTAGCTTAATTTGATCATCATTTTCTAAGAAAAAGGATTAGGCCTGAAATAACATCCTTACCAATTTCAAAATGACTGATGCACAAAACAGAATTTGCTGACAGAGTTATTAATACATTGGTGCGTGTATGAAGAATATAATAATGTGTTAGATTTATCACTGCACCCAATTGACTATTTACAGCATCATTTAAGAGAATGTTTATCTGTAAAATGTAGTATTTTAATCACAGTAATAAAATTCAGGGAGGAATGAATAAATGCTGCTGTGCTAGACTTGAAAAGGAGATAACAGAGGAGAAATAGTGAACCCTGGAAAAGTAGAAGTATGAGAAAGAGACACAGAGTCAACCTTGTCTTGCCCTTGTTGTCTTTAAAAAGGAATGGTGAAGGTTTAGGGCAGGCTTTCAAGATTTTGGTAAAGTGTCTTACAACTATAAAACAATTGTTCGTTTTTTCATCTGGCCCACCTTGAACATTTACCTCAGTAGCGCTTGTTCTCTCTCTTCTCTGGATCAAGCAAATATTAAATATTAAAACTCTAGTGAATCACCAAAGATCCATATGTAGTCCAGCATTTTGTGTCACACAATGAATGACTGAATGTATCCGAAAAGCTCACAAATCTGGAGGAGAGGGTACTACGTAGCTCTCTTGCAAGGTTGCTTCTCAGCAAAAAAATATTTAAGGTGTGCTGAATATGGTTCAGAAGGAAATAAACAATATTCGTAACCAGTAACACATTCATAACAGATTGACCTCCTTGGAACTGTCCAGATTTCTTTTAAAATAACCCAACTGACTGCTGACTACAAATACTGGCAACAAATGCCAGAGTTTAACCAAGTGGTGTGTGAGAAAGTATTTGCTTCTGTCACACCTGCATCTTGCTACATGGATGATCTCAATATCTAGGGAGAGTCTCAGTCATCCAGATCATGGTTGTCCCATGGTTACACCTTTGGAACAACTGTGTGTTGTGGTTAGCCAGCAGCAGGTGCAGATGGCTAAGGAGAGCGAGGACTCTGATGAGGGGCCAGGACCATCAGGGAGTGGACTGCTGCCTTCAGAGATTGTGGGGGCTGGCAGCAGCAATGAGGAGGTTCCTGAGGAGCCTGTGCCAAGTACACGTGAATGAAGGATTACTCAGGGGAAAGAACAATTACAGCAGCACAAGCAACTCGGGAGTAAGGCTGCAAGGTAATGGCTGCTCCCTCAAGAGGATAAAAGCCAGGTTTGGAAAAACGTTCTTTGCAGACAGCAAAGAAGCTCTGAAACTCAACTGGTGGACATCTTAGTTCGTGTTTGGAGAATCTTGTAAATTAGTTCTTATCTCTGGGTTTTTGGCAGCCTTGGCAAACAACTTGGCAAGGTTCTTTCTTGTCAGAGCTAATTAGTGGAAAGCAGCCTTGAGAACAGTATTTGTTATTAAACCTTAAAAGGTGGGGGCTGCTGCCTTTGTCTGTGTTTGCTCTTTGGGAACCCGGTTGGGTCAGAACACCGTGACCTGAATGACCAAGAATCCCCATAGACATTTAGATATGCACTTTAGGATGAACGGCCTTTGAATGGTACAGCAATATGAATGGATTTCCAGAAAGATTGCAGACTACAGGAACCATTAGCGCTTCAGTTTGAGATGCAGACAACAGCCTG
Organism: Pseudonaja textilis; assembly: GCF_049901715.1. NCBI lineage: Eukaryota > Metazoa > Chordata > Lepidosauria > Squamata > Elapidae > Pseudonaja > Pseudonaja textilis. Next base: position 27,267,176 of record NC_141993.1, read on the forward strand.
CGCTTGCATTCAACAGTGAAGGGATACAGGGCACAAAACTTCCTGCTGAAAGCACAGCTCCACCACACAACCCTTTCATCAGTTCCAATAAGGCTCCACACCCGTTTGCACTACTCAGTTGACCCTGAGGATACAGACAGACCTCCAAGTGGCCTCAATGACTCTCTAAAAGAATGAAAATGACCAGCTGTCTGCAAGGAGTATAAATCCTTCCATTCCCCACTATCCAATCAGAGCTAAAGAAGCTTCTTTCGAAGGAAAAAAAAAGAAAAGTCCAATTGCCTCTTGAAGCATCTTTGGATGAGCTCAAGTTTTGAGAAAGGGAGAACAATCTTGTTCTAATCATGTTATCTATCCCATGCACATTTAATCTACCTTTATCATGTCTTCCCTTAGCTTCTTTTATTTCAAGCTAAAAAGCCACAACAGGTGAGAATCCTTCAGGATTGTAAAGGTCTACAGTGTGATTAACAAACAGACACAACTGCGGTACAAGCAGTCCTTGACATACCAGCACAATTGAGCCCAAAATTTATGTTGTTAAGTGAGTTTTGCCCCATTTTACAACCTTTCTGTTTTGTTTGAGCAATGAGAGGCTGAACCAGAGCATGAGTGCAACAATACTTTATTTTACAATAAAGGGCTGACCGTGCTTGCCAAACCTGGAACTGGCTCGCAGCAATCAGCAACCGGTTGGACCCTGCAGCCTGCTTTTATAGCTGGCTGCTGGGAAGAGCCAACCAATGGGAATGGGGGAATAACGCCCACGTAAAGTGAGTGGACCTGAGTGAGAACTCCTTGAGTCCTCAGGACATAACACCCCTTCCCCCCAGATGCGAACATGCATAGTCCTTGAGGTAGACGGGGGGTTTGTGTTGGCGCCCGGAACGGCGCAACTCGGGAACATTGTCTGTCTGTTCGGTACCAGTCTGTGATGGTTGAGCCGGCATAGTGTCGCCAACACTCTCTCTGGACTGGGCATCCTCGGGAACCACCGGGTTGGTTACTGGGGTCGAGCTCTCGTGGGTTGGGTCAGGCTGGTCAACTCTCTGGGCGCTGTTGTCCGAGTTTGGGCTGACCGGGCGACCGCTGGTGCAGACTGGTCGCTGGGTGCGATGTGGCTGGGCGGCGGATGAGGCGGTTCCCCTTCGACTGGAGACTCTGGATTCTTGTTGGCAAGGGTGCTGAGGCACCTTCTAAGCTGGTCTATATGTCTCCTCCAGACGCGACCATCCTCCAGCCTGACTCTATACGATCTCGGCCCGGTGATGGCGATGACCTCGCCTGGAATCCAAAGTGGGTCCCCAGCGAAATTCCTTGCGAATATTGGTTCCTGTAACAAAAAATGTCTAACCCCTGACGTAGAAGCGAGGGGAGAGTCAGGGCAGTATTGTGGGTGCAATCTGTCCAATACAGTCCTCAGGCGCCGGCCCATCAGAAATTCCGCTGGGGACTTATTGGTGACTGCACAGGGGGTTGAGTGCTGGCTCATCAGGAACCGTGCGAGTTTGTGGTGCCAGTCATCCCTGCCAAACCTAGCGAGGGCCTCTTTGGTGGTCCTGACGGCCCTTTCAGCCAACCCATTACTGGCAGGGTGAAATGGGGCTGTGAAAATGTGGCGAATGCCCAGGTTGGCAGCAAAATGGCTGAATTCTACTGATGCGAACTGTGGGCCATTATCGGAGACAATGGAGTCGGGTAGTCCATGTGTAACAAACAGGCGCGTTAACACGTTGGTGATTGCTAGTGTGGTGGTCGTGGATAGCTGTGCCACGTCTATCCATTTGGAATAAGCGTCCACGACCACTAGGAACATCTTTCCATGCACGGGGCCTGCCAGATCGATATGGATTCTAGACCAAGGGGCGTTGGCGCTCTCCCATCTGGTAGGGGTGGCGATGGGGGGAGCAGGACGGGATTCCTGGCAAATGCTGCAGGAACTTACCCAATTGACAATGTCCTCGTCTAGACCCGGCCACCACACGTAGCTGCGTGCTAATGCCTTCATTCTCACAATGCCGGGGTGTCCTCGTGCAACGCCTCGAAGACTCGGCGCAGCGAGGTCGGAATGACCACTCGAGTGCCCCACAGTAGACAACCCTGCAAACTGGACAGCTCCTGCATGCGAGTCTTAAAGGGTGCGAATTTGTTATCAACGTTGCCTCCCGGCCACCCCCCTCACCCAGTCGAGCACCTGGGCGAGCGTTTGGTCTGCCTTGGTTTTAGCGGCGATGTCAAGGGCGGTGATGGGCAGGTCCAACTGGGTGATTTCAAAAATGGCGTTGACAGGAGCTGGGTCTTCAGCCGGAGCGGGTAAGGGGCAGCGACTGAGAGCGTCGGCGTGGGATAGAGTTTTGCCCGGGCGGTGAATAAGTTTGTATGAGTAGGCCGCTAGGAAAAGTGTCCACCTTGTCATTCTAGGGAAAGGACTTGAGGTGTCTGTTTGTCGCCGGCCAGTAGGCCCAGGAGGGGCTTATGGTCGGTGACCAGTTCAAGAAATGGCCAAAAGGAATTCGTGAAACTTTTCACGGCTGCAACAGCTGCTAGGGCTTCCTTGTCTATTTGGCTGTAATTTCGCTCCGTGGCCGAGAGCGTCCTGGAGAAAAAGGCGATGGGGGCCTCGGCGCCATTGGGGAGTCTGTGACTAAGGACCGCCCCAATTCCAAAAGGGGATGCGTCTGCTGCCAGTACTAAAGGAAGGTTGGGGTCGAATTGGATGAGCACTGCCTCTGACGTAAGTAGTGATTTGACGGCGTTAAACGCCTGGTCTTCTTTGTGCCCCCAGTGCCACGGTGACTTTTTGTCTAGTAATCTGTGTAGGGGTTCGGCTACTGAGGCTTTATGGGGCAAGAAGGATGCATAAAAGTTCAGCAGCCCTAGGAAAGCTTGTAGCTCCGTTTTGGAGGTTGGTGTGGGAGCTTCGTGGATTGCTCTAACCTTGGACTCCAGGGGGTGAATGCCAGAGGCGTCAATTTTATAACCCAGAAAGTCCACCTGTCTAGTGGCAATGGCGCATTTTTCTTTTTTTAACTTGAGGCCATGCTGTCTGAACCTTTCTAACACTGCTCGCACTCTCTGGAAGAGTTGGGGTCTGTCCCTGGCCGAGACCAAGATGTCGTCGAAGTAGGGTACTACACCAGGGAGGTCCTGTAAAATCCGCTCCATGAGGGATTGAAAAATACCCGGGCAACACTTACGCCAAATTGGAGACGCTTGCATCGGAAGGCACCCCTGTGAGTGACGATGGTCTGAAGTTCCGCTGTTTGGTTATCAACAGGGAACTGCTGATATGCTTGAGACATGTCCAATTTAGCAAAAATACTGCCCGGCTCGAATGTGTGCAATAAGTGCTGAATGACGGGCACAGGGTAGGCGCTAACTTGTAAATATTTATTGATTGTTGTCTTGTAGTCCGAGCAAATTCTCAGGCTACCATCTTTTTAAGGGTGTGACGATGGGCGTCTCCCACTTGGCGAAATCTGTTGGCTCAATGACCCCTTGTTTTAGTAGTTTATCCAATTCAGCGTCTAGTTTTGGTCGAATAGCAAATGGAACTCTACGTGGTTTTAATCTGATTGGGACTGCCTGGGGTCAACGGTGAATGAGATGGGGTTCCATTATAACACCCCAGCTCCTCGCTGAACACATCTGCGTAGTCAGCGAATAAGGAGTCAGTGTCTGAGGTTGAGACAGCATGGACTCCTGTTAACCCTAGGCCGAGGTGGGGAAACCAATCGAGCCCCAATAAGGTGGGTAGATTGCCGTTAACTACCACTAGAGGTAGGTGGCCTTTAAAAGCTCTAAAACTGACAAAGAACTTGCCTCTGCCGATCACGGGAATGGCCTTCCCTGGTAGTCCTTCAGACCGAACTGGCATCTCTGAAGCCGGGTAGTAGATAGGCTGGGGTGGAGTCTCTTGAGGGTGTTCCACGAGATTATTGAGAGCGCTGACCCTGTGTCAACCTCCATGTGGCACGGTTTACCTTCTAGGGAAACGGAGAGAGAAATTTTACTAACAGCGTGGCAAGTACGCCTGGCAAGGCGGTGCGTGCGACAGTTTAATACTTGCCTCTGTGGTCCCGCGTGCGAGGACGGGGGTCTGTGTGCAGCGCTTTGGGGGCTTGGCAGACTCTCGCGATGTGCCCCCTCTTATGGCAGTTGTTGCAAGTGGCTCCTTTAAACTTGCAGGTGGCCCTTTGATGCGATCCCCCACAGGCTAGGCACAATGTGATGTGCTTGGGTGGACCTGTGTATTCATGTTTGGCTCCTACCTGCGACCGTCTGTCGTTGGCGAGGCGGTGGACGTCGTTTTCATCGTTGTGGGTTTCCTCCGCTTCCACCTCTTCGGAATGGACTGGGAACGATGCTAGCTTGGCACTTGGGCCCTGAATTTCGGTGGCTGAGTTCGTTGCTAGCTCGGCTGCTAGGGCCTCCTCGACCGCTTGCGCGAGGTTGAGGTCTTTTTTTGCTAGCAGGCGCCTCTGTAGGTTGAGATCCTTGACCCCACAAACTAATTGATCGAGGAGCATGTCCTCCAAGTATGTTCCAAACCCGCAGTGCAGGGCTGCTGTTCTGAGGGCGGCCATATATTGATTGATGGTCTCCTTACTTGATTGCTTCCTCATACGGAACGTGAACCTCCTGGCGATTTGTGAAGGCCTGGGAGCGTAGTGGTTAGTGAGGATCTCAAGCAACTCGGACCACGGAACGTTTTTCAATTCTCTCGGCGCTACGAGTGCTGCGGCGGTATCGTAAACGGTGGCTCCGCAGTAGATTAGGAAATAGGATTTTTCCGATGCTCTCCCGCATCCGCCAAGCCGACCGCATCGATGTAATGATTGAAGCGGTTCTTATACGACTCCCACTTCTCTTCGTCTGGTTTAAACGCCGGGAATACTGGGTTGGAACTCATGGTGCTGGAACGGCTGGGCAACCTGCGGAAAAAATCTCTCTGGGACTACGGGCGCTCGTGAGTGATATCAGCTCTGGAGAGGTTTTTTGCTACCCTCTCTTTCTCTCTCTGGGTTACCACGTTGGCTGCTAGCCGTTGGAGGTGTCTTGATTCACGCCAAAAAGTGGGCGCTAGTGACTTCCTACAGCGCTGTGCTGTGTCTCCTACTGGCTCGAAATTCAAATGACACCCGTTTGAATTTCGCGCCAAATACAGAGCGGCTGCGGCTCGCAGCGCTTCACTTTCCCTGCAGCGGGGCTAACAAGCGGCTACAGACGCTTCTAACTTTGAATCAGATTGCTTTCTCTGGCTGCGGATCAGCGTTTGCTCTTTTTGATCGCTCGTATTGTTGGCTGACCGCTCTCTCTGGCTGCGGATCAGCGTTTCCCTTGTCGCCAGCCGATCGCTCTCTCTGGGCTGCGGATCGGTGGCTAGTGACTCAGCGGTTGCAAGGTGCTTCTGGTAGCCATCCCATCCTCGTTGCCAGTGTTTTGTTTGAGCAATGAGAGGCTGAACCAGAGCATGAGTGCAACAATACTTTATTTTACAATAAAGGGCTGACCGTGCTTGCCAAACCTGGAACTGGCTCGCAGCAATCAGCAACCGGTTGGACCCTGCAGCCTGCTTTTATAGCTGGCTGCTGGGAAGAGCCAACCAATGGGAATGGGGGAATAACGCCCACGTAAAGTGAGTGGACCTGAGTGAGAACTCCTTGAGTCCTCAGGACATAACACTTTCTTTGCCACATTTATTTAAGTGAATCACTGCAGTTGTTAAATTAGTGACACGGCTGTTCATTGAATCTGGCTTCTCCAAGGACTTGCCAGAAGGTTGCAAAAGGTGAACACATGACCTCATGACACTGCAACCATCATAAATATGAACCAATTGTCAAGCTTCCGAATGTAAATCACAGGACCGTAGGGATGCAGCAGTGGTCATAAGTCTGAAAAACAGTCATAAGTCACTTTTTATTTTTTAAAAAATTTTTAACAACAAACATAAACATAAACACAAAACATAAAACCTTCTTTCCATTATACAGTGTGTTGGTTGGTACAAATCTTGTGCAGAATATCAACAGGCCTTCCCTTCTAACTATATTATTAAAATTTATTTTACATGAATATGCATATTATATTGTTCTTAACTACTTATTGGACTTTACTTATAGACTATATCATCCTTTTTGAGCAATTTCAGTTTTTAAGATATCTGAATTCATAATATCATTCATTTCATTATAATCCATTATAACATATTACATTGTCTTATCTTTACTCTATTGTGTTTATATTGTATTATATCCTATTTCCCTATTTTCTTTTCTAACCATGATAAAATAAACCCCAAATTTTATAATACTCTTTAATCTTCTTGTTCTCTAATTGCTAATGTCAATTTACTCATTTCTGCACAGTCCATTATTTTCATAATCACCTCCTCTTCTGTCCGTATTTTCCCACTTTTCCAATTTTTAGCAAATACAATTCTAGCTGCTGTCAAAACATTTATAATCAAATATGTCAATTCTTTACTGTATCCTTCAGGTAAGATACCAATAAAAATATTTCTGGTTTCAAGTCTATATTCTGTTTTGTCATTTTTTCCAGTCATGTATGAAATTTAGTCCAGTATATCTTGGCTTCCACACACATCCACCACATGTGATAATATGATCCAGGTATCAGATGACAATAAGTCACTTTTTTTCAGTGCCGTTGTAACTTTGAACGGTCACTAAATGAACTGTTGTTAAGTCAAGGATTATCTGTAGCCTTTCCTTAGAGGACATTTTGGTTTTCTTCCTTTTGCACCTTCCTTAGCTCTGTGATGAGTTTTTAAAAAAAATTACAGAGAGCAGGATACTCTGTTTGGCCTCATCATAGGTTGCATAAGATCAGAGTTATTTTAGAAGTTCTATTTTCGGTTCATTTCCCCAAAGATCCTGCCTTTACAACAGCTGTGTTTTAGGAAGACATTTTCCTTGAGCTACTTACCATCACGCTGAGATCCCATTCCTGCTTCGACACGGCCAGATCAGATTCTATCTAGGTATAAACGAACCAGTGGTGGGATTCAAATTTTTTTTTACTACTGGTTCTATGGGTGTGGCTTGGTGGATGTGGCTTGGTGGGCATGTCAGGAAAAGTATACTGCAAAATCTCCATTCCCACCCAGCTCCTGGGAGAAGAAGACTGTAAAATCCCCATTCTCTCCTCACCTCACTAACCTGCTTTCCAGCTCCGTTCCTGCCCTGTGCAGGGCAACAAAAGAAGACCCAGCCGATCAGCTGGGACTCAGGAGACAGAAAATAGATGGGGTGGGGCCAGTCATAGGTGGTCTTCTGAACTACTCAAAATTTCCGTTGCCGGTTCTCCAGAACTGGTCACAACCTGCTGAATACCACCTCATTTTTGTGCCAACATATGCAACCTGGACCCCTTTACATTTATTCACAGTGAACCACATGTGCCATTTTGATCCCCCATCACCCAAAGGTCAATTTGGAACCTCCTTTTCATGTTACTACATTGCACAGTTTAGTGTCATGGGCAACCATGGCCCTTCATTCGACAGTCCTAACCGGACATTTATATACAAGCTGTAAAGTTCAAGAGCCGTTCCCTGTGAGATTAGTGAGTGCCAGTGTGAGAATTGTTTATTTACTTCTCTTACTGGTTTCCTGTTTTTTAACCATTTGTCTGTCCAGGATAGAACATATCCTCTGTTTTGTTGGAGATCACTTTGTTCAGTTTCTGTTGCTGAAAAATGAACTGTCGGAGACTTTTAGATCTTCCAAGAATTCAATACCTGCTGGATGACCATGATCTTCCTGCTTGCTGGCAGACTCAAAAAGCAATTTAGGAGGACAACAGAGATTTCCTAATTTGTTTTTAAGCTGTACAAAGAAGTGAGGAAATCATGTTCTTTCAGAACCAATACCTACTGAGTTCAGCAGGCCTTTGTTTTGGGTAATTATGATAGAAAATAATGCAGCTTTTAGTTCTACTCAGACTAGTTGAAAACAATGAGATAAGTATTCTCTAATTCAGATTCTCTGTTCACAACATATTATCCATTTGAATTATGGGTTTAAAAAATATTCTTGCAATCTAACAGCATAATTTTTCAGTCTCTTAAATTTCATCATTCCATCAAGTCTCTTTTTTCTTAACTCCCATTAATGTAACTCCATATGCTTCTATCATCATCATCTTCTTTTAACGATCCCATAGTCGCTTGCGGGGTGGAGTTTGGGCAGCTAAATGGACCTGAGTATCTACTGGCCGGATGCCCTTCCTGTTAACAATGTGGAGCTTTGATCAGCAAATATATTCTCGTTGTGCCCAGAGAGAGAAATATCTGCCTCTACTTAGGATCGAACTCACAGTTTCCTGATCATGAAGTGAGAGCTCATCCCCTAGGCCACAGCACCATTCCTTTGTTAAGCAAATTACTGCAGTTGTTAAGTGAATAATGTGATCATTAAGAGAATCTGGCTTTTCCCATTGTCTTTCCTTGTTGTAAGAAGAAGAATTCATTATTGGCCAAGTGTGATTGGATACACAAGGAATTTGTTGTTGCAAATGCTCTCAGTGTACATAAAAGAAAAGATACATTCGTCAAGAATCATCAGGTACAACACTTAATGATAGTCAGAGGGTACAATAAGCAATCAAATCATACTAGGAAACAATATAAATCGTAAGGATACAAGCAACAAGTTACAGTCATACAGTCACAAGTGGGAGGGGATGGGTGATAAGGAGTGATGAGAAGATTAACAGTAATAGTAGTTCAGACTTTGTAATGGACAGTGTTGAGGGAATTATTTGTTTAGCAGAATGATGGTGTTCAGGAAAAAACTGTTCTTGTGTCTAGTTGTTCTGGTGTGCAGTGCTCTATAGCATCGTTTTGAGGGAAGGAGTTGAGACAGTTTATGTCCGGGATGTGAGGGGTCTGTAAATATTTTCACAGCCCTCTTTTTGACTCATGCAGTATACAGGTCCTCGATTGAAGGCAGGTTGGTAGTAATTGTTTTTTCTGCAGTTCTAATTATCCTTGGAAGTCTTTGTCTGTCCTGTTGGGTTGCAGAACCAAACTAGACAGTTATAGAGGTACAGATGATAGACTCAAATTCCTCTGTAGAACTGTATCAGCAGCTCTGCTGGTAAGGCCACAAATGGCAGTCACACGACCGCAGGATGCTGCAAACACCATATATATATGGCTCCTGAATTTTGATCACATGACCCTTAGGATGCTTTGATGGTTGTAAATGTAAGATCAGTTGTAACTCACATTTTTTCAGTGCAACTTTGAATGGTTAACAAATGGTTGTAAGTTGAGAATTATCTCTATTTGTACATAAATATGTGGTTAATTATTTTCCTTAACAAACTGTGTTAGTAAGTTGTATGGGGCTGCCAAGCAATGCAGTAGACAATTTGCACACCTCTAGCGTTAACACCTTAGTAATGTGTTGCTTTTGAATATTTTCAGCAAGTAAATCATTCATTTTTAGCCATTGTCTACCCACTGCAGGATGAAGGCCTCTTCCACATTTTCAACCAATACAGTCCTGAGCTTTTCATATCTTTTAATAGGTGTCATATTAAAAATGAAAAGTTTTCATAACTGCTGCATATCGCATCTGATTTTTTTTAATGGGAGTTTTCATCATTTGCTGAAGAGGTGTTGAATGGTTCCTAAAGTTTGACAAACCTCTAACTCAGGAGTCCCCAAACTGGGCAACTTTAAGACTTGTGAACTTCAACTCCCAGAATTCTCCAGCCAGCATAGCTGAAGTTCACAAGTCTTAAAGTTGCCAAGTTTTGAGACTTCTGCTCTAATATCTGCTGATTTTTAGAAATCCCTGGGATCTTCCAATGATCTTCACAAACATTCAAAAACAAGATAGAGCCACCAAAATGCAGTTGCCATGTGAGCCAGTAGGGGGAGCTCACATGCTTATGCTCATCTGAGGAAACGCAATAATCTCCTTTTAATGACTCGCTCGCCTCTTTATTGTATTTTCCTCTACATTACCCATAATGTTTTTATACATGCACACCCTATTATATTTGGTCGGTTTAAATAATGTTTACTACTCCAGTTAATTTATTATTTCTAGAGTTTAATATGTGCATAAAATTAAATGTTAAAACAGGATCTGAGGCTCTATATTTGATTGATTGGGTTAAACTTCTCCCAGATTCCAAATTAGATATCTTTTCATATCAGATCCTGAAAACGTTCTGTTTCAAAACAAAGTAAAATATTCATTGTGGTGGCATAGAGGGAAATGATGTCATATAATATACTACGAATTAGATACAGTATAAGCTAGCTGGCCACAAGAATTGTGTATGCTAGCAATCACAGAAGAATTGTACACACTTTTTCTTCCATTCAATCAAAGGCCAGCTCTAACATTAAGTGGAATGAGGTAACTATTTCAGATGGCAGATACCAATAAGTTGAAAATTGCACCAGATTATCAGAGTTGGAAGGGACATTGTGGGTCATCTAGTCCACCACCCCCAATCAGGAGACCCTACACCATTTCTGACAAATGACAGCCCAATCTCTTCTTGAAAACCTCCAGTGATGAAGCTCCCACAACTTCCGAGGGCAAGCTGTTCCATTGGTTGATTGTTCCAGTGGTGGGATTCAAATGTTTTGCTGCCGGTTCTGTGGGCATGGCTTGGTGGGTGTGGCAGGGGAAGGATACTGTAAAATCTCCAGTCAGAGGTGGGTATTTGCTGGTTCTCCGAACTACTCAAAATTTCCTCTACCTGTTCTCCAGAACTGGTCAGAACCTGCTGAATACCACCTCTGGATTGCTCTCACTGTCAGAAAATTTCTCCTTATTTCTAGGTTGAATCTCTCCTTGATCAATTTCCATCCATTATTCCTTGTCTGGCCTTTGGGTTCCTTGGAACATAGCTTGACCCCCTCCTCTCTGTGACAGCCCCTCAAATATTGGAACACTGCTATCATGTCTTCCCTGGTCCTTCTCTTCACTAGACTAGCTAAGCCCAGTTTCTGTAACCGTTCTTTATATGTTTTAGTCTCCAGTCCCTAATCATCTTAGCTGCTCTTCTCTATACTTTTTCTAGAGTCTCAACATCTTTTTTATAGTGTGATGTCCAAAACAGGATGCAGTACTCTAGGTGTGGTCTTACTAAGGCTTTATAGAGTGGTATTAGATAGCCACTTGATCAAAGAAGGATTTAGAAACATGGGGTAAGCTGCAACTTTCATTATTAGGCATGTGAGAAGTGAACCAATGTAACTCCATTTTAGATAAGCTCTCCATTTTGTATTTTGTACTTTTCCACTGTGTGTATGTGTGTGTGTTTCAAAAAGCAACCTCAGTGGTTTTTCGGAGAAACAAGAACAAGGAAGCGGTTATTGCTTAACTAGTATACGTGCAAAGTTCCAGATAGATGAAGCAACAGAATGTTCCGTATTGCTGATACATTGTATCTCGCTTCTTTGTACTGGGAGTATAAAAGTGTGCACCTAACTTAGCTCTGGGTTCCATCCTGCAGCCTTGGATGTGAACCCGCTTCTGCAGAATCGTAACAATAAACTGCTTTGTCTTGAAGAAGTTCCGTGTCGTGTCAGCGTCTTGTGCGAATGCAATATCACAAGTGGCGAGCCAGGCAGGAGATTCCATGGCAATCCTCGGGTCTCGGGGACAGGTGAGTAGTGGCCACTCCGTCTCCTTTTGTGAGACAAATCTCTCCCCGAATCCTGAGAGGTCCCAGGAGTCTCGAATCTTGCAAAAACCCAGAGAGATAGACCGACCGGACTTCAGAGCAGTCGAGACCGGTGTGAAAAGAAAAATTGAGAAGGTGGTCTAGGACCACGGAGAAAACCTGAGTTGGGGACGCCCACACATCCGCAGACCTGAAGGAAGGTTCCCGGAGTGATCAGGTAATATTGTTTCTTTCCATTTGGAGTAGACAGAAAGCAAGTCCTTAAATTTTCTTTGGAAAAGAAAGTCCAGCGTCTGCTGGAGGACAGGTCAGGGTGACGGTAAAATGGGGAAAGGACAAAGTAAGAAGTTAAGAGAAAACTTAGAGACTGAGATAGGAGATGAAGGAAAAGAAGGCAGAAAACCTATTCCGGTGGATTCGCCTTTGGGACAACTGTTACAACAATGGTTCTCCCCGAATCTCAAACATTTTACCCAGAATCTTGAGAAGAAGCGCATGATTTATTTGTGCAAATATAGGTGGCCGAAATATCCACTAATTGATCCAAAATTTCCGTATCATTGGTCTCCGGAGTGGGAGACTAGTGTCTATTGGATGAACCAATTGAAAGATTATATATTGGCTCATAAACAAGATGCTGAGATCCCATATATCGAGGTGTGGTATCATGTAAATTTTGAAGGACCCAGCCCGCCACCGGCTGATCAATTTGTGTCCAAAACAAAGAAAGATCCGGAATCGGACGATGATTTTTATCGTCCCCCACCTCGATATGTTCCACCAGATTTGAACGATGCGGCTAATATTCCATTACCTGATACCCCTCCATCGGCACCACATGCGTCTTTGAGACGAGAGTTGAGGGACTTGGAGAGAAATGTTCAAAATCTTCCTTTTCCTCCAGCTCCCCCGCCTCAAGTGCAGGCTTTCCCCTTAAGGGCAGTCCCAAACGGCTTGGACGCCAATGGGCAGCCTGTGGCGATGTACGCCATTCAACCCATGCGGTCAGGGGAACTGAGAGAACTAAAAGAATCACTTCCCCGACTTCATGAGGATCCGCAGAAGGTAGGACAAGAACTTGAGTTGTTTTTAGGACCCAACGAATATACCTACCAGGAACTGATGTATATTTTGGGACACTTGTTTACTAGGGAAGAATGGGATTTGATTAGACAAGGAGCATTAGAATATTGGAGAAGACTCCAAGTGGGAGTCCCAAATGCTGTAGCAGGAGATGTCAAATTCCCTTTGGCACCTCCTGATTGGAATATACAAAATGAAAATCACCGGCAAAACATGAGGGATTTGAAAACCATGATTGTAGAAGGGATCAAGATTTCGGTGCCCCAAAGTCGTAATTTGACAAAGGCATTCGAGATCAAACAAGGGAAGGATGAATCTCCCGGAGATTATTGCTCCCGGTTGAGGGAAAGTTTGGAGAAGTATTCTGGAGTAGATCCTAATTCTCCAGCTTTCAAGTCCATGCTGAAAATGCAGTTTGTATCTGGGGCTTGGCCAGATATTCAGAAGAAAATTCAGAAAATTGAAAATTGGGGAGGAGAAGGAATCACAGCTTTGATTCGGAGCGCTCAGCAAACCTTTGTTAACAGGGATGCTGCTAAAAACAGACAAAAGTCACAGATGACGGTAGCGGTCGCTCAGGCCGTAACCAAGAATGAGGTGAAGAAGACAATGGGAGAAAATTGGGTACAATCAAAGGGAGGATTCCAAGGTAGAGGAAAGGGATTTGCTTCTCGGGGCAGACCTTTCAGAGGACGAGGGACAGGATTAGGTAGAGGCGGAATGGATAGAACTTGCTTCAGGTGTGGGAAGGTAGGACACTTTGTGCGCCAATGTTCCGAAGGCTCTAAGCCTGAACGCAGTTACGCCTTGTATGAAGATTAGGGACGTTCCGGCTCCTTTAAAGAGACCCACGCGGAGCCATTGGTAAAGATAGAAGTGGGTCCTAGCCGCCAGGAATTTATGTTTCTGGTAGACACGGGTGCAAGACATACTTCAGTATGCGCACCTATTTTAAATAGAATGAGAGGAAATGAAACCATGTTAGTGACAGGAGTAAGTGGAGTAAGAGTGTTGGAGAAGGTAGAAATGGCTTATGAGGATATAGAAATTGTGAGCGACTTGTTGTATATACCAGATGCTGGAGTCAATTTGCTAGGTCGGGATTTGATGTCAGTTTTTGGATTCCAGCTGAGTACAAAAGAAGGAGTACGAATGTGTATGTTGAAGGCAGAAGATGAGGAGCGGATAGATCAGAAGGTTTGGGCAGACGGCAGGGATGTGGGTAGAATGGACATTCCGCCCATAAAAATTAAGGTACAGCTGGGAATTGTAAAAAGCTGGACTCCTCAGTACCCTATAAGTAAGAAGGGACAAGAGGGACTGAAGCCAGTGATTGATCGATTATTGCAACAAGGTCTCCTGGAACCGACCATGTCTCCTTTCAATTCCCCAATATTGGCTGTACCAAAGAAGGATGGAAAGTATAGGTTGGTGGCACATCTGAGAAATATCAATGGCATTGTGATACTGCGGTTCCCGGTGGTCCCTGACCCGTATACCATTTTGGGCCAGATACCCCCGAAAGATAGGTGATTTACAGTCATTGATTTGAAGGATGCATTTTGGGCATGTCATTTGGAGGAGGAGAGCAGGGATTTGTTTGCTTTTGAATGGAATGATCCTGAGACAGGGAGGAAACAGCAGTTGAGATGGACAGTGTTGCCTCAAGGGTACACTGAAAGTCCCCTGTTGTTTGGACAGGCTTTGGAGGAGAAGTTGCAGACTTTTCCAAAAAAGGAAGGGATCAGTTTGATTCAGTATGTTGATGATTTGTTGTTGTCAGGAGAGAAGGAAATCAAGGTGAGGGAAAGTTCAATTGCACTATTGAACTGGTTGAAGGAACAAGGGCTGAAGGTGTCAAGAGAAAAGATTCAGTTCGTAGAGCAGAAGGTGAAGTATCTGGGCCATTTCATACAGCAAGGAGTGCGATCTTTGGATCCAGAGCGAGTGAAGGGTCTGATGACTTTGGCTCCTCCACGAAACAGAACGGAGGTGCGGAAGGCATTAGGCTTGGTTGGCTATTGTAGAGCATGGATTGATCAGTATGCTTTACTTGTGCAGTTCCTGAATCAGAAATTGCAGGGAAAGAATGAATGCATTGAGTGGAGTAAGGAAGATGAGGATAAATGGGAAGGGATGAAGAAGGCTTTGGCAACAACTCAAGTGTTGGCGCTGCCGAACCTGAAACTTCCTTTCCATTTGTATGTATCGGCACAATCAGGAGTGGCTGTAGGAGTGCTTGCTCAGAAAAGGGGGGGGAGCGATTTCAACCCATCGCCTTCCTGAGCAAGACTTTGGAGCCTGTGGTGAGAGGATGGCCAGTGTGTGTGCAAGCAGTAGCAGCTACTGCTATGTTGGTGGTTGAAAGTAGAAAACTGACTTTTGGAGGAGCAATGGTGGTCCATTCTCCTCATCAAGTTACATCAGTGTTGAGTCAGTTAGCATCCACTTGGATGACAGAAGGAAGGATTTTGAAGTATGAGACTATTCTAAGAACGAGTCCAGATATTGTCATAGGGACAGATAAGAACTTGAATCCAGCTGAATTTCTCGAAGGAGCAAGAAAAGAATGGGATGTGAAAGATCATGATTGTTTGTTGCAGGTTGATGCAATGACTAAAGTGAGGCAGGACTTGGAGGAGGTTCCCCTGGATGAGGGAGAACGATGGTTTGTAGATGGTTCTAGTAGAATGGAAGAAGGTGTAAAGAAGGCTGGGTATGCCATTGTTACTCAGTCTGGGGAGGTGATTGAAAAAGGACCTTTGCAAGCAGGATGGTCAACTCAGAAATGTGAACTTTTTGCATTAAAAAGGGCTTTGGAATTGGCTGAAGGTGTGGATGTAACGATATGGACAGATTCCAAGTATGCTTGGGGTGTGGTCCATACGTTTGGGAAAATTTGGCAAGAGAGAGGATTCATAAAAACTGATGGGAAGCAGATAGAGCAATTACAACTGGTGGAAGAGGTATTGAATGCATTACAGTATCCAAATCGGGTAGCTGTGGTGCATATCAATGCACATCAGAAAGGGATGGAGAAAGAGGTTGTTGGAAACAGATGGGCAGACAAATGGGCAAAAGAAGCAGCTGGGGAGGTAATTCTACAGATGGTATCAGTACCCATGTTGCAAGAAGAGCCCGAAGAAGTTTGGGAGCCAGATGAGAAGACTAGGGAAAAGTTGGAAAAAGAGGGATGTCACAAAGCTGAGAAAGGATGGGTAACAGCAGATGGGGTTAGAGCAGGCTTGTCCAACCCGCGGCCCACGGGCCGCATGCGGCCCAGGTCGCCTCGTAATGCGGCCCAGTGCCCACCCCAACCATCGTGCCAGAGCCAGCGAGGAGGAGGAGGAGAGGCAGGCGTGAGGTGGGGCGAGGCGAGCGCCAGGCCAAGCAGCAAGAGAAAAGGCGGGCGCCGTCAGAGCGCCATCTCCTGCTGTTGCCGCCGCCGGCACCGCCAGCGCTTCACCGCCCTTCGCCCCCGCCGCTTCTTCCCCGCCGCCACCCCACGCCGCTTCTTCCCCGCCACCGCTGCTGCTTCTGCCCCGCCCGCCTTCTGCCGCCGCCACCGCTTCTTCCCCGCCACGCTGCTGCTGCTTCTTCCCCTGCCGCTGCTTCTGCCCCCGCTGCTGCTGCTGCTTCTGCCCCCGCCGCCGCTGCCCCCGCGGTGGGGGCAGAAGCGGCGGCGGCGGGGGTGGTGGCGGGGGCAGAAGCAGCAGCGGTGGCGGGGGAAGAAGCGGCGGTGGTGGCAGAAGTGGCGGTGGCAGGGGCAGAAGCAGTGGTGGTGGCAGGGGCAGAAGCGGCGGTGGGGGAAGAAGTGGCAGTGGCAGGGGCAGAAGCAGCAGCGGTGGCGGGGAAGAAGCGGTGGCGGCAGGGGCAGAAGCAGCAGCGGCGGCAGGGGCAGAAGCAGCAGCGGTGGTGGGGAAGAAGTGGCGGTGGCGGCGGCGGGGGCAGAAGCAGCAGCGACGGCAGGGGCAGAAGCGGCGGTGGCAGAAGCAACAGTGGTGGCGGGGAAGAAGCGGTGGCGGGGGCAGCGGCAGCGGGGGCAGAAGCAGCAGCGGTGGCGGGGAAGAAGCGGCAGTGGGGGCAGCGGCGGCAGGGGCAGAAGCAGCAGCGGTGGCGGGGGAAGGCTTCTGCCCCCGCCGCTGCTGCTGCTGCTTCTGCCTTCCAGTCCTGCCTCATCCAGCCGGGCCATTTGCAGGAGGAGAGGTAGGTGCGAGGCGGGCGAGCTTTCTCCCCCCTGCCCCCGCAAAATTTGGCCGGAAAAATAAACTGTGATAAAAAAACTGTGATAAAAAAACCGTGATAAAATTTTTTTTTAAAAAAATAAATAATTAATAATAAATAATAAAAACATCTCACTAACTTCATTTCCAAATAAATTTAATATGTTAACTATATTTTCTATGGTTTTTTGGGATGATCAGGTATCGTTACTGTTATTTTATTTTATGTGCGGCCCAAACCAAATTTTCATCTTCTAATGTGGCCCAGGGAAGGTGAAAGGTTGGACACCCCTGGCTTAGAGTATTGTCTGAAACCCAAATGAGGAATGTTATGCAGTACTTACATGAGGGAAGTCATTGGGGGACTGAAGCTTTAGTACAGGCAGTCAAGCCCACATATTGGAGTTTGAATATGTGGACTACTGCACATGCTATTTGTTGGAAATGTTTAATATGTCTTAAAGTAAATAAGTCATCGGCACGGAAGACTGACAAGGGGGGTAGACCCTTGGCAGTCTGGCCGTTCCAGAAGATACAGATTGATTACACTGAAGTGCCACCTAGTGGGAGTTGGAAATACTTGCTGGTTATTAAGGATCATTTGACTGGGTGGATGGAAGCCTACCCTGTCAGACAGGCAACAGCTGCCACAGTGACTAAGATTCTGCTGGAACAAATCATACCTAGATATGGCATGCCAGAGGTAGTAGATTCAGACAGAGGCACACATTTTACACAAAAGATATTACAAGAAGTCATGAGGGCTGTGGGGATGAAATGGGATTTACACACACCATGGCATCCCCAATCCTCTGGGAAAGTAGAACGTAGGAATGCTGAACTCAAGAAACTGTTGACAAAATTAGGTTTGGAAAATGGCTTGCCATGGACAAAGAATCTTCCCTTGGCATTGCTACGTATCCGCACTTGTCCAAGAAAAGATGTTGGAGTATCTCCTTTTGAAATGTTAATGGGACGACCCTATCTCACAAACTTCAGGGGTCCCATTCCTGAGTTTCGTGATATGTTTGTGAGAAAATATCTGCAGACACTGTCCAGGTCTTTATTGTCTCTTCATAAACAGGGACTTTTGGCACAACGACCACCTTTGGTAGGGACTCAGCATCCTTACGGAACCGGTGATTGGGTGCTTGTGAAGACCTGGAGGACTGAGAAATTGCAACCTAGCTGGGAAGGACCGTATCAAGTGCTTCTTACCACGGAGTCTGCTGTCCGGACGAAAGAAAGTGGATGGACTCACTACAGTCGTGTGAAAGCAGCTCCAGAACCTGAGAAGCCTTGGAGAAGCCACCCAGTGGAAGGACAACCTTTGAAATTGACTCTGAAAAAGAATCGGGACTGAGAAATATGTTTCTGTGTATTTCAACTGTACTTGTGAGTGTTTTTGTCTTGCAACAGGTTGAAAGAGCAGGAACCGAACAGACTGAACATGTGCAAAAAGCTGGAGACCTGGGAAATGATTTGTGGACAGAGAATTCGTATATTAAGGACATTAGGGAGACCGCACAAACTTTGAATCTGACAAATTGTTGGTTGTGTATGCATATGCCTGGAACAGGGAGAGGAGGGGTTATATTGCATGGAATACCACTGACACAACAGATGATGGTGCCGGACGGAAAAACCAAAACCAAGACTGGACCTGTAGGAGGGGCTGTAACAAAAAAGGTATTCATTCATTTAAGGGAGACAGCTTATGTTTGTTTTAAAAGAAGTGTTAAAGGAGGACCATTCCTTGGAGATTGGGAAAAGTGTAATAAGACTTGGGAAATGCCTGAAACATGTTTCAATCATAGTGTGGTTACCACTTATGAATGTAAGAATGAATATCTGCCATTCTGGAAATATTATTGTCAAATGTGCATTGACTTTGAAGAAATGATTAACTGGACTAGAGTGTCAAACTTGACTTGGGTTATGGGAAGGAATAGATGGCTGCTGTGTGGGAAATACGCTTACAGAGAAATACCAAAATTATGGTCAGGCACTTGCACTATAGGGTTTGTGTTACCTGCAGTTTACAAGTTGAACAAACTACCCAACACTTGAATTCGGAACAAAAGAGAGGTTGATTCCGGGATACATCACAGGTCCTGGTATGAGGGACTAGCAAGAGCCTTAATATTCCCTCTTGGGATAGGTATGAATTATAGGGATATGACTCGAATGAACAACTTTACTCTTGCCATGTTTAATGACACTGTTAGAAGTATTAAAATGATTAATCAAGAATTATCTGAAGTCAGGCAAGTGACCCTGCAGAATAGATATGCTTTGGACATAGTCCTTGCAGCAAAGGGAGGAGTATGTGCTCTGGTACATTCCCACTGTTGCACATATATCCATAACTATGAGCCCAATATTACCAGAACCGTAAGAGATATGGAAGACCGAATTCATGAATATCAAAAGGAATGGGATGAGTCAGGTATAGCAGGATCTTTGTGGGACGCCCTATGGTCCTGGTTGCCTGATGGTTCCTGGTGGAAATCCATATTAACTACTATTATAACCGTAATAGTTGCTTTGATTTGCTTATGCTGTTGCATACAATGTATTCCTAATCTGTTTAACATGAGTACTCAAGCTTGTAGGAAAATTAAATTTCATAATGGAAAAGGAGAGAAGCTTCTGTATAGTAACTCAGAAGCGGCTTTGCAACAAGTAACAGCCGATTTATTTGCTTTTGAAACAAAGATGGACCAGAAAAAGGGGGGATTGTGAGAAGTGAACCAATGTAACTCCATTTTAGATAAGCTCTCCATTTTGTATTTTGTACTTTTCCACTGTGTGTATGTGTGTGTGTTTCAAAAAGCAACCTCAGTGGTTTTTCGGAGAAACAAGAACAAGGAAGCGGTTATTGCTTAACTAGTATACGTGCAAAGTTCCAGATAGATGAAGCAACAGAATGTTCCGTATTGCTGATACATTGTATCTCGCTTCTTTGTACTGGGAGTATAAAAGTGTGCACCTAACTTAGCTCTGGGTTCCATCCTGCTGCCTTGGATGTGAACCCGCTTCTGCAGAATCGTAACAATAAACTGCTTTGTCTTGAAGAAGTTCCGTGTCATGTCAGCGTCTTGTGCGAACGCAATATCACAGGCAGGATTGCTGCTATTAAAATGAATATTCTTCCAAAATTCCTATATATATTTCAGACGATCCCAATCAAAGTACACAATTTTTTTTTAAGAACTTAATAAAATAACTGTAAAATTTATCTGGCAAGGGAAAAAACCTAGGATAAATTTAAAGGCAATGCAGGATATGAAGAGCAGGGGAGGGCTGGCACTTCCAAATTGGGAGTTGTATTATAGGGCAGCCTCTTTAGTATGGTTGAAGGAATGGGTGAATTTAACCAATAAGAGAATATTATTCTTAGAAGGCCATGACTTGCAGAGGGGGTGGCGTGCTTTTTTATGGGATGTAGGGAAAACTAGCCAGAAATATTTCCACAGACACCTAATCAGAGACTCATTGTTAACTAATTGGAAGAAAATATGGAAAAAACACTATTTAAAAATACCAATTTGGATTTCAGCAATGGAGGCGATGATTCACCCAAATAATCTGGATATCACTAAAATGATTAAATATAAGGACCTATTGGATACACAAGGAAATTTGAAATCACAGCAAGAACTTCAAGAGCAGGGACTAAAAATTGATCAGTGGGCATATCTTCAAATTCAAAGTAGATAACAATAAACTCCAGCAATTAGATAAAATTTTATTAGGATCAGGCAAAAAAAAATATAACAAAATTTTATAATTATTTATCAGTAGTAGAATTAGAAGAAGAAATTGTAAAAGGGAACATGATAGCCTGGAGTAGGAATATAGGACGTAGCATCGCCATAACAGAATGGGAAAAGGTCTGGGGTAGAAATAATAAAATTACAAAATCGGTAGCATACAAAGAAAATGCCTATAAAATGTTTTATAGATGGCACCTTCCTCCTTTGAGATTAGCGGAGATGCACCCCAATATGAGGCCGAATTGCTGGAAATGCAAAAAAAAGAGGGAACTTTTTTCCATATGTGGTGGTCCTGTACAGAAGCTCAAAAATATTGGCAGAAAATTAAAAATTGGCTGGAAGAAATGACAAGAGAACAGATCGAATTCAAACCAGAGTCCTTTCTGTTAGGAATCTTTGATAAACAAATATGAAAAAAGTGAAATATATAATAATACACATTTTGACAGCGGCCAGATTGGCTTTTGCACAATATTGGAAGCAGCCTCATGTTACATCAGAGGAGATGATCATTCAAAAAATTTCAAGTTGTGCAGAAATGGACAAATTAACTTTGGCATTAAAAAATAAAGACACTTCAATATACTACAACAGCTGGAACTGCTGGTACAAATGGATAGACCAAAGATAGACTTTACACTAAAAGGCAAAAGAGGATAGATAAATCCATAGTAGTGATACACAGATATATATAAGGATTAGGTGTGTGTATATGGCATAAAATAAGGATAAAAAAGAGGTCTTACAAACTGTTGAAGATGAGAATGTTTTTAATTGTTTTCTATTTTTTTCTTTCTATTTTCTTCTCCCTTTCTTCTTTTTCTCTCTTTCATTTATGTATGTGTTGTTGGTTTGTTTTAATTGTAAAATCAATAAAATTTATTAAAAAAAGAAGAAAGTCACTTGATCTTGATTGTATCTCTGTGTTAATGCAATTTAGGATTGCATTGGCTTTTTTGGCTGCTGGTGCACATTGTTGAGATGGGGGTTAAAGAATCCAAATCAAATCTAAAATTTAACATTAAATCAAATCATTAAATATGATTCAGGGCAGTGTTGTGTGTGCCATGCAGCTTGTGTTGGGCCGTATATTGCAGTGTTTCACAAACATTCTTCATTTGTGGATCACCAAATAAATCAAGGCCACTCAATAAAAAAGCATTTCCCACTTTATATTTGTGCCCTTGAAAGTGTTCATAATATTCAGTGACTGAAAAAGAAAGTTTTTACTTACATTTCTCCATGCTTTCTCATCTCTTCCAGTTTTAAGGCCTCTTTAAAGCTAAACTTTTGCAAATAAGAAATCAAAATTAAATATTTATTTTCTTCTTGAATTATTTTATTTACCACATACTATAATAACAACAACTCTTAGCACAAACTGGTTGAAAATATTCTTCGGTAAACCTCTTTGAAGCTAAGACACAAGGGATAAGTAAATCTCCAGCTCGGTAAAATCTCATTTTTGGATATTCACCGTCACATTTCTTGTTCTTTTCTTTTATCCTTTGGGATTTGCTTGGGTGAGATCACATTTTTACTTTCCACTTGAGATCTTTTTAATATCACCAGTCTTCTGACTTCTAATGTTCAGGTTACTATCAATATTACCACTTATATGTTTCAATTAACCAGTTTAAATAATCAGGTCCATTTTTTTAAACAAATGAATAATGTAATGAATGTGATAAGGCTGCAGGAGACAATATGGTGGACCTTCAGACCAGTGGTGGGATTCAAATTTTTTTACTACTGGTTCTGTGGGCATGGCTTGGTGGGCATAGCAGTGGAAGGATACCCATTCCCTCCCCACCCCACTGACCTGCTTTCCAGCTCCATTTTCCTGTGCAGGGTAACAAAAGAAGACCCAGCCAATCAGCTGGGACTCGAGAGGCAGAGAATAGATAGGGGCAGGGCCATTCAGAGGTGGTATCTGCCAGTTCTCCGGACTACTCAAAATTTCCACTACTGGTTCTCCAGAACTGGTCAGAACCTGCTGAATACCACCTCTGCTCCAGACCACCAGTGGTCCACAGATGATAGTATGAAAATCTCTGCTCTACATTATCCTTCTACCCTTAAATATAGAGGTGATCAATACAGATAAACTATTTTGTCTCCCATCTCTGATAGAAAAATAAATTTACTTTTTAAAATAAGTTGTAATCTTGATGATGATGTTATCCATTCAGTTGTGTCTAACTCTCGGGCCAAATCTCTCCATGTCTTCTGATATTGAGCTACTTAAGTTGTGGTCATAAAGGTATTTATTTAAGACTAGAAATAAAGCTGACAATAGTCCTAGGAGACAACAAGCAAAATTAATATACAGCAAACTCAACAGCAAACTCTATAATTTCTATAGAATACTCTGGAGTTCATAAAGGTTATAGCTAAAACATCATCAGACAAAGTCCAGGAAGAGCAATGAGTATTACTTTGGGTGGTGAGAACATATATCTTCTAGCCAATAATGTTCCTAAAGAGATGAAAATGATTTGTTAGAAACCAATTGCTCTTTGGGATGCTGTACCACTAGAAATTGTCTGGAACATTCTACCTGATTATGTGGCTTCTTCCCCAAACCCCAAAAACTTTAACCTTAGGCTGTCTACTATTGACCTCACCCCTTTCCTAAGAGGTCTGTAGTGGGCGTGCATAAGCTCAATAATGTGCCTACCGTCCCTGTCCTATTGTTTCTTTTATTTTTCTTATATGTATCTATTTCATGTATTCATAACTATGTTTATTCTTATACCTATTATCTTGTAAGTGATTGACAAATCAAATTAAATTAAAATTAAAATAGAAATGGCCTTTAAGGCTTCTGTTATCCCCTCATGTTAACAATAAGAAAGGAGATTGGAAAGGATTTTGTCCTGATATCTAGGACTATTAGTTTTGTAACTCTGTATTCTTGGGGTTTTTTGGGTGGTGGTGGGGGTTTGCTTCATTGTCAAATGAACCTGCAGTAACTGCTGAGATTTTGATAGGCTGCTACTACAATTAAAAAAAATCTTTTAATGACCCTGTAATCCCTTGCAGGGTGAGGTCAGGGCAACTGTACTCATAGTGCTCAGAGAGAGAAATAATTGACTCTACCTAGGATTGATGAGCCTTGGTGGCACAGTGGTTAGAGTGCAGTATTGCAGGCTACTTCTGCTGACTGCCAGCTGCCTGCAATTTGGCAGTTCAAATCTAATCAGGCTCAAGGTTGACTCAGCCCTCCATCCTTCCAACGTGGGTAAAATGAGGAGCCAGATTGTTGGAGGCAATAGGCTGACTCTGTAAACCATTTAGAGAGGGCTGTAAAACACTATAAAGTGGTATATAAGTCTAAATGCTATTGCTATTAACTCACGAACTCCTGATTGTGAGGTGAGAGCTCCACCTCTAGGCCACTGCATCACTCTAGGCTGCTACTACAATACCCATGTTTATACCAACATCACTGATTAGCTGTTCTTTTCCATATTTCTCCTTTGTGGCAAATAATAAATGAATGTGTGGCGGAATGACACAATGATTTTCTCTTAGAATATTATGAAAGTGTGTTTTATGTGTGTGTGTGTGTGTGTGTGTATGTATGTGTATGTATGTGTATGTATGTGTGTGTATATCTATCTATCTATCTATCTATCTATCTATCTATCTATCTATCTTAAGTTTTCACAGGTACTTACATGTATGGCATTCAGCTTTGTTCAGGTATTATCCCACGTCATTGTAGTTGTGCTTTTAAAGTTTTAGAGTTCATGAAAACTTAAGAAAACACACACACACACACACACACACACACACGTTTTCTGAGGTTTTCGCGGGTATTTGTATGTGGATCTTTGGTTATTCGGGTTTTCTCCTGCATAGAATTGGAAGTGTCATGAAGATGTGGCACAACCACGAACACGAAGCCAAACAGCAGGATCACAGCTCACCAGCTCAAATCCCCCAGCAACTAAGACTAACCTGAGCACAACCAAGCCCCCACCCAATCAAGTCACACCCCCACTAGCAGTTAAAAGGAAGAAGCAGCTGCAAGCTCACATTACTCTGAGAAGCACAAAGCTGAAGACACAAGCCTGAAGATGATGAATGAGACTTCATCTAAACGTTACCTAGACACTTCCAATTCTACGTGGGAGAAAACCCGAATAACCAAAGATATATATATATATATATATGGCATTCAGCTTTGTTCGGGTATTTTCCCACGTCATTGTAGTTGTGCTTTTAAAGTTAAAAGCACAACTATAACGACGTGGGAAAATACCGAACAAAGCTGAATGCCATACATGTGTAATCCAGCGAAAATTTAAGAAAACACACACACACACACACACACACACACACACACACACACACACATATATATATATATATATATATATATATATATATATATATATATATATATATATATATAGTATTCTTACGTTTTTTGGGGTATTTATATGTATGGTATTCAGCTTTGTTCAGGTATTTTCCCAAGTCATGATAGTTGTGCTTTTAAAGTTGTAGTGACGTTTCGGCAGAATCTCATCTGCCATCATCAGGCTCATGTATTGGGTTCGTCTTCATTGTGTGTGTCATACCTTCACAGCCGTTTCTGTTTTAAATTTGGTGCTAGGCTCCTGCTGTGTTAGAATGGTTTTTTTCTTCATCCTGATTGGTTGGGAGTTTTGGTCTGTGTTTATTGGTCTTGGAGTTTGCTATGTTCTGCTTGATTGGTGTTTCTAATATCTTCTGTCTGTTTTGTAGCTTTTTTTGTCTTGATTGGCTGGCAACATTGTGTTTCGTGTATTGGGGGCTTTCAGTGCGGCTTGGCTTCGGTTGAATGGCTGGCTGTCATTTATTAGCTGACACACACGATAAATAAAGCCTGACACACATGACAAAGACAAACCCAATATATGAGCCTGATGATGGCAGATGAGATTCTGCCGAAACATCACTACAACTTTAAAAGCACAACTATAAAGACGTGGGAAAATACCTGAACAAAGCTGAATACCATACATACATACATACATACATATTTCTTGTGATAGAAATAAATGTATAAACCAGTAGCATGCATAGTATTAGGGAAAAAATCTACAATTATCTGTAGAAATATACCAATATAAATTTCTGCCATGTTCACAAATGGACTGTTGTGACAAAAGCTGCAATTGTCAGAAGGAGAATTTCAGCAAAATTTAGAGAATCTTCCATTTTTAACTGGTAATAGATTTCAATATTCCTACCTTAAAACAGATCATAGGATCATGGGAGGATAGAACGGATGGAAATTAATGGTGTTATGCAATATTGCCAATCAATTCCTCCGTTTGACCATCTCACTTTTCTATGTGAATGGAAGAATTATGTGCCAATTGCAGAGATCACAAGGAAATGATTGTTTTCAAACTGTGACTTGAGCTTGTATGTTACTAAAGCCAAGAAAAGTTATAATCAAACTAGGTAGGACATGTAGAAGATCTGTGAGTGGGATACCCTATGATTATTTTCTTTCTTTTTTTCTTTTTCTTTTTCTGCTTTTCCCCAGGCAGATTTTGTCAAACCAGGGGGAAAAATATAATCCGTTACCAGAACATTTCAGAAAAAGCAAAGTAACATGGGAACAAATAGCTAATGTGAGATGATATTAGAGAGAGCAGAAGAATGCAAGGAGTTCACCTCACCAGAATATTTTCTGAGCAGTGATGGGATTAATTTTTTTTATTACTGGTTCTGTGGGCATGGCTTGGTGGGCGTGGCAGGGGAAGGATGCTGTAAAATCTCCAGGCAGAGGTGGTATTTGCCGGTTCTCTGAACTACTCAAAATTTCCACTGTTGGTTCTCCAGAACTGGTTAGAACCTGCTGAATACCACCTCTGTCTCCAAGGAATCTTTACAAACGATCAAGAAGCTACTGCAAGAACTAAATCTGGAGAAACAGAGGGAAGGGAGTGAGACAAGGATGTATAATATTCCTATGCATGTTTAAGACATACAGTGAATTTATAGTAAGGATGGCAAGACTGGTAGAAGTGACAATTAGAATAAAAATCGGATTGTTTAACTATTTGAAATATGCAGATGACATTACTTCATTAGGCAAAAATGACTTAGACAAGATCTTTACGAACATAAACATGAAAACTAAACTATCTCAGTTAATGTTTAATGAAGTTAATATTGGTCTGTGCATTTAGTAAATGGCAAAGAAGTGAAAGCAGTAAATAATTTTGTTTTCTTGGGCTCAAGAATAGACAAAGATGAATGACATACTGGAGAAATAGAGGGGGGATTAATCCTGGAGGAACAGCTATAAGAAATTTAGACAAGATAAGGGCATTTCAGAAAAGTGAAAGTGATGGTTTTTCCTGTGGTAATATATATTGGATGAAAGTGAAAGTTGGATGCTGCAAAGACAGAGGGGTGGGGGGAAAGTACATGCCTTTGTTTTGTGGATTTGGAGACCACAAATAAGAATCAATTGATTGATCTTGGATCAAAGGATGGCTGACTCTTCTTTGGGCCATGTGTTGCTGATGACAGATGAGAAAAAATGATTAAGCTTGGCAAGGTTGAGAGAAATAGAAGAAAGAGAAGAGAATGGATAAAGTAGATGAATAGGATGAAAGGGATTTTTTGATATATTTTTAGGAGAGCTAGGAGCAAGGTTTAACTAGTAAAAAATTGTCTAGTTGAATTTGACTGGGTGACATCTCACTGGCGTAACCCTTAAATGGAATGTATAAATGATGTGGAAGTTAATATTTAATTTATGCTGGATTTAATGGGTGGTATTCACTGCTCAGTGGTTAAAGCCATTGACCATGTCAACTGGAGAGCTGACAGCCTGGGTTCAAGACCTGAGCTCCACACAATGGGGTGAGCTCCCGTTACTTGTCCCAGCTCCTGCTGACCTAGCAGTTCAAAAGCATGCAGATGCAAGTTGATAAATAGGTACCACTTCGATGGGAAGGTTACAGTGTTAGGTGTACCTTTGGCATATAGCTGCTGTGGTTCTCTGGCAGCCTGTGCAGATGGCAGCAGAATCGGACAGTGGGGAAGAACAGGGACCAGTTTGGGAGTCTGGAGAGGACTCGGATGAGGGTCCTGCGTCCAATGCAGAGCTGGGACCAGGACCATCTGGGAGTTGTGTGCTGACTCCAGAGCCTCTAGAGTCTGGCAGCAGCGAGGCAGAGGAACAAGGGGAGCCTGTTCTCAGTGTGCGTATGTGCGCAGAACTGCCAGAAGGCAAGAGCAGCTAAGACAAAAGGGGCGACTTGGGAGTAAGGCTTGGAGGTGATTGTCCCTCCCCTAAGGTATAAAGGAGGTGCAAAGGTAGAGAAACCTTTGCAGGAAGCAAAGTCATTTGCTCCGTTTGGATTAAACCTTGAAGTGTGGACTTTGTACTTCAGTTGGTTTTTTTACAGTTAATTTTGCACTCTTGTTTTTGGCAGCAATTCAAAGGAGAGAAAGGTGGGTGCTTATCTCGAGGGACTGTTTGAGACTCACTATGGGCTGGGAATGAACATAATTCCCAGCACTGAAATAAAACAAGAGTTGTTTGGACTAAGCGTGTGCTTAATTACAGTCTCAGAAAGCCTTGGTCAGAACAATAGCCATGCTGGCCATATGACCATAGAAGTTGTCTTTGTCCCTTGGCCAAGAAATGAAGATGAGCACCATACCCTAGAGTTGGACATGACTGACAGGGAAAACTTTACCATTATCTTTATTCACTGTAAAAGGACTTCTGCTTATACACTTGGATTGCCCTTTGTCCTCCTTCTCCTCCATAAAATTTTCCATACTTCCCAAATATTCTTCAGTTGCTTCAGGCATCCTCTAAACAAATTGTAAAGTATTGATGGAGAGAAGCACCCCTTTTCATTCTTAAATCTGCTAACTCTATGGAAACCCACCATAGCATCCTATCCATTATATGTATTTCTTGGTCTGAGGAATACAGGTTCATTTCTGATCAGGTTCACAGTCATTGGAAAATAAAGGTAAGCCTGTTTTTAGGATGCAGACTGAATTTCTACTTGCATCAACAAAGATTTTCAAAGGCTCTTCCTTTGGGTGTCCAGGATATTTTGGTGAAAAGCAAATGAAAAACACAACAATGAATTATTAGTATATGTGCAATGATACAATAAAAAAAAAATCTTGTGGTAAGACATAGCCGAATCAAATTGCTTCTAAATAATAAAAGAGAAAGGACTTTGGGGGAGACCTGAACAATTTGAAAACAGTTTCAGCTGATAACCACACTCATCAAAACAAATAAGACTGTTTGGTACGCTATAAGTAATTTTAGTAAAGGCCAAAAGATTTCTATGATCGGAAGAGAAACTGGAAAATATTCTCCATGCCCCATGGCATTTTTTTGGATGTTCTCTGCAAACTGGGAATGATCACATTATCACTGGGATGACTTCTCCATTTGTCACGGCAATTGTCCATTTGGCCACCTTTAGGTGTTGGCTGTGACCATCTCATGTTTGAAGGAAAACTTTGGGTTTTTAATTTTCTAAATAAATATATTAAGTATAAAATATGTTTCAGTCATGTTCTTGGCTGGCATTTCAATACCTTTGTATCCATACCATCTCCTCATCACTTTCTATCAAGGCAGTGCTTACGTAATGCTGGATATGATCATTTGGGATTAGATCCAGCAGACTGCTTTGCAATTCTTTTTATCATTCTCATCTAAAAAGAGGTCACTCCCCTCCTCCATGTTATCTTACTTCTTCTTTTCTTTTTTCTTTTAATGTGGTTTTCTTCACTTGCTTGGTACAAATCCTATGGACTTTGATCTTTCAGGAAGCTTTCAGGAGCACATCTGCTCTTTCTTTGGTGGTATTGTGAATCTTGGCTAGATAAACATTGTTTCGTAGTGCTGATGGGACATTGATTCTGACTTCAGGGAACAATTGAATGGAGCAACTGGCAGACCGCTTCAATTGTCTTGTAGCCACATTATTTTGCTGTGCAGTTCAGGGGAATGTAACTGTTGCCAGCACCAACACAACACCCACTCTCACACCCATACATATCAGTGATGATTGTTCTAACCAAGGCTTCTTGAGACAGTAACAATCACACACTGTTCCAAGAAAACATTTTTTAAAATTTCAATGGGGATTATATGAATCATATGCATTCACAGCCCATAATGAGTCCCAAACAGTTTATGAATAGTCCCACAGAAGTCTGCCACAGTCTTTCAGGATAAGGCTAATAAGCACCCACCTTTATCTCCCTTGAAATGCTGCCAGTGAAAAAATTGCCAATTAGCTGTACCAAGGCCAAACGGAGCACAAAGTCAACATGGAGCTTCAGATTTTAAACCAACCAGAATGAACAAAGTTGCTTCCTGCAAAGGCTCATGTCCCTTTGCTCCTCCTTTATGTCTTATGGAAGGGGCTAATCATTTTCAAGCCTTACTCCCAAGTTGCCCCTTTTGTCTTAACTGTTCTTCTTCTGGCAGCTCTGCACAAGGGCGCACTGGGAACAGACTGTCCCTGTTCCTCTGCCTCGCTGATGTTCTGGAGGCTCTGGAGTCAGCACATAACTCTCAGATGGCCTTGGCTCCATTTCTTTGTTGGATGCAAATCCCTCGTCTGAGCTCTCCCCAGACTCCAGGACTGGCCCATGTTCCTCCCCACTGTCTGACTCTGCTGCCAGCTTCACAGGCCGCAGGTGGACTACAACATTGATGATGTTATCCATTCAGTTGTGTCCAACTCTTGGCAATTCTGTGGGCCAGGTCTTTTCACATCTTCCAATCTTCCACTACTTCTATGAGTTTTTGTATGCCCTGGCTGATGTCTGCCCAGCTTAGCATCCCACATACGCTACATATATAGCAATACATTTTAGACTGGATATAACAAAATTAATATAGGAAGTCCAGTTAATCAATTTTTGAATGCCTGTTGACCTCAACAGAACACTTCTGATCAAATCTGCTTAGCCTTATACCCCATTACTAAGGAATGACAATCTAACTAAATAATGCATTTGACTAAATGCACAATCTCCAAGGTTAAAGTTTTGAATTCAACTCTGATTACTGCATTTTAGTTTGGTGCACTTTGGTTCAAAAATAGTTTAGACTGCCAAACTGTTAACCCCGAGCATATTTTCTTGGAAGTAAGTGCCATTTGAATAAATTGGATTTAGTTTTGATGAAATGTATGCTGGCTTGGACTAGACTACAGGATTTACATGTTGCTGTGGCAAAAATGACCAAGGATCTAAAAATAATCAGCCGGAGAAATTAAAGACTGTTTCATAATGGCGCATAAATGGCATGTGATTCTTTTTTTTTTTTGGCTTAGCAATTAATTCCACATTAAAATAAATAGATAAAATGCCTGAGAATATAACAACACAGGCTTCAGCATTAGTTAAACAGTTGTTTTCTCAGAACTCAGAGGGTAGTTTGTCTCTCCCTTTGGTGTTCCTGGAGTTTTTTGTAGGCTGTTCACTTCAAGTTTTCAGAATAAAAGAGACAGTTAATTGATTTTGAACCTTCACTTGGGAGGAGGGGACTCACATGTCTCATCTTATGGTTGAACACCTGCTCGGTCCTCTGCAAAGCACATGTTTCTCTCTCTCTTTCTCACCCTCACCATTTTGGTGTCTACAATCTTTTCTGAATGCAGAGCAAACCTGCCTGTTAGAATTCATCTGAACGATAAACAACAGCTTGACACCTTTTGCTTAATAACGAGAAGGCAACATAAATTGATTTATCTGAACCGTTTGCAGAAGACCCGAGAAGCTCCCCATGCAGTAGATTCTGATATTTATTTCTTGTTTATTTTCTTTTTGCTTTGATGGTAGACCATTTTTATCAGCTCTTTTTTATGGCTCTTTACGATTCTCGGCACCCTCCAACAATTCATTTAAACATTAGTTAAAATAAATTATTAAACGTTCAAAAGACATTTCCCTCCCCCCCAAATGACAAAACAACTACAATTACATTAAAAGTCTTGACCGTTTTAAACATCCTTCCTCAGTTGTATTTAAGAGAGTGGCATTGGCATGGAGACCAAAACTGTGAAGATGGCAGCTGTAGGCATGCATTGAAAGCTGTTGACCCTGTTGCCTTTAAAAACAGAAACAAAAACCTTCTACAAGGGATGCTCCTGGCCTGGCTCTCATGGCTCCATTGGAGGTTATTAAATGGAAAACATAATACAGCTGCACATTACTCTGTGGGTTTCCTTTTTGACCTTGTAAGAAGCTATTGAGCTCTACAAAATCCCAGAGGACACATTTTCCAGCGTATGGGAACGTGACATTTCTGTTGCTAAGCAAGACAGTTAAGTGAATTTTGGACCATTTTATGAGCTGTAGGCCACACAAGGAACAATGGATGGAAACTGAACAAGGAGAGATTTAACCTGGAAATGAGGAGAAACTTTCTGACAGTGAGAACAATCAACCAATGAAACAGAAGTTGCCTTTGGAAGTTGTGGGAGCACCATCACTTGAGACCTTCAAGAAGATATTGGACTCCCATCTGTCAGAAATGGTGTAGGGTCTCCTGCTTGGGCAGGGGGTTGGACTAGATGACCTACAAGGTCCCTTCCAACTCTGATTATCTGTTATCTGTAGCTTTCTTGCTGGGGTTGCTAAGTGAACTTTGTTTCCCACTGACTTTACTTGTCAGAAGTTCATAAAAGATGATCACATGAACCCGGGACATGACAACCCTCCAGTGGCCAAGGATCTGAATTTTGATCATGTGACCAGGGGGATGTTGTAACGGTCCTAGGTGTGAAAAATGGTAATAAGTCACTTTTTCCAATGCTGTTGTAACTTTAGTGAATGGTCCCTAAAGAAATGGTTGTAAGTCAAGGACTACCTCTAAAAGAGTCAACATGCTCATTACAGCAATAAAATAAAATCCCCATATCTTCGTATCTATAAATGAACTTAGAAAGAGGCATGGATTCACTCTGATACATTTTGCAGAAATTGACTGCTGTTCCAAACGTATATGTTACAGACTCTTATATAACCTCAAAATCCAATTTCTTGTCATTTCAATAATATATCATAATTAAGTCTCTCTGACTCTCTTCAGTCTTTTATTTTTTTCGTTCATTAATTTGCATCTGTTATTGTGATGAGGGTTTTCTTTTTATCACAAATTATACATAATACTTCATAATCATTCAATCACTGTTGGGTGCCACTTATAACTTGTCTAATCTAAGGAATAATAAGTTTCAGATAACAGAAAGGAGAGCCGCTGAACTAAATAATTCAAAGTATTGTTGGAATGCAGATTTCAGAAATATTGCAATGAGATGGCTTCATTCAGAACAAGCAACACTGACTGAAATCTAGTTACACAGTTTCTAAACATTATTATTATTATTTTAGAATGGACTTCTTTATTGGTCAAGTGTGATTGGATATGCAAGGAATTGGTCTCTGGTGCATAAGCTCTCAGTGTGTCAACTCGTAAAACATTCCTATGCCTGTTTTTCGAGTTGCCATAAACAAAAGGGTGGGGGGGGGAAATCTGAAGGAGCAGTACAGCAGTTTAAAACCAGAAATACATTCCATGCTTATCTTACAAAGATTGTAGCTAGGCTACTGGATCTTCTGTCCACAAAAATCCTTCATTGGAGAACGTGATTGATGGCACCCAGACCATGAACATGCTTCATTAGAGAATCTGATTCATGAAACAACCGGGGGGGACACGGGATGGGACGGGACACACAGTCACAGGTGACTATGAATTATGTATGCCAGAATTGGCTTCATTTAGGTTAATGCCGACATGTTGCTCCTAATAAATCTTTTGGATTCTTTTGAAGCTTGGCTCGAGGCTCATGATTTAATTTGGGCAATCGCTGGAACCATGATACAGTGTACATACAAACAACAAAGTGACAAGTCATAGATCCTATAAATCATAGGATACAAACAACAATTGTTAAACCACAATATACCAACAGGAGAGGTAGTAGGAAAGGAGAGAGATGAGAAAGAAGAGAAAATGAGAAAGATGAGAAGATGACAAGGCTAATAGCAACCAGACCTCCAAATGGCTAAAAACTGTATCTTTAGGCATAATGCAGTATCGTGGGAGTAAGGTGTTTAGCAGAGTGATGGCACCGGGAAAGAAACTGTCTTTGTGTAGAGTTGTTTTGGTGCGTCATTCCCTATAGCAGCATCTTGAGGGGAGAAGATGGAACAGTTTATGTTAGGATGTGAAGGATCCGTAGATATTTTCTCAGCCCTCTTTCTGGCTTGTGCATTATACAGATTTTCAGTGGGAGGCAGGCTGGTTGCAATTGTTGTTTTCTGCAGTCCTAACTATTTGTTGAAGTCCGTATTTGTCCTGTTTTGTTGCTGGGCAATATTTTATGCATTAGGAAAAAGTGTAGAATGAAAATGGGTGAAATCAACAGAATTCAACCAGAAGAATGATTCCTAATGAAATATTGAGCTATGAGCTCTTAAGAAAAGTCAGGTGAGTGTAACAGGAACCTCACCTCAGTGGGTGAGATACACCAAAGGACAGGAATCTTGATCCTTAGTTTGGTTAATGGGTTCTGAAATTTCATATAATCTCACCAGAAAGTATGGTGTGTAGGAGAGCAAATTGTGAATTCTCGCAGGAATGATAAGCAAGGCAATGTACTTTATCCCTCATTCTAGTGATGGATACGGTTGCTTATTCATGTGTTTTTTCCTGGAGGAGGCAATCTGAGGGCCTAAAGTCCTGAATTTCTTTTAATGTGGTCCATCAATCCCTGTTTTGTAGCCCTTGGAATCTCCCCTGACAACTGCTTAAAATCAATATATCTTCCAACTCATTTGAAGTTGGAAACATAGAAACTACAGAAAGAATCCTGAAATATATTTAAGATAGATTGGGGGAAATCTGTACATCCCTCCCACTCAAAATCAGACAATAGATAGAGGGTTCTGGGACTTCTTAAGTGTGTCATGTATGAACCCCACTAGAAAAACCAGACCAGGCAATCAACTCAACAGGAAAGCTAAAACTACTCTGATTGAGATTGGTTATAACAACAGAATCTTGTTGATATGGAGTAACTTACACATGCACATTTTCTGTTGGTCATTAGGAGGTTCTCTTCTTGACCACATCAGCAACAATAAAGTCCAGTAGCAAATGGATATTGCAGAATGACTATGGGGAAAGAAGTTTACAATCCTATGGCCCCATTCTATAAGCAATACCCCACCATTGCCTGAACTGTCTACCACACTAATGGCAACTGTCTACCACACTAATGGCAACTGTCTACCACACCAATGGCAACTGTCTACCACACCAATGGCAAATATGCATGTGGAAAACCAAAGCAAAAATGGCAGGACATAATTAACCCACAGATGAAAATCATCTAATTGGACTTAGCTATCATATTTGATGGTGTGAACCAGCATTTGTTGATCCCCCCAAAATGGATCCTGCACCTGTGGGAAAATGCTAGGATGAAAAAGAACAGAATTGTGCAGCTTTGATTGTGCTGTATCTCGATTAGATTAGAATTAGAAGAACTTTATTGTCATTGTACAAGTACAACAAAACTGTGGATGCACCCCAGCAACTGTTCGCAATACAATAAAACCAAAACACTTAAAAATTAAGATAAGAAAGATAGAGTACTCACATCTCCATTTGCAATTTGAGAGTACAATATCTACGAATATACACAAAATATACATTCAACACTGACTGTAATGCTTAGCCGAGTATAATACACAAGAGATGGATTGTACTGTAATATGTTATTATACATCTGAATGGGGTATTGAGATTTCACATCTTTTCACATCTTAATGACTTCATGTTTATTTGCAGTTCAGATGGCCCAGGGAAAGAAACTATTTGTTAGTCTAGTGGTGTGGGATTTTATTGACCCAAAATGCTGTCCAGACGGCAGCAGGTCAAAAAGATAATTGTCAGGGTGTGAGGGGTCTTCTATAATGGCCTTGATTCTGCTTTGGCAGTGGGACCTGGCTAAGTCTTCCAGGAAGGGCAGAGGGCAACCAATGATCTTTTGAGCTGTGTTTATCACCCTCTGTACAGTTTTCCTGTCCTCAACTGTGGAGCCTGCATACCACACACCCAGACAATTTGTCAGAGTGCTCTCCACAGAGGCTTTATAGAAAGCCAGCAACAGATTCTTATCCAGATTGTTCTTCCTGAGAACCCGCAGGAAGTGCAGCCACTGCTGATCCTTCTTCACTATGGCCTTGGTGTTAGGGGACCAGGAGATATCAGCTGAAATATGGATGCCAAGGAATCTGATCCCTTCTTGTATTTCAGTGAATCAGAACAGTGTCTGCCCAAGCCACTTCCTAATATTACCTCTTTGCTCTAGACCAGGGTGTCAAACTCAATTTCATTGAGGGCTTCATCAGGGTTGTGTTTGACCTCAGGGTGCCAGGGTGGGTATGACCAGGGTGGGCATGGCCAGCTCGATGTCACTCAGGTTGGGGGTGCCTGGGGTAGCCCAAGCACTCTGCCAGTGGAAAAGGGCTCCTGAGCTCCATTTTAGCCTGCAACAACCTCCTGCAATCTTCTGCCATGAAAACGGAGGCCCTCCCGAGCTCCATTTTCACTCTCAGAGGCACCATGGGCCAGTCCATTGCTGTTTCTAGGGCAGCATTGAGGGCCAGATGTATGCTCCCCATGGGCCGGATCCACCCCCTGGGCCTTGAGTTTGACACCCCTGCTCTAGACTTTAAAATGTGTTTGCCCTTTTTACTTCGGTAACATTTTTTCATATTTTCCCAGTCACTTTATACCACTATCATGTCCACTGAAAGATTGCCTATCCTTGTTATCCATTTTTGTAGAATGAAAATTGAAGTAGGAACTCATTTTCTATGCCTCTCTAATTGCTGGGTATTTTTTCTTTGAAAGATCATAAAACAGCAAAAAAGAAGAGAAGGACCTAAGGAATTTTAACAGGAACTGACTTACATCTACCATCTCCAACTCATCCATTGATTAACGGATGGATTGTTTTCAGTTCCAAGTTATTAATTTACAAACTGTCTGTTTATCTGAGCCTTGAGATGTTCAAAAAGGAGAACTATTTTTGGAACCTATTATTTTTGAAAGAAGCCTTTGAAAACTTGAGTTCCAGAGACCCCCAGACTCTCTTAACAAATTATAATTGTTAATGTATTAAAATGGAGGAAATGATTACACAGATGGCTGGAGAGTAATCATACCATTTTTATTTAATTCTGCAAAGTGTAGTGGAAGCAAAATAAATCTAAGTTTAATTGTTGTCCAAGCTTGGCTCACTATTTTTAATTTTATACCCCTTCTGTGAGGCCATTCAAAAGCCCCAAACAGCCTCAATCCCCCTCCTTCATCTGAAAAAAAAAAAAAGTTGCATGCTCCTGCTTTAATCCAAAATTGTTGAATTTCACTGGCACAATTATCCAGCTCTACTGCTAGCTCACTTCAGAGGTCATCATCATTTTAAAGTAGGAGAGCATCACACTGTTTCTTTAATGGCATAGTGCTTGAATTAAACCTCAGTGCACACTTTATCATCATTTATACTAGAAAATGCTGTGAGACATGGTCTCCAGAAATAGATAGATACGGTTTGAGCTTTTCAAAGGCACTGCTGATGCAGCTCAAGGCCAGCTACCTCTATAAGTCAAGCAGAACCTTTGTGGGTATCAAGTATAATCCATACCCTCAGAGTCTGATACAACAGTCATATTTTGTAGAAGCCTGGGG
Organism: Pseudonaja textilis; assembly: GCF_049901715.1. Classification (NCBI taxonomy): domain Eukaryota; kingdom Metazoa; phylum Chordata; class Lepidosauria; order Squamata; family Elapidae; genus Pseudonaja; species Pseudonaja textilis. The sequence goes on from NC_141993.1 coordinate 27,304,723, forward strand.
TTGCCAACTTAACAGTGACAGCAAGTACAACTAATTAACACTTTACTCAGACCGAGTTGGATTATGAACAGAAGTTGCAAGCTGTAATGAATGCAGAATGATTCCCTGGCGGTAATCAGAACAGATGCCTGAAGTGATAGGAAATTAACACAAAGAAAACAAAAGAAACAGAAACTTAGAAAGCAACTTTAGAATGTATCTTCTTATCCGCCAGTTTTTCCAGCTAGGTGCTATACCTTTGCAGATATCCGACGGTGCTATTTTTTGCCCTTTTGTTCTTTTTTAGAGGTAAAATGGCTCATGAGCTCTATTTTCATTCTCAATCTGCCCCACTGTGAGATCTTGTTAAAAAAAACAAAACACCCTTCAAAGAACTGGTGGTGGCAAGATACTTTCAAACATATTCTAAACTTTTCCCTAACTGGCGTTAGCGACAGTTGGAGTGCTGAGAGCAAATGAATGAACGAATAAATAAATAAATAACCCTACAAATAGTTCTCAAGCCACTAGCATGTCTCTGGAGGAACAAATAACAGAAGGGCTGCTGAAATGACAGTGAAGATGTGCAGAGAAATAGCAAAAAGCGAATTAAAAAAAAAGAATCTCAGAGAAAAAAAAGAAACTAGGTACTTAGAGCTGTATCTTCATTTTAGTTCATGCAGATTACACGTTGCATAACTTGGATACTAAAATAAAGAGAAATAAACAAATCGACACATGGATCTAACAGCTGAGGTCAGTAGATGCCAAACCCCACATGAACTCCTGGGTTTTTCACAGCCTCTTGAGCTATTTTGGAATTAGTGGCATTTTTATCAATGCTCTTTCATCTCCTTCCCATTTCTAGATGAACCTCTTGATATGACACTGCTAAAATAATAATGCTGCCACAAAGAATCCTTTATGATTCTAAAGTGTATCAAAGTCACTGCGAGAGTTTTGTTGGATCACAGGCAAAAGGAACTGGTGCGCTGCATCCTAAACTATTTCATGTGAGGAGAGGAGAATTCAACCTCAGAACACAGATTGTTCCTTGAAAAGGATCAAGAGCCAATGTCTAGCAGGTGCTGTTAAAATTATCAGGTTGCATATTAAGAGAAATACCATTGTAGAAAATTAGCATCCACCCGCTCCTAGAAAAATGAAATATTTTGAGAAATATTAAAAAAGTCAGAATATTATATTTCCCTGGATGAGAAATTGAGAAACATGTTTTTTTAGAGGGAGAAAGCAGCCCCCACATTTCTTAATAGACCTTGGCAGATGTCAGCACTTAAAAGATAAAGAGCTATTGAAAGAAGCTGAGTATCTATTCATAGGCAAAAACTCCCTGCAGCAAGGTCTGAACAAAAGTAGGATTAGCCCTCATCCACAATAGGAATTGCCCAATGCCCCTTCATTGCTTTACCCCCTGCAAACCTCAACAAATCAGGGAGCTAAGACAACCTATAGAGCCAGCTATGACCCCTTCATAACCCCTACAACAGTCAATAGAATACACATTCTTGCACAGGAAGAAGAAGCTCTAGTGCAAAACCCAAGAGAAGGTATAAAAACCCTGTACTCTCAACCCCATATGGTGAGCTGCCCAGAGGCCAGGACTGCTGGTGATCCTGCTTCATCATTAAACAGTCTCTCCAAGCAGCCTCCATGTTTCCAGTGTCTTTCTCCCAGCTTGGAACTGAACCAAATGGATATTTCTTCCCACACCATGTTCAACCATGAAAAAAAAAATCTGTATTCCTTATAATTCACTAGAGATAGGCAATCTGCTGAATTTCCAGATACATGTAGCCCTCAACTCACAACTGTTTGTTCAGTGACCATTTAAAGTTATAATGGTACTGAAAAAAATGACTTATGATTGTTTTTAACTCTTACAACTGTTGCAGCATCCTTGTGGTCATATGATCAAAATTAGATCATATTTATGACACTTGCAGTGTCCCAGGGTCATGTGATCACTTTTAGTTTAGTTTAGTTTAATTGTCACAGCACCTTGTACAACAAAATTAAATACCATCTTCAGTGTACATTATGACTATGAAAATACACATCCTTCACATTCTATACATTGAATTGAAAACCCCTGATATTGCATTAATATTGCACCATACAGTAGAATTCAGCAGAGTTACTGCCCTGGGATAGAAGCTGTTTTTCAGCCTATTTGTCCTTGTTTTTATTATCTGGAACCATCTGCCATTGGGTAATAGTTAAAAAAAAGGGTTCCCAGGATGAGATGGATCTTTGAGAATGTTTTGAATTTTCTTAAGGCAGAGGGAGCTATAAAGCTCTTCCAAAGAGGGGAGAGGACAACCAATGATCTTCTGGGCAATGACGTTAACCCTCTGGAGTGCTTTCCTATCTGCCACTGTGCAACTGGCAAACCATACAGAGGTGCAGTAAGTTAAGATACTCTCTATGGTGCAGTGGTAGAAGGTCACCAGCAGTTTTCCATTCAGTTGTTGTTTTCTGAGAAGTCTCAGGCAGTCTAATCTCTGCTGGGCCCTTGTGACTTTCTGACAAGCAAAGTCAATGGGGAAAAGCCAGATTCATTTAACATCCATGTTACTAACTGAACAACTGCAGCGATTCACTTAGCAACAGTGGTAAGAAAGCTCATAAAATGGGACAAAACTCATTTAACAAATGTCTCGCTTAATCACAGAAATTTTGGGCTCAATGATGGTCAAACGTTGAGGACTACCTGCAAATTTGGACAGCTGATCTTTAACAGATCCAGACAACATGACTAATAACAGAGGACTGTGGGAGCTACAGACTAAAATAAGTGGAGGGTAGAAGATTGTTAATCCACACAATGGACAGTTAGACCATAGATTAATCTAGGATAAACGGTGCCTTACTCTTTATGATATGGAGCCTCAGTAGACACAATTAAACCAAAATGGCTTCTTAATAATTGTTATCCAGATCCCTAAACTGTCATAGAAGGCTTACAGCTCCCCAAAGCACAGAGACCATCTTTTAAAACAAAGCTTTAATCTCCCTCATTTTGGTACTGCTGCACACTGGTTTTCTTTTTCTTTTCTTCTTAATAATGTTTATTGAAAGTTTTTTTTAAAAAATAATATATTTTAAAAAAAGAGAAACATGTTCTCCCATTTTTGCAACGTTTTCATAGTAGTGTACATCTCTATTAGTGTCAATTAAAGTCATTTGTTACAAGTAAATCTATAACTTATTTCTTAAATCCTTACTTTTTTGTTATGTTATCATTACAATTATAATACAATATTTATTTAATTATATTACTTTACATATATACATAACTGTTTTTCAAGGAAATCCACGGATGAGGGTCTGAAGGAAGTCTATGACATACATTTTACTGCAAACAGTTCTGTGGCCAGTGTGGTTTTTTATCTCTATTCATGGGTAATGAAGAATGAGATATTGCACATGGTGCTATGACTCAGATAACAGGAATCCCTGAAGCGCTACTTGAAGCTGGAATCTTGCCAGCCAGTGTCTGACTGGTTCTGCGCTCTTTATAAGTGTCAGTGAAGAGGTACTATTTTGCAGTTCAACTACTTTTATTATATAAAATACAAAGAAGAGGAGGAAAAAAAATAGGAAATTAAGGGATAAAAAGGGAGCGGGGAAAAGGGAATGTGAGATGAAAGGAGAGAGAGAGAGAGAGAGAGAGAGAGAGAGAAGGCATTAACTTCCGATTCTTCTTAGCACAAAACAAGATAAAAACACTCCAATCTCAACTTTTTGCTTTTACACATCAATATATAACTAGCCATTTCTATAACAACACATCTTTCTATCAACAAAACAAAACTCAAAGTTTCATTTTTTTTTCCATCACAAGCACAAGAAGTGATATTCAAATGATAACATATTTTCCTCTTGGAATAAAATAATCAATTTAAACTATTCCTGCTTTATCTTTCTTGCTATGGAAATAGTATGTATTTCTATTTGCACCTAATAATCTTTGTGAACTGTCACCATTTTTATTTACAGGATTCATTGTATTCTTTCAATTTCTTTGACCTTATTGAATCTCCGCCCTCTTTTCTAACTCTTTTTTTTCTTCAAAATACTAAACTTTAAAAAAATACTTTTTCATTAATCAAAACTTTCTAATACATCTTACTTAAACATAAGATCATTTTTCAATACAGGAGGCCCTCAACTTATGATTACAATTGAGCCCAAAATGTCCCTTGTTAAGTAAGACTGTTGTTAAGTGAGTTGTGCCCCACTTCCCCACCTTTTGTGCCCTGGTTGTTAAGTGAACCACTGCAGTTATTAAATGAATCTGGCTTCCTCCATTGGGACACTGCAGCTGTCATAAAGATGAGTCAGTTGCTACGCCACCTGAACTTAATCACATGACCCTGGGGGATGCTGCAGTGGTCATAAGTGTGAAAACTGGTCATAAGACACTTTTCAGTGCCGTTGTAATTTCAAATAACTGCTAAATAAACGATGGAAATCAAGAACTACATGCAGGGGTAGGCTGCTATGGGTTCGTAGCTAATGTTATGGCCGGTTTGGACAACCGCCAAATCTCACCCCTGGCTGGCTTTGAATTTGATTGGACAGGAGGCCAGCATGGGAAGTACCTAAGGAAAGGGAAAGTTAGACTTGTGGGTTTTGGCACACAATTGTCAGTTCTGGCTTTGCATTACTGTAACTCACTTGACGTCTCGTAAACTATACCTTTCTCAACAAATGGATTTAAGCATCTTTCTTACTTAGAGGTTCGAGCTGAGGCAGAACTGACACTGCAATTGTTTCAGATTGTTGAGCTTTCTATCGTTATTTCTGAATTAGTTGGCAACTAGAAGCCATGATACAAAGAATGAAGAAAGGATTTTCTTTTTCGTTTCTTTTTTAGTGTCTTCAAGACACTGTGCAGTTTTTTTGGACAAGATTTTGTAAGTGGTTTGTCAATGGTTCCTTCCTAGGGCTGAGAGAGAGTGACTGGCCCAAGGTGGCTTTTGGTCTATAATTCATGGTGTTCCACCTTCTAGCCTGATGCCTTAACCAGAACATCCATCTGGCTCTCATAGAAAGGGATTACCACGGATAAAAAAGCATCACAATTGAAAATCCTCGAAATTTCTCCCAGAATTTAAATTGAAGAATAGAAAGGGAATTGTATAACTTTGTCAAAAATTCACAGGACAGCTTTTCACCTTCTAGGCATTCTTTTGGATTTATGCTTCTGAGGTGATGCATATTCTAGCAACCCCAGATGCTTCAATTTTTGTGAAATTATTACCTCTCTTGTGTAGATTAAATGGCTGAAATCTCTGGAGATTGTCAACATCTTCTGAATAATCTTGTAGTAAATCACAACTTCAAATAGCTACTTTCTAAAATTTGGCTAGTCTTGGAAAAAAGTGGCCAGTTGTTTTAACGCTGACCAATTATATGACATCATGTAATGATACCTGATGAAGGGAAAGTTTGCAAAACTTTGCATTAATCTAATTAGATAAGGAGAATTACCTCAGTTGGTAGAGGACCATATATTTCACCCAGTTTTTGATATTCCCCTTGGAAAAGATTTCTTCCTGAATTTAGGTGAGCAAGGTCTATAATTGATAAAACATTTTCACTGAGAAACTGTGTACACACACATGCCTCTCTCTCTCTCTCTCTCTCTCTGTGTGTGTGTGTGTATAGGACGGTATATAGGCATATATGTATTTATAGTAGTATATGTATATGTGTGTGTATGTATACATATACACACACTCATGCATTTTTAGATTTCCATGTTAAATTAAGGTCACAGTAGAGAAGTAAGGGATTTTATATGTGATCTTGTATGGGCAAGCATTTGAACAGGAATATTATAAATCCATGTAGATTTTTGTGTTCAGGACTGTAGTTCCTACCCACTGACATTGTACTAAGAAGCTGTCTTTGATAGTCTGCTCAGTACTTAGCTTTTCAAAATAAGGACAATATTTTGACTAGTTAGCTAATTTAACCTCTGTATAACTTGGTTTATTATCCCACACTGAAGCTATTTGTTTATATAAGGCATTCACCTGATGTAGTTCCTTAGATAAATTGGGCTATTGTTTTAAAAAAATCATCTGCAAATAAGTTTTAGGGAAGTTATTTAAATATTCTTTCAAATAGGACAGACAAAAAGACAGTAATTCTGTCTTTTCTGATTTTCTGAGGAAGTATTCATAGTTGCCTGATTCAGGAGTGCTCTGAAAAGCGATAAATAGATTTACAGTACAAAACTTTCTTTGGGTGACTTTTAGGGGAAAAGAGAGCAAGCGACATCACTGGATGGTAACTTCAAAAGCAGGCTGCTGGTTGGCCAGACCGATTGACTGCAAGCCTTATTTTTTCCTGAGTGAGGTCTAAGTTTCAACAAACAAAGGAAAGTAGATGGTGTGTCATGAATAAGATCAAAACTACCAGCTTCAGTCCCATGAGGAAAAGGCAGAAAAGAATGCAAATTGCCATTCCTCTGAGCAGCTACAAAATAGAGTTTAGGGACATCATCATTTTCATTGTGGAGAGGAAAATGGGGATGACCAGGAGAGCCTTCCTAATGGATCTTGCAAGAAGAAAAGGCTTCCAAGTAGAAAATGAATTCAGGTATGAAAACGATGTAAAGCTTTTTGTACGGAGAGTTGGGTTGAAAAAGGGTTTAGTGCAAGTCTATGCATATTAGTGTAGATAAGTGTGTCTAACAGGTTTGAACAGTCTGAGCACTAAAAGCACAGATACCTCTTGGAAACTTTGAGAGATGCCCCAGAGCAGGGGCAAACTTGACAGCTTTAAGACTTGTGGACTTCAACTCCCAGAATTCCTGCTTCAGTCATGTTAGCTCAGGAATTCTGGGAGTTGAAGTCCACAAGTCATAAACTTGCCAAGTTTGAAGACTCTTGCCCCAGAGCATCTCCAAAACACAACTCAGTCTAATAATATTTAATGTGATAGGATGGGAAATTTTAAACATTAATCATATGGTCTGAAACTCATTTAATTCTATCAGTGTCTATTAAAGTATTCTCCAACGCACCTGAGGGCAGGACAAGAAGCAATGGGTGGAAATTAACCAAATGCTCTAGTACTGGAAGATTTTAAAAAGATGTTGGATAACTATTTGTCTGAAGTGGTGTAGGGTTTCCTGCCTAGGCAGGGGGTTGGACTAGAAGACCTCCAAGGTCCCTTCCAACTCTGTTATTCTATTCTATTCTAAATGTCACGCCAAGTTCATTTTTTGGTGTGTGCTTTCCCCAACATGATTTGGGACTCAAGTGTTGCCCTTAGTTCCTAAAAGTGTGTGCCTTTTGAGTGTATATAGTACCAAAAAGCATATATAGGCATTTTCTGAAGATCTTTTAGTAATTCTATACATTTCCCACATTTGAAAAAGTGCTAGAAAAATAACAAAGCATCAAGCTTTAATATGAAATATTAATGTATCTTTAGAGTAAGTAGCTTGTTGAGCAACATTTATGCTTAGCTTCATTTAGCGCTACAACAAAAGTTATTAAAAAGCAATTGCATTTAGCAGTAAAGATATTCCTTGACTTACAACCACAGTTGAGCTTGAAAGTTTTGTTGCTAAGTGAGACATTTGTCAAGTGAGTTTTGTCCCATTTTACGACTTTTCTTGACAGAGTTGTTAAATGAATCACTTTGTTAAGTGACTCTGGCTTTCCCTGGGCAAAGGTGATCACATGACCCCAGAACACTGCAACCGTCATAAATATGAGTCAGTTACCAAGTGGTTGAATTTTGATCACGTGACCATGGGGATGTTGCAACGGTCATAAGTGTGAAAAATGGTCATAAGTCCCTTTTATCAGTGCTGTTGTAGCTTTGATCCCTAAATGAACTGTTGTAAATCAAGGACTACCTGTGAGGTCCTCTTTGTTAACTAATTAATTCTGCATATAGGGTTAAGTTGAAGCATATTTTACTATGTGGCAATTATGGAATGAGATTTTAGTCTTGTACAGAATGATATTTCTGTGCATTTTGCAGTGCTCCGATTTCAGTGCCCTTTTTCAAATAATGTGGGTGTTCTATAGTAAATAAGAAGGTTCTCTACAAGTAAACCATCCTTACTATTTCAATAGAGAAGGCGTGTGAAGGAGCTAGATATGTTATGGTACCATTCCAGCAGGCTATTAAGAATTGCAGATTTTTAATAGAAATTGTTTAGGAGGGAAAAATCTGATTGGGAATCCTACTCTGAAGGAATCAGGGTACTTTCTCACCACTGGAGCTGCAGACTAGTCCAGTTTCCAAAGACAAGGGTGGGCTTTCCCTTCCCCCACTTTTCGTAGGAGTGTGCATTAACATGGGAGAGTGGAAGAGTGTGGCTAGGTGTGTGGTTACGTTATAAGAGAGGGCAAGTTTGACATTTTGGGACAATATTGGAGAAGGCAGGAGAAGGCTCATTCAATGGATAAGAAAGATATTAATCTTGCAGAGATCTAATGCACCAATTTAGATGAAGAATCTCTCAACTCAAGTGCAACTCCTGGTTAGTACGATCAGTCCCATTAGGTTGATCTGACCATGAAATCAGTTCCATGGGAGGGTTAGAATAGGATAGGATAAGGCAGGATAGGGTTGGGTAGGGTAGGGTTAGGGTTAGGGTTAGGGTTAGGGTTAGGGTTAGGGTTAAGGGTTAGGGTTAGGGTTAGGGTTGTTTGTTTTAGCTCCCAGTCCCCTAATCATCTTTGTTGCTCAACATCTCAACATCTTTTTTTACATCGTGGCGACAAAAACTGGATGTGGTATTCCAGGTGTGGCCTTACCAAGGCATTATAAAATGGTATTATGATAACTTCATGTGATCTTGATTCTATCTCTCTGTTTATGCAGCCTAGAACTGTGTTGTCAAAACTTATTTTCTTTTCATTTGAAACCATGGCTTTGAAACTTTTCTAATTATTATTGTTTTTGAAACAACTTTCTCCAGCTTGAAGCTCTCCAGAATTCTGGGACAATAATTTCTAAAATTGTGAGAAGTTGGTTTAGAATTCTTGAAAGTATATTCCCTCTCATCAGAAGGTAACAGCTTGAAGAAAAGTACTCAGGAGTAATATGTGAAAGTGGTTATCATATACAGTAGAATCTCTGGTCACGACCATAATTTGTTCCATAACTTTGGTGATTTCTTTTTCTTCTGTTGTTTCATCTTCAGGAATTTCTGGGTCAGGAGTCATGTTTGATCACCACCTGACTATGTGTTTGTGACCAGATTCAAAAATTTTGTGAATTTTTGGGTTGGAACCCGATTTGATCATGGTCAGAAGCATTAGTGACCAGAGGTTCTACTATACTATGTAGATCAGGGGTGGGCAAACTTTTTGGCTCGGGGGCCTCATTGACTTTTCAAATTTAACAGACGGGCCTCCACCTGGTGTCGAAATGCCTGTCATTACAAGTCAAAATCAAATGAATGCAATCATTCAATCATTCACATCAAACCTTAATTCTGTACCAATCTTCGTCAGGCCGGATTAAAAAGACCAACGGGCCGGATGTGCCCCCGGGCCGTAGTTTGCCCACCCCTGATGTAGATGCTATTTTTTTCACAATGAGTGGAGTCACCACCTTCAGACTTCTACATAGGATTTGTTCTTCAGGACCTCTGCAAGCTTTTTTTTTTTTTCCCCTCATCAATATATTTATTTTAGGTGTCACTGTTGTAAATCAGAATATTCAGAAACTGCTACCTACTTTGAAAGAAATCTGCTACGGTATCCAACAGAAGGATTCTTGAGGGTCCTTAATGAGCATGTTTCTTGCATGTGTTTCATTACCCAAACTAGGTAACATCATCAGTGCTAGTAGGAGTGCAGCTCTCAATTAATATTCTAGTAGCTTGCCCTATCAGTGTTGATGGGAGTAGTTTTGGAGGTTCTTTGATTGGACTGTTTATTGTTAGCTTGTTTGGCAGTTCCTTAATTGGGATATTGTTCACTTCTTGATTCTGGTCTAATATTAATCTTGGAGTTAATCTATGTTCATCTGGGTATTGATTGCTGGTGGGGAGATAGTTGGGTCTTTTTGTTTCATTTTTGGTTTGTTTGTTTTGCACAGTATGTAGATATCATCTATGTGTCTGTTGATGGCTAATTTGTCAAGAGTGCCAAGTTTCTCGAAATTATTCAGCATTTTTGGACTTGGCTTGATCTAAGATGGTCACAGTTTCCCAGTTGTTAAGTCTGGTTTAGTCTGTCCATATGTAGGGAAATTAAACAGATTTCATCATTTCTTCTGGTTGCTAATTGATGTTCATGGATGCATTCTGCCTATTTGTCCTATGCAGTCATTGTTGCAGTCATTATACCGTACATTGTGGATACCTCCTGGTTTTTTCCTTCTTCTGTGGCTGCTGAATGTTTGGGTTTATTTGGGATGTTTTGAAGGGCTTTAGTTGGCTTGGGTGCTGTGCCGATTCGATCTGATTATAATAGTTGGTTGGTGGTTTCTGAGATATTTTTGATATGTTTTTGAAAGAAGGATTCTTTCCAAAGTGATGGCATAATATCTAAATCAGAAGTGTAACATGAGGTTGCTCGCCGCTGGAGTGCCCCAAGCCGGCTGGTTTCGGGGCTAAGCCACCCCGTAGAGGTGGTGAAGAGGGGGGAGACTGCCTGCAGGGTTGAGGAGAGCTGCATCTCTCCTCCCCAGCTGGCCATTACTCCCTTTCGCAAAGGCGGTTGCAGTGGTGGTCAGAAATGGCCACCACAAAGAAGAACTCGACTGGAAAAGAATGTGCAGGAGGAAGATAAGATTTGGTTTTTTTTCTCCTTCTCCTATACTGACAGCTAAGAGACTTAAGTAAAAAAATTGGAAAAAAATCCACTTTGATATCAATAGGCATTTAATGCTGAAAATAAAAAGTCAAGGGGATAATAAAGATTTCTGGATAATTAAAAGCTTTTGAAAACAGGAAAGAAGAGAAAAAGAATAAAAGGGCAGGATCTGGAAGGGAGGAGACTGCCTGGAATTAAAAAAGAATTTACAGCAAAATCTCAACAAGACTTCCAAAGCATACATTCTAACTGAAATATTGCAACAAAAATCTCAGGAAGAGAAAGTCGAAAAAGAAATAAGATATAACTCGGGACTATCTGGATTACTTGATGATTTCTGGATTCTTGGTTATTGTTTTGAATGACTAAAATCAATCAGGTGGTTGTTTAAAACTGTTTAAAATGGCTCCACTTTTAGAAGAACTGATAATGGAACTTAAAAAGTACAAAGAAGATGCACAAGAAGGGAGAGGTTCTTTTGGCTTCATATTTCAGTTTTTAGAAATGGAGATTTGGAATTATGAGAAACAACAAGAAATGCTTGCAGAACAAAAAGATTGCGACAAAGAAGAAGCCATCTTTAATGAACAAGTAATCTTAGATGGGGGAAAAAAAGGAAAAGGGGGAAAGAGAATGGAAAGTTTAAGATTGGGAAAAACAACTAAAAAAAATTAGAGTGAAAAATAAGTATAAAATCAGAAAGCAACAGAAGAGGCAAATGCAGAAGAGAGAATTAGAAGTAGAGAGACAAGGGGGTCAAAAGGGGAGGGAGAAGATGAGAGGGAAGAAAGAAAGGAAAAGAAGTCATAAAGGACAAAAACAAAATATAGAGAAACAGGGCCTATTTAGAGATAATGGATGAAAATTTAATGGAAAAAGGGATTCTGCAAAGGTACATAAGATAGTATGGTTATATTAGAAACAGAAATAATTTTAGAAAATATGAAACAATGTATGATTAAAATGCCTGATAAAATAGCTATCGTAATTCAGTGGAATGCTTGTCAATAAATAAATGTAATAAAAGGTATATTTAATGATTTATAAAACACATGTGAAGAGAAATAAGGGAAAAATTAATTATGGAGATTATATGTGTCTTTAAGGAAGTATGATATTTAATTGAAAAGAAGTGTTAAAGATGTTAAGATTTTAATGATTATTAATGATAGAACTGAACTGGAATGGAATGAGGGTTTATAATTACATATATTTACATTTTTTAAAAAAAGAATATAGTGTGTATTATAAGAATGTACCAAGCAGAATTCGATTGGAAGTTACATATTATGTATTATATTGAAGGTCATAACCTTAAGGTATATATTGAAGTTTAAATAAGAGTTGAATGGATGGAATTAAAAGATATAAAAGTGTCATACTCCAATTAGTATTACAGGAGAAAATTTGTTTAATGAGAAAAGATAATATGAAATTGAAACAGAACAGACAAAAGTATAAATATAATGATTTGAATTGAGATGAGATAATCAAAGTAAAATTGAGAAAATTAAGAGGGGAAAAGCTATATAGAAAATGTAAAATAGTATAAGATATGGAATAGAATACAAAAAGAAGCATGAAATTGAGTTTTGTGTCTGTATAAAGAAGTTCAGCCCGGGACCATGCTATTTTCAAAAAAGATGTTTTACTTGTATTTTGTATGCGTGAAAACCCAAATAAAACTTTATTAAAAAAAAAGAAGTGTAACATGAGGGCGGGGGCAAGGTTATAGCTTTAACAGATTAACAGAATTGGAAGGGACCTTGTAGGCCATCTAGTCCAATCCCCCTCACCAAAGCAGGAGACCCTACACCATTTCTGACAAGTGGCTGTCTCGAAAGTGATGAAACTCCCACAACTTCCGAAGGCAACTTCTGTTCCATTGGTTGATTGTTCTCGGTGTCAGAAAATTTCTCCTTATTTCCAGGTCGAATCTCTCCTTGTTCAATTTCCATCCACTGTTCCTTGTCTGGACTTCAGGTGCTTTGGAAAATAGTTTGACCCCTTCCTCTCTGTGGCAACCCGTCAAATACTGGAACACTGCTATCATTTCTCCCCTAGTCCTTCTCTTCTCTGCCCAGTTCCTGTAACCGTTCTTTGTATGTTTTAGTCTCCAGTCCTCTAATCACCCTGGTTGCTCTTCTCTGTACTTTTTCTAGAGTCTCAACATCTTTTTTATAGTGTGGTGTCCAAAACTGGATGCTGTATTCTAGGTGTGGTCTTACCAAGGCTTTATAGAGTGGTATTAATACTTCACTTGATCTTGATTGTATCCCTCTGTTAATGCAATTTAGGATTGCATTGGCTTTTTTGGATGTCGCCACACACTGTTGGCTCATATTTAATTGGTTTTCCAGCTCTCTGATCCACGTTGGAATTTTACATTTTTTAAAATGGTCATCCATGCAATGATCTCTATCCCCAAACCTGAGCTAACCTAAATGGCCAAATGTAGAAAATTGCAATAGCAGATGTTAAAGGAAAATAATATCACAGTGCATAATATCTTGTTCCCGTAAATAAACCTTCTTAATTTGGAGAATTTCATTATCAAAGTGTTGAAATAACACTCAGGCTTCTTAATATAGCAATAGTGCTGAATGTTGTTGCCGCAATTAAATTAACTTTGCTCCTGGCCATCTTAGATGAGGAGGGTTTCTGTCAGCTGCCCTTTTCTATTACATGAACATTATATCTGTTACATATGTGGAAGCACATCAGTTATACTGATGCAAAATCTGATGAGGAATCTATCTTGAATAAATATATGTATTGTTACTTAGGGAGCCAATACTGGAGATTATAAACATTGTGTCTGGAACATATGGAGCCCTCTGGCTCTTTGGTCTCTAAGGCCCACCTGCCATCTCACCTGTCATTAAGTGTCTTGGTGCAATTGCTCATGTTTTCTGCTATATGGAGAAATTGACCTGAATGGAAATGTTTTGGGGAGGAAGAAAGGGAACCAGTCTTTTCTAGTGATATATTTGGAGGGGTCTATGATAATGCACTGTTGCCAACTCACCACAATCAACTCATCATGGCCAACTTCCTATGGCTAACGTGCCATGGGAAACTTGCCACAGCCAACTTGCTTCAGGACAACTCATTGCAGGACAAGAGTTACACTGATATCAAAGAAATGGTGAAATAGAATCACTAAAGAAAGGATGCAAATGAAATCTGAATGACAAAAATCAAAACATTTTAAATTTATTTCAAATAATTAAATTGGATTGATAAATTGTCCTGTGGCGAGTTGTCTCACAGTAAGTTGGCCATGGCAAGGAGGCCGTGGGGATATGGCCACAGCTCGTTGGCTGTGGTGAATTGGTTGCAGCATGTTGGCCATAGTAAGCTGGCCATGGTGAACTGTCCCATTGTGAGTTGGTCATGGCAAGCTGGCAATGGAGACATGGCCATGATAAGTGGCCACCACGAGTTGGCCATGGTGAGTTGGCTCTGGCATGTTAGCCATGGAATTGGCCATGATAAGTTGATGGTGGTGAGTTGGCCATGGAGAATTGGCCATGGTAAGATGGCCACAGTAAGTTGCCTGTGGCAAGTTGTCCCATTCAGTGTTTGGAGGTACAATGAAGGAACTGCAGGCCATGGAAAATATAAAAGTTTCCAAACCTGATCTAAGGAAAAATATTTCTGATAAACTTTACATATTTTAGCTTGATTAAATCTCCCTTCCTTTCAGGAGGGACAAATGACCACCACGCTGTCCATATTCCCCTCAAGCAATGTCTCCGTAGCACCATTCTTCCCGCTGTGGCTCCTGGGAGCTGTATTGTTTGTAAAGGAATGCAACTTCCATTTCCAAATGTTTGCCTACCTTTAATGCTGCTGATGAGATAACATTTTGTAATTAATTTTCCAATACAGCATGGCTAGTCTCTATACAGGGTAGTCCTTGACTTACAATCATTCATTTAACAACCATTAAAATTACAATGGCACTGGAAAAAATGACTTACAACTGGATATTTCACTTACAATTGTTGCAGCATCCCCACAGTCACGTGTTCAAAAGTTGTGTGCTTGGCAACTGGCATGCGTTTACTGTGGTTGCAGTGTCCTGGGGTCACGTGATCACCACTTGCACCTTTCCAGGTGATTTCTGACAATCCAAGTCATTGGGGGAAGCTGGATTCACTTAACATTCACAGTGATTTGCTTAGCAACTGTGGCAAAAAAGTCATAAAATTGGATATGATTCACTCAAGAACCACTTTGCTTAATAATGGAAATTTTGCTCCCAGTAGTGGCTGCAAGTTGAAGACTACTTATAATTGAGCGAGACAGTTATTTTAAATGGTTATTTTTTTAAATTGAAAAGTGGTGTTGCTTTTTTCATAGTTACTTTATTTCCTTTCATTCTTCTTTAATATGTTAACTAGACAGCCCACTTTTCCTCCTCCAGGACTTCAAATCATGTAAACGATCTTATGACATCCCCCTTATTAATTTGAGTGAAAGGCCTCTCAAAATAACCCTGAAGCATTGCATATCTCACCAGGAATAGACACCAATTTTAAAATCAACCAGCCATGGCAACGAATCAACAAAAATATCCAGCCAGCTGCCAATGAGGATTGAAAACAACATTGGTAAAGATTTGCACCTGATAGGAAAATTTTTCGGCTTCTCCTACCAATCTGCAGTTCCTTCTCAAATATTTAGCAATCAGTGATGGTAAAGCCAGGAGTCAGGAGGAAGAAATCTGAAGTGGTAGAGAATTTATATTAGTAAGGAAGAACAAGGTGTGTGTGTGTGTGTGTGTGTGTGTGTGTGTGTGAGAGAGAGAGAGAGAGAGAGAGAGAGAGAGAGAGAGAGAGAGCACTCAGATGTGCAGAAATGACAATGGATTAAAATTCAGAATTTTGAAGTTGCTTCCAGATTGCCACCATCTTTATTCCCAAACCTCAGTATCTGTTTGAAGGCAATCCATGATAGTCTTAATTTCTGCTGTCCTGAAAACAATCAAGCTTTCTCTAGTGACAAAACTCTTCCCACCCCTCCCAAGCCATACAAAACTATGAGGGGGGAAGAGGAGGGGAGAGAATCACCCAGCGTCCTGGATGGACATTGTCTGGTGGTGAAAAGACTGAGAAAATGAAGTACTTGTCAAATCCACCCCTGCTCAATTTCAGTGGGGAAAATGGACGCATAGCAGCTTCTCAAATTCAGCAAGCTAAACCAACCAGACCATAGCACTAGAAAGAAATCACCTCTCCAAGACAGTTAAGACGGTGGCTGCTTTGAACAAGTGTTCCATCCTCTGGTGGAAATATTACAGAAAATAAATAAATAAAAGGAAGTCTTAATGTTGAGAGGAACAAGACTGTATCTAAAATTTTGGAATCCACAGCTTAAATATCTCGATAGAAGCTGTATCTCCATTTCCCAATCTGTGATTATTACATTAGTTTAGGCGCCTTTTACATGTGCCATTGGGCCAATTCAGGATTTGCACCGTACAGCTGAATTCCCAAACTACCTGCCTTCAATCCTTGTCATTCTTTCAGTGGGATTTTACAAGCAGGAGGTGGGATGTCTTAATACCTAAGCAGCTTTCCCATTATACTGACTATTTTGGGCAAAATGACCAGGCAAGAATGCACAGTATTTCCAGAAAGTATTATTGGGGACAATTTTCCTGCTTTTTGTCTGGGCCTAACCCAAAAATAAATATGGTCACAAAAGTACCTGCAGTAGAACCCATCAAGATGTCTGTTCCATTTTTTCAAAAATAGTTATTAAATGGTCAATGGTCCATTAATTGGTCAATGGTCAGTTGGCATTTGCACCCGCTGGTGTCAGAAAGTCAAAAATCAGTCAGGAGGCCAGTGAGTTAATGGGCACATCTATGAGAGCCTTAAATCCTAACTCTATTCTTGGTGAAAGTATAAATTGCCACGGTTTTCTTGCTAGATACTTCTCTAAATGGGCTTTGACCCCCATTCAATCCTTTTTAACATTTTGAAGTCTGTTAGATATAGCTTCCTAGCTGGACAAAGGAAAAGCAACCAACCTCTTTCCTTTCCATCTCTTCCTGTCCCTGATAGCAAAATTGATAACTTCATCCAGAGCAAATGTGAAGAAGAAAAAAGAGGACTTGATAATTTTGGTAGTGTTTTTTTTTAAATCCAGGTGCAGGAAGGTGTCCCTGGTTTTATTGGAAACAGTTTTAAATTCACTTCAACCAGGACAATTTAACTGTCAATTTTTTTTAAAAAAAAAAACATCAACAGTATCTGTGGAAATTCTACATTTCTTCCTTTTTTTTGGACCAAGGATACAATGCAGCTGTAAAATAACAGAAGAAACTAGGGCACAGTGGCTGAGCTGTTGTTGTGAGTGCAGAAATGGCAGAGTTCCCAGAACTTCAACCATGTACAAATACATTAAATATGCACATTTTATATAAAGGGATATAAACCACAGGAAGCAGAAGTTAAACAACTCTAACTGAATTTTTTTGTTGTTGTTTGAGACAAATCTCATCATACTTAGACACCAGTTTGGGAAAAGATGTTCTTAGAACTGGACACCATTCCAGGTCCATATCAAAAATGTGATATGGAATACACAGGAATTCTTACATGGCTGTTTTTTTAGCTCTTTAAATTGGAAGCTCTTTAAATTTTCCCAGGAGCCCTTCACAACCTCAGTGTGATCCATAGAAAAGCACATCTCAGAGCATTTTTGGACTTTGAATCTGAAGTACTACACATCTGGTTCAATTTCATTTTCTCAGAATAAATCCCACTGATTTGAATGAGAGTTTCCTTTGAACAGATATCCGTAGTATTGACTTGCTACTCCTCAGGACAACTTATGCCACACTTTTCCAGTGTAAAAGAGTTCTCAGAATGATTTAAAATGTCTAAAATGGGATAAATACAATATACTGCATTGCCATAGTAAAATACTATATTGTCACAGATATAAATGTGCTTATATACAGTAGTGTGTGTGTGTGTGTGTGTGTATATGAAGATGATGAATGAGACTTCATCAAAACGTTGCCTAGATACTTTGAATCTTACGCGGGAGAAAACCTGAACAACCAAAGATCCACATACAAATACCCGCGAGAACCTCAGAAAACAAATATTGCACCTTTACGGGGAGGAAACCCACCATCTGACCAGGACTTATGAAAAACTTGAAGTCCACAGAGCTTCCATTTTATGTGACCTTGCATTCCTATGCAACTGCCGAGATAGCCTGAAGATGATGAATGAGACTTCATCGAAACGTTGCCTAGATACTTTGAATCTTACGCGGGAGAAAACCCGAACAACCAAAGATCCACATACAAATACCCACGAGAACCTCAGAAAACAAATATTGCACCTTTACGGGGAGGAAACCCACCATCTGACCAGGACTTATGAAAAACTTGAAGTCCACAGAGCTTCCATTTTATGTGACCTTGCATTCCTATGCAACTGCCGAGATAGCCTGAAGATGATGAATGAGACTTCATCGAAACGTTGCCTAGATACTTTGAATCTTACGCGGGAGAAAACCCGAACAACCAAAGATCCACATACAAATACCCGCGAGAACCTCAGAAAACAAATATATATATATATATATATATATATATATATATATATATATATATATATATATAAAAATAATCGACAGTATAAAGCTCTTCTAATTTTCCTTTGTGGGATGTTGGACCAGACAATAATGCAAAAGGGTTAAACATAAATCCAATCTCTATCATTTTTGTTAACAGCTGCTGGGACTGATATGAAAGTAGAATTCTGGATTAGCTTTCAAAGCTCTTGCTGACATACCCTAAAGATATTCAAGTTTAGCGAGCTGCATAAAGTACAGGGTTCTCAAGACACAAAGAAAACAACATGAGAGCCATAAAACTTTATCCAGAAACTCCATTTAAAAATGGAAAAGGGGATGATCCCTTAAGCATCCTTTTTCAGTGACCAGGACTAGCAAGCCTGGGTAATGTCATGATATCATGCAAAAGGGCAGATTAATTTCAAGATATGTGTCCTGAAGGTGCTTTTTTCAAGAGGCAACTGGACTTTCTGGTTTTTCTTTGAAGACGTTTCACTTCTCATCCAAGAAGTTTCTTCAGCTCTGACTGGATGATGGAGAATGGAAGGATTTATTAATATATTCCTGCCATCCAGTCAGAGCTGAAGAAGCTTCTTGGATGAGAAGCGAAACATCTTCAAAGGAAAACCAGAAAGGCCAGTTGCCTCTTGAAAAAAGCACCTTTGGGACAAGTGTGTTCTGACTGACTGAGAATCTCCATAGACTTCAAGAAACGTGGTTTTGAGTTGTGTGTCAATCTTGGTTTTTAAATTTTGCAATTTAAGGTCATGGGTCTCCACTGGTCCGAGAGGGGGGAAATGATGAAATGTGCTGTGATTTGATTGTCCCAATCAAATGCCACACTTCATGCTCATACTTCTGATTATTGGGATGCAAGTGTGGAAGGAATTGTGATGTCACTGCTTCTGTTATGTTTTCTGTTATCACGGCAAGCTGTGAAGTTACATTTAAAATGTATTAAATCTATCCAAAGACTTGATGTCTCTTATTTCATTTCCTGCCCCAAATCAACAGATAATCACATTTCCGATGTTCAGCAATTTGCTGCTTTATTGCCTGTGGGAACCTGCAGAAAGAAAAACAAAAAACAAAACAAGGCTTGAGGGAAATATGCAGGAACTGATACCTAGGCAAAAGAGGCTGAAACATTGCCTTAAATCCAGAGCAATGAAATAACATTTGGAAGCAGCTCAGACAGAAACAGTCCTAATTCACTGAAATGTAAGGTTGGAGGAGGTACAGCACAATAAAATTACATGATTGTGTGATTATAGCCAATAAACAATAAACATTGTTTTAGTTTTCCTGTGGCATTGGTTTCGTGATCTGGTCAAGAAGCAATGGATGGAAACTAATCAAGGAGAGAACCAGCCTAGAACTAAGGAGAAATTCTCTGAGAATTAGAATAATTAACCAGTGAAACGACTTGCCACCAGAAGTTGTAGGTGTTGCAACAGTGGAGGTTTTTAGAAGAATTTGGACAACCATTTGTCTGAAATGATATAAGGTGTCCTGCTTGAGCAGGGGTTGAACTAGAGGACCTCCAAAGTTCCTTCCAACTCTGTTATTCTGTATGGTTTATTTAGTGGGACTGACAGTGGCAAATAAGTAACCAGATCAGAAAGGTCAGCAGTTTGGTGGTTCAAATACTTAGCACAGCGTAACAGAGTGAGCTCCCATTATGTTGTGGTTAGCCAGCAGCAGGTGCAGACAGCTGAGGAGAGTGAGAACTCAGATGAGGGGCCAGGACCATTAGGAACCTTCAGAGATTGTGGGGCTGGCAGCAGCAATGAGGAGGTTCCTGAGGAGTCTGTGCCAAGTGCACGTGCGCGCAGGATTGCTCACAGGAAAGAGCAGCTGCAACAGCATGGGCAACTTGGGAATAAGGCTGCAAGGTAATGGCCCCTCATTCAAGAAGATAAAAGGCAGCTGTGAAGCGAATGATCTTTGCAGGAAGCAAAGATGTTTTGAAACTCAGCCTCATGGACATTACAGTATCTTAAGTTGGTATTTGAAGACTCTTGTGTTGTGAAATATTTCTTATCTGTGATTCTTGGCAGTTTTGGTAAGGTTTGTGCTTATCAAAGTTAATTAGGTAACAATGTTTCGTGTGCCTTTGGCATTTAGTCATGCCAGCCACATGATCATGGAGATGTCTTCCAACAGCGTTGACTCTTCGGCTCACGGAGATGAGCACTGTCCCCTAGTGGAAATGACTAGCATGTATGTGCAAGGGGAACCTTTACCTTTATTATGTTAATTAAACTAAACCAATGTTTAGGGATCAGACAATGAAATGGAAGAACAAAACAAAATATGCCAGGTAAGGAAATAATTCAGGGATTCTGACAGTTAAGTTGCTCAGCCTAAGGAACAAAACTTGAATTAGTGATGAGGAAGCAAGAAGTTGTTGATTTATTTCCATGTTATTTCATTGCTCTTGAACTTTCATCATTGGCCTTCTTGGCCAAATGGTTTTGAATGATTGTTTATTAATAAACAGAAGGTCTACCTTCTTGGTTACTATGTAGATTCAACAACTGGGTCTCTATGCTACATTCTCTACCTACTTCAGGGGTCTCCAAACTTGGCAACTTTAAGATTTGTGGACTTCAACTCCTAGAATACCTCAACCTACTTGATGGATAACATTACATCAGAAGCTAAGAGTTTCCCCTGCCTGAAACTTTCTCCTGGCATTGCTATTGCCAAAGTTCCTATTAAATTGTTTGGACCAAATAGCATTTTTTTTTTGGTAGGAAATCTATTTCCACATTTTCCAATGTTTTCAATTTAGCCTTAAATTTATCAAGGGAATACCAAGGGAAGATTGGGTGAGAGTACTAGAGCTTAAGGAGGAGGAAATTTAATTACTTCCCCTGCCCTATTTTCATGCTCTGTGCAGATGCTAGTAACCCTGCAGCAGAAAATAAATCCAACTAACAGCAACCCCAATTCACATTTCTGTTCTTCACTATAGCATCTTGCAGCGTTTAGTAAGCCTGGCATTCTAATTAACTGTGGTGGCAAGTCACTGTTTACGTCTTTGCCACTGAAAGGGAGCTGTGTGGGTCACTTCATCAACTTACATTCTGTGGGTTAATAGCATGGAACATTTCATATTTCTAGTATTTGGAGTGGTGTCTTGTAGAAGAGTTGGCATGGTTGTTTTGAAGCTGCCTGCACTTGTGTTCATGTAACCAACAACACTTCTGCTAGAACCCCCAGAGGAGTGAAGGGTGGTGGCATTCAAATTTTTTTTACTACTTCTGTGGGCATGGCTTGGTGGGTGTGGCTTGGCTTGGTGGGTGTGGCATAGTGGGCATGGCAGGGGAAGGTTACTGTAAAATCCCCATTCCCTCCCCACCCCACTAACCTGCTTTTTAGCTCTGTTCTCCTGTGCAGGGCAACAAAAGAAGATCCAGCCGATCGGCTGGGACTCGGGAGGCAGAGAATAGACAAGGCCAGGGCCAGTCAGAGGTGGTATTCCAAACTACTCAAAATTTGCACTACCGGTTCTCCAGAACTGGTCAGAACCTGCTGAATACCACCTCTGGATTATAGATACACATGCATACCTTTTGAAACAATTGTGCTAACCCTCTCATAGAACGCACATTGTGATGTGCCCATTTCCAGTGCTTTGCATAACATGACAAACCAGACTCTGCCATAAGGATGTCTGTTTGCGTAGTGATTTAAGAACAGTTATAATTAGTTACCTAGTCACCCAATCATTAAAGTTTCATTAAAGCCACAACTAAAATATCAGTGTAGCACAGACTGTTATGCTTACATTTAAAGATGTGCTTGCTTGCTATCTACAGCACATAATTCAAAGGGATTATTTCATGTATGTTTAACAAATTGTTATGTACAAAGGGTTTACTTTTGAGGATTGAAGTTTAGTGGAAAATATTAGCAATGAAATGCTTAAAAGATTTAGCCCAAGAGATTTTTTGGCTGTATTCCAGACACTGACCAGGCACACAATTTATTCGCAAGGCAACTGAGTAATACTCAGATTTTTCATTATTATAGGATGTAAGCACGCTAATTTTTTTTCCATACTGCAGGCATGAAATGACTGAGAAAAATGAGGCTGTCCCAAAGGTGTTTTTTCAGGAGGCCACTGGACTTACTTGTTTTTCTTTGAGGATGTTTTGCTTCTCTTCCAAAAAGCTTCTTCAGCTCTGATAGGATAGTGGGGAATGGAAGCTTCAGAGCTGAAGAAGCTCCTTAGATGAGAAGCAAAATGTCTTCAAAGAAAAAACAAGAAAATCCAGTTGCCTCCTGAAAAAGCACCTTTGAGACAATCATGACCTGGATGACTGAGAATCTCTACATACTTTTAACTTACGAGGCTGTTAATTAATACTAAGTCTGAGTTTTAGAGAATCACTGCAATACGATAACATTTTTTGAGTTCTTATAACACCAGATTGCATCTCCCTCCCTCCCTTCCTCTCTGGCAATTCTCTTGTTTGGTGTTGCTAAGAGCTGCAGTGGCACAGTGGTTAGAATGCAGTATTGCAGGCTAATTCTGCCGACTATCAGCAGTTTGATCTTGATCAGAGTTAACTCAGTCTTCCATCCTTCTGAGGTCAGTAGAATAAGGACCCAGATTGTTAGCAGCAACATGCTGGTGCTAAACCATTTAGAGAGGTCTGTAAAACACTGTGAAGAGGTATATAA
Source organism: Pseudonaja textilis (assembly GCF_049901715.1). NCBI lineage: Eukaryota > Metazoa > Chordata > Lepidosauria > Squamata > Elapidae > Pseudonaja > Pseudonaja textilis. Next base: position 27,327,828 of record NC_141993.1, read on the forward strand.
GTCTAAGTGCTATTGCTACTGCTTGCTCAAAAGAAAGCTTATCGTTTATGCTTTATGTTTCTAGTGATCGTGTCACTCACATTGTGGCTGAGAATAATTCCTGCTCTGAAATTCTTGGATGGCTGTATAAACACAAAATGGAGGACAGCTCAAGATTCAGGATTCTTGATATCAGCTGGTTGACAGCCTGCATGGAAGTGGGAAGACCAGTGGATTCTGAGAAATATCAGCTTCCTGTAAGTCAAATGAAACAATGTGAAAGCAATGGGATGGGAAGAGCATCAAGGTGGAAATTGAAAGATGGATCAGACTGATAGACAGTTAAGCTACACAGTTTAGAATGAACTAAACTGATTGCATTGACTCTAATTGGGTTAAAATCTCAATAATTTGCTTGCCATTGAAAATGTAGAGTAAATTTTGTCAAAATATGGCTTTAGAATGTCTTCCTTTTGGAAAAAAAACCTTTCCAAGAAATAGAAAATGGACCAAAATTAACAATAATTACTACTTATTATTACATAAAGTTAATAATCACACAAGACAATTGTCTTTGATATATCCCTTCTTGCCAGTTTAATTTTCCTGCTGCCCAACTGTAATAACCTGTAGTATATTAAAGCAATCTTCTACATGTTCAAACAGCATGAACAATACTAGTAATACAAAACAGTAGAAGGTGACTATATTCTTCATGCCTCTTAATTTCTCTTAGGCTTCTGATTGGCCCTGGGACAAAGAGAAAGTGGGACTAAATGGACCTTGGATAGATTAGAGGCAGCACTACATATACAAAAAATATTTACTGAATACTTTTATTTAGTTTAATCATTTTTGTACATAGGATTGGATGACTAAGAGATAGAGTTATTATCTGCAACAGTTTTTCTAACGTGTTAAGTGTTCTCAGAGAAGAACAAAATAATGTTTTAATTTTGTTGTATGCTACCTGGAGTCACTTGCCAGTGACGTGGGTGGCTATGTAAATTAGATAGATAAATAAATCACAAAAGTAATGTTTCTGTTATCAGTAGTTAGGGCTGCAAGAGCTGTACTACAAAATTCCAGATGTAATTGTTTGTCATTGGGAACCAAATAAAGTTATACCTAGAAGCCAGCATGGGTTTGTTAAAAACAGATCATGCCAAAGCAATATTATTTCATTCTTTGACAAAGTGACTAAATTAGTAGACCAGCAAAATGATTTGGACATTTTAAGTATACTTAGACATCAGCAAGGCATACGACAAAGTAGCTCACAACTTAGCTTCTTAGTAAACTAGAAAAATGTGGGATAGACAACATCACCCCCAGATGGATTTGAAACTAGCTGACTACCCGAACCCTAACCCTAACCCTAACCCTAACCCTAACCCTACCCTAATCCTAACCCTAACCCTAGTATATTTACACTCTGGCCACTCTGGCCATAAGAGAATTGATGAACGCATGACTGAATTTTGAATGAGTCTGAAAAATGGGATTTACTGTATTCAATCTTACAGCAAGAATCAAAATCCCCCACTAGGTGGATCTATTGCTTAGAATGTTGCAGGGATTAAAATTGTATCCATTATTGTCACTGGATTTTTGAGGAAAAAGATTTTTAAAAATATTGTAAAACTATAAAGTACAATGCTGTATGGTTAGACTTGTTAATACTTAGGCATAAATTAGTGACTAGATACACTGCCTGGCATGGAGGCAGATACCGCCTTCAAAATGAATTTTGCAACTCTAGAAACAACAAATGAAAGGTGCCTTGGTGGCGCAGTGGTTAGAGTGCAGTATTTCAAGCCACTCCTACTGCAATTTGGCAAATAGAATCCCACCAGGCTCAAGGTTGACTCAGTCTTCCATCCTTCCGAGGTGGGTAAAATGAGGACCCAGACTGTTGGGGGCAATATGATCATTAAATTAAAATAATAATAATAATAATAATAATAAAGAAACAATAAATGAACTGTGTGTTTGAAAGTAGGTAAATCAAAAGTAAAATATCTGCCATAATTAACTAATGTGACTTGTATTAACGTGCCCAATCGGTACTAGTATTAGTAATACTACTAAGAGTTTCTTCCAGCAGTTTTTTTCAATTATTTTACATGCACCTATAAATGTAAAGTAGAGGCTAGAGATTTGGTGTATTACCATGTTTCTCACAAAATAAGGCTGGGGCCTTATTTTTTTTGGAGCCCTGAAAAAATAGCTAGAACGTCTTTTCGGGGGTGAATTAATTCCCCCCCCCCCGGGCACTAGTGCCTTCTCCAACAACAGCATCTGAGTCGCTCCTGCTTTTCCCCCATCCCCATAACAACTGGAAAAATTTAGGCCTAGTTTAGAACATGCAAAATTGGAGGGGAAGTGGGGGGAAACTTGCCATTAGAAGTGCCCTGCAGGCAGCTACGCCTCACCATCAGCTGCTCCTAACACCAAATTTTGGGGGAGGGGCTTAATTTCATTTTATGCCTAGAAAACATGCTGGGTCTTCCTATGGGGAAGTATTGTTGGAGAAACACGGTATTATGATCCAGCACCTGGATTCTAGCTCTTGTCTTCATTCTTGCCCATGGGTACCAGCTCTTAATGGGTACTCCAGTTCTGTTTTAGTCTCATATCACTCTCTTCACATGATCTCTTTTCTGAAAACCTTATTTTTTGTACTGTTTTCAGCTTCGGTTCTCCTGGTTGTTTGTTGGTCTACCTACCCAGAATTAATTTCTGATTGACGAAGGATTAACTCTATGACAACAATTCTCACACCAGACAGGCTCAATCAAAATCTGTAGGGCTCTGTAATTCCCAAATCTTCTCCCAAACTGCCTCTAAGTTAGAAAGTTGAATGTGAAAGCAACTCACACCTCCTTTCCCTGCCCCCACCTTTTTTCTTCCCTAGCTAGTTCTCCTGTCAAGTAGAGCCCATGGCCATACAAAGGTTATATCTTGTCTGATGACTTTATAATATGGATTTTGAAGAGTGAAGTTACCTAACAGCTTGATTTTCCCCCCATCTCCTTTCCCTTTACAGTATAGTTCTTTTAAGAAATATGTATGTGCATTTCAATTTACCATCAATTGGAAAATTGAACTGATTTCTTATGATTTATCAAGGTTTTTCCAATTTCTCAAAAAACATTTCACAAAAAGCAATGGTGGCAAAGATGGTAATATGTACAAATTTGCTCAATTACCCCAATGTAGTCTATGAAAGTTACAATTGATCTTGTGTCATATATAACAGCATTTATGGATTATCATTCCAGTCAATTCTCACTGACTTGCTAAAATGGATTTAAAAGAAATTTAATGCTATCAAATGCTCCCAGGAGATTTATAAATTTCAACATCGAAATCATCCAGAGTTTTAAAAGACTTTCCAAATAATTCATTGTAGTTAACTTAAGATTTGAACATTGTCTTTAAATGAAATAGATGTACAGCATTATTGACATGCTATAACTGATGAGATCTATTGACATGCTATAACTGATGAGATCTATTGATTTACAAAGGAATGGCTGAATATGAGTTATTTAAATCAAGGGGGATCCTTGCTTTTAAAAAGCCCATCCCTCTTATATAATTGCAGCACCTCTGGCAATGAGATTTCCCCCAATCTCTGTTTCAATGCTTTCAAGCAAAAATAAAATAAAATAAAAAATGTTCATCCTCTTTGTGCCCAAACATTAGGCTTTTCAAGGGAAAAAACAACAACATTCCTGACAGAATAAGCATAGGTATTTAAGAAGCTGTTATACCAAGGCAAACTGTATAATTCAAGATTATCTATAGATTGGTGTTAATGTTTCAAGATCTTGACACTTGGAGATATCTTAGAATAACAAAGGGTTTTTGCATGAAAAGTTGGGGACTTCCCTCAGAACTAGATGACCACTTTTGTAGTCCAATGGCAATGCAGTCTCTGTCTGATGCTAAGCAATTTCTGTGCCATATAAGCTACCCCCCCCAAAGGTAATGCATTCACCCAACCCCTCCCTCAACCAAAAAGACTGACTACATATTAAGTGGACACAGTAACATGGGGACATTTAAACTGGGCTCTAGAAATCCAAGAAAAGAATGAGTGGAGGATAAGTGGTATCCATGTGGGAAAAACATAGAGTTTAGCGAAAGGATACTGTTTCCTTTCTTTAAAAAATGTATTTCACAAGCTCAAAATTATATAGAACAGTCCAGTTTGAAAAACACAGTAGTTCCAGATAGATTAGTTCTTTACTGACATACTTAAGTAGAAAAGGAAGAGTAGATACAGAGAAGCTTATTTACTGTCATCCCCCAGATATCTATACCTATTTATCTCTATCTCTATCCAGATGTGGGATTCTTCCAGTTCGCACCTATTCACTAGAATCGGTGGTTAACATTCTAAGCAGTTCAGAGAACCGGTTGTTAGAAGAAATTACTGGCCTAATCCTGTAAGGAAGGCAGGAAGGAAACATTCTGGTCTTGCTTACAGAAACTGCCTCTCCATTAATCCTTATTACATTCTTGGCAGACCTAGATTTCCTGTCTCAGGAACTTCTCTGGAGTTTTTCCCCCTCCTTTGTTCCTAGATTTCCTGTCTCAGGAACTTCTCTGGAGTTTTCCCCCCTCCTTTGTTGGTACTTTGCTTGTGTGTAGTGACCATTCAAAGTTACAATGGCACTGAAAAAAGTGACTTATGACCATTTTTCTCACTTACGACTGTTGCAGCATCCCCACAGTCATGAGAGGTCAGGCGAGGAGATGCGTGCCTCAATGTGAGTGATATTGAGTTGGCCATACCCAGCTAATAACATGACCAACAAGCCATGTCCACTCAGTCACATGACCACCAAGCCATGCCCACCACCTAAGCCACGCCCACAGAACCAGTTGTTAAAAATTTGAATCCCACCCCATCTCTCTCTCTATCTCTATCTCTCTCTATCTCTATTTCTCATCTATCTATCTATCTATCTATCTATCTATCTATCTATCTATCTATCTATCTATCTATCTATCTATCATCTATCTATCTTTAAAAAAGGCTAGATTTTCTTGTAATTTTTGCATTTACATCTGAATCTATCCTGTCAAGAAAGCTAAATGGGATTCAATAAGCTGCAACAAAATTATTTCAGTCTTGATCATACTTTAAACAGTGAATTATACTTTAATAGTGAATTCTAAAGTACAGACCTTATAAAGTAGCAAAGTGGATGTTGCAATTATGTCTTCTAAAATTATCAAAAACAGCAGGGCCAAATGAGAAATATAACAAATAATTTCATACCTTTATAGGTGATTTCTACAAACTCTGTTTCCACTCTTTACAGAAGAGCTGATTGAAGAAAACACCTGGTTTGGTGCCTTGGTTTTTAATCCATAATACATTTACCACCAAAGGACTGAAAAAATAATCTAGGTGGGAGACAAGAGAAGCCTCTGAAATTTGAAGTGCTTAAAATTGTGTCTTGGTATAAAAAAAAATCACTTATCAAGAAACAAGCAAACTGAGAAGGTCCAAATGACCATTTTATTTGGTCCAAAGCTAGCAGGCTAAGTGACTTCCTGGTCTCTTACAATTAGAAATGTCAAGAGCAAAACTCCATGGTTGCACAGATCTCACACAGATAATCAATCAGAGATGGTTTGAGCATCTTCCCAGACTGCAGAAGATTCCAAATAAATAAAGATTTGCTTTGTAACTGATAAGGAAATGGAAGAAACACAAACACAGTATATATCATTCATAGTGTGAAAACATTACATTCCTACAACTACAACCCGACCATATATAAAATGGGCCAAGATTGTACTTATTATTTTTACCAGCTGACTCTGCATTTATAGCAGGAAGAGATAAAGCTGTAAGGCAGTACATATTCTTGACTGCTGCCTGAACCCTAATTAGCCACTAACTGGCACAGATAGGCACAATAATAAAAAAATTCCATTCTTAAGGATGTTACTGGAGAGGCACAGAAAACACCTATAAACTTAAAGCACATAACAATGTTATGTGAAACACATTAACATCATGTAAGTAAACATGCAGCTTGATTGAACCTTGTTTCTTATTCCAGCATACCACAAATGTAAACATAAAAGCTTTAATGTGGCCTTGCACAATTAAAGTAACCAGCCAATCAATCCCAAAACACCCCATGAAAATTGTGGAGATCCCCAGTTCTACCCATATACATGATATGAATTCCTTTTTCATCCATCACAGCCTTCATTTCTTTTTCTCCTTGACCCCAAAACTAATCACATTTATTTATATATTTTTTAATTTACAAAGAGTGTTAATTTACTAATAAAAATGACTAGCCCATTATCATCAATTCAGATAAAGTTACCACATAAAAAGAGAGACTTTATTAGAGCCATGGGGGTTCGCAGGGGTTCGGGAGAGCCCCTAGCTAAGATTCTGTGCAGTTTGGAGAACCCCCAAATCCCACTCCTGGCTGGCCCCGCCCACCCTGCCCCACCCCTCCCAGAAGTTCCCATGCGCCCTATTTTGGATGCAGGTAAGTGCAGGGCCCACGTGGAGGCTCAGGGAGAGTGAAAATTGGCCTCCCAGAAGCTTAGGAAGGCCAGAAATGGGCCTGTTCCCTGCTTCCAGAGAGCCTCCAGAGGCCAGGGAGGCCATTTTCGCCCTCCTGGAGGCTAGAGAAAAGCCTCCAGAGACTGGAGAGGGCAAAAATAGGCCACACCCACTATGGCCACACCCACTATGGCCACGTCCACCCAGCAACCGGGCAGAGAACCCTTTGCTAAAATTTTTGAAGCCCACCCCTGGGGTGCAGTAGTTAGAATGCAGTATTGCAGTATTCTATTCACTGCCAGGAGTTCGATCTTCACCGGCTCAGGGTTGACTCAGCTTTCCATCCTTCCGAGGTCAATAAAATGATGACTCAGATTGTTGGTATTAAGTATGGGAAATAAGAGGCTGAACCAGGGCTTAGTGCAACAAGGTTTATTTACAAGGACTGAACGTGCTTGCTCAGCCTGGAACTGGCTCGCAGCGAACAGCGAAAGGGCTGGACCCAGCAGCCTGCTTTTATAGCAGGCTGCTGGGGAAACCCAGCCAATGAGAAGGGGCAGCTGCCCCTGCAGCGTGAACGGACCTGGGTGGGAACTTCTTCAAGGTCCAGGGACATAACACCCCTTCCCCCCAGATGCGAACACGCATAGTCCTTGAGGTATACGGGAGGTTTGTGCTGACGTCCAGAGCGGCGCAACTCTGGTGTGCTGTTTGGTGGATCAGAGTCCGTCGGTGACTGTTGTCTTGATGATGAGTCCCGAGTACCACCCTCGGTCGGAGCAGGTCCGGGGCTAGAAGGGCTGGACGCTGGGAGTGTCCTCACGCCGTCTGGCTCGGATGGGTTGGACGCTAGGTCGCCGCAGTCAGCATTTGGATTCTCTGGTCCGGCTGAAGGTGTTAGCAGGTCATCGGGGTAGATGTTGCTGTGTGGTAGTTGCAGCGGACTCTCACCGGTCTGTGCCCACGAGTCGCGGCTGACGAGGGTGCCCTGGCGTCTCCGAAGCTGGTCCAGATGTCGCTCCAGACCCGGCCATCTTCCAGCTTAACCCGGTATGATCTGGGTCCTGTGATGGCTACGATTTCTCCCGGGATCCACAATGGGTCGCCAGCGAAGTTTCTCGCGAACACGGGTTCCTGCAAGACAAAATGCCTACTCCCTGATGTGGAAGCGAGAGGAGAGTCAGGGCAGTAATGTGGGTGAAGCCTGTCCAATACAGTTCGCAGGCGTCTGCCCATCAGAAGCTCGGCCGGGGACTTGTTGGTTACCGTGCAAGGGGTTGAATGCTGGCTTAACAGGAAACAGGATAGTTTGTGGTGCCAGTCATCCTTGTTGAACCTGGCCAGGGCTTCTTTAGTGGTCCTAACAGCTCTCTCTGCCAGCCCGTTACTGGCAGGATGAAAGGGGGCCGTGAAGATGTGACGAATGCCCAGGTTGGCCGTAAAACGACTGAATTCGGTTGATGCGAATTGGGGACCATTGTCGGAAACAATGGAGTTTGGTAGACCGTGCGTAACGAACAGGCGAGTCAATGCCTTGATGACTGCTTGTGAAGTGGTCGTGGATAGTTGTGCCACATCAATCCACTTTGAGTAAGAGTCTACGACCACGAGGAACATTTTGCCATGCAATGGGCCCGCAAGATCGATGTGAATCCTGGACCAGGGTGCGTTGGCACTTTCCCACTTGGTGGGGGTGGCAATTGGAGGGGATGGACGGGAAACCTGGCAGGGATGGCAGGAGCTTACCCATTTGTTGATGTCCTCGTCGAGGCCGGGCCACCAAATGTAGCTTCGCGCCAACGCCTTCATTCTGACGATGCCCGGGTGGCCCTCGTGCAACGCCTCCAGCACTCGGGTACGCAGAGATGTCGGGATGACCACTCGAGTGCCCCACAGCAGGCAGCCCTGTAAGCTCGACAGTTCCTGTAAGCGGGTCTTAAATGGAGTGAATTTAGCTTCAATGTCACTGCCTGGCCACCCCCTCCTCACCCAGTCCAGTACCTGGGCGATCGCTTTGTCCGCTTTGGATTTATTGGCAATATCAAGGGCAGTGATTGGGAGGTCCAGTTGGGTGACTTCAAAAATGGCGTTGACCGGGCAGGGTCTTCAGCTGGGGCAGGCAGGGGCAGCGGCTGAGGGCGTCTGCGTGGGACAATGTTTTACCTGGGCGGTGCACGAGTCTATACGAGTATGCTGCTAGGAAAAGGGTCCATCTGGTCATTCTGGGGGACAGAATTTGAGGGGTCTGCTTGTCACCTGCTAGTAACCCTAAGAGCGGTTTGTGGTCCGTGACTAGCTCGAAAAAGTGGCCAAAGAGAAATTCGTGAAATTTCTTCACCGCTGCAACAGCTGCCAAGGCTTCTTTATCGATCTGATTGTAATTGCGCTCTGTTGCAGAGAGCGTCCTGGAAAAAAGCGATAGGGGCCTCGGAGCCGTTGGGGAGCCTGTGGCTTAAGACTGCCCCAATTCCGAAGGGAGATGCGTCTGCTGCCAGTACTAATGGAAGGTTGGGGTCAAACTGGATAAGCACTGCCTCTGATGTGAGTAGCGACTTGACTGTGCGGAAAGCGGAGTCTTCTTTGTGTCCCCAATGCCAAACCGTTTTTTAATCCAGAAGTCTGTGGAGGGGTTCTGCCACAGAGGCTTTATGGGGCAGGAACGACGCGTAAAAGTTCAAGAGCCCCAAAAAGGCCTGCAGTTCCGCTTTGGAGGTTGGAGTGGGTGCCTCGTGTATTGCCTTAACCTTGGACTCCAGGGGTGAATGCCTGAGGCGTCAATTTTATAACCCAGAAAGTCCACCTGTCTAGTGGCAATGGCACATTTTTCTTTTTTAACTTGAGGCCATGCTGCCTGAACCTCTCTAGGACTGCTCGAACTCTCTGGAAGAGTTGGGGTCTGTTCCTGGCCGAGACTAAGATGTCATCGAAGTAGGGTACTACCCAGGAAGGCCCTGTAAAATCCGCTCCATGAGGGATTGAAAATGCCTGGGGCAACACTTACGCCAAACTGGAGACGCTTGCACCGGAAGGCACCCCTGTGGGTGACAATGGTCTGAAGTTCTGCCATTTGGTCATCAACAGGGAACTGTTGATATGCTTGAGACATGTTCAATTTGGCAAAGATAGTGCCAGGTTCAAAAGTATGTAATAAATGCTGAATGACGGGTACTGGATAAGCGCTAACTTGCAAGAATTTATTGATTGTGGTCTTGTAGTCTGAGCAAATTCTCAGGCTACCATCTTTTTGAGGGGTGTGACGATGGGCGTCTCCCATTTGGCGAAGTCTGTAGGCTCCAGGATCCCTTGTTTTAGTAATTTATCTAATTCAAGGTCTAATTTAGGCCGAATGGCGAATGGAACTCTGCGAGGTTTTAACCGAATTGGGACTGCCTGGGGATCGACTGAAAATGAGATAGGGGTGCCGTTATAACACCCTAACTCATCACTGAATACGTCTGAGTAATCAGCAAACAGGGAGTCCGTGTCAGAGGTTGAGGTAGCATGGACTCCTGTTAGCCCTAAACCGAGGTGGGGAAACCAATCAAGTCCCAAAAGTGTAGGGAGGTTGCCTCTCACTACCACTAGAGGTAGGTGGCCCTTAAAGGTTTTAAAATTAACAAAAACTTGCCTCTGCCGATTACAGGAATGGTCTTCCCTGGTAGTCCTTTAGGCTAAGCTGGCACTTCTGGAGTCGGTTTCTTGATAGGCTGGGTTGAAGCTCCTTGAGGGTGTTCCAGGAAATAATGGAGAGCGCTGACCCGGTGTCAACCTCCATGTTGCAAGGTTTACCTTCTAATAAGACGGAAAGAGAGATTTTACTAATAGAATAGCAAGTGTGATTAGCGCAGAGGTGTGTGCGACAGTTTAATACTTGCCTTTGGGGCCCGGCATGTGCGAATGAAGATGCCCTTTGTGCTACGTTGTGTGAGGCTTGGCATACTCTTGCAATGTGCCCCTTCTTATGGCAGTTGTTGCAAGTGGCTCCTTTGAATTTGCATGTGGTCCTCAGGTGAGGTCCACCACAGGAAAGGCACAGGGTGATGTGCTTGGATGGCCCGGTGTTATCTTGTCTGGTTCCTGCCTGCGGGCGCCTGGCGTTTGTGAGGCGGTGAATGTCGGCCTCATCACTTGGGTCTTCCTCGTTGACCACCTCTTCTGAGTGGACGGGAACTGCTGTTTGCTTGGTGACAGGACCTTGGATCTCGGTGGCTGAATGAGATGCCAGCTCCTCTGCCAGGGCTTCCTCGATGGCTTGAGTGAGGTTAAGGTCTTTTTGGCGAGCAGCCGTCTTTGTAGGTGCAGGTCCTGACCCCGCAGACCAGCTGGTCTAGGAGCATGTCATCAAGATAGCTGCCAAACCCACAATGGAGTGCTGCAGTCCTGAGAGCAGCCATGTACTGATTGATGCTCTCTTTGTCCCCTGCTTCCTCATTCTGAAGGTGAAGCGTCTGGCAATCTGTGAAGGTCTAGGAGAATAGTGGTTAGTAAGGATTTCTAACAGTTCTGTCCAGGGGACATTCTTTAACTCACGTGGAGCCACAAGAGCTGTGGCTGTATCGAAGACGATGGCTCCACAGTAGGTCAGGAAATATGCTTTCTTTCAGTGTTCCCCTGCATCAGCCAATCCAATGGCGTCGATGTAATGATTAAACCGATTCTTGTATGATTCCCACTTCTCCTCATCCGGCTTGAACGCTGGGAAGGCTGGATTGGAGTTCATGTTGTGGGTCTACTGGTTAACCTGTTGGGGAAAATGCTCTCTCTCTGGGTAGCAGTAGAGGTTTAGTGCCTGTGCTAGGCAAGTGCTCTCTCTCTGGGGTAGCAGTAGAGGTTTAGTGCCTGTGCTAGGCAAGTGACTTCAGCTCTGGGGAAATTTCGCAATTCCCTTCTCTCTCTCTGGGGATCAGAAGGTGTTTAGACTGCAACGGTCGTTGGCAGCGTCTTTTGAAATTCGCGCCTGTGTGGGCGTTAGTGATTTCGTAATACAACGCTGTGTTGTATTTGAATGTGCTTCAGCTGACAGCTGTTTGAATTTCGCGCCTAAATGGCACGAGCGGCTGCGGCTCGCAGCGTTACACTTCCTCTGTAGCTTATGCTAACAAGCGGCTACAGGCGCTTCTCACTTTCACTAGCTTGTTTGCTGATCGCTTTCTCTCTGGGTTGCGATCAGCGTTTGCCCTTATTTTGGCTGATCGCTCTCTCTCTGGGCTGCGGATCAGCGTTTTAGTGATTCAGCGTTCGTTCTCATTTCGGGCTGATCGCTCTCTCTGGGTTGCGGTCAGCGTTTGCCCTTATTTTGGCTGACCGCTCTCTCTCTGGGCTTCGGATCAGCGTTTTAGTGATTCAGCGTTGCAGCTTGCCTCTGGTAGCCATCCCATCCTCGTCGCCAGTATTAAGTATGGGAAATAAGAGGCTGAACCAGGGCTTAGTGCAACAAGGTTTATTTACAAGGACTGAACGTGCTTGCTCAGCCTGGAACTGGCTCGCAGCGAAAGGGCTGGACCCAGCAGCCTGCTTTTATAGCAGGCTGCTGGGGAAACCCAGCCAATGAGAAGGGGCAGCTGCCCCTGCAGCGTGAACGGACCTGGGTGGGAACTTCTTCAAGGTCCAGGGACATAACAGTTGGGGGCCATATGCTGAGTCTTAGAGAGAGCTATAAAGTACTGTGAAGAGGTATATAAGTCTAAGGGCTAGTGCTGGGGCTTCAGAGCTTTCTACCATAGCCAGCGGTTTTGCTTTGGGGGATGTGGGCAGTGTTTTCCACCTTGTGGGATGTGGGCAGTGTGTTCCACCTGGTTCCTATTTTGAACCAGTTATCTGGTGGATTTCTTTTTCCCACCTGAATGCCCATACTCACTGTGGTCTTCAAAAATGGCTATACTTTACATATCTCTTTGGTTCTGGACATCTATATAGCAGCGGTTCCCAATGTTTCTGGCTTTGCAGACTGGCGGTGGGGGCGAGTGGGAAAGGGGATGGTTCCATGAGAACAATGTGTGAACATGAACAGCAAATGCAGCAAAAGGATCTGCTCGCACAGGTGTAGCTACACATGCACTCTCCTCCCGATTCCGTGACCCGGTTCTGAAAGGGTCATGGGCCAATAGTGGGCTGTGGCTCAAGGGTTAGGAACTCCTGGCATATAGAATCAGTTCATCTTAGCAAGTTCCAGGTTCTAGAATTTATTGTCCCGTGGAGTGCAGCTAAGCACCTCATTGATCATGTTCAAAAGGTGAGTTAAAACAACCTATTTCTGTATATATCATCATATTGCTTAATGCTCTTGATTGTTTCTTCATGCTCTCTCTGTGTGTGCCTCCGTGACTTATTTATTACTTACTTTTCTAAAAAGATTTTGATTGCTATGGTAGAAAATGTAGGAGAGTATCAGATCTCACCTTCATAGTCTCTTAAAAGAGCTCAAATGATTTCCCCCCCTCTTTATTGCTTCCTTTTATGGATGCTCATGAGATGCTGAATGGAATTTGTTTTAATTTGGGGTGGGTTGAGCCATTTTAATTTGATTTATTTTCAGGCTGTTATAAATTATCGGTACTGACTTTGTGCAGGCAATATGTTTTATTATTCTACATCCTCACAACAGCCCTTTTCTTTTAATCTCTAAGATAGCTGATAAGTATGTTGAATAAATTAAAGAAATCATTATTGCCTCAACTGACATTTGAATGTCCCCAATTTTATAATTATTTGATTACCTGAACATTTCCTTGTTTTAGATCAATTATATTACCATTTCTAGCTAAACATAATTGGAGCTTGATTGTGGAGAACACAAATACTTTTTTAAATACACAATTTGCTCTTCTCTGCTGATATCCTAAATTTGCTTTCTTCTGCCTACTTGTAGCATCAAATCATGGCAGTTTTCTTTCACCTCCTAGGTAAGAGTAACCTTTTTGGGTGTCCTGCAGTGGGCAAGTCTCGTCACTCTACCAGAATCCAATATTTGTCACTGACCCTCATCTAAAATTAGCTGTTCATAACATAAGCAATGTCTATTTCATGTAGCTCCAATTAAATTACAGCAGGATTAATTTGAAAACCCTTAAAAACCAATTAACCTTTACTTCAATTCTTCCTTATTTCTAGAGGTGGCAAAATAGCCTACACTAAGTTCATTCTGATAGTGAAGCATCACAAGCTGCTTTAAACATATTCATAGCAGGGTATCTTCTACCTGTTTTTATTTCATTATAATTTTTATATGAATTCTGCTTCGGGTTTTGGTTATACAAAGTTCATTTGAGATTTCTGTTAATCATTCTGCTTGTGTAGAACCAGCTGGGTATTGCTCCTACAAGTACAAATGTATAGGATAATATATTTGTAACTTTAACGCAGAAGTACGAAGTTTCTGTTACATCAGATTTCCCTATATTAACTTTTCCTCTTTCCTCAAAACAATTCTGTCTAAATCAAGGAAATATTATTGTATTTCAAGGCAGAGACTTGATGAGAATTCAAGACTGAAAAAAATTACAAGAAAAGGAAAAGAGGGGAATAATAAAAAGCAAATTGAGGATAGTCCTGATTGCTTAACTCAAAATAAAAACTGTATATAATTCTTCTTTTTGTCCACTTAATGTTTGCAGGATGATATTCTTTAATAAGATGACAATTACTAGATCAGATTAAAAAAAAAACGGTTTAGCTCAATGTGCAAGTTCTACAGGGCCTCTCAAAAGCCCACATATGAACAGCAGTATTTGTTGGAGTACTTGTTTAGACTAGTAATATGAAATGTTGGGAATTTGCACTGGAATGAAAATATTTACAACATTAGCCTTTGGGGGCAAAAACTGCATAGAAAAGGAGAGGCATGTTTATTTGAATCTGATCACCTTTTAGTAGCTTTAGTAACAATGATTTTTCTGATTACATCTATCTTTGCAAAAGCCACTCTGAATAAAAACGTGAATATGTACGTTTAAAATGTTTGTGCTTCTCCTTAAGGTCACATATTTATTGTTAGTTGGTTGGGTCGATACATAGGCCTACACATACCCACCCATTATACACACAAGTGTAGTAGAGGGGGCACGCATAAGTGCACTAATGTGCCTATTGGCCCTGTCATTGTATTTTTATTCTTTTATTCTTGTTCTCATTTTTGTTTGACAAATTCTAATAAACAAACAAACAAATAAATAAATAATAAGTTTTTACTCTCTTGTGAAAAACATTTGTCGGAGTTTCCAAATGTTCTGTTTATTAACAAAAGGAATGAACAAATGGATAAATAGGTCCTACCTAACTTTCTATTTCCTATAATTTTGTAGGTCCTGCATTGAAAGCAAATTATGAATTATGTGCACGGAGCCTGGGCTATATATGTTGAGCTTGTCCCGTGAATCTTAAAAAAAAATGTCAACAAGGAAGAGCTTTATCTGTATCCACTTTAATGTGAATGTGGTTGGAGGTGATGGTGGAAAAAATATACTTATAACAGATTCGGATACTCATTTGAAATGGTTTGAAACCTTTGTTCTCTGACTTGTTGGATTGACCAATGGTATCTCCCTCCCACATCTATTTAGGTAGAGGAAGATCATTCTGCTACTCCAGATATTGACAGAACTTGCATTTCCCAGTATGCCTGCCAGAGAAGGACAACTTTAAAGAATTACAACCAAAAGTTTACGGTAATGTGTGTGTGTGTGTATGTGTATGGATAGATAGATAGATAGATAGATAGATAGTTTTATTGCCAAGGTTAAAGGAATTTTGCTAATATTTTCATACACAAGTCATGAGTCATAAATCTGTGGTTCATATACTCATCAGAAATAACTGTTTCAGTTCTTTTTTTTTTCATTTGGAAAGAATTCCTGTAAATTACAATTGGATTTATTTTTAAGCAAATATAAGTACAATGTTTGGATCATTTTTGATTAAATCTGACACTTTTACAAACTCTTTGATCATAAAGTTTTGTATAGGTGATACAGTCTCATGCACAATTTAACACTGAGCAACAAGGAGTTTCCCCATTGTTACACGTTGTTAGGTAGAATGGAATTTTCCTGCATTGGAGGCCTTTGATATGCATGGAGAGCAGTGGTGGGCTGCAACCGGTTAAACAACCGGTTCTGTGAGTGCAAGCTTTGCACATGCAACTTTCAATAAACACCAGTTTGAATTTCTCCAGCTCTCCTTCTATCCTTCCCTGGTAAGTAGAACAGCTGAGGTGCGGTTATCCACTTTGCTGCATGAATCAGTTGAACTGCAAAAAAAGGAAATGTAAGACAGGATAGGGCAGGGCTAAGTGATCGTCGTTCATACTGGTTCAGTAGAACTAGTTCAAACCAGCAGCTGCCCACCACTGATGGAGAGACTTCTATGTGAGCTGCAACTTAATAATACCTGGAGTCTATTACCTTGAACACATTTTCTCAGAATAATTGTTCCAATACATTGGCAGGTAACAGTTGGCCAAAGATACTTGAGAATGAATGATAGTTCCTTTGATCTCATCCATCCAGAGTTATTGGAGCTACTTGTTAAATGGCTGGGAATTGTGTCTGAGTTAGGAAAATGCAGAGACAGATCCATTCTGAGCTAATCAGCATCCTGCAAGCAGGAAGTGTGAAGGAAATATGCATGCCATTAGCCCTTTCCCACATGGTTACTTAGTTCAGTTCACACACACAGTCCCAGCATCATAAGTTGACACCAGAGGGTGTGAATCACACCCTGTTTTCTTCTTTTTCTCTGTGTTTTCCTCTCTCTTTATATCTGTGCATGAGAAAGCCAACTCAAACAGCCCCGTTTCTTTCCCAAATAAACCTTTATAGCAATTGACTGCAGGAATCTCTGAGATAAATTTATCTCTTTTGAGATCTGAAGAGCAATGGAAGTTTAACATAATTTCTAGAGTACATCATTGGCTCAGAGTTACTACTGGTTGGTCAGCATATAAGCTCAGCAATAAGTAATCAATAATCAAACTGATGGTCATGCGGTCAATCATAAAGCTGGAGAGAGTTTTGTAAGACATCTATTTCAATTTCTGTTTCATGCAGGAAATTAATAATCAGGGTATTTCCACAGGTTGCTGCTTGCAGGCACCCTAGAAAAGGCCAGGCCGCTTCCCATCCAAAGACTTGATTAATGAACATTTCTGTCAAAATTCTTCTCCAATAGTAAGAAAGATGGTGGTCTCTGATAGTTTCAGTGTGTGACCAGCTGAGATCTTCAAGCTGCATTTTAAAAATATTGGTAGTGGCATTTACAATCAAATGATTTGAAGACTAAAGAGTGATTGAGTTCTGAGCTTGGCAAACACTGAATCAATCACATGCTTTGTTTCAGGCCACAGTCATTAACAAAATCTCTTGTAATCAATTAGACCTCTTCACCCTGCAGGATTCATTCTGACTTGGAACTCTGAATCCACTGAAACTGGAAGTAAAGTCTGTTATTTCAACTACATATTTGGGGGGAAGGAAAATTAATAATGTAATTAAAGTTTTTAAGTAAAGTTATTAAGTTAGTCAGTGAAAGAAGTATTTTTTTTTGGATGATCTAAATAGTATCACTGAGAACAAAGCATCCAGAAGATGTCCTGGTGAGAAGCGTCTCGTGCCCATTGAAAGAAAACTTTTTGGAAATTTTCTTTTAGGAAAAGATTAGACAGCCTCTTGTCTGAAATGGTATAGGGCCGTTGATGGTGAACCTATGGCACGCATGCCACAAGTGGCACGCAGAGCCATTTGTGCTGGCAAGCGAGCCACAGGAAAACTTACCTCACTGCACATGTGCGTGCCTCACAGCTGATTTTTTTGGTTTGTTTGAGGCCTTTTTTGGCCTCTCAAAGCTTTTCAGGATGAATTATAGGCCCATTTTGTCACTTCCTGTAATACCGGACATGACAAAATGGGCCTATAATTAGGCCTGAAAAGCAGAGGCTTTTTCCAAGCCTCTGGGAGGCCGGAAAAGGCCTCAAACGAGCCAAAACATCAGCTGTGAGGTGCAGTGCAGATAAGGGGGGGATTGCATGTGCATGTGCAGGGGGCATGGGAAGAGGGGGCGTATTGCATTCTGGGTGCTGGCAGGCGTGTGCGTGAGCTCTGGTGTGCGCGCAATTTTGGGCACAGGAGCCCAAAAAGGTTAACCACCACTGGTATAGGGTCACCAGCTTGAGCAGATGGTTGGACTATTAGAAGACCCCCAAGGTCCCTTCCAACTCAGTTGTTCTATTATTCTTATTTAGATTCAGGCCTATCATTTTCAGGGGGAGTAATTCTTTCTAATCCAATGGAATGTTGGAAAGGAATTATGTAACCAGGATTTACATCAGCAGGATAAATGTCCAAGAATGGAATGGTATATGAAAAGAAGCCAGCGAAAGAAAGACCAGATCTGAAAATGAATTAGGTGTGGCAGGAGGCTATGCAGACAACCCCCCCCCCCAAAAAAAAATCCAGTAGAAATATCCCAATGCATCCCTATCAGAGAGGCTGCAGGCATTGCTTTGGAATACTATCAATCATGCCATTCTTAAGCCCCTTTCTCTTCTCTTCTAATCACAGAACCCAGAATGCTGCTGCTGCTCTAAAAGTCTCAGTATCAGCATTCCGAGTAACGCATCCACCAAAAGCAGAACTCTGAGGCAGGTAGATTCCTCAAAGAACATGTTTATTGGATACATCATTTCAACACAGCTAGTGAAAAGCAATTCTAAAAGTTCCCGCAGTTTCCCCCTAATTAAAAGAGCAAATATTTCCCTTCCCAGATGTCATCAGTCACATTGTCCAATGAAAGTAGCTGGGAGACTGCTTGGTCACTCCTCTCTTCCTTCACTCGGTACCTGTTTGGATGACCTTGGTTTCCACAAGGAAACTTTTTGTTTTGACTGATCCATCTACTTCCCCGCTTCCTTCCTCCTTCCAAAGTTGTATATCTAACAAAAGTCAGTGCAATTATTTTACACATTCTGGCCCACCCAAACTTATCTCATTGTTATTTTTGTTTTTTGTTATCTTTAAGTCAGGATTAACTTCTGATAATTGCCTGGACAGTATCTGTAGTTTTCTTGGCAAGATTTCTGAAGTATGTTGTCATAACCTGCTTTCTAGGGCTGAAAGAGAGTGACTCGCCCAAGGTTATCCTGCTGGCTTTGTGCCTAAGGTGGAATTAGAACTTACGGATTCCCAAATTCTAGCTGATGCTTTAACCACTACATCCAATTGGCTCTCACCTTATGTATAGCCCGGTTCAAATATGCTGTAATACGCAGAAAGAATTCCTGGCAGGCGTTTGCTCAACTGCATTATTTTAGAAGCATTTTTTCCAGTGCAAAATCAGCATGAAATTCTTGTCTGTATTGGAATGAAAAGAAACACTGAAGTGGGGAACACTTTCACTCCATGCCCTACTCAGGGACCACAAGGCTGCTAGCAGCGTGATGACTTTCAAGTGAGTGGGACCATAATGTTCACACCCACATTTATTTTTAGCATTTTGGAGATGCTGGGTTCAGTCATACAATAAAAAAAAAATAACACCATCAAGCAATTTCACAATTAAGATTTCCCATAGACAAATCCTTACCTCTTATTTAAGATCCAAGAAAAAAGGTTTGGGAAAATGTGACAGAATGGATTCTATAATTACAAATCAAGGCCACTGATAAATTAAACCTTCCTTAATTAGATGTTGTCCAGATATTAGCACTACATTTCCTGAAATACTCAAATATTATATGCTGTGTATTTTGGGAGTTGAAATCCCACAGATCTGTACCATAGGAGTTTGGAGGAGGATGTTCTGAAACCTCATTTTCACTCTCCAGGAATTATGTACCTCTAGAGCAGGGGTCTCCAACCTTGGCAACTTTAAGACCTGTGGACTTCAACTCCCAGAATTCCTCAGCCAGCAAAGCTCTTAAAGTTGCCAAGGTTGGAGACCCCTGCTCTAGAGAGCTTTTGTAGATAATGAACAATTTCTACATATCTTTAAGGAAAATCATAAGAAATTTAATGTAAAACATTACAACATGTATACATCCCTGAGAGCTTTTAGAATAACTCCTAAATCTTTCCCCCAAGTTGCATCTGAATGATAAAGTTCAATGTTGCTGCATCTCCCATCATTTTTTCCCCACTCCGTCATTTGTGTTTCCACTCTCATGTGTCTATTAAGCCCTGAGACAAAAAAAGATCATATAACCATCTGATGACATTGGTATGGATCATTGATCACTGTTGGACTAGTCCCTGCAGTTTTCTTGGCAACATTTCAGAAATGGTTTGCCATTGCCTCCTTCTTAGGGCTGAGAGAAAATGGCCCAAAGGTGGTTTAATGACTAAGGCAGGAATGGAACTCACAATCTCCTAGTCCTGTGATGGTGAACCTATGGCACACATGTCACAGGTGACATGCAGAACCATTTGTGTGGGCATACGAGCCCCAGACAAGCTTACCTCACTGCGCATGCTGATTTTCATGCCTTTTTCAGCCTCCTAGAAACTGGAGGGAAGCCTCTGCAGCCTTTGTAGGCTGAAAAACAGGCCTGTTTCATCACTTCCAGTATTTCCGGAAATACCGGAAGTGATGAAACAGGCCCATTTTTCGGCTTACAAAGGCTGCTCTAGCCTGTTGCATTAAGCTTCCATAGGAATATTAGAACTTCATTAGAACATTTTAGAGATGTTAGGTGAAGATGGATCTTGCCTATCACTGTTGTAAGTCAAGGCTGTGCAGTGTTGACCATCTCTTTGATCTAATTTTGGGGGACGGTTCACCTACCAATTTAGAATTGTTGCAAAGGTTACTGAGACCTCTTGGAGCAACTGAGAAATCAGTTTCATGAGTGGGAGATGGGCTTTCAAAGAGTCATTGCTGTTGCTCTCTCTCTATGTTAAATATGAATATATGTATATTTTCAGGATGCAAAGAATGCTAAACATTTCACTGAAATGAGGAACAGATTGGCTGCAGTGAATCTCAGCTAGCAACCAGGTTCTGCTAGATACTAAATTTTGATCCACGCAATCACTAATAATTCAGAAATTGTTCACGCTACTAGGTTGTTTTCTTCACTTATGAAATTTACTGTACAACACACTCAGTGTCTGACTCTCCCACCCTAATTATTTCACATATATTTTAACATTAAGATATGTTGCTTTATTTGGTTTGTTTGAAACATCTCTTTTACTTTGCATCCTCTAGTTGAATTGACATCCCAAAACAGGAACATTATTATAAAGTTTTTGTGTGCCTGCTACATCACACATCTGAAATCTGTTCCAGAATATATTGTTCTCTCTCCTTTGCATCAATACTGTTAAGCAGCTATGACTTTCTCTTCATTTTTCAATTAAAATTTATAGCCTAGAAGTTGCAAGATTTACTACTGTTTGAAGGTAAATAACTGTAGACACCCTCAATCTGTTTCAGACTCTGCTTTGTTCAATAATTAGTTAAGAAGATAATGAAAATAAGAGAGATGGCAAGACTACAAAAACAGCACACCATTGTCCTTTTGGAATAGGGAAGGGAAAACTTGAATTCTAGAAAAAAGAATTAAGAACTTAAAATATCTGCAACTGGATTTATGAACAGTAGTGATATTAAACATGGATGAAAATGATCCATGCTCTCGTTATACTATTTAATTGAGGAAGGAACTTTTTGTTTTGTTTTGAAATAAGACAGTGACTAGTGTTGTGTGTAAGATATGTTAGTTAGAATAGTTACCGGGGTGGGATTGTACCGGTTTGGACTGGTTCGGGTGAACTGGTAGTTCTGGTGATTGTTTTGCCCTGCCTACCTGCCCCATCCCTTTTCCTGTGCTTTATTTCCTTGTTTTGAGCACAGCTTATTCACACAGCAGAGGGGTTTGCCAACATCAGCTGTTTTACTCACTGGGGATGTAGTAGAAGGTAAGTATTATAGCTAAAAATGGTCTTTTCTAAATGTTGTGCACATGCGTGAGCACTTACCAAACCAGTCGTTACACTAGTTGAATCGCACCACTGATAGTAACATAGATTTGTGTAAATCCTAGGACTGGTAAATATGTGGTGTCACTATTATTGAGTTTCAACTTGCACAGTTCTTATAGCAAATGATATGAGGAGGTAGCACTATAGATCGTATAAGTTCAAAAACGTAACTTTTTACTCAAGTTCAATGACTGGACAGGTTTAGTCTGTTGGAAGTTTGTCAGGATAGATGCTGGCATAATGTACTGTTAACCTGAAAAAATCAAAGTGAATTGGTTTCATGGATTCTGACTTTTAAAGTCATAACAACTTTCAAGTCTTCCCAGTTTATGTGCTGTGGATATAAGATGGTGTTTTTATATTGCAATTTCCTATGTTTTTGATGGACGTGTGGAAATTGGATATACAGTAGGCCTTGGTTTACAACAATTCATTTCATGACTGTTCAGAGTTACAACAGTGCTGAAAAATGTAACTTATGATCATTTTCACACTTATGACCGTGAGAGTATTCTCTATGGTCATTTGATCAAAATTCAGACGCTTGGCAAAATTCAGACGCTTGACTCATATTTATGACAGTTGCAGTGTCCCAGGGTCTTTTGATCACCTTTTGTGACTCTCTGACAAGCAAAATCAATGGGCAAGCAAGATTCACTTAACAACTGTGTCATTAATTTGACAACTGCAGTGATTCACTTAACAACTGTGGCAAGAAAGTTTATAAAACTGGGCAAAACTCAGTTAACTGTGTCACTTAGCAACATAAGTGGTGGGGTAATTGTGATCATAAGTCAAGGACTACCTGTATTTCCTTAAACTTACCTTAAATTGAGGTGTTTTTATTATAGAATTGTAATGATATAACTATATTAAACTGGGAAAGCTTAATGAAGTAAAATGAAACTTATCAGCTTAATGCCATTTTTCCACTACTGAAGGGGCTTCACTTGTATTGAAGTGTTGTAGAACTGTCCTCATTACTGTTATAGTAATAGCAAAAACATTTATATTTATATACCACTTCACAATGCTCTATAGCCCCCTCTTAGCAGTTTACAGAGTCAGCACATTGCTTCCAACAATCTGGCTCATCATTTTATTGACCTTGGAAGGATGGAAGGCTGAGTCAACCTTGAGCCTGGTGAGAATCGAACTGCCGAATTGCTGGCAGTTGGCAGTCAGCAGAAGTAGCCTGCAATACAGCATTTTAACCATTCCTCCATCACGGCTCTTTTTATGTTGGGACAATGGATTATTCATGTATTAGTCACTCAGAGTGAGATGTGTGGTCTTTAAATTTGATAAATAAAATAAAATAAATAAACGAGACTTATAAACCGCTTCAGTCTCAAAGGAATCTTGTGCTAAAGCCTGAATTATTGTAAATTGCTAATGGATAAATGAGCTAAGAGAAATTTCCTGATTTCCTTAGCAGTTCTATTAAATTCTGCATCCTTAAACTGAACATCTGTCTCCAGATACATTTCAGAATGCTATGCCACTGCTAACGCTGACACAAATACAGTCATTAGTTGTTTTGACACTTGAAATGGAAGGAAGGGATGTTCTTCAGGATGTGTTGAACTAACCAAATGTGAGTTCAGATTGATAAATATTCTTTCTTATGGTCGTTGACCTGTTCACCAGGAATCTAATATTTCTTTTGACAGTCTTGAGGGAGCATATGTGCCTAAGGCACCATTGCCTCTGCAGGCCTTCAAGGTCATGAATAGTTCCTCAGGAAACGCCCAATGTCCTTGGAAGTCCTCCAAGGGAGAAGGATGACTATTTATGTACCTCTAGAGTGTGCCAGCTTGTCTGGGTGGGGTGTGCCAGTCCTTCTGGGTGAAGAAGTGGACAATGTTGAAAACATGTAAATATGAGTGTCAAGGTGAGTTCAGGGTTCCCTCTTGCTTTGAGGGAGAAATCTTTATTCAGCTAAATAAACGCATAAAGCTTATTGAGGCAAATATCTGGACTCTTTATTTATACCGAGCCACACCTGAAACTGGCAAAACAACCAATCAACGAAGCATACAGGATAGACCAGGGCTGTCAAACTTGCACCCTGCGGGCTGGATGTGTCACATGCTGGCTACACCCATGCCTGGTTTAGCAAAGGGGGAAAAACCCTTGGGATAGACAATAGAACAACCAGGTGACACTGATTCTGACTGAGCTCATTAGTTTTTCCTGTATTTTTCAGACATTTATGGACCTCTCTGCAGTTTTCACTTATCCTCTCAATGCTGAGTGGCAAGAGGAAAAATGTGAATGTACAGCTGAGTTGTGCTTACTGTAGGTAGTGATCAGCAGCTGTGAACCCTGGCATTTGCAGATGATAGCCTTCACTGGCTCTGCGGATGCCCTTCACAGCTTTTAGGAAAGGCTCAGAGGAGCCAATTTTCTCTTTCTTTCTCTTAAGCCCACTTGATGGATTCAAGACAACAGGATTTATCTGTCAAGATCTGCTATTAATAACAGGATGTTAATTAGGACAATTACTCTTTATGTTCTGGAAAGTTCTGCCACCGGCTTACCTAGGGATACAGGTAGTCCTCAAGTTAACGACTGTAATTGAGCCTACAATTTCAGTTGTAAGTGGTGAGGTTCATAAAGTGGATCTCCACATGACCAGGCCTCCATTTTGCGACTTTATATGCAGCAGTAATTAAGTGAACGTGGAGGGTCATAAATCAAGCACCACGGGTTGTTAGGTAAACCCATTGTTTGCTATGAGGTGTTTTTTTTTTTTTTTGTCGAAAACTAAAAGTAGATGTTTGGGCTGGTTACCGAATGCCCAAAATGCAGTAAGAGAGATTAACAGAGTTGGAAGGGACCTTTTCGGTCATCTAGTCCAATACACCACAAGAGTAATGTAGGAGCAGGAGACCTTACACCATTTCTGACAAATGGCTATCCAATCTCTTCTTGAAAGCCTCCAGTGATGAAGCTCCCACAACTTCTAAAGGCAACTTCTGTTCCACTGGTTGATTGTTCTCACTGTCAGAAAATTCCTCCTTATTTCCAGATTGAATCTCTCTTAGATCAGTTTCCATCCATTATTCCTTGTCTGGCCTTCAGGTGCCTTGGAAAATAGCTTGACCCCACTCCTCTCTGTGGTAGCCCCTCAAATATTGGAATATCACTATCATGTCTCCCCTGGTCCTTCTCTTCACAAGACTAGCCATGCCCAGTTCCTGCAACCGTTCATCATATATGGTTTAGCCTCCAGTCCCCTAGTCAACCTGGTTGCTCTTCTTTGAACTTTTTCTAGAGTCTCAACATGTGACCCTAAAGAGACTCTGGACATCAGAATTTCAAATCTGGGTTGTGAATAGCTTTTTTGGAAGGGGGTGGGTGGGATATGTCAGAACTTGTA
Organism: Pseudonaja textilis; assembly: GCF_049901715.1. Taxonomy (NCBI): domain Eukaryota; kingdom Metazoa; phylum Chordata; class Lepidosauria; order Squamata; family Elapidae; genus Pseudonaja; species Pseudonaja textilis. Next base: position 27,352,717 of record NC_141993.1, read on the forward strand.
CAATTGAGAAAAGACTGGTTGTAAATTGAGGACAATCTGTATAGTCAAGGGGACTTTACTTCCAAGCAAACACACAGAGAGTAAACCATTGTATTGGATTCTCCATAATACTGAATTTTGGCAGCATGCTATGATCTAAGAGCTCTTTATTTGTACAAAGTATACACACACAAAGAGGTTGAATCAAATAGTTATTGTTATTATATGATTGTCTCAAGACTAAATGAGGTCTTCCGAATAAATTGAGGGCAATTGCATTTGCTTAGATTTTGCTTTTGACTCCTGAGCCATTTGTAATAAATCTCTAGTCTTCCAATTATTTCTACTAGAACCAATCCTTTTTAGGAAGGATCCCAGACTACTGACATCAGATAATGTCAGTCAACCTTCTTTACTGTGGGTTTGTTTATATGTGCGTATATGTATTTTAGTATTGTATTGCTTGCTCTTAGGACAAACAAGGAAACACAAGTGGGTTAGCATATCCAAAATGGATGGAAGCTACACAGGATTCATTTGACTGTACTGCTGTTTAATGTGGTCATTGTAAGAAATGTACAATGTATATACATACGTATGTACGTACGTATGTATGTACTTTTTCTTTCTTTCTCTATGTATATATGTATGTATGTATGTACGTACGTACGTACGTATGCTTTCTCTCTTTCTTTCTTTCTTTCTTTCTTTCTTTCTTTCTTTCTTTCTTTCTTTCTTTCTTTCTTTCTTTCTTTCTTTCTTTCTTTCTTTCTTTCTTTCTGTATATATATATGTATTTATTATGTTTCTAGTCTGCTTCTCTCCCTCAGGGAGGAAGTTTGTCAGGGCCTGTTGTCTCCTGCATCATAATAGCAACAACAGAATGTTTATGGAGTTTCTCGGTCATCCAGGTCATGGTTGTCCCAAAGGTGCTTTTTGCAACTTGACTTTGCTTTTCATTGAACACCTTTTGCTTCTCATCCAAGAAACTTCTTCAGTTCTGACTGAATATTGGAGCATGGAGGGATTTATGTTCCTTGCAGTCGTCTAGTCATTGACTGAATGAGTGCTAATGACCAGATCAGAGATGGTATTCAGCAGGTTCTGATTAGTTCTGGAGAACCGGTAGCGGAAATTTTGAGTAGTTTGGAGAACTGACAAACCCCACCTCTGACTGGAGATTTTACAGTATCCTTCCCCTGCCAAACCCACCAAGCCATGCCCACAGAATTGGTAGTAAATTTATTTTGAATCCCACCACTGGACCAGATGGCTGCTGCAAGCAATATACTGCAAATCTTTCCATTCTCCACCATTTGGTCAGAACTGAAGAAGCTTCTTGGATGAAAAGTGAAATGTCTTCAGAGAAAAATGAAATCCAGTTGCTTTTTCATAAAGCACCTTTGGGACAGCAACCACAGAAATTGAACATGGTCATCCTGAGACTTTTTCCCAAGCATACTAGGTCAAAGAGCATGAACACACATACCAGCATCTGAAAAACAAGTTTTAGCTATATCGGCTTTCCTTAACTGAATGTTGTTGAGATGTATGGGACTGCAGGTCCCCAAATACTCAAAATAACATGGCAAAAATGTGCTGGTTATTCAACACATCTGGAGCACAGCAGATTTGCAAAAGATGTTCTGAGATATAAGCTCATTTTCACTCTCCAGGAATTTTGTGGACTAGTTGTCTCTAGAGGGTATAGAAGAGCTTTTGAAGATAATGGACAATTCCCACATTTCTTTAACAGAAATCTAAATTGTTATAAAACAAGCAAGATTTGCTGAGTAGGTCGCCTCAAATGACCAGCAAACAGCCTTGGGACTACCAATGACATGTAGTATAGGAAAATGGGGACTTATACTTACCCCAAAAGATATTCAATATACCAACAGTTTTATACTCTTAAATCCTGCTGTTTTTATCTGATGCTTGCATTGTGACTGTAATTCATATGCTTAGAAAAATATGGCCCAAAATATTATTTTTTGTGCAAATATGGAGCTTCAATGAGGCATCTGTGTAATTTACTTATACAAGCTGTGGGTATTCAACCATTAAATGCTGTATTGTCTCTGGCTGAGTGCCATGTAAGTGGCAAATTAGGTCCAAAGCATCTTGAATTATGTGTCAGTGATTGCATCTTGTTAGAATCACTTTATTTTAAGATATAGATATATTGCCTTTTCTTCCTTTTGTGACTTGATCTTTTTCCCCTTCCATTTCTATTTTTAGCTTTTGATGTTAGAGCTTCAGCCTGTGCTGTATGTGAAATCTTTGATAAATACAGAATATTTTCCCCTCCTCCTTTTTCAACTTCGAGGGGATCTCTGGGACTTTACAATGCCATTTCTGAACTCTTGTGTAGAAGATAAGCTGTTTTATAAAGGCAATTAAATGTGGCATTTTCCATACTGACAACAAAACAAGACAACAGGTGCTTTGTTAACATGGCAGCCAGTCTCAGATAATGGCTCAGAGTTTTCAGTATTTACTTCCAGAGAAGAAAACTTCAGTTTAACTTTCACCCAGAATTATAATCAACATATGTTTTTCAGACACCATTTGAGCTTACATTTTAATAGCAGGCGAGGCCTTTTAGATAAGTATTTTGTAATCCAGGGTGTGATGACCCATAGTCTCTCAAAATAACCCCAAACCCAAAACATATATTAAAGTCCAGTAAAGCCTTCAACTTAACTTCACTGTTTTATAAGGCACAGTTTAAAGTCACAAAAGTAACTAAAGAGGCAAACAGAAAACCACACGGAATAAAGTGGGCCATTTTAGTCAACATATCCACCACCACCAAAATGGTGGTGGCACCATTCGATGGTGGTAACTCAACAATGAAATCCAATGAAACTGCCCCCCCGTTCTGACACGGGCAAGGGCTGCAATAGACCAGGGGGCACACCAGGAGCATATTTAACTTGGCGACAGATCCCACAGGATGTCACATATCCTGACACATCACGTTTAAGTCTCAGCCACCAAAATATCCTAGATATGAGGTGCAGTGTTTTGAACACCCCAAAGTGTTCTGCCACCAGACTATCATGACATTGACGTAGAATAAGGCCATGGAGAGGATCTCCAGGCACATAAATGTGATCACGGAACCCCAACAGGTCCCTAATATGTGCCCAAGGAGTCTCTTGTCTCCCATTCTCATCCAATTCTCAATGTTGAGCTGTCACAAATGGATCCTGCCGCTGCGCCTCCTGAATCCTCACTCGAAGGTCCACAGGTTCCTTGGTGGCCACAAGCCAGTCCAACAGAATCACCATCCGGGGCAAGATTTTATCCTCCCTTCGGGTATACTTGGGCTTCCGAGATAGGGTGTCGGCATGTTGATTCCCTCCACTTGGAACATAGGTCACCTGGAAATCAAATTGAGCAAAGAATAAGGACCATCTCACCTGTTGCTGGTTCAATGTCTGACCTGTACGTAGGTGTTCCAAATTGCGATGATCCATCTGAACCTCGATTTGGTGACGAGCCCCCTCCAGGTGGTGCCACCATGTCTCAAAAGCGACCTTAGCCACCAATAGCTCCTTGTCCCAAATTGTATAGTTGCGTTCTGGAGCCGACAACTTCCAGGAATAATAAGTGCACAGGAACAAGGTGCCTGTGGGAGCAGAGGCCTGGAGGAGCACTGCAACACATCGGAAGCATCTGTTTCCACCACAAATGGCTGGCCTGGATCAGGGTGTTAAAGATCTTAGCTTGATGAAGCCGCTCAATCAGTTCAGGGATAAGGGGAAGCGGGTACCGATTCCTCACTGTGATTGCATTCAACTTGCGGTAATCACAACACAAACATAGTTCCCCTGATTTCTTTTCCACAAAAAGCACTGGTGCAGCCAATGGGGAGGTAGAAGGCTGGATAAACCCTTTCCGGAGGTTATTGTCAATAAAATCCTGCAACACGGCTAACTCCGGTTCCGACAGGGAGTGTATCCAACTCACCGGCAATTTTGCATCGGGCAACAAGTCGATTGGACAGTCATATGCCCAATGTGGAGGCAACTGATCTGCCTCCTTCTCCCCAAACACATCAGCAAAGTCCACCAACTCTGCAGGTAGATCCAGGTCCGCAGGCAAAGCCACACTCCCTGCACAGGAGTGCAAGCAATGGTTGGCACACTTCCTATCAAGGAACTGCACAGCTCCAGGCGACCAGACAATCTGTGGTTCATGGTCCTGTAGCCACTCCAAACCCAGCACCACCGGAAAATGAGGCACTGTGGCAACGTAAAACACAGTTTTCTCCACATGCTTCCCAATATGCATGCAAAGGGGTTTGGTTGCAGCAAACCACAGGTCTTGAACAAAGGGGCCAACCAGCAATTGTCTCCACCATTACTGGTGGGGATACCTGTTGTTGAGGAATGAACCACTGCTTGACAAAATGAGCATCCATGAAATTGTCTGTGGTCCCTGAGTCGACCAAAGCTGGGATCTCCACTGCTCCCACACCAGGCATGAACACACTTGCTGGAAGCAAAGATGCTTCACCAATAGCGACTGTGGTGGAGATGTCTAAGATGTCAAAGGTGGCAAGGGTGGCAAGGTTGGTGAAGATGGTGGGCCTATGGACTTTACACCCTGACCTGCAGACCCCCATAAGCCAACTGAAAGCTGGTGTTATCTGTGTCTGCAGCAATAGCAGCTCTTCTTGCTCAGGTAAAGAGGATGTGTCTACTGGCCAAAATGGCTAAAACATCAGTGCATCTGAGGAGGAATGGAAGCTACAGATCTGCCAAATGTGTTTGCTGACCTTATTCTGGCCTACTGAAAAATGGGGATTCCCTGGGTAGATATATGAGGAGATTGGAAACAAGGATGCCTCATCCCTAGATTGGTTTTCTGGTAGTCCTTGATATACAACCTAATGGAGCTTGCCCAGTATGGTTGTATGTTGTAATGGTCAGAAAATGTGATTGACCCCAATTTTATGACCTCTTTGCAGTAGTCATTAAGTGAACATCATGGTTGTTAAGCAAACAATGGTTTATTATGGATGTGATTTTGCTGAAAACAAGTACTGCTTTTCAGCAAAACTGTCATAAAATGTGGTCATGTGACCACAGATCACTGCAAATGCCGTAATTGTGGCCTACTTGCTGAATGTCCAAAGCTTAATAATGTGCACCACGGAAGGGAGCTCAAGTGTCGGAACTTTGAAAATTGTCAGTCAGAAAATTGATTCTTGTCAAATCATGGCATAATCATGATTTTTGTGGTCAAGTCCCATAATAAATGATTTATCTACAGATCACTGAATATTTTTCTTCACTTTCATCATGAAATTTTAATAATACCCCTCACTTATGTGATAGTAGCAAACTATTCTTCTTGCATTAATATACCAAAAACATCCTTGCCTATCCATCTACCCCCTGAAGGTACAATTCAGATTTGCAGTGTGATTTTTATGAGGTAAAATAAAAATTGTATTCTTTCTCCCACACCCGTGTTCCCCACGAGGAGTTGGTTTGGATGACAACATTAATTGTGAACTGCCATAAACTTAGAAAGACATTTTTCTTGTAGACAAATACAATTTAATTTTGAGAGGAGAAACTAGTTAAATCTGGAATAAAGGGTGGTGCCATCCTGAGGTTCATTATAAATGCTTTTGAATTGCATTGTCCTCCAGGCCATTACTCATGATAATAAGAAAGTGTATATTTGAATATTGTGAGTACCTGATGTCTCACTATATCTGAGGAGAGCAATTCTTTTTCTTTTCTATTTACGTTTTAAAAAGAGAAACGGTTTTGTCACTGTGATAAACAAATAAATTTTTATTAATATAGTTTTAAATCAGAAAGCAAGACACCTTTGCTTCACTTTTTTTAAAATTGCATTTGGCTTGATGCAGGTAGCAGAATACTGAAAGGTATATATCTTCTAAGCAATATTCTTTGTACTGTGGAAAGTCTTTAAGGAAAAAAAATCACCATTTGGTGTGTCAAAACAGTAAGCAAAAATACATTTCTGGGAACATTATTGTTTCTTGGAATTTGATTGTTCTGAACAAGTAAACTATTGTTTAGAGCACAAACCACCAACAAAGCTACTTAAGTAAGAAATGGATGATAAAAGGTACAATTCTGTAATAGTCGTAAGTGTGAAAATAATTCATAAGCCACTTTTTTCAGGACCGCTGTAACTGCGAACTACCACTAAATGAATGGTTGTAAGTCAAGGTACCTACCTGTATCTCCAGACAGTTTATCTTATCTTTTTTTTTTCTTCCCAATATTGCCCTTTTATGTCATTCTTGATACTGTGAAGAAGAACTATGGGAAAATGTATGTGTATTTATATGTATGTGAGAAAATGGTTGGCTGCAAATGGGCGTTCAGTTGGTAGGAGACGCAGTGCAAATACACATATGTGTTATGTCTCCTCTTGGAGATTCAAATGAACAAACACAAAGCAGCCGTTTCACAATCAAATCAAACTGAAGGAAAATAACAAGATAACGACTGGCAGAAACGGTTAGAATTCCCCTTCAAAATTCAAACAAACAGAGATCTCTTTGCAGTAACGTCCTCATTCAAAGTAGTCATTTTGTTTCTGGCAAAAGGCACCAGCTCAGCTGTGTCCTTTTATACCCATTAAGGCAACGTGCTAATTAACTGGCTTGCTCTTCAGATTAACGTTTCCTGGTTCTGACGTCAATCCACGATCTAACAGTCATCAGATTCAAAATTCCTAATAGGACCGATCCTTCCAATCACAACACTATCCCCCACCGCAGGGCCCTTCCCCCGAGTCTGATGATTAACTTGACGATGTTTCGTTGACAACCCCACTCTGTCTCCCACAGCCAATGGAGGCGTCGCTCGTTCCAATTGTCTCAGGTGGTCTACACATTGGAGACTTGGAAAAGAAATACCGTTCTGCGACCAAGCCACCAACGGATTGTGCAAACGCAACCAGGACATTCCGAGCACCAAAGGGAGATGAAGGTTCGAGGTGATATAAAAACTTATCACCTCCTCATGATCCCCAATGATCATATGCACTGGCTGGGTGGCGAAACGAATGGGCCCAGACTTGAGCTCACGCCCATCCACGGTTTCCACCTTAATGGGTGGATGTACAGCAACCAATGGAATCCCATAGTGCTTAGCAAAAACTCGGTCCATAAAGCTGGTTGTAGCCCCTAAGTCCACCAACGCAACAGCGGGAATTCCCTCCCTCTGTGACCGTAGAAAAATTCGAGTGTCCAAAAGTAAATGCCGAGGAGGGCCAGAATTTACTTCAGCAATTTGAGGTGGGGATGTGAAATGTGTCCGACCTAGGGTTTCCTTGAGGTCAGGTCTACCCTGTTTTCCTGACGAGCCAAGAGTGGTTTCAGGTACGGATCTGCGGGTCCCTCTCCGTTTGCAGGAATTAACAAAATGTCCCAGACCCCCACAATAAAGACACAAGCCTTCCTGGAACCTTCTCGAACGTTCTCGCACCGTTAAGTGAGGGCGGAGTGCGCCTAACTCCATCGGCTCCTCAACATTAACCGTGGGTTGGAAAACTCTCAGTGGCGTGGGTTGTGCACGAGAAAACGAAGATGGTTCCATACCGAGCCGTTTGCGTCCACGTTGCTGTAAACGAGCTTCAATTCGTAAGCACTGAACTATCAATGCATCCAAAGTTAAAGCCCTCTCTGCATGAACCAGCTCATCTTTAATGGCATCAGACAAGCCTTCCTGGAATGCAGCCATATGAGCCGGTTCGTTCCAATTGGAATCCAAACATAACAAACGAAATTCTGCAACGTAATCCTGCAGGGAACGTTTCCCCTGATTTATGTCCCATAAACATCTGTCCACAGTTTGTATCTTAATTGGGTCCTCAAACATCACTTTCATTTGCTGAAGAAAACCCTGGAAATCATTCAACAACGGGCTATCTTGAACTAACAAAGGAGTAGCCCAATTAGCAGCCTGCCCAGATAAGAGGCTAAGAATGAATTCTGTCTTGGCCCGATCATTTGGAAAGTTTTCAGGCCTCAAGGACATAAATAATTGACACTGCCCCAGAAATGCCGGAAACATGTCCATTTGCCCAGAAAATTTCTCCGGCATGGATACTGGGCTTTTCCTCACAGGAGGGGCAGGGGGAACAGCAGCAGGGCTTGGTAAGCTGGAAACATAATTCAGCAAGTGTGTTACCTGATTCTGAAGCGTCACATTGCTTTGCAGTAGCTGATTTATTTGCTGTTGCTGCTGCTCAACCAAACGCTGCAGTTGATTTAAATCCATCTTGCTTGAAAGATGGTTTGTTTAGGCCAGAAACAATAATGTTATGTCTCCTCTTGGAGATTCAAATGAACAAACACAAAGCAACCGTTTCACAATCAAATCAAACTGAAGGAAAATAACAAGATAACGACTGGCAAAAACGGTTAGAATTCCCCTTCAAAATTCAAACAAACAGAGATCTCTTTGCAGTAACGTCCTCATTCAAAGTCGTCATTTTGTTTCTGGCAAAAGGCACCAGCTCAGCTGTGTCCTTTTATACCCATTAAGGCAACGTGCTAATTAACTGGCTTGCCCTTCAGATTAACGTTTCCTGGTTCTGACGTCAATCCACGATCTAACAGTCATCAGATTCAAAATTCCTAACAGGACCGATCCTTCCAATCACAACACATATGTATACATGAGAAATAGTTCATCTATTTTCTGTGGTCCTATTAGATTCCACTTTATTCTGAGGGTTTGGGGAAGCTTTCAGACAAAGCTATAGTTGCAATTATATTAATGAATATCTTTAGGTGAATATTTTTATTCAACTTAATTAGAAATATTGTGTTCACTTTTCCTTCTTTGTAGATTTGGCAATAACTTCATTAGTGGAGCATAGGTTTTTTAAAAAGTCTAAATTATAAGGTGATTGATAGGCATCCATTTTATTTGTAATGGTATATAAGTGAAGTATTGGATTACAATACTTCACTTAAGAATTACCCAGAGTCAAGTCTATCCTCAGCATAGAAACAGAAATCACCTTCTCTCAGACCAATCTACCATGGATAAGACGAAGGGAGATTGTTTTAAACTGCCTTTTGCTTGTTGAGAAAAGATGGGATAAAGAAATAAACCTAGACCACCTTCACAGCCATCTATAGCTTTTCTAGCTCCCCTAGCTTTAATTCAAGCCCAGGAAGTGAAATAACTTGGGAACAATTCGCAGGAGCCATTTTCAATTGGGAAACAAAAGCATTCATGAAGAATGTGAATAATGGAAAAATCTCACAAGAACACGTGAAACATTGAGATGCCCTACTAGAAGGTAACACAACTTTTGGAAATTGGAAAGTAGTTTTCAGACCAATATTACTTTTAATACAGAAAGGGTAATGGAATTTCTGTTTTACTATGTAATGTGCAGCAGTCAAGCACATAACTTTATTTTACACAGTCCTAAAAAGTTCTAAAAAGAAGACCCTCATTTTATTAAACACGTGTTAAATCTGACCTGCTGTATTTCTCTCTCTCTCTCTCTCTCTTCCTCCCTCCCTCCCTCTCTCTCTTTGTGTGTTCAGTCAATTCAAATTATACCCAGTTGAACAGAGAAAGAAATAATGACAGTTTTTTAAAATTGTGAGTAAATAAATCAAAACATGCCAAAATGTGCCTTATAGAAAAAAGGCAACTCCATAATTAATTTCTGCATTCATCAACAATGTTTCATTGAAGGAGGAATATATATTCAGTGTTGAGTTAATTTTTATTTAAAATGTCTTAATGAGTTCCTGTAGTGGGAGAAAACATTGAGTAATGAAAGCGTTATTTGAAGTGAAAGACTTGATGACATCTTTCAATTGATTGCCAACAATATTTGATTAGACATACTTAGCATTTTACTTTTCCTCTCAATTTAAAACCGGAATGCTTCCCCCCAACAATTGTTTTGTTTTATTTAATTTATTGGTATCTTCAGAGGTTATGCAGATATTGTGAATGGATGATTTTTCTTGCCTGCCTCTATGTGTCTTTTATTCCATAAAGAAGCTACTGATGTTTCTTATAAAGACCCTTTCTGGCTTTGTGGCATCCTTTGGTATGCTGGTAATGTACTAAGTAACCTTTGATATTTTTTAAATCAGTCATTTTCAAAGGTTCTAGAGAACCTTCTTTCACATCACGCTTGATGTCTGGTTTGGTCAGATAAATTGCATTTCAGTTAATAGCTACCTGCAGAGATCAGTTCCTTGCATGCTTTTTAAGTTTACTTGATATAATATGCTGGCCTATAATAGACTTCGAAAGAAGTCAGAATGTTCTATAGTTCCAGCTTTTCACAAAGCAGCAACAATGAATTAGTGTGTAGTGTTTATTTATACAAAAACCACATACCCATCATAGTTTTATAGTAGAAGAGAATATCAGGATTAAACTGTGGGACCTTCAGTGCTCATTGAGCTCGGTTATTTGCTTGCAAACATTTCATTACCTCACCAGGTGACATCTTCAGGGGCAAAAGGTGAGGCTCTTTGCACCCTTCTGCCCTCTCTTGATGTTGCTGCCATTCATTATATCACAACACAAGTTTCATTCCTTGTAAACCATCCTTGCTTTCACCACAACCCCACATTACTTTATACATTCATTCTTGTTGTTTAAACTTTTGGCCCCTGTCTTTTTCATTCTTTCTTCATATATTTGTTTTGCACTTTGGTTTTCATTCATTCCCTCTGTAGGATCAAGCTTGCCAACACATCTCTTTCTTACCAATCAGTTTTGTATTCAACCTCTGCTTGTTCATTGTTGACTCTATGTCTCTGTTTTACCATAAACTATATTTATTAGCAATTTAGGGATCTTTTGCTGGAAAAAAAAGAAACAAAGGATGATTTATGGATTTGATGATTAAAAAGGCTAGAGCAGAACTGTCAAACTTGCAGCTGGCTGGCCATACCCATGCCCAGTTTAGCGAAGGGGAAAAAAGTCATGATATGTCATGTGACAATGTCGTGATGACATGAGTTTGACACCTTTGGGCCAGATGATGGAATCTTTGATGTAACCTTAGAGAAACAGCAAAATATGTACCTATAACTGCTATTCAGAAGACTGAAGGCTACTTTCTTATACTTTCTTTTTTTCTTTTTCTTTCTTTTCTACTTCTTTTTCAACATTTCTTTTTCACTTTTCTATTACTGTTATCCCTTTCTCTTATCTTCATAAATTATACTACAATTATTGCATGTGAATGTTTCTGTCTGTCTGTCTACTGCTCCTATTGCAGTCAGCAACCAACTTTTAATTCCATATTCACTCAAAAAACCCTCATAATGAAAACATATTCAATTCATGTCTTAATCAAGAAACGTGCAATCTCTCCTCCCTTCACAGCTACAGCTTTATTGTAGCTTTAGGAAGAGCAAAAACTGATCTGCCCATCCTTTGCCTGACATAGTCACACTATAGATCCCACATTTTGCTCCTGTCTTCTCGAGTAACCTTTGAGTCAGAATTCTACCAACTATCTAATCATTTTTTTGCATACACTCTTAGAAAGACACTTTGTATTAGAAAGAAACATACTCTTTCGGTTGTCAGATATAGATGCAATATTCACACACATATTAAATAAATTGCCCAGGTACTGTGGTAAGCAAACCACAGCCATATTTCTCTCTCCCACTTTAAACATTTTATTAGATTATACAAAAAAAGATGAAAACAAATAGGAAGACACAGGGTGGAGCAAGAAGGGGAAAGAGAAGTGACGGTGGCGGGGGGCGTGAGAGGAGAAAATAAAAAAACCTGTTGACTTCCGACTCCTTCCACTGCAGTAAAATAAAGCATTAACATCGAACCACTTTTCCATAATAATATAAACTAGCCATTTCTATAGAACCAAATCAATTTAATCAGTAAAACCCAAAATCAAAGTTTCATTTTTTTTACAACTCAAGCACAAAGTCCAGAAGCAACAAAAGTACTTATATTCCTTTCTTTGATCAAAACGGTCAATGTATCCATTTCTGCCAACTCCATCGGCTTCTGTAGCTATTCGTCCAAGGTGGGAATTGAAATATCCTTCTATTTTTGTCCGTAAGTAGTCCGTACAGTATCCATTTTTGTCTGTACATCTATTTTTCAACATCTCTCCAATTACACCATCTATGCCAGGAACCCTGACATTTTTCAATATGTTTACAGTGTTTCTTATTTCCTTTTTATCATTTTTCCCCCTAACTTTTCCTAACAACATTTATTACATTGATTTTAATTCTGCTGTTTAATACATCACTATCCTATTCTAACTATGAATCTCCAAAATACTTCTTCCAGGATGCTGGAATTTTCTTGTTTTAGCCCCCTTGATCCATTACACACTCAATGACCTAACCTTCCCCCACCTTCTCTCACTCCCATAAAAAATAACCTGCATCAATTTTACCTTTATCCTTAACAGTTTCTTGCTCCTGTTTGCAGGTATATTTTACTTTCTATGCACAGCCAACCAACAACCAACCAACCAACCAACCAACCAACCACCAATCCACTAACCATGCTTACTGACAATTAATGTCAATGAATGAATACAGCATCAAAACAGAAACTATGAACTACAAGAGAAACTAAGATAAAAAAACTCCCAGCAGATGCATTAGCACAAAAAAGATAAGTGCAATCCTTAAGACAATTAAAATAGGAATAAACTGAAATAAGATATCAGTGATAAAATACTGATAAAAATTAAGATCCCTTAAATGTTCAAAATTAAATTAAAGGTCTAATAAAATAATAATACTTTCAGAAAAAAATAATGAACCAATAATCTCCCAGCAGATTTTAAGAAAAACAATTGAACTTTCATAGGATCAAAAAAGATTTGTGTGGTTAATAAAAAGAAAGAAGCTATAATAAGTTTGTTGAAAAAGTTGACCTCATCTATTCTGTATACACATTATACAATATTTCTTCTTATTTTTTTGAAGAAATCATTCACTTAGAACCATTTTTTTTATCCTCAGCTACTTTTATTTTATTATTCCATGAAACATCTTTTAAATATTTCTTAGCATAATTCCATATACTTCTTTGACACACAATTCCTTTCATTCTCTTTCCTTATGTCTACTTTTTTTTCATTCTGCTGGGAGATTAATATTCTTTTTCTCTGAAGACTCATACTTTGTTTTCCTGCAGTCATTCTGCTTCAACTTTTCTTTTGTTTTTTCTATATCTATTTTTTTTCAAGACCAGCAAAAAAATGGTCTGTTTCACATTCAGAATTTCTCATTATTCTCTTATCCTTCACTAATTCTCTCAATCTGTCATCATAAATAACAACTCCATTATGCTTAAGATTTATATTGATTCCTTTCCCATCTGTACATAGGAATAGATTGTGCTTAAATCTTATCTTAAACACACAAACATATACACTTATCCTTCAACTCTGAACTTTTGCTAAGTTGTTACATATCATATAGTCAAAGTCCTTATTCATTCATCAGTCAATCATTTTTTTTTGGTATTCTCTCATCTTGTTCCTACTGAACCATTATGACACCCATCATAATTTATTATTGACTCTTACTTATTCAGAATATTACATAATTTCCCCACGGCCTCATCCCATGTTCTACAACTGGAGTATAGTATGTACAGTTGTCAATCTATGAACACCTATATTCTGCTCTGCTTTCCATAATTAATAAATATGCTAAAGATAATTAACTGGGAGTACAGTAACAATTGCCTTAACTTTAAGATAGTGATGTACAAAATAAGGGGCCCATATGTATTGTGATCCCTTAGTAATTTACATTTTACAAACCGTGCTATAAACAACACCTGACAATTCTTTTAACTTTATCATAGAACTTTGATGGAAATACACATACTGGCTTTTCTTTTTTGCTTATGTGTTTGCTATATTGATGAGTTGCTAGTCCCAGTGCCGGGATGAGGAGTCAGCTGGTAGCCACCAGTTGATGAGTTGCTGGTCCCAGTGTCGGGATGAGGAGTCAGCTGGTAGCCACCAGTTGATGAGTTGCTGGTCCCAGTGCCGGGATGAGGAGTCAGCTGGTAGCCACCAGTTGATGAGTTGCTGGTCCCACTGCAGGGATGAGGAGTCAGCTGGTAGCCCACGCCTGGACTGACTGCCCAGACGGGCTTCTCTCGCAGAGGCAATGAAGACAAGGACACAAAGGCATGTTCTTGGGGGAGGAAGCCCAGAGCAAACTTTTCCCCTCTCTTTTATTGTGCAAGTTTAGGGTGGGGTTTAGGGTGTATGAGGAAACATTCCTTTTGGGTACATTTGACCATATAAGGCTATGTATTTGCATATTTGACCATATAAGGAAACTGACCATATAAGGCATACTGACCATATAAGGTAATACCTATGTTGACCAATCATAGCTTTACACGTGTTGTTGGTTGTTTTGTTACCTGCCTCACTATGTTGACCAATCATAGCTTTACACGTGTTACCTGGCAGGTATGGTATCATTGGATCATTGGGTGATATTGCAACATCTCCCCTGTTTTTATTTTGTTTTTAGGGCTATTTACTCACTATCCTCACTGTTATGTCCAGTCTAGGTCCTCCGACTCATCCTGTCATAGGTTCATGAGAATTCGTGGTTCCCCTTTGGCAGCATCTTTGGTGAACTCGTTATCAGAGTCATCGAATCTGAGGAGAATTGCAAGAGGGCCTTTTTCTCTATTAGCGCATTAATTTGTTTTTGTTTTGAGTATAAATCCAAATCAATTTGGCCAAATTTTCTTTTAAGGATTTCTAAGAATTTACCTATCACACATGGTCCAATGGTACGTGCCAACAAGAGAAGGATAAGTGGACCAGCTATAGCAGATAACAATGTTGTTAACCATGGGGAAAGGTTAAATAGTCCTTGATACCAAGTATGTTGTGAAGCTCGTTCCCTTTCTCTTAATCTGGTGTCTAGTTCTTTCATGGAATCTAGGACAACTCCTGAGCTATCAGCATAGAAACAACACTCTTCTTTAAGAGCAGCACATAGTCCCCCTTGTTTCAAAAACAAGAGGTCTAGGCCTCTGCGGTTTTGTAAGACCACCTCAGATAAAGAGGTAAGAGAAGTTTGCAAGGCAAGAATGGATTTTTCGACCCTTCTAAGATCTTCATCTATGGTGGCACTTAACTGGCGAAGATGCTGATCAGAAGTAACAAGGCCAGCTATACCTGTGGCTGTCCCAGAAGCCCCCAATCCCAGCAGTACAGTTAGCATCAAAGCAGTTACTACTTCTCTTTTTGCCCTAAGGTTATATTGTCTAGGTTCTAGTAAAGAAACAAAATCTTCTGAATTATATACATCAATTTTGGGAAACAATTGTACCTGAATACAAAATGATTTTTTTGTCAATAATACATAATCATTTCAGCAAAGTCAAAATGTAATTTGGGGAAATAGGAAGAAATCATGGTGTAATTAGTTGTAGAGTTGAGTATTTGTCCATAAGCGTCCTTGATGACCCATGTGATGTTGTGTGGTTTGTGGGTGTTAAGGCTGGTGGATGTCCCATCAGTCCAGCGAAACGAACAGCCAAGTAGGAAGAAGAGGAGTGCTGTCATCTTTTTCGGATGATGGCTTCGCTGGTTGTGGGCGGTGATATGGGCGGACACACCTTGCAGGAACCCAAAGAGTTCTGTCAGGAAGCTGGACTGCTGCGTAGCCTCGACCCCAGGTGATCAATTCGGCAGGTCCTTTCCACGCAGGATCAGGTAACTGTCTATAATAGACTAGTGGTCTCGAAGTGGGAACAGGTGGTTTAGTAAAGTGTCGAGACGCAGCAGACAGGGGAGGGGTGCCAGTGAGATTGAGGAAGTTAAGCGTATACAGACAAACATTCAAAATATTTTGTAATGCTGGGAGGCTAGGGGGGCCCTTAAGGCCATTTGACCCCACGTATCATTGCAATGCCAATTTTAAGGTTTGATGGGCCCTTTCAACAATAGCTTGCCCCTGGCTATTGTAGGCAATCCCAAACTTGTGGATAATGGACCAGTGATAGCAGAACTCAGAGAATTGAGAGCTGATATAGGCTGGTGCATTATCTGTTTTTAGATTTTTTGGCAGTCCCAGTACTACGAAGGTCCGAATACAATGATTGATAACGTGCTTTGACGCCTCTCCCCTTTGAGGGGTGGCCATAATGAACCCTGAATAGGTGTCAACAGACACATGAAGGTATTTCCAAGGGGCAAAAGGTGAGAATTGAGTGACATCCATTTGCCATGTCTCACAAGCCTCTATGCCCCTGGGATTAATCCCTTGAGGAAAAGTTTTTGCTTGCAAACTGCAAGTGGGACATTGTTGGATGATTGCCTTTGCTTCTTCCAGAGAAATGCCAAATTGTTTAACCAAAGCCTTTTTGTTTTGATGAAAATAACTATGACTTTCCCCTGCTAATAGAGGGGAAGGTTGAGGCATCTTAATTGTCAGTTGCTTGTGCCAGTTCATACCAGACACAAGCACCATGAGTTTTAGAGCCATCAGTTAAAACTGTGATGGCTAGGAGTGTGAGGGAGGTGAAGCCATTCGATGATGCACAGCTTCTTTGTTTTGGGGGCTGTTTGGAAGAGAATAGCTGTGGGCAAGATAGCCAAAGATAGCAGACAGTTGGGGATGATGCGATCAAGCCCTTGAGGGCATGGAATAGAGGGGAGAGGGTTGCAATAACAAGAGTGGCTACTGTAGTGTTAACAGGAAATGAAAAAGATCTTTCACCTCTGAGAGAGAGGCAATTAAGAGTGGATGAGTCATAAAGAAAGGGGGCAGCGACCACCCCTTCCATGATCAAAGAGGAGTTTGGGATGGTAGAAGTTGAAAGCAGAACAGGAAAAGCTGTTTGTGTGGAGCGGGCAAGTTGGGGAGATGTCAGGAGCATTGAAGCCATTGTTTGCCATTCAGAAAAGAGAATATTATGGTTGTTAGAGATATTCTCCAGCATGGCACGCACATAGGGTGACTTTAGACCGTAGTTGGTGGTGGCAGATTTAAGATCTTTCATAAGATTCCATTCCATGGGGGCATACTGAGCAACTGGATTGCCTCCTGCTGCTGGGGCTTGAAGGATCATGGGGAAGCAAGAAAGATCTTCTGCATTAATCTTCCCATTAGCTAAAGCTTCCTGAAAGGTGTTACGAAGCAAGGGGGGAGGGGTATTAGAGGGGAAGGAGTCAGGTTTTGTAAAGAAAGATTTTGAGGCCGAAATGCTGTAGGGAGGGGAGGGGGAAGGGGGGAGAGGAATGCGAGGAATGTAAGGCTTTTGTTGAAGGGGAAGAGGGAGGGGGGAGCGGGGGGGCGTTTGGAGACAAAGAGTAGATGGGTGGAGTTTCTGTTGGAAGAGGAGATGGGGGATTAAGGGGAGGGGATGAGAGGAATGTAAGGCTTTTGTTGAAGGGGAGGAGGGAGGGGGGAGCGGGGGTGTTTGAAGACAAAGAGGAGATGGGTGAAGTTTCTGCTGGAAGGGCAGGGGGGGAATTAGACAAAGGAGCTGCTGAAAGAGCAGGGGGGGAATTAGGCAAAGGAGCTGCCGAAAGAGCAGTGGGGGGATTTGAAGAAGGAGGGAGGGAATCTTGTTGATTCAAAGTTGAATCAGGAGAAGGATAAAAAATATCAATCGCAGCCATGAGCGCTCTCCAGGTACAGAGAATATGTGGCGCTGCCCGAGGAGGTTGATGGATCCATTTCCCAATTTTCTCCCATGTGGAGCGTTTAAGAGTGCCATCCTCGGAATAAGCTGGGCAATGTTTTTGAAGATAGAGGAGAAAAGATATTATAGCTTTCCTTGAAAGAGGAAAGACTGTCATGCCATTAGTTCTTTGCAGAGCATTGGCCTTCCTGACTAAAAAATGAAGTTCATCCACATGCTTGGACAGAACTTTGGAAAGTGGGGAGCCCATACTTACGAGTGCGCTTTGCTGTTGCCCAGTGGGTAGTACGGGAGTCAGGGCGACGTCTCCCTAGAAAAGGAGCACGTTGTGAAGTGGAGTCACGTCGGGGTCACCAGTTGATGAGTTGCTAGTCCCAGTGCCGGGATGAGGAGTCAGCTGGTAGCCACCAGTTGATGAGTTGCTGGTCCCAGTGTCGGGATGAGGAGTCAGCTGGTAGCCACCAGTTGATGAGTTGCTGGTCCCAGTGCCGGGATGAGGAGTCAGCTGGTAGCCACCAGTTGATGAGTTGCTGGTCCCACTGCAGGGATGAGGAGTCAGCTGGTAGCCCACGCCTGGACTGACTGCCCAGACGGGCTTCTCTCGCAGAGGCAATGAAGACAAGGACACAAAGGCATGTTCTTGGGGGAGGAAGCCCAGAGCAAACTTTTCCCCTCTCTTTTATTGTGCAAGTTTAGGGTGGGGTTTAGGGTGTATGAGGAAACATTCCTTTTGGGTACATTTGACCATATAAGGCTATGTATTTGCATATTTGACCATATAAGGAAACTGACCATATAAGGCATACTGACCATATAAGGTAATACCTATGTTGACCAATCATAGCTTTACACGTGTTGTTGGTTGTTTTGTTACCTGCCTCACTATGTTGACCAATCATAGCTTTACACGTGTTACCTGGCAGGTATGGTATCATTGGATCATTGGGTGATATTCATCAATCTTGATTCTATTTTATTATAAAGCTACACTAAAAGAATCTTGCATGTTTGAAAGTATAGTCCTTCCCCTTGTCTCCTTTACATACTGAGAAACTAAGGAGGGTCTTGTTGGAAGAGTTATCCTTCTGGGTTCAGTTCCAAGGAAAAAGACACTGGAAACATGGAGGCTGTTTGGAAAGATGGTTTAATGGTGGACAGGACCACGTGCCTTGGAGCTCCAAAGTGAAAAGGACGATCACACGCTTCAAGAAGTTGGGTGAAGGAAAACAAGGAGCAAGATGCTGAGAGACCCTTAGTTTTATACCCTCTGTTGGGCCCCACCTTAGAGTTTCTTGTTCCTGTGTAAGAAATGTATCCCATTGGCTGTCAGAATCTCAGGGGCGGGGGTCTTAGCTGGACCACATGGCTTCACCTGAGTGCTGGCTGATGCAATCTTCCCAGGCCAGGTAATGAGATGGGTAGATGCCTTTGTTATGTAAAATACTCTGGCCCAGGTCTTAATAGCTCACCCATTAACAAAGGTGGGGGTGAGCTTCCATCTCTTTGAGTTTCTATTTCCCTTTTAGGGGAAATGTTCTGCCTTTTTAATATTTCCTAGGGTATTTCATTTTTCTAGGAAAGGGATGGGTGCTAATTTCCTACAATCTCTTCTGAACTTTTTTCCTGTTGAGAGTAATCTGATTATTCCCTTGGTAGTAATCTGATTATTCCCTTGGTAGTATGTCTTGGTCCAGTCTCCCAAGATAGCATTATAAAATATTAAGAACATTTTAACTATTACTATATTGCATGCATAATGCAATGTATAATTGTAGTAATATACCTGCTCCCTTCTTCTGATATCTAATCTAGGGAAACCAAACTCTTACAGCATCCATGATCTCATTAAGTAGGTAAGAAAACAACCCACCCAACCCAACTCAACCAACCTCAAGTATTGCATTTTTCAAAGGTATCTTACAAATGGCCAAAATTCAGTATGGTCACAACAGATAAATTAGATATCTTTGTCTAAGTGAAATAAAATAAGCTTTATTTGAAGTTGACAGGAAAACTAAGAAGCAGAGGCAGGCAAATGGGACCCCCAAAATAGAATGTAACCTCTGAATAAAATATCAGCTGCATTTTTCTAAGACAGAAGGATAGACAATTGGGAAAATTGATAATTATTGGGTGGAAAATGTATTTTCATATTATGTAGGTTCTACAATATTGGACTATGATCCTTGCAGACATCTCATTTTAACATATAAAATATGCAAAACCATTTGGGAAATGCAATATTAGTTTAATGGACGATACAAACATGAAGTGAGATCCAGTCACTTTTAGAGCAACTTGATTAAAATAATTGAGACATATAAGACCACCTCCCTGCTGTCCTATCCTTCAAACCCATTGCAATAGTTTTGTAACTTTGTAAATATTGGCTTTTTTAAAAATGTGGAGCATGCGCACGCGCGCTCAGAAAACCGGTTGTTATACCAGTTGAATCGCACCCCTGGTTTTCCCACCAAGCTTAAAATTGTCCCACCGAGCCTAAAATATTTTGCCATTAATAATAGCCTACAACCTTAATACTAGCTGGTTATTCATTTCATTTAGAAGAAATGCTGAAAGTAAAGCTTTATTCAAAAGGGAAACTTAACCTCCACGTTCTCCAGTAGAATAAAATAATGCACACTTTAGTCCAGCATTTTAAGTAACAAATATTTTTTGACATTTTGTGAACATTTCCTGCATCTGAGTGACCCAAACTGGCTTCTCAATAGAGAAGAAGGCAAGAAATAAATGTTATTTTAGCAACTACATCTCTTCTAATTTTCATTTACAAAAATACCAGGTTTATTGGAATGAGACAACACACTTTGTTATCAGTGCGAAAAATGGCTTTGAGGTTTCTTCTTGCACAGAGAATCTATTTTGAGTTTTCTTGCTTTAACTGTGAAAAAACAATTTTGATACTGTGAAGTATCTGTCAGTGTTGTTTTTAGCTCTCATTTCAGTCATTCTTAATTATGTTCAGCTCTGCTTTTAATGACTTTGATATTCATATACCCAGTATATATTTATACGTGCCTTTCCTAGTTCACACCATTTTTTCCTAGCAACGTTTACCAGCAATATAGGTGTGTGTGTGTATGTGTGTATTTGTGTATGTGTATGGTTAGAGCATGTGCTATGTTGTAAGTTTCTAAAACCTGAAGTTCTCAGCAAACACAGGGATTTCATATTTTTTTTATATGATCAAGTTTCAATTTGCAGCATTTGTCCAAAATAGCAATAATCTTACTTTTTAAAATCCTTGTATGGGTCTCAATTTGACTCTCCTTGATTAGCATTAAAAAAACCTGTTGTTATTGAAAGATACCTACTTACTTTTAGAGAAATAGACGCACAATTATGGAGCTAGACTTCCTTATGAGTCTATGAAAGGTGACAAACATTGCCCTTGGATTGGGAAAATACTCAATTAGATGTCAGACAAAGAGTTTTGGGATTTTTTTGGTTTTGTTTTTATACATTGGAGATGATGGGCAGAAGAAATTTCCATCAAATAAACCAGGGAGGAAGCTGAGATGCAGTTCCTTCTGCTGGGTCCTGTGCAGAGGTGGGTATCCAGCAGCTTCTGACCAGTTCTGGAGAACTGGTAGCAAAAATTTTGAGTAGTTCAGAGAACTGGCAAATTCCACCTCTGACTGGAGATTTTACAGTATCCTTCCCCTGCCAGGCCCACCAAACCACGCCCACAGAACCGGTAGTAAAAAAAATTGAATCCCATCACTGGTCCTGTGGCAGCTTGGAGAAGCTGAGAAAGCAGAGACAGAAAATGACATTGTTTCTGATGCCTTCAATACTGCTGTTGTTTAGAGAACATCACTGAAAACTATAGGCGATTAATCCGCAAGTTACACTTTCAGGATAACTCCCTTCCCTTCTGCCTTTTGCAAAGATTATATGATCTCTCTTTCTACAATACTATGAACTACAGAAGTGCTTACAAAACCTTTTTATTCACTTTTGCAATAATTTTGCACCACCTCATATTATTTCTCCTCCTCCTCCTCCTCCTCCTCCTCCTCCTTATATTTATCAGAAGTTATTAGTAAAATCTGAGAAGATTCCTGGGGGGGTGGGGAGGGGGAGAAAGTTAGGTCCAGCAAATCCAGAATAAATGGTGGGATTTGGAATGTTGAAATGGTAAAAGCCATATTAATGTGGAAATGTCTTCAGGGTTATTCACTGCTTCTGGTATCTCCAAATTCTTCCTGACATTGGTACCCAGCCTGTGGTGTTCAGAGTGGAGGATATCAAAATCTGATAGATGGTAGATGTGCATCATGATCCAAGCTTTGTCTCTTTGGTACTTGTGGTCATACTGAATACATAATAAAGACAGGTGGGGCTTGGATTGCAATGTCCACCATCCATCTTGCAATTTTCAACCTATCCATGGACACTCTCCATCAACTCTTTTTTTAAATTTCGGCCAGGTTTACTTCTGATTTTGGAATCTGAACCTGCTTTAAACTATTATCTTTGATTGTTTCAAAAAGATTGATTCCAAAAAGACATTTTCATGAGTAAATATATATATCTGAGAAAGAAGATTGAGATAAAGTATTCAACAAGGTAGCAATTATGTTTTTAGGCTCTGGAAATTTATTCAGATTCTATTGGTCCACATTCTCGGGCTAACGGAAACTGAAACAACACATAACGATTCATTGCAGGATATGTTATTAAATATAGCTGTGAGCAAAATATTTAGCAGGTTAACAATTGTGTTTTACATTTATCACAATATAAAGACATTTGTTCATCCACTTACAAGTTTTAAACTTTCTGCCTGTTCTAAATTGTTATTAATCTTTCTCCTGTTTCCTATTTTCACTGCTTCAAGGATGCGCTTGAAATCCTGGTTGAAAACTATGAATTCAACGAAAATAAAGAGTTTTGCCTCGCATTTGGAAGAGCAGCTTCCCTGCTGAAATGTCTTCCATTCACTGTAGTTCGAGTGAACGACATTGAAGGGCTGCCCTGGATGGGAAAACAAGTCAGAGAAATAATTGAGGTATGTTATGTGACATGTCACATAGTGCTTTTTGAAAGTGTTCACGCTCAGAGACACCTATCAATGGTTTCCTTTTGCCCATGTTGGTCTTTCTCCTCTCAATACAGATAGTCCTTGACTTACAACAATTCATTAGCGACTGATCAGAGTTATAATGGCACTGAAAAAAATGACTTATGACTGGTTTTCATACTTACAACCAGTGGTGGGATTCAATTTTTTTTATTACCAGTTCAGTTCTGTGGGCGCGACTTGGTGGGTGTGGCAGGGGAAGGATACTGCAAAAATCTCCATTCCCTTCCCATCCCAGTAACCTGCTTTCCAACTCCGTTCTCCTGTGCAGGGCAACCAAAGAAGACCCAACTGATCAGCTGGGACTCGGGAGACAGAGAATAGATGGGGGCGGGGCCAGTCAGAGGTTGCATTTGCCAGTTCTCCAAACTACGCAAAAGTTCTGCTATTAGTTACTCAAAATTTCCGCTACCGGCTCTCCTGAACTGGTCAGAACCTGCTGAATACCACCTCTGCCTACAAACCCATGATCGCATGATGCGAATTAGGGTGCTTGCCAAAAGGCATATATTTATAATGGTTGCAACATTCCAGGGTCATGTGATTGCCATTTGTGACCTTCCCAGCCGGCTTCTGATAAAGTCAATAGGAGAAGCTGGATTTGCTTAATGGCCATGTGATTCGCTCAACAACTACAGTGATTGGCTTAATAAACATGGCTCAAAGGGTCATAAAATCAGTTGCAACTCATTTCACAACCATTTTGCTTACCAATAGTAAATCTGGTCCCAACTGAGGACATAAGTCAAGGGCTCCCTGTATTCATCTTGTTCAAAACTGTATGGCGGGAACAATAAAATATATCACATGCAAATATACAGATACAGATTAACAGAGTTGGAAGGGACCTTGTAGGTCATCGAGTCCAACCCCACCACCCAAGCAGACCCTGCACCATTTCTGACAGTCTCTTCTTGAAAGCCTCCAGTGATGAAGTTCTCACAACTTCCGAAGGCAGCTTCCATTCCATCGGTTGATTGCTCTCATTGTCAGAAAATTTCTTCTTATTTCCAGGTTGAATCTTTCCTTGTTCAGTTTCCATCCATTATTCCTTGTCTGGCCTTCAGGTGCTTTGAAAAATAGTTTGTGGCAGCTCCTCAAATAATGGAACACTGCAGTCCTGTCTCCCTTGGGATACAATGCTGGGGTTCTGATCTAAACCTGATCCCTGACATAAGAGATGAAATACTTAACAGGTTGCACCTCAAACATTGTATGTAATTTAGCTCTTTCTGGGTACAAGGGAGAGAACCTTTGTCTCAAGGTAATAATATCCCTCCCACCACTTAGTGATAAACATTAGAAATCCATCCCATTATGTTTTCCAAACAAGATCATTTCATCAGGTTAATTTTTGTGGAGAGTCTCTAGGAATCGCATTTGTACCAAAGCATTACAATGAAAGATCATTTGCGAAACGGCCCCTTCCCTTGATCACTTTTAGCAACAGACATATTTTCTTCTTTGCAATGTGGATGGATGTTAAGGAAGGGGAGAGGGAGACACTATAATTAAATGCTGCCTAGAATTGCTGTTCAGATTCTCCTCTCAGTTTATTGTGCAACAGTAAAAAGCTCAGCAACATTTTAAAAAATGCCTCGCATGCTTATCTTCTAACAAAACCAACAACGCTTAAGTATGTGTATGAGTTCAGCCTGAATTTTAAAACAGGACTGCTAAAGCCTGAGAGGCTATTAGGAGTAATTAGATTGCAACATAAATACCACAGAAATGTGTATAAACCTGCACAAATATGTCTCTCCTATGCATTCAGGATATATTGGAAGAAGGGGAGAGTTCTAAAGTGAAAGCAGTGCTAAACGATGAAAACTACAGATCAATTAAAGTAAGTCGGTTTCTGCTTTTCTTTTGGACAGTTGCCAAAGGGCTGTATATAAGTTTCCTCTACATTTCTTCCTCTGAGCCTGCAGACCGGATTATAAGGGAAAAGGAAATCTAATCCCGGTTTGGCTGAGAAGGAAATACAGTGGCTAAGAAAGTTGTAATCCCCTACCCAAATCCCCTGCCTTTCGAGTAAACTAACTGGTTTGGAATTCTGAAAGCATAAAACATAGAATAAGAGAGTTGGAAGGGACCTTGGAGGTCATCTAGTCCAACCCCATGCTCCAGCAGGAGAGTCTATATCAAAGGTGGCTAACCTTTTGGGGTTCCTGGGCTGAAAATTACTCTCTCACGTGTGCTCGCATGCCAGCACCCAGAAGACAATGCGCACCCCCCCAAGCCCTCTGCGCATATGCACGCATCCCCCCCCCACTGTCCCCTTACCTGCACTGCACATGTGCATGCCTCCCAGCTGATTTTCGGCCTGTTTGAGGCCTCCCAGGGGCTCAAGGGAAGCCTCTGCAGCCTTTGAAGGCTGAAAAATGGACCCATTTTGTCACTTTGTTTGGCCTCCAAAGGCTGCAGAGGCTTCCCTTGTGCCTCTGGGAGGCCGAAAAAGGCCTCAAATGGGCCAAAAATCAGCTGGGAGGCACGCACATGTACAGTGCGGATAAATTTGGCTAGAACTCGTGTGCCCGGACAAATGGCTCTGTGTGTTACCTGTGGCACGCGTGCCATAGGTTCGCCATCACGACCTGTGTTGAATGTCGATGGAGATTCGCAGTCATCCAGGTCATAGTTGTCCCAAAGGTGCTCTTTTTTCAAGAGGCGACTATTTTTTTTTCTGGTTTTTCTTTGAAGACGTGTTACTTCTCATCCAAGAAGCTTCTTCGGCTCTGAAGGAGAAGAGCTGAAGAAGCTTCTTGGATGAGAAGTGAAATGTCTTCAAAGAAAAACCAGAAAGTCCAGTTGCTTCTTGGAAAAAAAGCACCTTTGGGACATATCCCAACACATTATTAAAAATGCTGTACAGGTAGTCCTCAACTTTTGACCACCATGGATCCCAACATTTCTGTTGCTAAGTGAGACATTTATTAAATGGGTTTTGCCCCATTTTACGATATTTCTTGCCACAGTTGTTCAGGGTTAATAACATGGTTGTTAAGTGTTAAGTTCGGAAAGGAGGGAGGCCACACCAGAGCTTCAGTCATAACACACTTTATTCATGGGAATAAAGGGGGCTGTCGCGTCTGCAGCTAACAGCAGACCTACCAGCGAACAGCAGCTGGCTCAACCTAGCAGCCGGCTTTTATAGCCGACTGTCGAAGGGAGCCAGCCAATGGGGACTAAGAACGCCCCCGCAGGAATTGCGGACCTGATGGGGAACTGGTGTCAGCCCCAAGGACATAACACCCCTTCCCCCCAGATACGAACATGAGTAGTCTTTAAGGTATGAAGGCGGTTTGTGTTGCCGCTCTGATCGTCTTAGTTCGGGTGTAGGAGCGGGTGGCACAGAGTTCGGGACAGCGGGGATTTGGTCCCTTGGTAGCTGTCCAGCCACCCGACCTTGCTCGCCAGTCGCCGGCCGGGTTGTCGAGTCGCTTCGGTCTCCCGGTGTGGTAGAGGAACTGCTGGGGATGGTTGCTGGTTCTGTAGGATGGTCACGGTCAGCCGTCTGCTCCCTCGGTTCAGTTGGTGGAGGCAGGTTACTCTGAGTGTCCCAGCTAGGTGCCGGATGCTGTGCCTGGAATGTTGCTGTGGTCTCTGGGTTGGTGGTGGCATGCTCGTTCTGCCGGCTCCTCAACTGATCCAGGTGTCTCCGCCAAATGCGCCCGTCTTCTAACTGGACGTGGTACGACCTGGGCCCCGTGATGGCCACGATCCTGCCAGGTACCCACAACAGGTCTCCCGCGTAATTTCTGGTGAAGACTTGATCCTGTAAGACAAAACTCCTGACCCTACTGTTAGACCCAATGGGTGTGTCTGGGCAATAGTGAGGGTGCAGCCTGTCTAGTATTGTCCTTAAGCGTCTGCCCATCAGTAGCTCTGCCGGCGACTTGTTTGTGACCGTGCACGGAGTCGAGTGTTGGCTTATAAGGAATCTAGAGAGTCTGGAATGCCAGTCATCTTGGGTGAACCTGGCGAGGGCCTCTTTGGTTGTTCTGACTGCTCTTTCAGCCAACCCATTGCTCGAGGGGTGAAAGGGAGCCGTTAGGATGTGCCAGATGCCTAGGTTGGCGACATACCGGCTGAAGTCTGTGGACGTAAATTGAGGACCGTTATCCGACACAATAGTGTCCGGGAGACCGTGTGTGACGAACAAACGAGTCAGTGCTTGGGCGATTGCTCGTGTGGTGGTTGAGAGTAGGAGTGCCACATCGATCCATTTAGAAAATGAATCTACTACTATTAGGAATGTCTTGCCATGGAATGGGCCGGCCAGGTCAACATGTAGATGAGACCATGGTGCATTGGCGCTTTCCCATTTGGTGGGAGGGGTGACTGGGGGCGCTGGTCGGGATTCTTGACAGGGACGGCAGGAGCTTACCCATTTCGCAATTTCGTCGTCCATGCCCGGCCACCATACATAGCTCCATGCCAACGCCTTCATTCGTACAATGCCGGGGTGCCCCTCGTGTAATGCCTTCAGGGCGGGTCTGCGTAGTGATTCCGGAATGACAACTCTGGTCCCCCATAGCAGACAACCCTGTAAACTGGAAAGTTCCTGTTGGCGGACTTTAAAGGGTGAAAATTCGTTAGAAGGGTTACTACCCGGCCACCCCCTCCGTACCCAGTCCAGGACCTGGGCGATCAGCCTGTCCTTCCTGGATTGGAAGGCAATGTCTCTCGCAGTGACTGGAATTCTGAACTCACTGGTGTCAAAAATGGTGTGGACTGGGGCCGGATCCTCCACGGGCGTTGGTAGCGGGCACCGGCTGAGGGCGTCTGCATGGCTGAGATTTTTTCCTGGACGGTGAACTAACTTGTATGAATACGCTGCCAGGAATAAGGTCCATCTTGTCATTCAGGGAGACAAGACTTGTGGTGTTTGCTTCTCTCTGGAGAGAAGTCCCAACAACGGTTTGTGATCTGTAACCAGTTCGAAGTTGTGCCCAAACAGAAATTCATGAAATTTTTTAACAGCGGCTACGGCAGCTAGGGCCTCTTTGTCGATTTGCCTATAGTTGCGTTCTGTCGTTGAAAATGTTCTAGAGAAGAACGCAATGGGAGCTTTGGACCCGTTGGGTAGTCTATGACTTAATACGGCCCCAATCCCGAAAGGTGAGGCATCTGCTGCCAAAACTAGCGGTAGGTTCTGGTTGAATTGGATCAGTACAGCGTCTGAAGTGAGGAGTGACTTGACTGCCCTGAAGGCGTATTCCTCTTTGGGTCCCCAGTGCCATGGAACATTTTTATCTAAGAGTCTATGCAGTGGTTCTGCCACTGATGCCTTGTGCGGCAGAAATGACGCATAGAAATTCAGCAGGCCTAGGAAGGCTTGTAGTTCTGGTTTGGACGACGGCATGGGTGCCTCGTGAATGGCTTTAACCTTTGATTCTACCGGGTGGATGCCAGAGGCGTCTATTCGGTACCCGAGAAAGTCCACCTGCTTAGTGGCTATGGTGCATTTTTCTTTTTTTAGTTTGAGGCCATGCTGTCTGAATCTGTCCAACACCCCTCTAACTCTGAGGAAAAGCTGTGTTCTGTCCCGGGCAGAAACCAAGATGTCATCAAAGTACGGAACCACGCCAGGGAGGCCCTGTAGGATCCGTTCCATTAACAACTGGAATATGCCCGGGGCGACACTCACACCAAATTGGAGGCGCTTGCATCGGAAGGCCCCTCTGTGGGTAACAATGGTTTGCAATTCGGCCGTTTGGTTGTCCACAGGAAACTGTTGGTAAGCCTGTGACATATCCAATTTGGCGAATATCGTTCCGGGTTCGAATGTGTGCAGTAAATGCTGGATTACTGGCACTGGGTATGCGCTAGTCTGTAAATAGCGATTTATTGTGGTCTTGTAGTCTGAGCACATCCTTATACTACCATCTTTTTTGAGGGGTGTGACAATAGGTGTCTCCCACTTAGCAAAATCCGTGGGTTCGATTACCCCTTGTTTTAACAATTTGTCTAGTTCCGCATCCAGCTTAGAACGCAGAGCGAATGGCACTCTCCGTGGTTTCAAGCGGATGGGAACTGCCTGGGGATCCACTGAGAAGGAAATAGGTGTGCCCTTGTAGCACCCTAATTCATCGCTGAAAACGTCAGCGTAATCAGAGAACAGTGAGTCGGTGTCAGAGGACGAGACAGCATGAACCCCCGTTAAGCTAAGGCCAAGAGAGGGGAACCAATCCAACCCCAAAAGACTAGGAAGGGCACCATCAACTACCACTAATGGCAGGTGGCCTTTAAAGGTTCTGAATTTGACTAGGAATTTGCCTGTTCCGATTACTGGAATGTTCTTCCCTTGGTAGTCTCGTAAGGATAGGCGACTCTTCTGCAGCTGTTTCCTGGACAGGCTGGGACATATTTTCTTGAGCGTGCTCCATGAAATAATTGAGAGCGCTGACCCGGTATCGACCTCCATTAGGCAGGGTCTACCTTCTAAATGAATGGAGAGTTTAATTTTATTGGGTGTTAAGAAGGTATGGTTAGCTTGATAGCATGTAAAACAATTTTCTACTTGCCTGGATGGCCCCGAGGGGGCATAAGATGGTGGCTTTTGTGGAGCCACGTGCGCTGCCTGGCACACCCTAGCGATGTGTCCTCTTCTGCTGCAGTTGTTGCAGGTGGCACTTTTGAACCTGCACGTTGCTCTGGCATGGGGACCCCCACAGGAGAGGCACAGCGGGGTGTGCCTAGGTACGTTGCCTTCTCTCGGTCTAGTTCCTACCTGTGGCTGCTTGAATGGTTTGAGACGGTGCACCTCAGATTGCTCGATGGGCTCTTCTTCGTTCACTGCCTCCTCAGAATGCACAGTGACTGGATTACCTTTGGGGGTGCTTCCCTGTATTTCAGCCGCTGACTGTATTGCCAATTCTGCAGCCAGGGCTTCCTCGATGGCTTGTGCGAGGTTGAGGTCCTTCCTTGCCAACAACCGCCTCTGTAGTCTTGTATCCTTGACTCCGCAGACAAGTTGGTCCAGGAGCATGTCATCAAGGTAGCCTTTAAATTCACAGTGCAGGGCTGCGGTTCTGAGGGCTGCCATATATTGGTTTATGGTTTCTCCCTCCGCTTGCTTCCTCATGCGAAAGGCGAAGCGTCTCGCGATCTGTGACGGTTTCGGCGAATGGGTCTCCAGTAGCTCAGACCATGGGATATTCTTGAGTTCTCTTGGGGCGAACAGTGCTGTTGCTGTGTCAAATACGGTGGCCCCACAGTAGCTCAGGAAGAAGGACTTCTTTTTGTTGTCTGTAGCGTCAGCCAGACCCACAGCATCAATATAATGGTTAAACCGGTTTTTATAAGAGTCCCATTTATCTTCGTCTGGCTTAAATGGCTGGAACGCCGGATTCGCATTCATGACTGGTTCAGCTTGTGGCAGGTAAAACAAGTCTCACTGGGAATACAGGCCCTGGAAAAGGTAGCAGCTACAGTTTGTAGTGCTGTTAAACGAGTGTTCAGCTTCTGAGTTCTCTCTGGTTGTACAGGTAGCAGCTGCGCTCGCAGTGCAATTTCGGTCTGGTGATTCAGCTCGTGGAATCTCTCTGGGTTTTTCTCGCTCTCTGCAGCCCTTGGCGGCTGGGAACAGACACTATAACTGACGTCTGTTTGAAATTCGCGCCCTTACAAGGGCGAGGCGGCGATGCTGCAGCTGCGCGCTGACAGCGATTTGAATTTCGCGCCTAGATTTAGCGGTCGTGAGCGTCGCGCTGGAGCTTCGCTACACGAAATTCTGGCAAGTTTGCTGTTGGGCGGCTGAGGCTCTCAGCGCCCACTCTCTTGTAGCTAGTTTGTGTTCTTGAGCGGCTACACGCTCCGCTTCGCTTCCTTCTCAAATGGCTGACCGAGCTCTCAACGTCGCGGCTACGGTTCAGCGCTTCAGATTCGTGATATTCAGCTCTCGTATAGCTGCTGGTTGGCCACATCCCATCCTCGTCGCCATTGTTAAGTTCGGAAAGGAGGGAGGCCACACCAGAGCTTCAGTCATAACACACTTTATTCGTGGGAATAAAGGGGGCTGTCGCGTCTGCAGCTAACAGCAGACCTACCAGCGAACAGCAGCTGGCTCAACCTAGCAGCCGGCTTTTATAGCCGACTGTCGAAGGGAGCCAGCCAATGGGGACTAAGAACGCCCCCGCAGGAATTGCGGACCTGATGGGGAACTGGTGTCAGCCCCAAGGACATAACATTAAGTGAATCTGGCTTTCCCATTGACTTTGCCTGTCAGAAGGTCACAACAGGGGATCACTTGACACTGCATTCATCATAAATATGAATCAGTTGCCAAGGTCTGAGTTTTGATCGCATGGATATGGGGGATCCTGCAATGGTTGGTCATAAGGCACTTTTTTTCAATGACAATGTAACTTCAAATGGTCACTAAACACATTGGTGTAAGTCGAAGACTACCTGTAACAAGTATTGGATATCTGAAAATTCTGCTGGATATCCTATGGAAATGTAATTGATTTTTCTATTTCACTCTTCCAATGTTAGGGGTGCGGAGAGGGGAGATTATATGCCAGTGAATGGAAATCTGGCCTTCAAATTTAACCCCCTCACCTCCATGTGGGATATCTTGAGTGATTTTTAGATGTGTCATTTCCCCGGCCAACAGGATTGTTGGAGTGTTCATAAAATGACTGAAGATCCTACATGGGTAAATTGCAGTTTCCAGACGAAAGACGAGATATAAAACTTACAATAAATATTTGTCCATGTCATGGATTTGAGCACCTGGACACTGGAAAAGCTTTGATACAGATGATCAAATAAAGATGACACATAACCTCTCAGAGCCTGCTCTGCTAAATTGTGCATTTGCAATCCATGGTGTTCTTTGTTCTTAATGAACAACAATCAGTGCATTTAATGAATAATTTTTCAGCTGCCCAACATCTATTGAATGAGACAAGATACAAGTGTAGTAATTAATTAATTAACCATTTCATTTATCTGTTGCTAATTATGCTAACAGTAGCATATAAATTATCGGGATTGAGGCTTAATTTTAAGTCCATTTAGTTGGTTCATTTGAGCCTGATTTCCAAGTAAATTTGTTTAGGTTGAAGTTTAATTGCACATAAAGTGATTTACTACAGGAAGATGGGCATGAAGAAATCTAACTTTGCTGAGAGTGTTTTAAAAAGCAGATAATATTTCTGAGTGATGGAAAAGTTTAATTTTGTTTTGTTTCCTGCCAGGGATAACTCATGCTTTACAAACCTTATTCTGACCATTTTGCAAGAGCAAATAACAATTCTGTGAATTCTCATGATCCTATTAACAAAATGCTAGAGAATTAATAGATAAGAATTTAAGTAATTTTTGACAAATGAGATTACAAAATATAATAGCTCTTCCTCATAAGCACCATGCTTTCACAAAGAGTAGATAATTTCACTTGCTGTATCTGAAATGCCAAGCCATACATATTCCAGAATCATTCTTTTCTTGTCTTTCTTGTTTTTGCATTAATAAATAATCTTCTTGGAAATACAAGATAAATTAGCATGACCCATATTCAAAGCCTGGAGATTCAACACAAAGGAAGATTTAAATAGGCCTCTCCAGCCAGCTCTAAAATTCAATCAATTCAATTACTTGCAATGAAACTTTGAGAAACAATCCATTTACAAGGTGGCACATACATAATAGATGCATTGATCTTATGAGATATCACCTTATATGAAGATCATTGCTTTGTTTTCTCAATAGCTTTCTAGGACCAACTAGTCTCTAGGTAATGCACTAACAAAACTTTACTGTTGAGAGCCCTGATGGCATGGTGATTCAATGGCTGGGGTTTGATCCTGATAGGGCTCAGGATTGGCTCAGCCTTCTATCCTTACAAGATCGGTAAAATGAGGACCTAGATTGTTGGGGGGCAATATTCTGGCATGATAAACAACTCCGAGAGTGCTGTAAAGCAGTTTGGGGTGGTATACCAGTCTGTTATTGCTGCTGCTATTTATTTGACAAAGGAATAAACTACTTCTTAGAACAAGATTTTACAAGGGCAAAGGCTTAAAAACCTCCTTTTTGGGTGATGTATTTCAGGAAAGAAAGAGGGAAGACCTGCCAAGGTGGACAGTTGTATTTCAATGGGTAGAAAGTAATTCTAATTGGAATCTTAAATGTTGTTACTCATTGTTGGACATGTTTTACAAACCCATAATTCTGTCTCTCCTCCCTAGTGATTTAGTAAAGTCTCTGTTTCCTTTTGTGCTCTTCCCCACTTTTATTAATAAATGTAATATTTGCATTGCTGTTCAATCTATAGAAAATATTATTGGATAGGAGTACTTGTTGCTGCTTGCTGCAATCTGTGTGCTTTCCAAATTTAGGTATATAGAAGGTGGTTCCTCTCTTACACACTTGTTTGACTTTTCCACAGCTCATATGACTTTGTAATTATGGACATCTCAGTATCTCCATGGATTTGTGATTGCTATACAGATACTCAATGACCAGGGGTCGGCTTCAAAATTTTTAGCAACGGTTCTCTTTAGCAGGGTTCTCTGCTCGGTTGCTTGGTGGGTGCAGCCTAGTCAGCCTCCTACACCACAGTCCTGCACACTCTAAACGCACCCCCTGGGCTCCAGAGGCTCTCTGGAAGCTGGAATCAGGCCCATTTCTAGCATTCCCAAACTTCCAGGAGGCCCGTTTTCACCTTCCCTGAGCCTCTGTGTGCCCTGCACTTACCTACATCCAAAATGGGCCACGTGGGGACTCTTGGGAGGAGCTGGGTGGGGTGGGCAGGGCCATCCAAGAGTGGGATTTGGGGGTTCTCCAAACTGGGCAGAATCTTAGCTAGAGAGTCTTCCAAACCCCTGCAAATCCCCAGCAGCCCACCCCTGTCAGTGACTGGCTTGCAATTATACTGTTGCAGTGTCCCATGATCCCATGGTTGTCATTTGCAACTTTGACTTCGCTACCAACTTCCAACAAGGAAAGTCAATGATGGGAGGTGGACAATGGCAACCACATGACATTGTGTTGCTGGTTTGAGCTCCGAGCTTGGCAATTTGGTTGCAAACATTTTGTCTCCGTTCAAGGAGACATCTTCAGTACACTTTGGGCTGTCCAAAGCTTTTGGATTGACAATAAGTGCACTGAAGATAACTCCTCGAATGGGGACGAAACATTTGCAACCATATCACCAAGTTCGGACCTCAAACCAACAACACAACTACCAATCTGAGCTACTAATATTCACAGACATTTCAACATGACATTGTGCTTAATGACAGGATGGCATTCACTTAATGATGGCAACTGGCAGTGCTGGAATTGCCATCACTAAGTGGTATAACCACATGCTTTGCCCTTTATGGTTGCATTACTGGGTGACACAAATCCTGCTTCTAATTACTGCTTTTAAATGAGGATTACCTGGAATGTATTTTCTTCATATTTCATAAAGGCTGAGCTGAAGTGGCTATTCAGAATAGAATTGTAGAACCCCAGGGCTGGAACAGACCCCAGAGATCTTCTAATCCAGGGGTGTCAAACTCAATTTCATTGAGGGCCCCTTCAGGGCTGTGGTTGACCTCAGGAGGCCAGGTGTGTGTGGCTGACTGAGTGGATGTGGCATGGGTGTGGCCAACTGGGTGGGTGTGGTCAGCTTGACGCCACTCCCCAAACTGCTGGCATGTTTCATCTTCGCATTGGGTAGACTGGGCCGAAGCCATGCTGGCCTGATCTTTCCTATCCACACTGGGTAGACCGGGTTGAATCTACACTGGCCTGATTTTTCCTCTTTGCATGGGTAGACTGTGCCAAAGCTACACTGGCCTGATCTTTGTGCTGGGTAGACTGAGCCAATCTTTCCTCTTTGCATTGAGTAGACCAGGACTGCCCCATGGACCGGATTCAACCATACCTTGAGTTCGACACCCCTGTTCTAATCCAACCTCCTGCCTTGGGCGGGAGATCTTATTCCACACCAAACAAATGGTTGTCCAAGGAAGCCAAGGGCAATGCGCACATGGAGTTTTGCAGTGAAGATCTCAAAGTCAGATGATACATTTCCTGACTGAAGGAAAGCTCAGAGACAAGTTTTCCAAGCATAACTGAAGGGATCTCCTCCCTCCCCCCAGTAGAACAATGACTCTAATGGCCATTGTTGTATCCTCAAAAGAAGTGCCAGAAGAGACCAGTGGTGCCACAGCTTAGAAAGTGGGGGACAAACGGGAGGGGTTTAGCATTTCTCACAATCTACTATGGTGGTCATGTGGTCTCGTAAGACACTGGGTTCACTAGGATAGTGGTGGAGGCAGGGAGCAAGACAGTGACAGATCCGAAGAGCAGTCTTTGATTATGTGGAGAGCGAAGAAAGAGCAGAGGAAGAGAGGTCACCTGGGGGTGGGGGGAATGGGACTCTACAGCTCATTTCTGTGTAGTTCCCTACAATAAATACAATAATTACAGGGTGGCTAGAACTCTTGTATTAAAATTCAGGAGAAAACATGAAACTCTGCATCAAAGATATGGCCTGTCACTCCACAGACTATTAACCTGAATGTATTTCTACTCTACATAGCTCTTTACTTCTGTTTTTGGAGTTGGACTGAGGACATCTGAGAAATGGTACAGAATGGGACTACGAACTCTGGAAGAAGTCAAATGTAACAAGAACCTAACATTGACAAGAATGCAAAAAGCAGGTAAAAATTATCCACCTGTATTGTATGTTCAGCCTTGAAAACAGCATTAGTTAAACTGGTAAATCACCAGATAGGTGTGCAAATATGCCATGTTTGGTTAATGCAGTTTCCCCCAGATATTTTGTGATTGAAATTCCCAGGATTCCTCATCAGAATGACCAGGAAATCTGGGAGCTGTAGTCCCAATAACCCCATGTAATATCAGAAGAACATTCAATTAGATACATTTTAGATGGTTTATTTATTTTTCATTTTTCTAAACTGCCTATCTCCTTCATAGTTATGACCGTTCATACGATAAAGTTACATATTTGTTTGAAGTTTTTTCCATGTAACATTACAAGGCAAATAACACAAAGTAGTAAATGTAGTTTTGGAGAGTCACCTCTTTGGTTGTTAGTAAGATGGTTCATGCTTTATCAAAATAAATATTGTTTGGGTTGTAAAATATATTTTTCTTTAGAAGGATTCCAAGCTCTTGAATGTATGTAACATGGATATATCTGGATGGCCAGGATTTTCTGGGTTTTAATTTCCCTGCCTTACAGCACTTTTATAGGTCTTTTATCTTTGTATTTTTTTTTGTAGGAGTCATGTACAAGCTACAGGACTTCTACTATGTAATGAGATTCCAGTCAGGAATTTCATCAGAATTCCAATGCAGGATCCTTGGATGTCTCATCTACACTTATCTATGTAGATTCTCAGACTTTCACCTCTTGGATGATTTTTCAAGAGGAACGGGACTTTCTTTGTTTTTCTTCCTCCTGATGAACTTTAGAAGCTTCTTGGATAAGAAACAAACCATCTTCAAGGAAAAAAAAACAAAGAAAGTCCAGTTGCCTCTTGAAAAATCACCTTTGGGATGACTCATCCACACTTATTTTTAATCTCATTCTAAATCTCAATGAGAATATTTTAATTTCTTAGCATATTTATATAGGATCTAACCCCAATAATTATGAGGTACCTTACAAAAATGTACACATGCAGCACAAGATAACAGAGAAGGAATATTTAAGACTACATTATTTCCACCTCTACTCCTGTACACTGAAAACTAAATGAGCAGAGAGTGGCCTATATTATGCCTAATCGTTTATATATAAAACAATGATGTCTGTGTTTACATTTTTCCTTCCTTTTTTTTACTTTTTTCCCCATTCAGAGAAACCTTTGACAGCCTGATAAGAACAAAGATTAAGACAAGAATCAAATCTATCAGTTTAAACAAAAATTTCTCCTCATGGGAATCACTTCTTTTCTTCTGCCCTTTTTAGAACCAAAGTCCCTCAGCTGAAGTATTAAGAAACTGGCTGAACTAATGCTTACAAGTCCTGTTATAGAACAGGACTATATGGCTTTCTTGCAATCTTAAAATATGACTTAGAAATGGGGGAGAACTTTTTAACTAATGCTACCCAATTAGAAGATGGCATTCTTTGTTGACTAGTCATCAATCAATCATTCATGGATCTATCAAGACATTTATTTTCCTTGTACCTTTTCTTGATCTAAAGTAGAGGTATCCAACTTCAGCAACTTTAAGACTTGTGGATTTCAACTCCCAGAATTTTCCAGCCAGCATGGTTGGCTGGGAGATTCTGGAAGTTGAAGTCCACAGGTCTTAAAGTTGCCAAGGTTTGATATCCTTGTTCTAAATAGAACAGGGGTCACCAACCTTTTGGACCTCAGGGACCACCAAACTCATAATTTTAAATCCTGCAGACCAGTAATATGAATTTTGACTGATGTTGGTGGGAAAGTCAGTCCCATATTCCAGACCTAAAGTAGTCACAGGACTGTCCCTTTGGTCATCCCAGATTATAACTTCAGCAAGCCACCCTGGGGCGGATTTCCCTCCCCCACCATTGGTCTTACTTACCTTCTACCGTGTTTCTTAGAAAATAAGGCATTATTTTCCTTTGACCCCTGAAAAAGCGGCTAAGCTGTCTTTTCAAGGGGTGTCCTACTTTTTTCCCCATATATCTTGCCTGATCCTTGGGCCGCTTCTTTCATGGCCAAAAAGACCGAGTGACATGCCTCACTTGGCTTCAGCCAAGCACTGAAGCTCCTCCACTGCTGCTGGGGTGGGGTGGGGTGGTGGTGGACAGAGATCTGATCTAACCTTGAAGGGCAGTGATATTCTCTCTCTCTCTCCCTCTCCCTCTCTCTCTCCCCCTCCCTCCCTCCCTCTCTCTAACACACAGAGGTCCCTCACCCCCCACCCCTCCAAGGCAGCCACATTCCTTCCCTAACCTGCTTTTCAGGTCCATTCTCAGGAAGAGAGAGAGAGAGAGAGAGAGAGAGAGAGAGAGAGAGAGAGAGAGAGAGAATCGGTATCCTGGGATCCCAAATAAAGAATGATCGATCAGTAGGAAAACGGGGTGGGGATTTTTCCTGCAGACTTTTGGGGGATTTTCCCAGAGTCTCTGCTGCTTCTGCTTTTGGCTGCATGCAAAGAAAGTAGCAAAAGTCTTTCTTTCTCTCCCCCAAAACTCTGCAAGAAATGAGTCTTTGGGACCCTACAAGGCAACCTGCTCCAAGAGGCTGTGCCAGCATGACAAGTCTCACAAAGACTCATTCCTGGCGGAGTTTGGGGGAAAGAAAGAAAGACTTCTGCTGCTTCTGCTACTTTCCTTGCATGAAGCCAAAAGTCTCTCTCTCTCTCTCTCTCTCTCTCTCTCTCCCACTGAGAACAGATCTGGAAACAGTATCCTGTGATCCCAAATAAAGAATGATCGATCGGTAGGAAAAAGGGTGGGGAATTTTCCTGCTTTTGGGGGGATTTTCCCAGGGTCTCTTCTGTTTCTACTTTTTCTGCAGAGACCTGGCATTAATGTATTCTTACACTTCTTTTAATCATAACTTCTTCCCTGTGAAATAGATAATATTTAGCTACATGGCAACGGCAAGCAACCCATGTTTCTGCTAGGGTTAGTTTCAACTTAGGTCTACTAGTTTTTAATGCACATATTCTATCCATTAGATTAGTTTCTCAACTGGCTTAACTTGAAGATTTGTGGATGTCAGTTCCCAGAATTCCCTGGCCAGAATTATAAGAATTGAAGTCCACACATCTTCAATTTGCTCAGGTTGAGAAGCACTGTCCTGGATAACTTCATCATTTATTTAATAAATTTTCTTTATAAGGTGTTTAAAAGATGCATATATCTGCCTATCTTAAGCAACATAATCTTAGGTTACTTATAAATAACAACAAAATAATAAAAAGCAGAAAAGCCAACATGGAAGCTCCTGGTACTTCCACACATTTCCACATCTTCACAAACAACTTTAGTAGACCACGCCCTTATACTACCCACATGTTTGTGGAACAAGCCAGGTATTCAAGACTTTTCGGAAAGCGAGGAGGGTGGGAACCTTTTGGATCCTAGGGAGGTATTCCAAAATGTAAGGCCCACCAGAAGAGGCACATTGTCTAGGTCCCACTAGATTAGGGCTGTCAAACTCCCAGTTCATGGACCAGATGCATCATGTGCTGACCACACCCACGTCCGGTTTAGCAAAAGGGAAAAAAGTCCCGATATGATATGTAATGCTGCCATGATGATGTGAATTTGACACCCCTTCACTAGATGGTAACATTTAGGGGAAGGGATTTAGAGTATGCCTATCCTATCAGAGCTCATGGAACTGGGAGTGATCCTTGGGGAGAGGCAGTGCTACAAATAACCAGACCCTCTGCTATTAAATCAGTACTTTGAATTCTACAACAATACGAGATGTATAACATAAGAATCATTTTTCAGGTTTCTTCTACTATGATGACCTTATTAGCTCTGTATCTAAAGCTGAAGCAGATGCAACAACTCGGATCGTTCAAGATACAGTGTGGAAAATTTTACCCAATGCTGTTGTGACATTAACTGGTGGCTTCCGAAGGTAAGTATAAAATACAGGTTTTCTGGGAATGTTATCTATGGAAGGGGCTGGGTCAATATTTTTGCAAACCATGCCAATGTTATGTTGAATCAGGTTGGATTTTTAAAATAAAATATGTTATACAAATGTTTTGCATTAAAAAAAATCCTAAATAATTTCAGGAGAGAGTAGAATGAAAGTTGATAATGCTTTATAAATAACCAACTTGTAGACAAGAATATGGAGCATTTATTGTCCCCAAAGCATGGAGAGAAAATCCTTATAGATCTACTACCTTTCTCTGTGACTGGGTTGGCTCTAATCTTGGTCTAAGGTAGGTGAACTTCATGTCTTAAAGTTGCCAAGGTTGAGAAACACTATTGTAGAATCATG
Source organism: Pseudonaja textilis (assembly GCF_049901715.1). NCBI lineage: Eukaryota > Metazoa > Chordata > Lepidosauria > Squamata > Elapidae > Pseudonaja > Pseudonaja textilis. Next base: position 27,392,442 of record NC_141993.1, read on the forward strand.
GTGGGGATGAACTTTAACTTTCAGTAACTTCGACCAGCATTGCTAATGTTGAGGGATGCTCAAAGATGTAATTTAAATGACATCTGTGAGACACAGTTATTTACCCCTTCTGACTGAAAAATAAGAGGCCTGCTGTCTCCATGTCACACAAGTACATATCAGGATAAGTATATCAGGATATTTCCTTTCAAAGTAAAGTGTGTTATGCAAACTATTGAAAAGGAGTAGTAATAGCAATAGCAATTATACAATGCTTCCTAAGTGGTTTACAGAATCAACAATTTGGGTCCTCCTTTTACTGACCTTGGAAGGATGGAAGGCAGAGTCAACTTTGAGATTGGGATTGAACTGCCGGCAGTCGTCAGAATTAGCCTGCAATATTGCATTCTAACCATTGTTCCACCACGGCTCTTTTATATGAAATATTAAGAAATTAAAAGCACAAAATAAGAAAAAAATAGTGAAAAATAATTTACTCTAGAGGTGGTATTCAGCAGGTTCTGACCAGTTCTAGAGAATTGGTAGCGGAAATTTTGAGTAGTTTGGAGAAATGGCAAATATCACCTCTGACTGGAGATTTTTCAGTATCCTTCCCTTGCCATGCACACCAAGCCACGTCCACAGAACTGGTAGTAAATTTTTTTGAATCCTACCACTGGTTTACTCCATTACTTTGCATTTTGTTTTTTCCACTTTTTTTCTACACATATTTGTGTTACTTCATACATTCATACACATATTTGTGTTAATTCATACATTGTCTTTAGTTCTTAAAAGTTCTCGCCTCAGTTTTTTTTTCAAGATCTCACCAACTCACTTTCTTCTTCTTAAACCATTCACTCTTTCCTTCCATATATTTATTTTGCAGTTCTATCTTCAACCAATCAATCTGTATGATAATGCTGCCCCCACATACTTCTGTTGTAGCATCACACATTTTTGTATTCAATCCACGTCTATTCAGAAACCACTTATTCTTGACCCTATCTCTTTTTGTTTTCCCATGTTTCCTTTACACCTTAAGTAAAGGTATTTTGGTGGTTATTTTTTCTCTTGTCATGCCATATCCATTTAGCAAAACAGGAAGAAGCACACTCTTATACACAACACTTCTTGCTTCTTTTGGCAAACATGAATTCCTCACAGCAAACAGATCATAGGCTACAAACCTTACATGAAAATAGTTGAAAGTGAGAAATCTGGAGGCTTCTATGTTTAAATAAATAATCAGCACTGTTCCTATATATTTGAATTACTTATGTATAAAAATGACATGTGTTCTGATCTCATTGGTATTCCTAAATAAAAAAGTCTGAAAAATATCAGCTATCAGTAACGAATCCACAGATAATGATAGAGGGGCATAAGAGTGGATCTTTATTTGATATTGAAATTTAATATTGTAGCAATATTATTATAGTTAGCATAATATTGCAGAAATAATAGCAACATAATGAACCTACAACCAGAATCGTTTCTCCCTCCTGATATTGTACACAATACTTCATTCTTGCAAAAACTGTAATATTATATTTGTTAGGAAGGTACTTGGAAGAACTTTATCTATGCTGTGAGAGGAAGGTTAGAAAGGTAAAACTAGAAATGTGAAGGATGTAAACAAAAAAGACAATTATAAAAATGAATTTGCCTAAACTGTTATCCTTTTGATAAAACATTACAGTCACATTGTAATGGAGATTCTTTTTGAACCAACATTGATGGCCCAAATTTGGATAGGCTCACTTCTTTAGGGGAAACTACTGGAGGTAAAGAACAAATGGACAAATCAGAGCCACAGAGACAGGATCTCTGGAAAGCTCTGTAGGCTTTTGAGGAAATAAAAGATATAGATAATCTATCGGCAAATATGGACTAATTTAGACAGGAACTCTGTTATATTTAGCTTTCCCCCTACCCATTTGCCTTGGTTTTCAGCTTATTTAATCCGTATATGTATTGATACAATCCATATTGAATTGATTGCATAAGAAGGTTGACTGTACATGACCATGATGGCGAACCTATGGCACGTGTGCCATAGGTGGCACGCAGAGTCATTTGTGCCAGCACGTGAGCCATAGGCAAACTTACCTCACTGCACTGATTTTTGGCCTGTTTGAGGCCTTTTTTGGCCTTCCAAAGGCATGAGGAAAGCCTTTGTAGGCCAAAAAATAGGTTCGTTTCATCACTTCCTGTATTTCCAGTAATATCAGAAGTGATGAAACAGGCTCATTTTTCGGCCTGCAAAGGCTGCAGAAGCTTTCGTGCAAGGGGTGTGGGGGAGAGCATGCACAATGCCTTCTGGGTGCTGGCACCCGTGCACAAGCACACACACAATTTTTGGCACAGGAGCCGAAAATGGTTAGTCAATACTGGTATATGAATTCTCTTCCACCTCCATTAGGTATAAGTTATTTCATTAACTGTTTCTTTATTCATTTATGAGTAACATCAGTTAGGCAGGAAATTCATGATTAAAAGTGTGGTTTTCTTTACAGGCATAGCAATAGGAAAAGCAATAGACTTATATACCATTTCACAGTGCTTTACAGCCCTCTGTAAGTGGTTTACAGAGTCGGTATATGGCTCCCCACATCTGGGTCCTCATTTTACCCACCTCGGAATGATGGAAGGCTGAGTCAACCTTGAGCCTGGTGAGACTCAAACCAGTAGTTTGGCAGTTGGTAGAAGTAGCTTGTAATGATGTAACCACTGCGCCACCATGGCTCGTATAGCCTGTAAGTGGAAGTATCAGTTTTAAAGAGTTGTGTCTTGCACACACATGTATGTGCACATGCACTCGTGCATCTGCGCATACATGCACAATACTAGTATTTTTGCACAGAAGGTAATTTTGGCTAGGAATGGAGCTAGACATGTATATATCTAACAAGTGATTTACACTGATGTTTATTACTGTACAAGCTTAGCGTGATGTGCATTTACAATAATTCTAACAATTAGGACTTTATATCATACAGTACATATAGAGAGGGTGTAATGTTATGTAAATGATGTAAGCAAAATTTAACTATATTAACAGAATTTTAATGGAAAGAATCAAACCCAACTTTTTTATTATAAAATGAAATAAAATATTAATCCAAAGGAGGGATGGGGCTAGAGAAAGCATCTCAGAAGTGATTCTCACCAGCTCCATGGAAAATAAAGGCAGGGGAGGCAGTTGCAAAACTTGCAAGAATCTGTTACTGTAACTGTTAAGTTTGAGCAATGAGAGGCTGAACCAGAGCATGAGTGCAACAGTACTTTATTTTACAAATAAAGGGCTGACCGTGCTTGCCAAGCCTGGAACTGGCTCGCAGCAATCAGCAGCCAGTTGGACCCCGCAGCCTGCTTTTATAGCTGGCTGCTGGGGAGAACCGACCAATGGGAATGGGGGAATAACGCCCACACAAAGTGAGTGGACCTGAGTGAGAACTCCTTGAGTCCTCAGGACATAACACCCTTCCCCCAGATGCGAACACGCATAGTCCTTGAGGTAGACGGGGGTTGTGTTGGCGCCGGAGCGGCGCAACTCGGGAACATTGTCTGACTGTTCGGTATCAGTCTGTGACGGTTGAGCTGGCATAGTGTCGCCAACACTCTCTCTGGACTGGCATCCTCGGAAACCACCGGGTTGGTTTCTGGAGTCAAACTCTCGTGGGTTGGATCCGGTTGATCAACTCTCTGGGCGCTGTTGTCCGAGTTTGGGCTGACCGGAATGACCGCTGGCGCAGACTGGTCACTGGGTGCGGTGTGGCTGGGTGGCGGATGGGACGGTTCCCTTCGACTGGAGACTCTGGATTCTTGTTTGCGAGGTTGCTGAGGCGCCTTCTGAGTTGGTCTATGTGTCTCCTCCAGACGCGACCATCCTCCAGCCTGACTCTATATGATCTCGGCCCGGTGACGGCAATGACCTCGCCCGGAATCCAAAGTGGGTCCCCAGCGAAATTCCTTGCGAATATCGGCTCCTGTAACATAAAATGTCTAACCCCGAAGTGGAAGCGAGGGGAGAGTCAGGGCAGTATTGTGGGTGCAGTCTATCTAATACAGTCCTCAGGCGCCGGCCCATCAGAAGTTCCGCTGGGGACTTATTGGTGACTGCACAGGGGTTGAGTGCTGGCTCATCAGGAACCGTGAGAGTTTGTGGTGCCAGTCATCTCTGCCAAACCTAGCGAGGGCCTCTTTGGTGGTCCTGACGGCCTTTCAGCCAACCCATTACTCGCAGGGTGAAATGGGGCTGTGAAAATGTGGCGAATGCCTAGGTTGGCTGCAAAACGGCTGAATTCTACTGATGCGAACTGTGGGCCATTATCGGAGACCAAGGAGTCGGGTAGTCCATGGGTAACGAACAGGCGCGTTAACACGTTGGTGATTGCTAGTGTGGTGGTCGTGGATAGCTGCGCCACGTCTATCCACTTGGAATAAGCGTCCATGACCACTAGGAACATCTTTCCATGCACGGGGCCGGCCAGATCGATATGGATTCTAGACCAAGGGGCGCTGGCGCTCCCATCTGGTAGGGGTGGCGATGGGGGAGCAGGATGGGATTCCTGGCAAATGCTGCAGGAACTTACCCAATTGACAATGTCCTCGTCTAGACCCGGCCACCACACGTAGCTGCGTGCTCACAATGCCGGGGTGTCCCTCGTGCAATGCTTCCAGGACTCGGGTACGCAGCGAGGTCGGGATGACCACTCGAGTGCCCCACAGTAGACAACCCTGCAAACTGGACAGCTCCTGCATGCGAGTCTTAAAGGGTGCGAATTTGTTATCAACATTGCCTCCCGGCCACCCCCTCCTCACCCAGTCGAGCACCTGGGCGAGCGTTTGGTCTGCCTTGGTTTTGGCGGCGATGTCAAGGGCGGTGATGGGCAGGTCCAACTGGGTGATTTCAAAAATGGCATTGACAGGAGCTGGGTCTTCAGCCGGAGCGGGTAAGGGGCAGCGACTGAGTGCGTCAGCGTGGGATAGAGTTTTGCCCGGGCGGTGGATAAGTTTGTATGAGTAGGCCGCTAGGAAAAGTGTCCACCTTGTCATCCGAGGGGAGAGGACTTGAGGTGTCTGTTTGTCGCCGGCCAGTAGGCCCAGGAGGGGCTTATGGTCGGTGACCAGTTCGAAGAAGTGGCCAAAAAGGAATTCGTGAAACTTTTTCACGGCTGCAACAGCTGCTAGGGCTTCCTTGTCTATTTGGCTGTAATTTCGCTCCATGGCCGAGAGCGTCCTGGAGAAAAAGGCGATGGGGGCCTCGGCGCCATTGGCGAGTCGGTGACTAAGGACTGCCCCAATTCCAAAAGGGGATGCGTCTGCTGCCAGTACTAAAGGAAGGTTGGGGTTGAATTGGATGAGCACTGCCTCTGACGTAAGTAGTGATTTGACGGCGTTAAACGCCTGGTCTTCTTTGTGCCCCCAGTGCCATGGTGACTTTTTGTCTAGTAATCTGTGTAGGGGTTCGGCTACTGAGGCTTTATGGGGCAAAAAGGATGCATAAAAGTTTAGGAGTCCCAAGAAAGCTTGTAGCTCCGTTTTGGAGGTCGGTGTGGGAGCTTCGTGGATCGCCCTGACCTTGGACTCCAGGGGTGAATGCCAGAGGCGTCAATTTTATAACCCAGAAAGTCCACCTGTCTAGTGGCAATGGCGCATTTTTCTTTTTTTTAACTTGAGGCCATGCTGTCTGAACCTCTCTAACACTGCTCGCACTCTCTGGAAGAGTTGGGGTCTGTCCCTGGCCGAGACCAAGATGTCGTCGAAGTAGGGTACTACACCAGGAGGCCCTGTAAAATCCGCTCCATGAGGGATTGAAAAATACCCGGGCAACACTTACGCCAAATTGGAGACGCTTGCATCGGAAGGCACCCCTGTGAGTGACGATGGTCTGAAGTTCCGCTGTTTGGTTATCAACAGGGAACTGTTGATATGCTTGAGACATGTCCAATTTAGCAAAAATACTGCCCGGTTCGAATGTGTGCAATAAGTGCTGAATGACGGGCACAGGGTAGGCGCTAACTTGTAAATATTTATTGATTGTTGTCTTGTAGTCCGAGCAAATTCTCAGGCTACCATCTTTTTGAGGGGTGTGACAATGGGCGTCTCCCACTTGGCGAAATCTGTTGGCTCAACGACCCCTTGTTTTAGTAGTTTATCCAATTCAGCGTCTAGTTTTGGTCGAATAGCAAATGGAACTCTACGTGGTTTTAATCTGATTGGGACTGCCTGGGGGTCAACGGTGAACGCAGATGGGGGTTCCATTATAACACCCCAGCTCCTCGCTGAACACATCTGCGTAGTCAGCGAATAAGGAGTCAGTGTCTGAGGTTGAGACAGCATGGACTCCTGTTAACCCTAGGCCGAGGTGGGAAACCAATCGAGCCCCAATAAGGTGGGTAGATTGCCGTTAACTACCACTAGAGGTAGGTGGCCTTTAAAAGCTCTAAAACTGACAAAGAACTTGCCTCTGCCGATCACGGAATGGCCTTCCCTGGTAGTCCTTCAGACCGAACTGGCATCTCTGAAGCCGGGTAGTAGATAGGCTGGGGTGGAGTCTCTTGAGGGTGTTCCACGAGATTATTGAGAGCGCTGACCCTGTGTCAACCTCCATGTGGCACGGTTTACCTTCTAGGGAAACGGAGAGAGAAATTTTACTAACAGAGTGGCAAGTCGCCTGGCAAGGCGGTGCGTGCGACAGTTTAATACTTGCCTCTGTGGTCCCGAGTGCGAGGACGGGGTCTTTGTGCAGCGCTTTGGGGGCTTGGCAGACTCTCGCAATGTGCCCCTCTTATGGCAGTTGTTGCAAACGGCTCCTTTAAACTTGCAGGTGGCCCTTTGATGTGATCCCCACAGGCTAGGCACAGGGTGATGTGCTTGGGTGGACCGGTGTATTCTTGTTTGGCCCCTACCTGCGACCGTTTGTCATTGGTGAGGCGATGGACATCGTTCTCATCGTTGTGGCCTTCCTCCGCTTCCACCTCTTCGGAATGGACTGGGAACGCTGCTAGCTTGGCGCTTGGGCCCTGAATTTCGGTGGCTGAGTTCGTTGCTAGCTCGGCTGCTAGGGCCTCCTCTACCGCTTGCGCGAGGTTGAGGTCTTTTTAGCTAGCAGTCGCCTCTGTAGGTTGAGATCCTTGACCCCACAAACCAATTGATCGAGGAGCATGTCCTCCAGGTATGTTCCAAACCCGCAGTGCAGGGCTGCTGTTCTGAGGGCGGCCATATATTGGTTGATGGTCTCCTTACTTGATTGCTTCCTCATTCGGAACGTGAACCTCCTGGCGATTTGTGAAGGCATGGGAGCGTAGTGGTTTGTGAGGATCTCAAGCAACTCGGACCACGGAACGTTTTTAATTCTCTCGGCGCCACGAGTGCTGCAGCGGTATCGTAACGGTGGCTCCGCAGTAGATTAGGAAATAGGATTTTTCCGATGCTCTCCCGCATCCGACAGGCCGACCGCATCGATGTAATGATTGAAACGGTTCTTATACGATTCCCACTTCTCTTCGTCTGGTTTAAACGCCGGGAATACTGGATTGGAACTCATGGTGCTGGAACAGCTGGGCTACCTGCGGGAGAAATCTCTCTGGGACTACGAACGCTCGTGAGTTACTAGTGATATCAGCTCTGGAGAGGTTTTTTTGCTACCCTCTCTTTCTCTCTCTCTGGGTTACCACATTGGCTGCTAGCCGTTGGAGGTGTCTTGATTCGCGCCAAAAAAAAGTGGGCGTTAGTGACTCTCTACAGCGCTGTGCTGTGATTCCTACTGGCTCGAAATTCAAATGACACCCGTTTGAATTTCGCGCCAAATGCAGAGCGGCTGCGGCTCGCAGCGCTTCACTTTCCCCGTAGCGAGGCTAACAAGCGGCTACAGACGCTTCTAACTATTTGACTCAGACCGCTTTCTCTGGCTGCGGATCTGCGTTTCCTCTTTTTGATCGCTCGTTTCGCTAGCTGACCGCTCTCTCTGGCTGCGGATCAGCGTTTCCCTTGTCGCCAGCCGATCGCTCTCTCTGGGCTGTAGATCGGTGGCTAGTGACTCAGCGGTTGCAAGGTGCTTCTGGTAGCCATCCCATCCTCGTCGCCAGTGTTAAGTTTGAGCAATGAGAGGCTGAACCAGAGCATGAGTGCAACAGTACTTTATTTTACAAATAAAGGGCTGACCGTGCTTGCCAAGCCTGGAACTGGCTCGCAGCAATCAGCAGCCAGTTGGACCCCGCAGCCTGCTTTTATAGCTGGCTGCTGGGGAGAACCGACCAATGGGAATGGGGGAATAACGCCCACACAAAGTGAGTGGACCTGAGTGAGAACTCCTTGAGTCCTCAGGACATAACAGTAACCTTACAATAACCCTACCTTAGGGCTGACATCAATCTTGCAAGTCTGGAAGCCCTTTCCCCCTCACTTGCCTTTGTTTTCTAGACCAGCAATCGCCAACTGGTGGGCCGCAAGAAAATTTTGGTGGGCCACAGAGAAATCTCCCAAAGCAATTAATCCAGGCCATGCAGAAACACAAGGCTGCTCAGCCCACATGGCCCGCAGGAATGCTCCCGCCCACTCAATCCTTACCTGGCAAACTTGCCCGCTAAAATTGCTATTTTTCCTTTTTCCAACCATCATCTGTTCTGCTGTGCCAGGAGATTTAGATTAGCTAGGAAGCAGGAAATGGTTAGATTTCTTGCTTTCTAGCTAGTCTTTAGATCTTCGGCTCTGCTTTTAAGCGTAGCCGAACCTCCCTTAGGACTGAAGGTTCTATTATTCAGTGCAGACTCACAGCAAGCAAATGTGAGAGACTGAGCTAGCCAATGGCAGATAGATAGACACTGAATGATTCTGTGAGCAACTCAATCTGCCTGCTTTGCCTGATTTTGGGTAAAAATTGCTTTTTTATAAAAAAACACCCAATATTTACATACATGGTGTGTTGGGAGTTAATTTTATGAGTTTGCTTGCAAGCAAAATTTATGTGACAAATTACTAGCCAATGGCAGATAGATAGTTTTCTGAATGAATCTGCCTTCCTGCTTTGCCTGATTTTGGGTAAAAGTTGCTCTTTTTAATAAAAAATTCAATATTTATATAAATATTTAAAATATTTACATACAAGCCATGCCCAGCCAGTCACATGACCAAGCCACACCCACAAATTAGGCCACACCCACAGAACCGGTTAGTGGTCCCTGGGATCTAAAATTATGAGTTTGGTGGTCCCTGAGGTCCAAAAGGTTGGCGACCCTGTTCTAGACTAGGGAGGGTTCCTCCTTTAGACTCAGGTTTCTCTTATCAGACTATTATCTAGTCTGTGGCTCTTCTTCCTGTCTCCCAAGGTTATTCTCACATCTCACTGCAGAGTCCTAGAGACAGGAGAGAGTTTGAAGGCAACAGTCTTAGCACAGCTGGTACCCCCTCATATTGGAGTGATGTCTTGCAGGACAGATTATTGCATGACTGATTTAGATTTTGTTCCCGATTCATGCTATACTGGAGAAACAAAATAAAGTAGTAGATTCAAAACTAAATTAGATTCATCTACAGTTCAGGGTGCTGGTATAAACTTATGAAGAAGTTCAGAACTTATGAAGGAATGGCATCTTTCCATAACTTCTTACTTTATCCCAAAATCATATAGGATGCCCTTCTTTGAATGCTCCCCTCCGATTGAGTTATAGTGAATAGCACTCAAGGAAGAACCCTGTGCATGGAGGAAACCAAGTTTTCAAACTTGGCAACTTTAAGATGTGTGGACAGCTCTCAGAAGTCCTCAGTCAGCATAGGGAATTCTGAAAGCCAAATTCTGCACATCTTAAGGTTGCAAAGTTTGAAAAATGCTGATCTAAAATGTTGATAGTCAGTCTAAATTAGCAATATGCACTATATTTATCTGAGAATTTCACCTGAAATGTCCTGGATTATCCATTTATTTCCTGAAGCTTTTGCTAGGGCAAAACTTTGGATTCCATTTTCTGAAAACAGATATCTTTCTCTGATGTTAAAGGACTACAGGATTTCACCAACATTAAACTAATTTCCTGGAAGAATATTCTGATTTTTTTGTTTTGTTTTGCTCTGAATAAAGATCAAGCTTTGTGGAAATTGTGCTTCTTATGCCATTTATGCATTATGGGATAATGATAACTCAACTGAATTCTAAATATTATTTTATTAATTTGTGCCCTGAAATTTTTCGCTTGTTTATATCTGCTGCACCGGGTTAGGATATGACAAAAACACCTTTAAGCAACCACACTTCGATCTGATTGATTTTTTTAAAAAATTGCAGAGCAAGAAAACGATGATTAAAAAAAACAAACAACTAACAGTATCTCTTCTTCCATCCAGTGTCAATGGGAATGAATTTATGGTGTTCTTAGCAAGGCTCTTGACTGAACACCATACAAAGGAAATCAGAATATGTTTCAAGAAATTATGTGCATACTGTATCTGGATTTAGTGTTGCATATTATATAACAATGCACTATGATAGCTAGCTCCTTACATCAAAACAGAAACAAAAGTATTTTACGAAGCCAATTATAGTAGGGACTTCACCATTATGTATTATTAAAAGAGTATAGCAAAACCTGCGTTTTTACCAACCAGAACTGCATTTAATATTTTTTCGGTTTCATATTTTGACAGACTAGTAATTTGAGATATATATTCTCCTTTTATCTCAGACATGTTCAGTAGCATGCCTTTTGCTAACTGTTGTTTTAGTAGCTTTCTCACCCGCCTTCTGTTTTTGTTTTCCTGTTTCCCCCCAGAAAGATTATCCAATCCAGTCAGGGATCACATAGTCAGAAGGGTGATCTTACAAGTCTCTTACTCACTTGCCTTCCCAAAATATGATCTCCTTTCCTCCCCCAATAATTTCCTATAAATGGTGCTGTCAAGGCTCTGACAAACCACCCCCATTCAAATCATAAGTCTCCAGCTGCATCTCTCAGAGTAAAAAAAAAAATGATTAGTTGACAGGTAAATTTGTGCGTATGCCTACGCATATCACATTAGCTAATAAATATGTCTCAAAGGTGCTTTTTCAAAAGGCAACTGGACTGTTTTTTCCTTGAGGAAGGAGAAGACATTTCATTTCTCATCCGAGAAGCTTCATCAGTGCTGAAGGATAATCATAATAACGATACCAATAAAAGAAGATAGTAGAAACGATGAAAAGGGTAATAGTAACTTCAGCCATGCTACATGGGTAGATAGGACTGTGAGAATTAGGTGTTCAGCAGAATGGCAGCACAAGGGAAAAAAACCAACTCTGTGTCTAGTTGTTTTGGAATGCAGTGCCCTGTAGCAGTGTCCTGATGGGAGGAGTTGAAACAGTTTATGTCCAGGTTGTGAGGGGTCTGAAGATATATTTTTCAGCTCTCTTTTTGATCCATGCAACATGTGGGTCCTTGTAATTGTTTTTTCTGCTCTCTACTTTCTGCTTTCTGTCCTACCTATCTGTTGAAGTCTGTACCTGCCCTGTTTGGTTGCTGTACCAAGCCAGACAGTTATAGAAGTACAAATAAAACAAAAAAAGGAAGATGCCCTAAAGAACAAAATGAAGCAACAAACGCATGCTTATTAACATTGGATTTCAAGGAGGCTTTCCATATAAGCAGTTTAGTGTTATCCAATCATCACTATGGCAATACATCATTAATGAAGGCTTTCTATCACCATAGCAATGGTAGAGTGAGGCTATAGATCATTACTATGGCAATACTTGTATATGAAGTTAATTTCCCCTCACTCCTTGCTCATTGAGACTGCTGATTACAAAAAAAGAAAGAAAGAAAGAAAGAAATCTAGGAGCTGGGAGAACGGAAATATGGAAAACTACAATTTGTGCAGCTCACATACTATTATTTATTTATTTAGAAGACTTTCAATATCTATATAAATATCTCAGGAAACTTGAACCTAAAGGATATTTATGATAAATTAAATAACTGAAGTTATTCAGACCATAGAGGTTTTTTTGTCTTATATATCTCTAATGCTTATTCCATATACCTCTATTCATCTAAAAGTTCTGAGTCAGTGCATTCCACTGTATTAGTTTCATCATAAGATTCATTGGATTCAAGTATGCACTGCTCTCTTATATACGATAAAAGCAGGGGTGGGATTCAAAATTTTTAGCAACTGGTTCTGTGGGCGTGGCTTAGGTGTTGGGCATGGCTTGGTGGTCATGTGACTGGGTGGACATGGCTTGGTGGTCATGTTATTGGCTGAGTGTGGCCAACTCAATCTTACTCACATCGAGGTGCGCATCTCCTTGCCCGGCCTCTCATGACTGTGGGGATGCTGCAATAGTTGTAAGTGTGAAAAATGGTCATAAGTCACTTTTTTCAGTGCCATTGTAACTTTGAATGATCACTCCACACAAGCAAAGTACCACCGAAGGAGGGGAAAAATACTCCAGAGACGTTCCTGAGACAGGAAGTCTAGTCCTGCCAAGAATGTAATAAAGGTTAACGGAGAGGCAGTTTCTGTAAGCAAGACCAGAATGTTTCCTTCCTGCCTTCCTTACAGGATTAGGCCAGTAATTTCTTCTAACAACCGGTTCTCCGAACTGCTTAGAATGTTAACAACCGGTTCTAGCAAATAGGTGCGAACTGGTAGAATCCCACCCCTGGATTAAAGTTGTTATGTGGCTCATAATAGATGACTTTCATTCCGGGCAGTAGAGCTCAGAGCCTCAGTGGGATGAACAAGACCCTTCACCAACACATTATAACAACCCATTCACTGTATAGCCCTAGGAAGTACATGGTTACAGAATAAAACAATCAAATTAATTGGAAAATGAGCTTTATGAATAACAGAAAAGTCTGTTACTCCAGTTCTTGCAAAGGGGATACCAAACTCATAGCCCAATTTCAGCTTGGAAAAGCTCCAGCGGGTGATCTTTGACCACCAGAATTAAGAAAAGTAAATGTAGAATGATGAAGAGTAATGTTGGCTAATCTTTTTATTTGTACTGATCAGACTGTGTAATATCCCCTGGGATCAGAGTCTAGTCATTGTAGTTTTGATCTATAAAAAACGGAAACGCTTTGATCTAGCCAATTACAGACCAACCAGTCCACTTAGAATTATTAACAAGCTGTGCATAAGCCATCTCTAGGAAACACTATTAGAATGGATCGAGCAGGACAGAATATTAAGAATGAGCTTAGTTTTCATTCAGGAAAGTCCACGGAGGGTCAGGCAGTAGTTCTCCACATCTGGTTGAGCAATGAATGTACTCCTCGACTTAGGACAACAAATGAGCCCAACATTTCTGTTGCTAAGTGAGACATTTGTTAAGTGCGTTTTGCCCCGTTTTATGACCTGTCTTGCTACAGTTGTTAAACAAATCACTGTAGTTGTTGAATGTCCAGATCACCATGTTTCCTCCACTTTTCGGCAACTCCACTATGAAATCCATTGAGATCTCCTCTCATGGCCTCATTGGCTCCACTACCATCTGTAGCAGTCCGGGGGATTTTCCCGGTCATTTTTTTCATTGTGGTATAGATGGTGCAACTCTTCACATAACTGTCCACATCTTTCTTTATGCTAGGCCACCAGAATTGTCTCCGAGTTAAGTGTAAAGTCTTTAAGAACTTGAAATGGCCTGCTGGTTTGGCGTTGTGGCTCCTCTGAAGGACTAGAGTGTGTAGGGATTCTGGGACATAGAGTTTTGTCCCTTTCCACACTAGGTCATCTCTTTTTGTAACTACCAGAAATTGCCAGAAACTGACTTTGAGTTAGTAACACAGTTGTTAAGTGAATCTGGCTTCCCCATTGACTTTGCTTGCCAGAAGGTCTCCAAAGGTGATCACATGACATTGGGATTGCAACTGTCATAAATGTGAGTCAGTTGCAAGTGTCTGAATTTTGATCGCATGACCATGGGGTACTGCAATAATCACAAGTATGAAAAATGGTCATAAGTCACGTTTTTCAGTGCCGTTGTGACTTCAAACAGTCATTAATGAAAATTGTTGTAAGTCAAAGACTATCTGTATCTGGTCCTTTTAAAATGTTCCTTGGTTGGCTTCAAAGGAATTTCTGTCTCTGTAGCTCTGTAACTTTGGAATAAACTTATCTCTTGTTCATCTGTAATCAACAATTTGGGCTGTCAAACTCAAGGCCCACAGGCCAGATCCAGCCTGTGAAGTGGTTAGATCTGGCCCGTGGGGCTGTCCTGGAATCAGTGAAGGATTGGCCACAGCATCTCAGCCCCAGGCCTGCCGGGCATTGATCTACAATTTGATGGCGGCCAACTGGTGAGATTGGCCTTGAGTTTGATACCCCTGTTCTAATCCATTTCAGTCATAGACACTCGACAGGTGATTCATTTTCTCTCTCACCTCAGCCTCCCTCACCATGGTGGTTACTGTGTAGGAAAATAGGAAGCCCGCCCTTTATATCCCATCTTAAGGTCCTCTACAAAAAAAGCACAGGATATAAACCAAAGAAACAAATGCTTGTCTGTGTACATTGGATGTGTTATTTCTTTGAGATGTTCTCTTATGTTCTTGCATGGGCCCATGATAAAGATGTTCTAAGCAAAGATTCTGTTTTGGTCTTCTCAAGGTCCTTGGGTAGATTAGCAAGCTGGTTCTTATCTGTGTTTTTCCGCCAGTTTAAGTCTTGGCAATAAGCCCAGAATCCAAGGGCAGCAGCAGCAGCAGCAGAGGCTTGTTAGATCTTTGAAAATCTGGGTGAGAGAAATTTGCAAAGAAGCCATCATTTCTCATGTTTATTAGCATGGAAGGAAGGATTGTAGTACTGAATGAAAGTAGTATTCTGTAGAGATCCTTGGGGCTTGGCAGCCCATCTGCAGACATTAAATCCACTTGAGAAATTGGGATACGTAGCCAGAGGCTCAAAGAGATGGCTAATCTCTTAAAAGTGTCCCATTTGGGGGATATTTGTAGCATTGTTTTGAATAACGAGCAGTTTGGTTGATTGTAAAATATAACATGATTCTGCCTGGTTTAGCACATCTGACAAGTTTTCATTCATCCTGCAAGAGAGTTTTTGCTTTCCAAAGTCTGGACACAACATAGTCTAGAAAACTACGCTTCATTCAGAGGCAGTATTCAGCAGGTTCTGACCAGTTCTGGAGAACCAGTAGTGGAAATTTTAAGTAGTTCAGAGAATCGGCAAATACCACCTCTGACTGGGGATTTTACAGTATCCTTCCCCTGCCATGCCCACCAAGCCACGCCCACAGAACCGGTAGTACATTTTTTTGAATCCCACCACTGGCTTCATTGCAATACACACTGTCGCCAATTCCAAGCTATTGCTTTGAGTCAGCTCTGGGATTCCCCAGGTGATGTCACATAAATATGTCTTTAATATTTATTTATTTTGGAAAATTTATACAGCCGCCTACTCACAGCGACTCTAGGTGGCTTACAGAAAATAAAAACACAATGTAGAAAGAATAAAAATAATAAAATAACCCTCCACCCCTAACAGTACTCAGTCCATTGTACTCAATCTTGTAATACCCAGTTCAAACAAAGTCTCAAAGTCCATAAAGTGGCATACAGCCTTTTCCTTTTCCCAAATGTTCTTGAACTAAGTGGGATGAGATGCTGTTTCACTGTGGTTGCTCCTCTTCTACTTGCTACAAACTCTGCCCTGAAGCCGTGTTGTTTTTGAGCATTCCAGTTGAGCTTCCAAGCTGAGTTCCAGGCATGTATCCCATCAGGATTTGCTCCTTACTGTAGCTTGCAGTCCAGGATTTGCTGCTTACTGTAGCTTGCCATTGTGATGAAACTAAACTGGAAACTAAAATATATGAAGAATGATTGCAGGATTTCGATTTGGCTAGTCTAGAGAAAAGAAGGACTAGGGCTGACATGATAGCAGTATTCCAGTAATTGACAGGTTGACACAAAGGGGAGGGGGATCAAACTATTCTCCAAAGCACCTATAGGCAGGATAGGAAACAATGAATGGAAACTAATCAAGGAGAGAAGCAACCTGGAACTAAGGAGAAACTTCTTAACAGTGAGGACCATTAACCAGTGGAAGAGCTTGATTTCAGAAGTTGTAGGTGGACATAGAATAACAGAGTTGTAAGGTACCTTGGAGGTCATCTAGTCCAGGGGTCTCCAACCTTTTGGACTTCAGGGAGCACCAAACTCGTAATTTTAAACCCCAGGGACCACTAACTGGTTCTGTGGTATGGCCAAACTTGTGGGTGTAGCTTGGTGGCCATGTGACTGGCTGGGCAAGGCTTGTATGTAAATATTATAAATATTTATATAAATATTGAATTTTTTATAACAAAAAGAGCAACTTTTACCCAAAATCATGCAAATCAGGCAGGCAGATTGAGTTGCTCACAGAATCATTCAGTGATCTATCTATCTGCCATTGGCTAGTTCAGTCTCTCAAATTTGCTTCCCGTGAGTCTGCACTGAATAATAGAACCTTCAGTCCTAAGGGAGGTTCGGCTATGCTTAAAAGCAGAGCCAAAGATCTAAAGACTATCTAGAAAGCAAGAAATCCAACCATTTCCTGCTTCCTAGCTAATCTAAATCTCCTGGCACAGCAGAACAGCTGATGGTTGGAAGAAGGAAAAATAGCAATTTTAGCTGACAAGTTTGCTGGGTAAGGAGTAAGTGGGTGGGGAGGGTACCTGCAGGCCATGTGGGCGGCAGCCTTGTGTTTCTGTGCAGCCTGGATTAATTGCTTTGGGGGGGGTGCTCTGGGGGTAAGATTTCTCTGAGGTCCACCAAAATTTTCTCGTGGCCCACACCAGTTGGCAATCACTGATCTTGTCCAATCCCCTGCTTGAGCAAGAGAGTCTATTTAAAATATTATCCTCTACCTAGGATTGAACTCACAGCCTCCTGATTGTGAGGTGAGAGCTCCACTGCTAGGCCACTGCACTGGACCTCATTCTTCATCAATGCTTCATCATTGGAGGTTTTAAAGAAGAGACTTGGACAGTCACTTGTCTGAAGTGGTTTAGGTCTCCTGCTTGAGCACGGGGTTGGACTAGAAGACTCCAAGGTTCCTTCCAGCTCTATTCTGATTGAAATAATTGGTTAAAACAGAAGGGAAAGTAAAGAGGTGGTCTAGCTTGGGTCACTTCTTAGGAGGAAGCAGTGGAGCCTAGACTACTGAAGCCTTTATATCTGCCTGTTCCCAAGAGAATGCAGTTAGTCTGGTGAGACTCTTGTCAATTGGTGATCAACTATGATGAAAGTACTTTGGCCTATTCATGGAGTTGTTTTGGTTCCTTGCACTCATATACTCTGTCTTGGCATTTGCTTTTGTATACACTAAGTGTCTGGATGGGGTGAGGCTGCCTCTGGATTTCAGCATGTCCTTGAAAATGCCAGGGTGTGGCTCAATTAGCCTGGCAGCTGGAATGCCAGCATGGATACCTCTGAGTAAATGAATGCAGGCATGAGCCAATCTCTCAGGTTTCTAGGGCTGTAAACTTTTACAACCCTTTGAGGCAAAAAAAACACCATGAGCTGGGCTGAGCCTTGGGGAAGTGGGGTGGGAAGCATTCCTGCCTGGCTTCAGCTGCTTTTGAAAAGAACATAGATAGAATAACAGACCTGGAAGGGACCTTGGAAGTCATCTAGTCCAACATAAAGTTATCCATTACGATGTCCTACCTGTCAGTGACTACTTCAGCTTCAACTTCAGCAACACACGAGAGCACACAATAGATACAAACTCAGGGTAAACTGCACAAAACTCGATTGCAGCAAATACGTCTTCAGCACCAGAGTGGTCAATGCCTGGAACTCACTACTTGACTCTGTGATTTCTTCCTAAAACCCCCAAAACTTTAACCTCATGTTGTCTACTGTTGACCTCACCCCATTCCTAAGAGGTCTGTAAAGGGCATGCATAAGTGCACCAACATGCCTACTGTCCCTGTCTTAATGTTTCCTTTTATTCGTATCTATTTTATGTATTAATAATCATGTTTATACTTATATATATTATCAAATGCATGCTTGACAAAATAAATAAATTAAAAAAAACCTCTTTGCTTGATCAGGAGACCCAACAAATGGCTGTTCAGTCTCTTCTTAAAAGCCTCCAATGATGCAACACCCATAACTTCTGAAGGCAAACCATTCCACTGGTTGATTGTTCCCACTGTTAAGAAATTTCTCCGTAGTTCTAGGGGGCTTCTCTTCTTGATTAGTTTCCATCCATTTGTTTCTTGTCTTGCCTTCAGGTGCTTTGGAGAATAGATTGGCTTCCTCTTCTTTGTGAAAGCCTTCAAATATTGGAACATGTCTATCATGTCAGGAACATGTCAGGAACACTGCTATCATGTCATCATCCCTAGCCCTTTTCATTTAATTAGACATAACCAGTTCCTGCAACAGTTCCCCATATATTTTAGCCTCTAATCCTCCCAATCATCCTTATTGCTCTTCTCTGCACTCTTTACAGAGTCTCAACATCTGTTTTTTTATATTATGGTGACCAAAACTGGACACAGTATTCCAACTGTGGTCTTAACAAAGGCTTTGTAAATACTTCACATGATCTTTTTTATTTTATTTTTTATTTATTTTTATTTGTCAATTGCTTACAAGATAATAGGTATAAGTAAAAACATAGTTATGAAATTATGGATACATATAAGAAAAATAAAAAAAATATATAAAAGAAACAATAGGACAGGGACGGTAGGCACGTTGGTGCGCTTATGCACGCACCCTACAGACCTCTTAGGAAAGGGGTGATGTCAATAGTAGACAGCCTAAGGTTAAAGTTTTTGGGGTTTGGGGAAGAAACCACAGAGTTAGGTAGAGTATTCCAGACATTGACCACTCTGTTGCTGAAGTCGTATTTCCTGCAATCAAGTTTGATGCGGTTAACCTTGAGTTTGTATCTATTGTCTGCTCTTGTATTGTTATGGTTGAAGCTGAAGTATTCATTAACAGGTAGTACATTGCAATGTATGATTTTATAACTATACTTAGATCGGACTGAAGGCGGCATAGTTCTAGGTTTCTAGATCTAGAATTTCGAGTCTGGTGGCATAAGGTATTCTGCAATGAGTAGAGGAGTGGAGAACTCTTCTTGTGAAATATTTCTGGACTTTCTCAACTGTGTTAATATCAGATATGTAATGTGGGTTCCAGACTGTTGAGCTGTATTCAAGTATTGGTCTAGCAAATGTTTTGTATGCTCTAGTTATTAGGTTAACAACTCTTAACACCTTTTTGGCTATGTAGTTACAGTGGGCTCTAGCAGTTAGGTCATTTGAGGTAAGTACTCCAAGATCCTTGACAGAGTTTGGATCATCAACAAGGTCTTGACTATTCAGCCTGTATTTTATTTTCTGATTTTTTTTGCCAATATGTAGGACAGAACATTTATTTGTTGATTTTTGAAGTTGCCATTTGTTTGACCATTCTGATACATAGTCAAGGTCTTTTTGAATGGTAGCAGTATTGTCTGTGGTGTTGAATAGCTTTACATCATCAGTGAAGAGAACGCAGTTGTTCTTGATATGATCACAGAGGTCATTTATGTAGAGTATGAAAAGAGTTGGTCCTAGAACACTGCCTTGGGGGACACCACTGTTGGCAGGTACAGAATTTGATAGGACGCTCCCAATTTTGACCATTTGTAGTTTGTTTGACAGGAATGCTTCTATCTAGTAATGCAGGTGTCCAGAGATACCGTAATATTTTAGTTTTAGGAGTAGTTTGTCAAGTACCATTGAATCAAAGGCTTTACAGAAGTCTATGTAGATTGCGTCTATTGCTTTGCCCTGATTGAGTTGTGTAGTCCATATGTTTTTTCAGTGTAAGAGTTGCAGATTACATGATAGTTTTTTCCTAAAACCAAATTGTTTATTAAAGAGTAGGTTGTTTGTTTCTAAGTGGAGGATGATGGATTGGTTAATAATTGATTCCATGATTTTACAGGTGACGCAGCATAAAGAGATTGGTCTGTAATTTTCAACTAGGCTGGGGTCTCCCTTTTTGAAGATGGGGATGATCGTGGCTTGTGACCATAGTTATGGCAAGAAACTGATCCTGAAAGATTTTTCAAAGATTATGCTTAGAGGTTCTACTATGGCAGTGGGTAGCTTTTTAAAGAAATAGGCACATATTCACATGCAGTCTTTACCATTAGGTCCTTTCAGGGGTGTGATGGACCTTGAGTCTTTTAGTTTGTTGTTTACAAAATTGTAGAAAGTGTGGGTGGAATTGGTGCATAGAAGGTTTTCTTCTTGTTTAATGTGATAATTGGTGCATTCAGATTTTATCTGGTGGCATAAATCTTCTTTCTATCAGTTGATTAATGCAGCCTAGAAGAGCAGACAGCAACCATTCCCTCACACATCTGAAGTGTTTTTGGGGTGACCTTGTAGCAAGGAAAGAAGAATACCCATTTTTTGCATTGACTGAATACAGGAGGTAAACAGTGTGATAGCATTGGTTTGAGATCAGCTGAGAAGAATCTGTGAACAGGGAATTTGACATATTATTTCTGAGATTATTTATCTCTTGGTCTTTAGGATTGATTTTCCTTCAGAGGTAGAAAAACATTTTCTACCACCTGACCAGACAAGATACATTTCCTACCTTTTCTTTCAACTAAGCAAAAGGCTCAAATTGTTTACTTACAATAAAAGGGCCTTCTGGACTTACTAATATATAAGCTGATTTTCGGATTAAATCTTCAATCCATAGTTGCCTTAAGGTTTTCTATATGCTCGTAGGACTCCTCTTCAGCCTCTTTCCTATTGGGATTAGGAAAAAAAGAATGAATATGGAATTCAGTCTAAAAGGAAAAACAATGATGATAAAATGGCCAATTGAGAAAACTTTGGAATGATAAAGCAATGTGGGAGTAGGGACATGCCCCCCACCAAAAAGAAAAGAAAAGCTAGAAGAGGTAAATACAATTAGTCTTGACGTATAGCTACATTTATACTTGCAGTTGTACATTAAATCGCCACCTGACCAGACATGAATTTATGACTCTTGTTACAATGGATGTTAAATGAGTTGCTACAGTCATAGAGTGATTCAAATGCTTGTTAAGTGAATTGTAAGTCTGAACCCAGATTATCCAATGGATGATTTTTGCCAGAGAAAAATGGAAAATGGCAAATATGTCACCAAATATGATAGTGTGATTTCAGGAGGTTGCTACCAGTCAAAAATGCGAGCCAGTTGCCAAATTACTGAAATACAATCATGTCTCCAGGTGTGTGTGTGTGCGTGCAGCAGTCGTAACCTTGAGGACTTTTTTTTTGAGACAATTTTAATTTCAAACAATCATTGAATGATTAGTTGTACAGCAAGGACGCCCTGTAAGAAGGTTTGCTGTCATCGTGTAGTAAATAAAATAAATACACATATTCTAAGAAGTGCCAGTATTTCATAAGCGGAAGCATTAAATGTCAACATTTTTGTCCTTTGAAGTCACCTATAAATTTGACCCTGGAGCTATTATATAATGGAGAAAGGACTTGGCAATGAATCAATCCAGGCAGGGTCCCAGCTGTTCTAAAACTTCCATCAGCAGAAGAGAGTAAAAGCTTTCCTTTACAGAAGAGAGTAAAAGCTTTCCTTTAAACAGGAACGGTCAAAGACGAAAGATGATTTGCTTGAGGCTGAATCCCTTTTGAAACAGGAAGCAGAAATTATGATTTTACAAGTTTTTCCAGATGGCCTTGATGATTTCCACCGCCACCCCCACATCTCAATTGCTTTGAGAACTCCGCTTTAAATCCAGTCTAAGGAGATTAAGTTTAATGATGACAACAGATGCTGTATTCTCACCTAGCTCACATAGTTTTAGGCTACTAAGACAACATTGGAAGCTCAGTCATAGGTAAAACAAGCTCCTTGTCACATATGGTGTCTGTTTCGCACTGCTTAGCTTGGAGACAACAGTGGGGATGAGTCACATGGTTCCAAGATTCTGGAATGGGGAATTAAAAAGCTTGGCAGAAGTTAACAGTTAGTAGAAGAACAATTTGTCTTATGTTGCCAAGCTAGAAAGATATAGATTATCACTTTAAATATGCAGTGATGTTGCTATCAGACTCAGGAGGGAGTTAAGGTTCCTTATGGTACATGAATCCTAGTGTTGGAGAACATGTTACTGTATTGTTTTGTAGTGAAGTTGCTATCACCGAATCTACAATCATCCCTCTTCTCTCGTCTCCAAAACACAGTTATATCTAACTCAGAAAAAATGCGTTCAGATGCTGAAATTTAAATTCCTATACTTTTTGCATATCCCACTGTTGACAAGTCTAAGAAAATCAGCTATAAAACAGATATATTGGTCAATTTTTGATTTCCAATTGTTATGAAAACAAATTTTCATTGTGGCAATTTTGCTCAGGGAACCTCTGAGATAATGACAAAGTTTCCAAGTTAAAGAAGTCCTACAGGAATTGGAAGACTCTGTCAAGGACCAGATTTCAAGAAGAATCTTTGGACATGCTGCACATCTCAGTTATGTGCAGGTACCTTCTCCTGGGACCCACAGTTCTTTTCCTGCAGAGAACCTCCCAAAGTAGCTTCCATCTACTCCTTTTCAGTTAAAGTTAGAAGAATCCCCTGCTTTGGTCTCTTCAGAAAAGCTTTTGATAACAGAAACAGCAATATGATATTGTGCTAGAATGATCAGCATAAGACTGACACCAAAATGCTTGAGAATCCCAAAAGATGCCTGTGCCTCAAGATTTTATTCGTTTATTATTTGACATATTTATAGAATGCTCCCTATACAAGCACTTCTGCAAGCAGCACAATGCAACAATAACATCAGTCAAAGCCCCACGAAACCATATTTATTAAACCAGTGGAAGAAAGAGGAAAGTAAAAAGTAAAAAGCAAAAATAAAATGTTTGCATTCTGATGTGCTTCTGAGTCACCCAACTCATCTGTAACCTTCCTGGGCTTTTATACTTTTGAGAGGCTAGGAGCAGAAATGATCATAGGGTGATCGATGGATGGTGTGTCCATGTCTCACTATTTAGCAGGATTATTCCTTCTCTTGTGATGCGTGGAGTGCATGTTTGTTAAGGTAGATTCAGAGTCTGGATGCCTTTAGGCACAGTGGTTTTGATGGGCCATTTTCCTCACTGGTTTCGCTTCTTTGAAGATCACTGCTGAATGTTCATTAGAGGTTTCTTCCCAGTTCTCATCTATGAGAAGAAGAAGAAGAAGAAGAAGAAGAAGAAGAAGAAGAAGAAGAAGAAGAAGAAGAAGAAGAAGAAGAAGAAGAAGAAGAAGAAGAAGAAGAAGAAGAAGAAAGCAAAGCTGCAGCCATCATCAGATTCAGATTTGTTTCCTTCTGTTTTCCAGAGTAGATGACAGAAGGAGCTGAATTTCATAGATGCTGGAAACACTCAAGGACAAGATATCCACTTCTTTTCTCTTCTGCGCTCTATCTGTTCCTTTAATTATGTCACTTTTCTGCAGAAGATAACAAAGGTGGCGGACCCAATGAAACATCCTTAAAGCATCAAAAAAAAAAAAAAAAAACCAACTTAAGAAAACTAAAAAAAGAGAGAACCCAATAAAGTCACTGAAAACAGTCAAACTCAAAGCAAGTTGTAATAACTTTCATTTGTTCCTTCATCTTTTTCTTCCAACTGTTTAGCTTTATGGAGATATTTTTGCAGCTGATTATTTGCACTAATTTATTCTCCCACCTCATTCGTTATTCATTGTTTACCCACTCATTTGCTCCTTTTAGAAATCAGCAGCTTTCTTTGGCCCCGGGGTTTATTTAATTTTTTTTTCTTTCGCCCTGCCTGAGAATCATAAGAAGCATGGCCAATGACATCATAAAATTACTGGAGAAAGTTGGGCTGAGATTTTCAGCTCGTGTGATTTCTCTCTTGTCTATTTTATCTAGTTTTTTAGGAGGCAGAATGCTAAAAGGACCCAAACTTTAAATTAATTTTAGGCTTAAAGACACTTAAATTGTTAGGCACCAGGCTTGAAAGCAGGAGATCATGGGTTCAAGGCCCTCCTTAACCAGGAACTTTTGGGCTAGTGACTCTCAGCCCAACTTGTGGGGAAAACAACAGGAGGAAAGTGTGTTGGTTATGCTCACTGCCTTCAATTACTTGTAAAAATAATGAAGGCAGACACAAACAAAACGCCTACTTCACAGTTTAACCCTGTGATAAATTTAGATAATTCTTAAAATAAAGATGCAAATGATTAATATATATGAATATTGCTGCAAAGAAAAGGGTCTATAAAAGAAGGCAGCAGTGTTTAACCCTTTCCACTAGCAGTGGTTAGAAAGTTGGATTAGGAACTGGGAAACTCATATCTAACTTCCCATCCAGCTGTGAAATCACTGTCATTCTCTCTATCATCCTGATTTATCTCACAAAACACAAAGGATAAAAAACAATTAGTTAGGCTGTACTGAGTTTCTGAAATACAGGAAAGAGATAGATGTAAAAACAAACAAACAAACAAATAAATAATAAATAACAGAATTATCTGTGATGTGAAAAGCAAAGGAGAAATATGTCTGATCACAGTCTTCAGCTTCTAGCCATTAATAAATTGCATTTGCATGGTGGCACAGTGGTTAGAGTGCAGTACTGCAGGCTACTTCTGTTGACTGCTGGCTGCCTGCAATTTTGCAGTTCAAATTTCAGCAGGCTCAAGGTTGACTCAGCTTTCCATCCTTCCGAGGTGGGTAAAATGAGGACCCAGATTGTTGGGGGCAATGTGTTGACTCTGTAAACTGCTTAGAGAGGGCTGTAAAGCACAGTAAAGTGGTATATAAGTCTAAGTGCTATTGCTATTGTTAGCTAAAAGTCAGAAGGTCAAGAACAATGGGCATATCAATGTTGCTAGATCTTGAAGCTTAGAAACGTTGCTTGGTCATAGATGCTACCTCTTTGATTTAACACAGAACCATGTTTCCCTTAAAGTACCTTTATACTAAATTCTAAACAATATGAAATATAAGGCACTGGGTACCACATTAAATGAAATCCAGAACAGAAGTTTCCTTCTCTTCATCTGGAGTGTTCTCTTCTGTATTAGTATGAGTCACTCATATTCTGCAATCTTCATCAAGCACAAGATGATGGATGGTTATTGCTGAGGTTTGCATTTGTTCTGTTCCTCTGCAGAGCAGACCTCCACGCTCATGTTTAACTTGATTCTGACAAGATTGACACATACTTGCTAGTAATTAACTCAGCGGCATAACTGCCCATTTGCATAATCTCCTGCAGTGTCTCAAAACTCTCAGTGAAGCTAAGCAAAAAGATGGCAGAGTCATAAAAGGAGAGGGGTTAACACAAAGCCAACAACTCTCAAAATGGAGCCATCTGCTCGCATTGCAACTCATGAAAATTCATTCATCTCCATGCTTCATAAGGATAGTCTGTCAGATATCCCTGGGAGCCAATAAAATTGTCACCTTTGATTCTTTCTGTAATTTCTTTTTAAGGTTACACTTCCCATTTTTTTTCTATGTGGGAACTCTCCATTTGGCAATTCTGAGTGGTTAAATTATGCAGGCATATTTTTAGAAAGCCTCCCATTGCATAAAACTGAAATGTTAATGGTGTTGCTAAGTCAAATTAAATTTTCACAGCCCTGGCTTACTTTTCTTTCTCTTCCTTCCTTCCTTCCTTCCTTCCTTCCTTCCTTCCTTCCTTCCTTCCTTCCTTCCTTCCTTCCTTCCTTCCTTCCTTCCTTCCTTCCTTCCTGATCCCATCCTTTAGATTAAAACATTGCAATGTAATTTAGTCAACTTTACTACCAGAAGCTGACCTGAATAGCCTCTTCAATTAGTCTTTTTAAGGAAAAGCAAACTTGATACATTTTGAATAAATAACAGTCATTTTTAATTATTTATCAAATGCCAATATTCACCTCCATGTCATCAATTTATTAAGGAAAAAGTTCAGTCCTTGTTTAGTTTGGGTACTCTTGGTTCAGGTATATAAAGTTGGGTAGAATTAAAAAAAACCCTATTGAACACGAAGCGAAAACAAGATGTTAGCCAATATTAAAGGGAAATGTCTAAGTGAAAACCACTTGATGCATGTGAAATACAAATAAGTACTATGATTAACTTCATCACCATCTCCTTCTCTTTCTCTTTCTCTCTCTCTTTTCTCTCTCCCTACCTTGCATATGGCATGATCTCTAAACAAGGTTAGAAGTTCCCTGTGGTCTTTAGATCCATTTATTCAGTGTTCATGTAATATAATTTAATTGAATGCTTTCATGGCCAATTTATGCATTTAGAGACTTACAGGCTTATAAATAACCAAATTATGATCATGTTTTGAGAGAGCAACTGTGTTCCTTTGGTGTACACACAATAGTATTGCTCCAGTTTTATTTAGTTTTTTTACGGCTGGCTCTCAGAACTGTCTCGATAAAATGGAGACCCCTACTGAGATAAAACCTTACTCATATTTAGAATTCAGGATATGGAAATTTTTTGCCTTGAATACTAAGCAGGAGGTGCCACAAACTTAATTCTTAAGTTAGAACTCTTCTCCATTTCCCATGAAAGAATGCTGAAAATAATTGCATACTACCCTACTGCTATTTAACTTAATTTTACTAAATTTACTTCTCTCTTAAGAGGTATCTTTGCTACTGGTTCACTTTTTCTCTCCTTTCTGCTGATAGCATCATATTCTTATTGGTCACCAAGACTGTATTGCTATTCTTCTGAAGTTGAAATGTAAACAACAGGCTGAAAACTTAGGATGCCCAGTCAATATTTTCTTATTAGGGAAGGTTTGTCTATCTTATTTTTATTCCTGAAGATGGAGCACATATTCTATTCTTTATTTTAATTTCACAAAAGCAGAAACTTTACCTGATCAGTAGAGGAAAATATTTTTAGCTCAGAGTTGAACTGTTGTGGTCCTTGGTGTTCTCTGAACTAGGGTGATTTATTGAAGACATTTCATTACTCAACTAGGTAGCATCATCGTGTAGTACTGGTGCTCATCAGCACTGATGATGTCACCTAGTTGGGTAAATGAAACATCTGCAAGAAAACAACCAAGCTCAGAGAGGACCAAGAACTCTTTGTACAACATATAGTGAAGTATATGATAGGAAATGCAGAAAAAGAGATGACTGGATGGTTGAGAGCATGTGTGGTCATGGGTTTGTAGCAGCTAAGGGGAAGAATTCCCTGCTACTGGACAAGAAAAACAAAGCTGAGTAGGGGAAATTGAGAGAGGGAAAATGGAGTTGCCTTCTATAACGCAATGTCAACTTGCAAAACCCAGGAGCGGTGCCTTCTCTTTAGTAGTCCCTGCTACTGGTGGGATTTAATTCTTTTTTACTACCGGTTCTGTGGGCATGGCTTGGTGGGCGTGGCAGGGGAAGGACACTGTAAAATCTCCAGTCAGAGGTGGTATTTGCCGGTTCTCTGAACTACTCAGAATTTCCACTACCGGTTCTCCAGAACTGCTGCATACCACCTCTGGTCCCTGCCCTTTAGAACAGCAAACCCGCCCCCCCACCCCAATTTTTTTTGGGTGGTCTGTAAAGGCAGGTATTGGGCCAGATAAGCCTATCTGTAATAGATGGAATGATTTCTTCTGTGTTACATTTTATCTGGCTGTTCCTACTTTTGGTGTGAATCTTACCCAGAATCAAAATTTCTAAGTTGGGTGACTCAATAAACTGATCAAATCATTAAATACAAGATCTCACCAGGATGCTACGGTTTGGATGGTAGGGCTCAGATTAATGCTTTGTGCTTTGGGTGTCTTATGAATTTCCCTCTATAGAAATGGGAGGGGGGAGGAGGAGAGGTTTGCAATGGCTCAGCAGTTAAAGGCGCTGAGCTTGTCAGCTGGAAAGCTGCCAGTCCTGGTTCAAGACACGGGTGCTGCATGACATGGTGAAGTCTTGTTCTTGCCTGGCTCCTGCCAATCTAGCAGATTGAAAGCATGAAACTGTGAGTAGATAAATAGGTACCACTTTGGTGGGAAGGTAACCGTGTTCTGTCCACCTTGTCATATAGTCATGATGTCCATATGACCATAGAAATATCTTCAGATAATGTTGGCTCCCTCAGCTACAAAACAGATGAGCACCACAACTGGACTGATGAAACTTTTACCTTTATAGAAATGGAGCCATTAAGCCTCCTGTTTGAATTCAAACCATTGGTAAAAATAAAATAAAGTAGAGTTCAATTGCAGCTGCCCCATGGGGACACCATACAATTTTCTTGGTAACAGAAAAGAAGTGATTTGTCATTAGTATTTGTACGTGTGTCTGTGTGTGTGTGTGTGTGTGTGGGTGTAATATGCTGTATCCTTGAGCTTACTAATACGACCTATCTGAGTTTAGCTTCCAAGTCCAGATTAGGCCAGCTAGGTCCTAATCAAAAAGTTGCTATCTTAAGATATTAATAATATTGTTTAAAGTTCTACCTGGTTCAAGACATCAGTCTGCAAGACAGCTGCTTCTCATATATAATTTACCTGAGTGTTAAATTTTCTGGGAGCCTTTTACTCTGTTCCCACATTGGGGAAAGAAATATTTTGTGGAGATTCAAGAGAAGATCTTCTCAACTCTGGCACCCCAAATATGGAATGATTCATGCATATGCAAATCAGTACTTTACCAAAGATGTTCTGGGCTAATATTCTTCCTGATATATTTATTTTAAATAAAGGAAAAAAAACTTTGCAATATTATGTTGTTTTTGTTCTCTGATTTGCGGTTTGAAAGGTTTAATAAGAAGATCTTCAAGATTTGTTGCTGCAGTTGCTAAATATTACAGGAGTAGACATTTTGTCTATTCCTTTAATACTTTCAGATATGGAATTGGATTATCCTAGACTTCTTGATCAAGAGATTTCAGAATCCAAAAAAAGCTGCCTCTCAGGATTTCTATTATTCCAGGATGATCATGAATTTAGGCCAAGGGCCCATAGAAAACCTTATATACCCTGTATTTTTAAACCAAATTATTCCCATAGAGCAGATGATCTGAAAACCAAGATGCCTTGTGCGAGAATTCCTGTGTCACAGAGAAATCACTCCCTGGTCAGTTTTAGCTAGACAGTTGGCATAAATCTTTCCAAGTTAAAACAGTTTCACCTCGAAGTCTGATGGATCCAGATGGTTTCCTCTTGGTTTATTAAAGAGCTGAGAGCAATGAAGCAGATGGGACATCAGCTGGAGTACATATGGAGAAATTCTTGTGATGGATCAGATCACGAACAGAGTGGGGTTCGTTAAACTCTTTTCCGAGCCAGCATAAAGTGCTTTACAAGCATCAAGTCCATAAAGAAAGGCAGTGCTGCCTTTCAATAATACGCAGTGTTCCTCCCCAAGAAAAATGAGAATGCGGCCAGTCAGTGACATGTTATGAACAATATGCATTGTTCTTTCCACGCACTTTTTTCTGCCTCTAGAGCAGATCATTGGGATGTACTAGGGGGTAACAATTTTTTTAATTTTGGATTCTTTTTGGCTTGCAGGGCTTGAGAACAGATGGTCTGGAGAGATGATAATTACTGCTCATTCACTCAGCCTTAAATCTCCTCCAGCCTGATTTCATCAGTCAGGATGGGACTGGTCTCATGATAAGGAAAGTGATCCTCTCTATAGGAGGAATGCATTCATTCTTTCTAAAGGATCATCAATAAGCTGAAGAAATCCTCTTTTGGCCTGAGGTCACCATTCAGTTATAAGCCAATCTCCATAGTTCCATTTCTAGGAATTCAGTTCAGCTGATAGTTACCTTATAGCTGCTGATACAACCAAATGACATTAATTATCTGAGTCCATTGGAATTGGACTGAAATTATTTTGTTGGGAATCTTCCTATACCCTCTTCATGAATATTGGACAATATGTGCTTCGCCAGTTCTCCAAAATTGCTCAAAGATAATTTAAGAAGGACTGGCTAGACAACCATCTATTTCTTTCAGTATCTTTGATGCATTGCTGGAAATGTAGACTTATTCCTTTTAAATATTATCTTGTGTATTATCAGTCTTGGAATTTCATCCAGCTTCTTTATCCTGTACCTTATCATTTCCTGGGCAAATATGTACTTCTTTTGTTGGAAGAGACTGATTTTTTTTTTCTTGGTTATCTTCTAGCCGTTTGCTATTTTCATTGAGAATTGATATACATTCTCCCCATCTTTTTCCTTTAAGTACGAACACTCCACACACATACACACACACACATTTTATTTTATATAAAATTATATATATAATTTTTCAATTTCTTCTAACCTCCATTTATTTTATTTTATTATTTTGTTTTATAGTTCAATTGTTACAGTTTTGGGTTACTTATCTATACTTTTCCTTGGTGACATGGCCATTTTTGCTTGTTTTCTGATTTTGACAGAATTAACAGAACAAAATAACAGAGTAGGAAGAGAACTTGGAGCCTTCTAGTCCAACTCCCTGGTCAAGCAGAAGACCCTATATCGTTTCAGACAAATGACTACCCAATCTCTTTTTAAAAGCCTCCAGTGATGAAGCTCTCACAACTTCTGAAGGCAGGCTGTTCCATTGGTTGATTTTTCTCAATGCCAGGAAATTTCTCCTTAGTTCTACGTTGCTTTTCTCTTTTATTAGTGTCCATCCATTGCTTCTTGTCTTGCCTCCTGGTGCTTTGTAAAAAGGTTGATCCCTCTTCTTTGTGGCAGCCCCTCAAATACTGGAACACTGCTATCATGTTGCCCCTAGTCCTTCTTTTTACCAGACTAGCCATACCTAATTCCTGCAACTGTTTTTTGTATGTTTTTGCCTCCAGGCCCCAAATCATCTTTGTTGCTCTTCTCTGCATCTTTCCAAAGTCATAACGTTTTTATATAGGGGTGACCAAAATTGGATGCAGTATTCCAGGTGTGGCCTTACTAAGTTTATGTAAAGTGTTTTAGCCTCCACCCCATAATCATTTTTGTTGCTCTTCTCTGCACTCTTTCTGGAGTCTTTTTTATATGGTGGTGACCAAAATTGCTATGCGTTACTATTCTTTACTATGCTTTTCATATAATATAGCGGTTTCTTTTGCTCTCTTTTTTTTCAAATTTGCAAAATTCCGTTACTGTAATCCTGTAATAAAAGCAGCATTTGTACTCATAAGTTTATTTTCCTAGTCTGGTCTGTCTTGCATGGCTAACATCAATCTTGCAAGTCAGAAAGCACCTCTCTCCTCCCTGCCTTGTCTACAAGAGAGATTAAAGGTAAAGTAAAGGTTCCCCTCGAACATACATTCTAGTCATTTCCGGCTCTAGGGGGCGGTGCTCATCTCCGTTACAAAGCCAAAGAGCCAGCACTATCCAAAGATGTCTCTGTGGAGATGTGGCCAGCATGATTAAACAACAAAGGTGCATGGAACCTTCCCACCAAAGAGGTCTCTATTTTTCTACTTGCATTTTTACATGCTTCCAAACTGCTAGATTTGCAGAAGCTGGGACAAGTAATGGGAGCTCACTCCATTATGCGGTGCTAGGGATTCGAACCGCCGAACTGCTGACCTTTCTGATCGACAACTTTGCTGTCTTAGCCACTGAGCCAACACGTCCCTTGTACAAGAAAGATTAGGGAGGGTCAAATCTGAGACATTTTCTCAAATAACATTTCTGCTTTGGGTTGCAGTGGCCCATCTTCCTGGCGTGCAGGAGAAGGCACTGTTCTGCTTACTCTTAGGCTATGGAGCATTCACTATCTCGGGATTCATGCTGGTTGCTGCTCTTTCAGCGCTGCAAATCTGAAAAGTGCTGTAATAATACAGGAAAAAAAACGTTGTATTTCCTCAGGCTTTAATGATTAATTGATTTTAGAATATGTTTTTGCATTATTTTTATTATTTAAGTCAGTTGTAGAAAAGGGTTAACAAGGGTTAACATGCTCAAGTTTTAAAGCAGGAGGATCCTGTAAACCGATTATATGATTTGTTGTCAGATCAATCATAGAATGGTATTTCTTTACCTATGCCCTTTTTGGTTTAATTTCTTTTCCTAAGTCTAATTTGGTTTCATTTCTTTTATCAATTTGCCCAAACGAATTTGTGGTGATTGAACTGAATGATAAAATCTGAAACTTTAAGGAGAATGAGAGTAATGCTTTTGGACTACTGTTGCCATTTTGTGAGAAAAGGTGTGGCAGGAGAGATACTCAAATGGAATGAATATAGCAACAGCAATAGCACTTAGACTTATATACCACTTCAAGGTGTTTTACAACCCTCTCTACGCAGTTTATGGAGTCAGCATACTGCCCCCAACAATCTGGGTTCTCATTTTGCTGACTTCGGAAGGATGGAAGCCTGAGTCAACCTTATACCGGTCAGGATCAAAGGAATCAAACTCTTGGCAGTGAGCAGAGTTAGTCTGCAAAACTGCATTTAAACCACTGCACCACGTGGCTCTTAGTTGTTTTTGTAGGCAATATACTTGCCATAACACCACAATCATGAGAAATCAGAGATAACAGAAACAACAACAACAACAAGAAATCATTTTATATGGGGAAGGCCATACAAATCTGTTGCAACAAAATGGAATGAGTTTGTGGCATCTTAAATATTAACAAACATAGTTAGCAAACTCTGTCACAGTTTCCTTCTGAATCCAATGTTAGTTGCATGAACCTTGGCCAAGATTCTTCTCAAGGCAGAGACAATGTATTTATATATGTACTTATCTCTATAAATGTACCTAGCATCAAATAGAATGCCAAGTACCACATTAATTCTATTTAAGACATATATCCACTAAGATAGGGTTATACTCATCAGCTCCTGCTTCCCTTGTATTAAAGTGATAATTTGGTGGTACATGCTCACTTTTCTGAAACTGATTTATCAAGGTAATTTAGGTGTTAGAATTGCTGGTTTCAAATAACTGTGCTGAGTTTCTGCTCATCGGGTGTTCTGATAATTTATGAATCAATATTGCCAGGGAAGATGATGTGAGAATATAATGCAAATCTAAAAACGTTGTTCTTATTAGATGTAAGCAATGTCATTTTTTGCTTGATATTAACACAAAACAAAGCGTGGTTTGAATGAAGTATATTTTCATTCTGTAGCAAGAACGTCAAGTGTTGTTTTTTTTTGCAAGCAAACTTAACAACTTTAACAATAATATTAGCACTAAATGATTAATTGACCTAAAAACAAGGAGACTGTATGCTAGTCCTGTCTAATGCACAAAAGCCAGCTGGGTGACTTTGGGCTAAACACACTCGCTCAACCCAATGCACCTCACAGAACTGTTGTTGTGGGGCAAATAGGAGGAGGAAGAAGTATTAGGTATGTTTGCCACCTTGAATTATTTGTAAAATTAATAAAAGCAGGATACAAATAAATAAACTGAAAATTGAAAATATTTTGTAGTGGAGTTGTTATTATCCACTAGTAATGGATAATAATAAGTAATAAGACACGGATGGTTAGCCTTGTCCTGTGCTGGAAACTTCTTCCATGAGGTTATAATTTCATGTGAATTCTTTCAAAGAAGAATCCAGAGGTGGTATTTAACAGGTTCTGACCAGTTCTGGAGAACTGATAGTGGAAATTTTGAATAGTTTGGAGAACCGGCAAATACCACCTATGACTGGCTCCGCCCCATCTATTCTCTGCCTCCTGAGTCCCAGCTGATCGGTTGAATCTTCTTTGGTTGCCCTGCACAGGAGAACGGAGCTGGAAAGCAGATTAGTGGGGTGGGGAGGGAATGGAGATTTTGCAGTATATCCTTTCCCTGGAGTGGGGTGGAAATGGGGATTTTACAGTATCCTTCCCCTTCCATGGCCATCAAACCATGTCCACCAAGCCACACCACGCCTGCCATGCCATGCCACGCCCCCCCAAGCCACGCCCAAGAACTGGTAGTAAAAATGTTTGAATCCCACCACTGGAAGAATCAGTAGGAAAGAAATAACTGTATGGCTAAAAGTAAATACTGTAGTTCTCGACTTACAACAGTTTCTTTAGTGACCATTCGATGTTACATCAGCATTTAAAAAAGTGACTTATGACCATTTTTCACTCTTGCAGCATTCCCATGTGATTAAAATTCAGATGCTTGACTGAACTGACTCATATTTATGAGGGCTGCAGTGTCCTGAGGTCATGTCATCCCCTTTTGTGACCTTCTGACAAGCAAAGTCAATGGGGGAAGCCAGATTCACTGAACAATCATTTTACTAACTTAACAACTGCAGTGATTCGCTTAACAATGGTGGCAAGAAAGGTCGTAACATGGGGCAAACTCACTACAAATGTCTTGCTTAGCAACATAAAATTTGCATTTAATTGTGGTCATAAGTCAAGGACTACCTATACCCATAGTTTTAAATTTTTTAAAAACAAGATATTGTTGTGGCCCACTGGCAGCTGGTGGAGCTGTCTGTAGAGTCTGACAGAGAGGACTTGGGGAGGAACATGGAGTCTGAGGAAGACTTGGATGAGGGATCTGCGTCAGAGGCAGAGATGGGGCCGGGGCAGGCTGGCAGTCATCAGCTGCATTCGGGCTCAGATAGCAGTGAGGCGGAGGAGCAGCTGGAACCAGTTCCCAGCCTTCACATGCGCAGAGCTGCCAAGAAGAAAGAACAATTATGAACTCGGGGTCGAC
Source organism: Pseudonaja textilis (assembly GCF_049901715.1). NCBI lineage: Eukaryota > Metazoa > Chordata > Lepidosauria > Squamata > Elapidae > Pseudonaja > Pseudonaja textilis. Next base: position 27,427,038 of record NC_141993.1, read on the forward strand.
ATGGGAGTAAGGTCACAGGTGGATGATGAATGGCCCCTCCCATAAGGATTAAAAGAGGAGCAAAAGGGGAGGGGGCTTTTGCAGAAAACAATTCGTTCGTTTGTTCCATCATTGTGAAGATCTGTCCGTACATCTTAGAGACTCTGTGCTAAGCCCTTCCTTGTCAGCACTGCATCTGGAAATATTTACTGGGCAGCTTTCCAAGATAGATAAGGTTTGAGCTCCTAATTATACCCTTGAAAGACTGTTTGCCAGGCTGTTGGGTGAATATGAGAAATTCACATTCGTTTAATAAAAGGTGTTTGGTTGGGACAAAGAGTCTGCTTAGTGCTTTTTGGGGAAGCCTAGGACAGAACAGACACATTTTTAAAAACAGGCTGTGTTTTTCAGCATTTATATGATCAAAGCAACATCTAACCTAGGGATGCTCTTATTTTGAAAAGGTTAGACAAAGGCACAGCCTAATCTGTAAAAATCTACCACACTCCACTGTTCATTAAAGCAGTCCAGCCTTTCTCGGGCTTTGGCATGAACCTGGAAAAGAAAGAAAGAAAGACAAGACAAGAGGATAAAGCTGGAACTGCTGTTATATTCCAATCTGTTTCTAAATTTGCGTCAACATCTGGATACTTGGCCTACAATTTAAGCTCAATTATGCCCCTGGGACAATAATAGGATTACAGTCTGGGCTGCCTTTTTCAGCTGTATCTATCTATAGTAGTTTATGAAGTGTGTACATGGAAGAACTGGAAGGACAAAATTGGTAAATATATCAAGAACTGAATCCTATATCTCTATGAAAGTAGAATACATGGATTAATGCTAGTGGAAAAAAAGAAGAAATGATATTAGTTCATTGCAATGACCAGGGTCTTTCTGACCTCCATCATAAACAGCTGTTTCTAAGGTAGACAAGCCTAGTTATAAATGGAAATGACATGATGTAGAAGTAGAAGTTGAAGAACCAGGAGCTGTAAATTTCCTACTCATTTTAAGCAATTCAAAATCTTCAGGTCCTTCTAAACCTTAATCCAATTGTGAAGTAACCAATTATAGTTCAAAATAAAAATAGTGGAAAAAGGAAGCCAAATAATAATAATAAAAGAAAAAAGAAAAAAAAAGGGAGGACAAAATTTCTTCAGGTTCTTGTATATCTTAATCCAATCAATAGTTAGATGAAGAAAAAGGCTTGAGAAAAAGAAAGAAAGAAAAAAAAGGAAAAGGAAAAATTCTTCAGGTTCTTCAACACCTTAATCCAATTGAAAGGTCTCAAATAGAAAAGAGTGCATAAGAATAAACCAGAAAGGTAGATGAAAAAACAAAAATACCAGGAAAGGGAAAAAAAGGCTATAAAGGCTTTCCCTTTAAAATAAAAAGCAAACATAGAGATTGGACTTCCAAAGAAAAAAAGAAAAAGAAAGACAAGCTCCAACAAAGCCAAAAACCCAAATAGTTATTACAAGAAAAAAAAAGATAAAATGAAATACAATAAAGCTGGTGAGGAGGGATAGCACAACTTAGCACAACTTAGAAAAAGTAAAAAGAGCACACTGTACTTTGTTTAATTATCCAAGGCTCTTATTATAGCTCTCTTCTCCAAAAACTTATCACCCTTTTTCCCCCTAGGTTTCAACATCAGACTCCAGCTGTTGATAGAAACCCAGAAGAGCACCTGTAATAATACTCTCCCATGCTATTCCCTCTATCTTATCAAATAGCAATGTCCTTGAAAAAGAGTCTCAGTCCTTTCTTTCTCAGTTTTGTCTGGTCACAGGGAAATAGAATATTTTCAAGCCTCTAGTTGGCAGTGTTACAAAGTTTCTTTGCTCTCATTTTCCCTCTCCTTTTCCAAGCAAGATATAATAAGAATTAATAAAAAAAGAAAAAGATATTTTTAAAAAAGAAATAACTAAAGGGAGCCTCTAGCCTAAAATATTACAAAATCAAAAAGGAGAAAAAAAAAGATGTAAACGAGAAAACCAGTCCAGTTTCAAAATACAAGATCGTGTATAGAAAATCCAGCAATGAGGAAAAAAAACTTTACTTTGACATTCCTGTTTAAAATCACCGCTTAATCACTTCTGTCAAAACTTTTACAGATTCTTTCTTTTCCTTAGGGTGTCCTTTCAGATCTTAGAATTAAAAAAAAGTTCCCACCAAACCGGCACACTCTCTCTTTCTGTTCTTTTCCATTTCGGAGCTGTCCCAACTTCAGCAGCTTTAATGGCTGCCTCTTTGCCGCTGACAAGAAGACCTTCTCCTGGATCTACCAGGGACTTTGCGGTATCCCTGAGATTGACAGGATGTGCTCTTCACTTTCACCATCTCTTTGGGACAGTTTAGATCCGATAGGACCGTCCAGGGGCAAAGATATCGGCAGCGATCTCAGACCTCCAAGGTCGCATGCCGTATCGTCGCGACGTCAGCCCTGCCCTCTGTAATCCCCTCTTCTGTTGCTTTCTAATATTATACATATCTTTCAAATTCTTCTTCTTTTTGGTTCTTTTTTCTAGTCTTAAATCTTTCACTCTCTTTCCCCTCTTTCCTTTTTTCCCCCCACTTAAAATTATTTGATCATTAAAGATGGCTTCTTCTTTGTCCCAATCTTCTTGTTCTGCAAGCGTTTCTTGTTGTTTCTCAAAGTTCCAGATCTCCCTTTCTAACAATTGAAATACAAAGCCAAAACAATCTCTTCCTTCTTGTGCATCTTCTTTCCATTTTTAAAGTTCCATTTTCAGTTCTTCTAAGAGTGATACCATTTTAAAGACTTTTAAACAACCACCCGGTTAATTTTAGTCATCCAAATGCAAAAACCAAAAATCACCAAGTAATCCAAATAATCCAAGGCTGTTTCTTTCTGCTTTTTCCCCCCACTTTCTCTTCCTGGGGTTCTATTATTTTGTTACCAAGTTTCAATTAAGAGGTATCTTTGAGGAATCTTGTTGAAATTTCACCGTAAGTTCCTTTTAGTTACAGTTCCATTCCTTAGTTCCAGGCAGTCTCCTCCATTTTTCCAGATCCTGCCCTTTTATTCTTTTTTTTTCTCCTTTCCTGCTTTTAAAAACTTTTAAATATCCAGAAATCTTTATTATCCCTTTGACTTTTATTTTCAGCTTAGATGCCTATTAATGTCAAAGTGGATTTTTTTTCAATTTCTTGCTTAAGTCTCTTAGCTGCCAGTATAAGGAAGGGAAGAAAAAAAAACTAATCTTTTCCCTTCTCTCTCTCCTTCACAGCTTCAAAATCTTCTTTGGAACAATGCTATTAAATTTAAATTCCAGGGTACCTTATTTGTTGCTTTTGTTGTTTGACCCGGTCAACCAAAACTTTCTCTTCTTATCTTCCTCCTGCACATTTTTTCTGGTCAAGTTCTTCTTTGTGGTGGCCATTTCTGACCACCGCTACAACCGCCTTCGGGAAAGGGAGTAATGGCCAGCTGGGGAAGAGAGATGCGGCTCTCCTCAACCCTGCAGGCAGTCTCCCCCTTCTTCACCACCTCTACGGGGTGGCTTAGCCCCGAAACCAGCCGGCTCGGGGTGCTCCAGCGGCGAGCACGGATCGAAGCCTCACAGAGACGAGGTTTTGGTCTGTCGCCGAAGAAGCTCAAACCGGCCCTCTCTCAATAGTGTTAATATCTACCAAGATTGTTTTGACATTTATTATCACATCCCTCTTAACATGATGGTGGGTCAGGAAATATTGCCATAAACTCCCAGAAATAGCTCCATGTCAAGCCACAAATCCACTAGCATTAAGCATTTAGCAGGTAGATAGGTATGCATGTATGTGTATACTGAAATTATCTAAAAAGGTAGCCATGGCATCATCCTTAGAATTGCTCTTATTTACTGAGACAGACTGAGAAAATTAATTATTATGAAAGGGCAATATAATGTTTCAATTCTCTAATTAAAAGTGCTAGCAAGCTAGCAACTCCTTTTTATTTGACTTCTATCTATTCATGCATACTCTACAAACACGCTCATCTTTAAATAACATTTATTCCTTCCCCTGAGGCATGCAGGTAAAAGCTTGACATGTTCTTACTATTCTAGGGCTCTTTTGTTTCTCTCCATCTTATTCTTATAAGTAAGAGTGAAGCTTTTTAGAAGTTTTGAACTTCCCTTTTTTTAAAAAAGAAACTTTTATTAGAGTTTACTGTGAATATTGTGGATGAAATACAAATACAAGCGAAAATAAAGGAAATTAAGGAGAGAAAAAGAAGAGTATATAAAGAAGTAGGAAAGAAAGAAAAAAAATAATGACTACCAATTTCTTTTAGTGTGTATGTACACGTGTGTGTATGTGTGTATGTATGTGTATATGTATATATGTTTGTGTATGTGTGTGTGTATACTGTATATATGCACACACACATACTGTCTGTGTGTGTGTGTGTGTGTGTGTGTGTGTGTATAGACACATATATTTGTTTTCTTAAGTTTTTGCGGGTATTTATATGTATGGTATTCAGCTTTGTTTGGGTATTTTCCCACGTCATTATAGTTGTGCTTTTAAAGTTGTAGCAACGTTTTGGCAGAATCTCATCTGCCATTATCAGGCTTCTGTATTGTGTTCGTCTGTGAGTCAGACTTTTACAGTTGTTTCAGTTTTAAATTTGGGGCTAGCCTACTGCTACCATTCTGGCACAGCAGTAGGCTAGCCCCAAATTTAAAACTGAAACAACTGTAAAAGACTGACTCACAGACAAACACAATACAGAAGCCTGATGATGGCAGATGAGATTCTGTCGAAACGTTGCTACAACTTTAAAAGCACAAGTATAATGATGTGGGAAGCTACCCAAACAAAGCTGAAAACCATATACACAGTATATATAAATACACACACACATATATACACATATACATACATATACACAGACACAGACACACACACACACGCGCACACACACACAAACACACATACACATGTTACTGTATCAACCTTTTGCTTTACATTTCTAAGTTGCCATTTCTATAACAGAAAATCATTCTAATCATCCAAATGTAAAATTAAAAATTAATTTTCTTTTCAGTTTTCAAGAACAAAATTCAGAAGTAGTTTTCAAATCGAATCAAAACAAGATAAGTTCTTCTTAACTTGCATTATTTTAATGCTGTGTGAGGCTAAAATTAGGCAGGTCCTATCCAAGCAACAGATATGGCAATTATTAGCAGATCATAATGGGTGGTGCAGTGATTAGAGTTCAGTATTGCAGTCTAACTCTGCCTGCTGCCAACAGTTCAATTCTGACCGGCTCAAGGTTGACTCACCCTTCATCCTTCCGAGGTTGATAAAGGAGACGTAGATTGTTGAGGGCAATTTGTTGACTCTCTAAAGCACAATGAAGCGGTATATAAGTCTAAGTGTTATTGCTTTCACTATAACCTTAAATATGCTGCTTCTCTGTAATAACTTGCCTATTGATATGGGACAGATGGAATAAGTGTAGACACCCATGTTGGTCAGTTTTAATGCTTGGAATTTGGGAGAGAGATCTGACCCACATCATACAGCATGCCACTGAACTGTGGGTTCAGATTTCCACATTTCCACATTTCAGGTAAATAGAATTTAAAGTTCTATTTTCAAATTATCTGAGTGCTTATAATGGTTGAACTGACTTTCCAAAAGAATATCTCACCTGTTTTGCATCACTGGCTACAACATATTCCTGCATAAAGTTTGCCCAAGTCAGTACTACCTGGATAACTTGCTGATGCCAGAGCTCCTGTTTGGTTATTACAAAATGAGCAATGCCAGGAGAGCCATAGAAGAAACTTGGATAACATCTGAAGCTATTATCCAGAGGGGATGAAAGTAAGTAATTTGCAAGAGAGTTTTAGCAATGTTTCAGCAAAGCCCATTTGCCTTTGGATCCATATGGAGGAATTTAATTGTGGCCTCAGAGAGCAAGAGCATTTTAAAGAAAATATGGAAAAGGATTTTGCACAATGAAATTGGCAAACCATTCACAGCAAGCACCTTCAGTGCAAAAGTTTCCAGAGAAGCTTGTTTAATCATCTAATCTATGAAATCTAAATGTCATAAAGTTCGATTTTTGGATTTTGTGGAAATTGGGTGAATGTATATCAGCATATGGATGTGAAAGCTCTGTTAGTAGTGGTGACACTCATTCCATACATTTCCACCTTGTTGCTGTTTTCCTAATCATTGCTTTATTTTTCAAGCATAAGCTTTACAAAGAGGGCAACAACACACAGCAAGTGCTTGTCCATTGTGGATATTTCACTTCATAAATGTTCGAAAACTGGTTGAAGCAAAAGCTAAGCAATTTTAAAACATTAATTTCAGTGGGTAAAGAAATGAAGCCCTAAGAATTTATTTTGAAACAAATATTCAAGATATACGGGTAGTTCTGGAGTTACGACCATTCATTTAGAGACAGTTTGGAGTCACAAAAAAGTGACTTATGACCAGTCCTCGCACTTATGATGGTTGCAGCATCTCCATGGTTGAAATTCAGGTGCTTGGTAACCAGTATGTATTTATGACAGTATCCCAGCATAATTTAATCACCATTTGTGACGTTTTCCAGCTGGCTTTCCACAGGTATAGTCAATGGGGAAAGCTGGATTTGTTTAACTTAAGAAACTGTGGCAACAACAGAAAAAAAAGATAGTAAAATCAGGCATGAATCACTTACCAACTGCCTTGCTTAGCAACAGATATTCCATTCCCAACTGTGGTTGTAGGTCAAGGACTAACTGTAATAGCAAAGTACCAAAATTCAGGTGGTTTGCAACATGCAGTTACTATGGTTGTAATGTCCTGGGATCATGTGATTACCATTTGTGGCCTTCACAGCAGACTTCCAAGAAGGGGAAACAGGATTCACTTGATTCGCATGACCACATGATTCGCTCAACAACTTCAGGAATTCACTTAACACCTGCAGCCAAACATGTCATAAAATTGGGTGCAATTCATTTAATAACTGCCTTGCTTTGCAACAGAAATCCTGGTTCCAAGTGGTTGTAAGACAAGCACTATCTGAAATCTTCATAAAAAAACGATAAGCTTCAAAACATAAAATATAGCTACACATTAATAAAGTAATAGCGGAAAGATAAAAGTTGTAGAAAAATGTAATTGTGGCAATTGTATTGGCATATACTTATGTGGTTTATTATAATTAAAAACAGTGGAATTTATGTTGAGTAGACTTTAATAACAGACTATTCATTTCATTTAAATTTTTAGTTCTGCTTTAGTAGTAAAATATTTTATTTGTTTCTTACCATTCTGAATTTTATTTAAAGTTTCGAAATGAAATTAACTTGATATCATCCAGATTCTTTTTTTTTTTTGGACCTCCAGTTTCTTTTGGGATAGTTAACTACGTACTATTTTGAATTCTATATTAACTCTTTGGTATGTTTCATATCATGTCACCATTTATTACTTAAACAAAATATTATGCTTAATATACTATAAGAAATAGTCTGTATTATCTTGTCAGTTGATCTGTGCTAATTTTTCATAATTGTGTCATCTTTTACCAAGATTCATGAGGGAAAAAATATTAAAGATGATCTGTAACATATTATTCCGGGATTAAATGAGGTGAATACAATAGGCAGAAGACTCGGTCACCCAACCTTACTAAGTGAATAATTTTCCTTAATATCTCTAAAAAATAAAAGCCACAAAATTAAGATAAAAGATTATTAGGAAACAATAACTATTAGCCAAAGTGAAATGATTCTGGACTAGAACTGCTTCTAATCAAAGCAACAAAAGTGAAATTCCATCACAATTTCCTTTATTATCCAATAACAACTATGGAAAAAGACTCCCCCCCCCCTTTTATGTACAGAATGCAGCAAGACAGGAAGAATATCACCTTCCCTTTTCTGTTTACAGCATTATTAAGACTTTGATGTTCTACTTTTTCTAGCTGTGGTTGCAACCCCATAAATAAAGTAGATTGTAAGATCTCTCAGTGATTCTGAGAAGCCCAGGCTGTCTTAATCTTTGGAGATCTTTTGGCACAATAAAAATAATTCTACTAAATCCAGCTCGCACTTATTTTAAATTTATTATTTTTTCATAGCTAAATTTTAGGGAGCACTATTTTTCTTTCTAGTTTTTCATTGTTTTTTTAAAATACAATCTCCAATAACCTCTGAGGTCCAGTGTCATCTACATGTGCACTTTTGTAGGTGGGCTTCAACATTTTTAGCAAAGGGTTTCTGCCTGGTTGCTGAGTGGGTGTGGCCATGGTGGGCATAGCCTAGTTCAGGGGGTATGGAAACTTACATCCTACATTTGTGCATATATTACACAGTCCCATTCAAGTCAAAAATTGATTTTCCCCACAACTGAAAAATCGTAGCCCAGGGATGGGGAACTTTTATGGCTCACTCAGGAATTCTGAGAGTTGAAGTCCATAAGTGATAAAAGAGTCAAGTTTCCCTACCCCTGGCCTAGTTGGCCTCCTGCACCACGGCGGTGGCGGTGGAGTTGCCCTTCCTGGGCTCCGGAGACTTTCTTCGAGCCTTCAGGAGAGGAAAATGGCCTCCCTGGGCTCCAGAGACTCTCTGGAAGCCATAAATGGGCCCATTTCTGGTCTTCCTGAACTTCCGGGAGGCTTGTTTTTCATCCTTCCTGAGCTTCCACATGCACCCTCACTTACCTGCATCCAAAAGGGGCCACGTGGGGACCCTTGGGGGGGTGGGGTAGGCGGGGCCAGCCAGGAGTGGGATTTGGGGGTTCTCTGAACTACACAGAATCTTAGTCAGGGTCTCTCCCAAACCCCTGAGAACCCCCAGCAGCCTACCCTGTGATGTGTGAATGTCCAAATTTGCCAGATAGTGGGCATAGGATCACCTTTCGTGTCCCACCCGTTTTTTTTCCTGAGCTTGGAATAATCCTCCAGAGATCCCTTTCAGCTCTATCTTTCCACAATTCTATGAATGTCTCTTAGTATTTGCTGAGATTCCCTAAACAGATCAAGGCCACAGTTTAACCTTTTCTCTATCCCAGTTCTTGAGCTCAAAATTTCCCTCTGAAGCTATCAATAATTCGCATGGGGAAGAGCCCAGGAACATAGAAAGCTGTTCCCATCATCTTTACTTAATTTCTCCTATAGCAGAGCTGGAAATCTAAATGGACAACTACCAGCTTAGTAGCAAACAGAGCATTTTCTATATCTACATGGTAGCATTTGGGCAACCTCTGGATTTTTGCCACCCAGATTGGGGGACCCAGATGCACCAGAGCTTGAACAGAATTACAGATTGTCAATGTTATATTTTGAAGGGCTGTAGAGAAGAAGCGTTGTTTTGTCTGCCAATAGATTAAAATTGATGTTCCCCCAATAAGAGCATGTTAAAAGTTGGAGTGGTAAACAGGACAATGAAATAATTCATTTAAAACCATCAAAGGAGGGAGTCAGAACTGGATGTCTATTTCTGCTAGCCGACTAGAACGCATTAACTGAGCAAGCACTCTGCCATTAAGTAATTTGTTATTTTTATTAGAGCCTCAGTAAAGAAGCATGTCTTCTTCCTACTTCCTTCACGAAAATTTAAAAGCTCAGACTCACTAGTTTATATATATATTAATGAGATTCTGAGGAAGAAAATAGAAATGTAATTCCAAAACAAACAACTCTCTTTTGGATGATAAAAATCTGAACTGGTAAATGGAAATTGTCTTGCTTCAAAACCTTTTTTTCTACCAGTGGTTTTAAAAAAACACACAGTAAGCATAACAAACAGCTTTATAAAATCAGATCTCTCTTTCAAGTACAGAGTTTTCATAATTAATAACCTCAAACACTGTCCACTTATTTCAGTAAATAATTTTTATGCAGCTGACCTTTCTCTTTTCCATTGCTACATTATTAATGAAACTAAAGCAATCAATCAGTTGTTGTTTGAGCAAATCTGTCAGTGACTAGGGCTTCCCATTATTATGTTTTATCATTTAATAGTTCTAGCAAACAGGTAATGTGCTAACAGAGAAACTTATCATAAAAATTTCTGATACTTTATATATTTCTGATACTTGATATTTAGACAGTGCATACATATTTAAGGTAAATACTTGTTGAGGAAACTGGTAATAATAAAATTAAATACTGACACTGTCCTATCAAACCTTCTAATATGAAAAGCTAAGCTTCTACTGATTTGGATAAAAATCAAGACCATCTCACAATAAGATAGTACTCATAATAAATTGGTTCTGGTACCAAAAACGTTGAGTACCAAACTACTTTTCTTCATAAGGAATAATGTTGTGAGTCACCAGGCAGCTGACACCAACAAGTTGTAGCTTGTGCATTGAGTACCAGACAAAGGCTGAGTAACAAAGGACAAAATTTTCACATCAAAATGCACTGAGTAGCAAATTCGATGAGTTTCAAAGCAGTTGAGTACCAAGGTATCACTCTAATGATTTCTTTATTTTTTTGAAGTAAGCTGAAATATATTTTATTGTATAAATTGATTGATTTTTGTTTTTCAAATTGTCAGAGGTTCATGATTTGACTCATGTTTGTTCTCATAAGAGCTGGACAGGTGAATAGGTCTCAGCCTGTCATTCTTCAGAGGTAACCCAGAGAGCAAGTATACCCAGATGAACTACTAATCCTACTTTATTGTAAGTGTTAAGTTTGAGCAATGAGAGGCTGAACCAGAGCATGAGTGCAACTGTACTTTATTTACAAATAAAGGGCTGACCGTGCTTGCCAAGCCTGGAACTGGCTCGCAGCAATCAGCAGCCAGTTGGACCCCGCAGCCTGCTTTTATAGCTGGCTGCTGGGGAGAACTGACCAATGGGAATGGGGGAATAACGCCCACACAAGTGAGTGGACCTGAGTGAGAACTCCATGAGTCCTCAGGACATAACACCCCTTCCCCCCAGATGCGAACACGTATAGTCCTTGAGGTAGATGGGGGGTTTGTGTTGGCGCCCGGAGCGGCGCAACTCGGGAACATTGTCTGACTGTTCGGTATCAGTCTGTGACGGTTGAGCTGGCATAGTGTCGCCAACACTCTCTCTGGACTGGGCATCCTCGGGAACCACCGGGTTGGTTTCTGGCGTCAAACTCTCGTGGGTTGGATCCGGTTGATCAACTCTCTGGGCGCTGTTGTCCGGGTTTGGGCTGACCGGAACGACCGCTGGCGCAGGCTGGTCACTGGGTGTGATGTGGCTGGGTGGCAGATGGGACGGTTCCCCTTCGACTGGAGACTCTGGATTCTTGTTTGCGAGGTTGCTGAGGCGCCTTCTGAGTTGGTCTATGTGTCTCCTCCAGACGCGACCATCCTCCAGCCTGACTCTATATGATCTCGGCCCGGTGACGGCGATGACCTCGCCCGGAATCCAAAGTGGGTCCCCAGCGAAATTCCTTGCGAATATCGGCTCCTGTAACATAAAATGTCTAACCCCCGAAGTGGAAGCGAGGGGAGAGTCAGGGCAGTATTGTGGGTGCAGTCTATCTAATACAGTCCTCAGGCGCCGGCCCATCAGAAGTTCCGCTGGGGACTTATTGGTGACTGCACAGGGGGTTGAGTGCTGGCTCATCAGGAACCGTGAGAGTTTGTGATGCCAGTCATCTCTGCCAAACCTAGCGAGGGCCTCTTTGGTGGTCCTGACGGCCCTTTCAGCCAACCCATTACTCGCAGGGTGAAATGGGGCTGTTAAAATGTGGCGAATGCCTAGGTTGGCTGCAAAACGGCTGAATTCTACTGATGCGAACTGTGGGCCATTATCGGAGACCAAGGAGTCGGGTAGTCCATGGGTAACGAACAGGCGCGTTAACACATTGGTGATTGCTAGTGTGGTGGTCGTGGATAGCTGCGCCACGTCTATCCACTTGAAATAAGCGTCCACGACCACTAGGAACATCTTTCCATGCACGGGGGCCGGCCAGATCGATATGGATTCTAGACCAAGGGGCGCTGGCGCTCTCCCATCTGGTAGGGGTGGCGATGGGGGGAGCAGGACGGGATTCCTGGCAAATGCTGCAGGAACTTACCCAATTGACAATGTCCTCGTCTAGACCCGCCACCACACGTAGCTGCGTGCCAACGCCTTCATTCTCACAATGCCGGGTGTCCCTCGTGCAACGCCTCCAGGACTCGGGTACGCAGCGAGGTTGGAATGATCACTCGAGTGCCCCACAGTAGACAACCCTGCAAACTGGACAGCTCCTGCATGCGAGTCTTAAAGGGTGCGAATTTGTTATCAACATTGCCTCCCGGCCACCCCCTCCTCACCCAGTCGAGCACCTGGGCGAGCGTTTGGTCTGCCTTGGTTTTGGCGGCGATGTCAAGGGCGGTGATGGGCAGGTCCAACTGGGTGATTTCAAAAATGGCATTGACAGGAGCTGGGTCTTCAGCTGGAGCGGGTAAGGGGCAGCGACTGAGTGCGTCAGCGTGGGATAGAGTTTTGCCCGGGCGGTGGATAAGTTTGTATGAGTAGGCCGCTAGGAAAAGCGTCCACCTTGTCATCCGAGGGGAGAGGACTTGAGGTGTCTGTTTGTCGCCGGCCAGTAGGCCCAGGAGGGGCTTATGGTCGGTGACCAGTTCGAAGAAGTGGCCAAAAGGAATTCGTGAAACTTTTTCACGGCTGCAACAGCTGCTAGGGCTTCCTTGTCTATTTGGCTGTAATTTCGCTCCGTGGCCGAGAGCGTCCTGGAGAAAAAGGCGATGGGGGCCTCGGCGCCATTGGCGAGTCGGTGACTAAGGACCGCCCCAATTCCAAAAGGGGATGCGTCTGCTGCCAGTACTAAAGGAAGGTTGGGGTCGAACTGGATGAGCACTGCCTCTGACGTAAGTAGTGATTTGACGGCGTTAAATGCCTGGTCTTCTTTGTGCCCCCAGTGCCACGGTGACTTTTTGTCTAGTAATCTGTGTAGGGGTTCGGCTACTGAGGCTTTATGGGGCAAAAAGGATGCATAAAAGTTTAGGAGTCCCAAGAAAGCTTGTAGCTCCGTTTTGGAGGTCGGTGTGGGAGCTTCGTGGATCGCCCTGACCTTGGACTCCAGGGGGTGAATGCCAGAGGCGTCAATTTTATAACCCAGAAAGTCCACCTGTCTAGTGGCAATGGCGCATTTTTCTTTTTTTAACTTGAGGCCATGCTGTCTGAACCTCTCTAACACTGCTCGCACTCTCTGGAAGAGTTGGGGTCTGTCCCTGGCCGAGACCAAGATGTCGTCGGTAGGGTACTACACCAGGGAGGCCCTGTAAAATCCGCTCCATGAGGGATTGAAAAATACCCGGGCAACACTTACGCCAAATTGGAGACGCTTGCATCGGAAGGCACCCCTGTGAGTGACGATGGTCTGAAGTTCTGTTGTTTGGTTATCAACAGGGAACTGTTGATATGCTTGAGACATGTCCAATTTAGCAAAAATACTGCCCGGTTCGAATGTGTGCAATAAGTGCTGAATGACGGGCACGGGATAGGCGCTAACTTGTAAATATTTATTGATTGTTGTCTTGTAGTCCGAGCAAATTCTCAGGCTACCATCTTTTTTGAGGGGTGTGACAATGGGCGTCTCCCACTTGGCGAAATCTGCTGGCTCAATGACCCCTTGTTTTAGTAGTTTATCCAATTCAGCATCTAGTTTTGGTCGAATAGCAAATGGAACTCTCCGTGGTTTTAATCTGATTGGAACTGCCTGGGGGTCAACGGTGAACGAGATGGGGGTTCCATTATAACACCCCAGCTCCTCGCTGAACACATCTGCGTAGTCAGCGAATAAGGAGTCAGTGTCTGAGGTTGAGACAGCATGGACTCCTGTTAACCCTAGGCCGAGGTGGGGAAACCAATCGAGCCCCAATAAGGTGGGTAGATTGCCGTTAACTACCACTAGAGGTAGGTGGCCTTTAAAAGCTCTAAAACTGACAAAGAACTTGTCTCTGCCGATCACGGGAATGGCCTTCCCCTGGTAGTCCTTCAGACCGAACTGGCATCTCTGAAGCCGGGTAGTAGATAGGCTGGGGTGGAGTCTCTTGAGGGTGTTCCACGAGATTATTGAGAGCGCTGACCCTGTGTCAACCTCCATGTGGCACGGTTTACCTTCTAGGGAAACGGAGAGAGAAATTTTACTAACAGAGTGGCAAGTACGCCTGGCAAGGCGGTGCATGCGACAGTTTAATACTTGCCTCTGTGGTCCCGAGTGCGAGGACGGGGTCTTTGTGCAGCGCTTTGGGGGCTTGGCAGACTCTCGCAATGTGCCCCTCTTATGGCAGTTGTTGCAAACGGCTCCTTTAAACTTGCAGGTGGCCCTTTGATGTGATCCCCACAGGCTAGGCACAGGGTGATGTGCTTGGGTGGACCGGTGTATTCTTGTTTGGCCCCTACCTGTGACCGTCTGTCATTGGTGAGGCGATGGACATCGTTCTCATCGTTGTGGCCTTCCTCCGCTTCCACCTCTTCGGAATGGACTGGGAACGCTGCTAGCTTGGCGCTTGGGCCCTGAATTTCGGTGGCTGAGTTCGTTGCTAGCTCGGCTGCTAGGGCCTCCTCTACGCTTTGCGAGGTTGAGGTCTTTTTAGCTAGCAGTCGCCTCTGTAGGTTGAGATCCTTGACCCCACAAACCAATTGATCGAGGAGCATGTCCTCCAGGTATGTTCCAAACCCGCAGTGCAGGGCTGCTGTTCTGAGGGCGGCCATATATTGGTTGATGGTCTCCTTACTTGATTGCTTCCTCATTCGGAACGTGAACCTCCTGGCGATTTGTGAAGGCCTGGGAGCGTAGTGGTTTGTGAGGATCTCAAGCAACTCGGACCACGGAACGTTTTTTAATTCTCTCGGCGCCACGAGTGCTGCAGCGGTATCGTAAACGGTGGCTCCACAGTAGATTAGGAAATAGGATTTTTTCCGATGCTCTCCCGCATCCGACAGGCCGACCGCATCGATGTAATGATTGAAACGGTTCTTATACGATTCCCACTTCTCTTCGTCTGGTTTAAACGCCGGGAATACTGGATTGGAACTCATGGTGCTGGAACGGCTGGGCTACCTGCGGGAGAAATCTCTCTGGGACTACGAACGCTCGTGAGTTACTAGTGATATCAGCTCTGGAGAGGTTTTTTCGCTACCCTCTCTTTCTCTCTCTCTGGGTTACCACGTTGGCTGCTAGCCGTTGGAGGTGTCTTGATTCGCGCCAAAAAGTGGGCGTTAGTGACTCTCTACAGCGCTGTGCTGTGATTCCTACTGGCTCGAAATTCAAATGACACCCGTTTGAATTTCGCGCCAAATGCAGAGCGGCTGCGGCTCGCAGCGCTTCACTTTCCCCGTAGCGAGGCTAACAAGCGGCTACAGACGCTTCTAACTATTTGACTCAGACCGCTTTCTCTGGCTGCGGATCTGCGTTTGCTCTTTTTGATCGCTCGTTTCGCTAGCTGACCGCTCTCTCTGGCTGCGGATCAGCGTTTCCCTTGTTACCAGCCGATCGCTCTCTCTGGGCTGTAGATCGGTGGCTAGTGACTCAGCGGTTGCAAGGTGCTTCTGGTAGCCATCCCACCTTCGTCGCCAGTGTTAAGTTTGAGCAATGAGAGGCTGAACCAGAGCATGAGTGCAACTGTACTTTATTTACAAATAAAGGGCTGACCGTGCTTGCCAAGCCTGGAACTGGCTCGCAGCAATCAGCAGCCAGTTGGACCCCGCAGCCTGCTTTTATAGCTGGCTGCTGGGGAGAACTGACCAATGGGAATGGGGGAATAACGCCCACACAAGTGAGTGGACCTGAGTGAGAACTCCATGAGTCCTCAGGACATAACAGTAAGGTTACATTAACAGAATCTTGCCAGATGGAAAGTATTCCCCCCCCCCGCCCTTCTCTTTTTAAGCCTCTGGAAAACCAGGGAAGGCCCTTTCTGTTTAGCTTCCATGCTTTCCTCACACCTTCAGATCAGAGGTGGCATTCAGCTGGTTCTGACCAGTTCTGGAGAACCGGTAGCGGAAATTTTGAGCAGTTCGGTGAACCGGCAAGTACCACCTCTGACTGGAGATTTTACAGTATCCTTCCTCTGCCAGGCCCACCAAGCCATGCCCACAGTAGTAAAAAAATTTGAATCCCACCACTGCTGCAGATTAAGCTTCTCTTCTTAGGCCATTGTCTAGGCTGTAGATCTTCCTCCTGTATTTCCACATATAAAGCCTGACAAAAGCAGCACTGGGGTTTTTGTAACCCATGCCAGACCCTTTTTTGACGTGTGTTGCACATTTGTATGTGTATTCCAAATCTTACAACTCAATGCCACAGCATGGTATGGTTCTTCTGATGAAAGCAGAAACATCTTTCAGAGCACCCTGGACTTTTCATGAAGCTGTCAACTTCAAGGACTTATCATTGGTTACAGATCATATAGGTAAAGATAGGATGTGTGGAGTAATTTATCCATTTTCACCGAATTCTTTAATTCTGTTTAAAAAGGCAGAGTGGCTAAATGTTAGTAGAGCTCAAGCCTCGGTGGTGCAGTGGTTAGAATGCAGTACTGCAGGCTACTTCTGCTGACTCCCGGCTGCCAAAAGTTTGGCAGATCGAATCTCACCAGGCTCAAGGTTGCCTCAGCCTTCCAGCCTTCCGAGGTGGGTAAAATGAGGACCCAAATTGCTGGGGGCAATAGACTGACTCTGTAAAAATGCTTAGAGAGGGCTGTAAAGCACTATAAAGTGCTATTGCTATTTTACATAAAAGGGGCTTTGGATTTGGACTGGGACAGAGTCTACAAATGCATTATAACCTGATATTGAACCCGAAGTATCAAGGTTAATATTTAAGTAATACATGAGAGGTTCGTTGTTGTTTATAGACTGTGCTCTCTGCCACAATGACCCCAGGATCTGATATGGGGAGAAATAACACACGCTGACATTAGTTCTCATTTGTGCAAACCAACAATTTATATATATATATTTCAAAACCACTATAGGCGATCGCTTAAACAAATGGAGGAGATGGGGGGGTAGGAAACTGGTTTGGGTAGTAGCAGCTGAAATATTAAAAGATTCAGCTTATTTTCTCTCCCTTTGCTAAAAGACTGTTGCGGGACATGAACATCTTTTAAAGAGCGGGGTGGAGGGACTTACAAAGCAGCCTTAAAAGTTTCATCTGACACATTCATTGTTTTTAAAATCCCATACTCTCTTGGGTTGCCTAATCCTTATTTCACCAGTAGTGTTTCCCCCATCCCTTGTTCAATTTTGCATCTTCAAAAGTCATCATTCTAAATTGTCCATGTTGCCTTACTCCACTGCACAGGGCATTGCACCAGTTAGAAAATGTGCTGCCAAGCATGAGAAAATGTGCTGACCGTTATTTTGTACGTATGTAAATCCAGATAGATGTTTTAAGATGAAAGAATGGATTGTGGTACGCTCTTAACATTTCAGCTGAGTACAGCTGGTGCCCAATCTGCATCAATATTCCGTGGAATGTGTATATCTTTTGGAACCACTAGACCCATCGCCTCTCCCCACGCTTCTGACTTTCAGCATTGATTGGCACTCACAAAAATTTATGCATTCAAGAAGTTGCCATGATACCATTTGAAATGCTTGATTGGAAACGAATGCAATTTACAAGATCTGCCAAGACAGCAAAAATAAAGCTCCAACCCTGTATTTTATGACTTCATATAAAATAGTGATAGATTGGTATGTTACATTTCATAAGCTTTAAGCTTTAAAGGCTTACAATATTGTAAATGACTGCTAGGTAGAACTGTATTATTTACATGAACCTGTGGCTGGATTTCCAGCGAGTCAAAACTTAAGAACAGTGTTCGGTTTGAATAATAAACTATGGAATGGATTCCAGAGATAGAAACTGCTTTGGAGGTTTTTAGGAACCAGATTTCCCCTTTAACTGAAGCTGGACTCTTCTGTATTAGAATACAATTACAGATTGTCATATATGAACTATATACATTTCAGTCAACACTCCATTCATTTGAGACTTGAGACTATGGCTGCTCTTGAGGAAACATTTTCACTTGAAGCTTGACAGCCCAATCAATTTCATGCCTCTTTACTTAAAAGTAAATCTCTCTGCATTTGATAGGGTTTCCTTCTGGATATCTGTGCATAGAATTGCAAAGAAACAGAAGAGTGCCCTACTTAACTTTATTGCAATTATTAACCAGCACAAGAGAACTGGTATTTGAATACAGAAAATATCCAAAACTAAACTGAAAATGTCAGGATAGTTAAGAAAAATACACACAGACAAAAAAAAATAGCTAAGAGAAAATATTAAATCAAAACATGCTGAAGAACTTGCTGAGGCCAGAGATATATAATGAGAAGAAATTATAATTAATAATCTGGATAATGTAAACATGGAATAACAGTATTATAAAAAAACATACAGACACACTCACATATGTGCTCATGCATAAACACACACACACACACACAACAAATCATCCAAAAGGGACTTAAGAATTATAAATTTCTCTTACACACCCCTCTCAAACCTGAGAAAACTAATGTACAAGAGCTGACATGGCATGCACACTCAAAATTCAAAAGTTTATTTTGAGCCCAAGCCATTTCTGGCTATCTAGATTCGGGTATAACTTTGTGTGTTATATTTAAGGTTGGTCTCAGAAAGTAGAAATTGCTTATACTGTTGATTGTTGTATCCTGTTTTGTTAGTTAGGCATGGAGTAAATTGAACAGGTTGAGGTTCTGTATAGAATTGGCATATAGAAGAATGTGTTTGATAGTTTGTATCCTGATTCCTGAGTCAAAAAGACATAACCTGAATGAGTATAGGGTTTTTTGGGTATCTTTTAGCCAGAAGTGCTAAAGGGAGAGCATTATATTGGGTTAAAAATAAAAGCTCTTCTCTGGTTTGGAATGTTAAGTTGTGTAAGATATAGAGATAGTGCCAGAGGGTATTTACTGCTGTCTGCCATCAAAAGCTGGATGATGTTACCAGCATCCATTGATGGTATAAGTCAGGGAAACATTGCTTAATTGTGACCCTTGCTTGCTCATAGCCTAAAGATAATATGTAAGGGGGGAAAATACAGAGCGATGTAGATGATTGTATGTGCAGATCTCACAACATCTAGCACATTTTCAGCCCGCCCAGTATAAAACTGACTATAAGATAAAATGCAAAAATGAATTGATTTTGTAACATAATGGAAGAGGATGAACTCCAGAATCAGCTTGTCCCTCACCTGGGCCCCCGTGGGTTCTCTGATCTACTTGAGTCCACCTGCTTTTATCTTCCTTCACTTAACTATTCAGCATTGGAAAAGACTGACCTGAGAAGTTTCCCAGAGGCTGAGGGATGATTTCCAAATTCCTCCAAGGATAGCTCCCTCTTTCTGCCCTTGGCAGATGAGATGTGAGCAAGCCTATAGCCTCTGGGAGATAAACCCCAGGATTACTGTTAAGACATTTCTGATTTTTTGTTCAGGTTGGAGGAGAGTGCCTGGTTGTTGTTATCATCATCACTTTTAGGCACTAGGGATTGGTTTCGTGGATGATAATTTTTCCACGGACTGGGGTGGGGGGATTGTTTTGGTTTTGCAGCTTGCCTGCCTCTCACCTTCAGCTGTGTAGCCCAGTTCCTAAAAGGCCGATCCTTGGCCCAAGAGGTTGAGGATCCCGATTTAGATTATGAACATAATCTTGAACTATGCTGACTAAGATTAGACTTAAACATAGTACATAAAATCATATGTTACAACATCTTACTAGTTAATGAATATTTCAGATTTAACAACAACAACACTAGAGTGCACAACAGATATAAACTAAATGTAAACCACTCCAAACTAGATTGCAGGAAGTATGATTTCAGCAACAGAGTGGTCAATGTATGGAACTCACTACCTGATTCTGTTGTCACCTGCTCAAACCTCCACTCCTTTACCCTCAAACTAACCTCTGTTGACCTCACTCCATTCCTAAGAGGTCTGTAAGGGGTGTGCGTAAGCGTACAATCGTGCCTGCCATCCCTGTCCTTTTGTCCCCAATTATTAGTTTCTATTTCTTGTATTTAAACTTATGTTTATTCTTCTTTCTGTTATATTGTAAGCTTTTGACAAATAAATAAATAAATAAACTTACTCTGTAGCTTTTACAAGTTGATATCTCTCTGTTGGTGGTGTTTTGGAACCCTGTGTGAAATATTAATATTGTTTTTCACGTTTGTTCCAGCACCGAGATAACATAACTCTTAGTTTGTTGGATTTTACCTCATTCTTCAGTGTGCAGGTAGGTAGAGGTGAAGTTGGTGAAAGTCAGTAGTACATAAAAATATCATCCCATTAAGCCTAAAGGCAAACCTTTTATACAGATCACATTTTTATTTAGAAAGAGATGTGCACAAAGCAGTATGTTTGGATCTCACCTCCAAATCACCTTTTGAAGGACTGATTCTGTTCCTAGGCCTGGGGTTAGGGAGCTTGAGAAGCCGTGGATGGTTTTCTTGGGTTGATATTGGTGTGGTTCTGTGTGGGCACTTGTGTTTTCTTTTCTTTTTATATGACATGTTCTTGTAAATGTGTAAGCTGCTCAAAGTTTGTTTGGAATCAGCCGACCTTCACACCTAAAATGAATAGAATATTTTCTTTTTGCAAAGCAGCAACAACGCAAATAAATCCTAGCTAAAGAAATATTCCTAAGCACATAATGTTAAGCTGACCAAACTTAGTAAAGTATATGACCAGATTTTCCAAAGACTTTATTATTACCTATAATCATGTGGATTTCTACTGTGTCGGAAAGAAAAGTAGAGTTCCTCATCAAACATCACATAGTAAAAAAGTTATGGCACAAAGGATTGTAATAATGGATAATACTGAGAAACAGTGAGAAACATGAACTGACAATTTAAACTTTCAAAGATGCTGCTGTAATGATAATGTAATAAAATAACATAAACCAGCTATTCAAAAATGATAGGTAAGAACAATTAGTTTGCAAAGCTTAACAGAGGTAAGACTGAAACAAGAGATTTGACAAATGGAACAGCAATTAAATTAATATCTTAATTTCAGTGGAAAATAAAAAGAAAAACATACATTAAATTGTAGATAAATATCCAGATTTCTGCCATTTGGCAATATTGATCTAGGTAGGCCATTGGATCATTTTCTTTAAAAAAAATCAGAGGTTTTGTGAAGACAAATAAGTTGGCTAATTGTAACAAGAAGAGAGAATAATACAGGTAGCATTCTGGAAAAGATTTTCCATGTAGCATGACTACTGAACTTACTAACAGGAGATGATAGGAACTGCAGTCCATTTTAGCAACAGAATGTTATTTGGTATCAGCTGGAGAAAAATGATCTAAACAAAATAAACAGGGTTTTGACTAATGGCAATATTAATTTGCCAAGCATTAGATCTCAGATTTAAGACTATTTCTATATTTGCATATTAGAGAGCCAGTTTGATCTATTAGTTAGAAATTAGGAGACTGTGAGTTCTAGTTTCATCTTAGCATGAATGCTGGCTGAGTGACTTTCAGTCAGTCATTCTATCTCAGCCCACATTGTCAAGCTTGGGTGAGAAACTGGTCAATCCATTACTGTTGCAGCATTTGGTTGATCCAGAAAAAAAGCAAATCCCGCACTTGTGGGGAAGCACTACCCAGGAAGAAGGAAAAAAAAATCTATGTTATTCATAAAGTCTGTAAATGGTGGCCAGGAATATCACAAAAGAGCTATTGTATCTCTGAACTCTACAATTTGACTCAAATAAAATAAATGAAGGATGAATTCCCTATCCATTTTTTATGTCAAAATAACATTCTGTAGTTATAATCTCTCTGTGCCTCTGAGGCAGCATACTCAAGAAGATGTTGATTCTATGTCTACAGTACATCTGTCAGGCAGATTGATTGGCAGGCTGTGAATGTCAGCTTGTAGCCTGATGTTTACAATAATCAAATATTGAATATATTCAATAATTGAATACATCTTTTCTAGATGTAGAAAAATCTTTATTGGCCAAGTGTGATTGGACACATAAAGAATTTGTCTTGGTGCAAGTGCTCTCAATATACATAAAAGAAAAGATACATTTGTCAAGAGTCAAGAATCATCAGGTACAACACTTAATAATAGTCATAGAGTACAATAAGCTATCAAATCATACTAGGAAACAGTCAATAAAATCATTAGAATATAAGCAACAAAGTTACGGTCGTACAGTCATAAATGGGAGGAGATGGGTGATAAGGAGTGATAAGAAGATTAATAGTAATAGTAGTGCAGACTTTGTAAATAGTTGGTCAGTGTTGTGGGAATTATTTGTTTAGCAGAGTGATGGCATTTGGAAAAAAACCTGTCATTGTGTTTTGTTGTTCTGGTGTGCAGTGCTCTATAGCGTCGTTTTGAGGGTAGGAGTTAAAACATTCAGTTTATGTCCAGGATGTGAGGGGTCTGTAAATATTTTCACAGCCCTCTTTTTGACTTGTGCAGTATACAAGTCCTTGATGGAAGGCAGGTTGGTAGTAATTGTTTTTTCTGCAGTCCTAATTGCTCTCTGGAGTCTGTGTCTGTCTTGTTGGGTTTCAGAACCAAATCAGACAGTTATAGAGGTACAGATGACATTCTATACTGTAGGCCTATCTTGGCCTGCAAGGATTGTTGGGTGTTTTGAATGAGGCAGATGGGTTGTGCTGTTGAACTTAGAAAGTCAGGAAAGATGAAAGAAATGTAATAATACACTATCCAAGTGCAGGAATGCTTTTTTTCTGGGCATTTCTTTAACCAACTTCTCATTTGCTTGTTCAGAGTGGACATTAATCGTCCTTCAGCTATAGTAATACATAACTACTCAACCTTCTGTTTCATATAGTTCTATTCTCTGGAAACATAAAAATAACTTGGGAATTAGATCTCTTTGGTAATAATCCTAAGGTACTGCAAAGATTATTCTTTTTAAGGAAAAGAGTGCAGTTTTGAGAGTATATAACAAAGTATTTTAGACACAGCCTTTGCAATGTCTTGTTATTGCTCTGTTTTGTCATCCCATATGCTTATGGTTTTCTGTAGCTTCTGACTATACATCATGAGGAATTACAGAATGAAATCTTGCCTCTAGCATTTTCATCAATCATGCATTGTTGTCCCCAGTTGGCAGATGAAAAAAATAAGGATCACGTAGCAAACGCACAGGTGAAGTTGATGCAGTGCTTATATGTTCTTAAACCTTGGATTTTATCTGGCAACACATTTTTTTGGGTTTCTTCTTGCTTTAATAAAGAGAAAGTGTGCAGTACAAGTAAAAAATAGAGAAGAATGGCAAAAGATCAGGGGTATCAAACTCAAGGCCTGTGTGGGCCGGATCCAGTCCATTAGGTACTTAAATCTGGCTTATGCGGCCGGCCTAGAAATAGCAAAGAACCGGCCTGTGGTACCTCTGGCAGCTAAAATGGGGCAGGGGGGGTGCACATTTTCAGCCTGGATGGCCTCCTGCAAAATTCTGCTGGCCAAAATGGAAAACGGGGGACCTGTGTGCAGCCACCCCGCACTCCATTTTCGGCCTGGGTGGCCTCCTGAAGCACTCTGCCAGTCAAAATGGCAAAGTGCAGGAGGCCATCCAGGCTGAAAATGGGCCTCCCCATGTCCTGTTTTGGCCAGCAGAGTGCTGCAGGAGGCGCCCATCCTGTCTCCTCCCCAGCCAGCCCCTGGAGGAGAACAACAATGCTGATCTGGCCCTCGAAGAAATCCAGTTTGACAGCCCTGCATTAATTAGATGGACAGATAGTTTTAGTTCAGCTACTATTACAATTCAGCTCACGTGCAATTTCCTACTGTAAAAGTATGAGGTTGGTCATTGTTTTGCAGATAGTAAAAACTGGATTGTTTTGGTTTACTTTTTGTAAGGACTCAAAGTCAGCTTATTTGCCCTTGGCTTGACTTGGAATATGAACATGGCTTTTGGTGGAAGATACATTGCTCTTACAGTTAGTCCTCATCTTACAACCACAATTGGGACCATAATTTTTGTTGCTAAGCAAGATAGTTGTTAAGTGAATTACACCTGATTTTTTGATTTTTGGGGGGTCACAGTTCTTAACTGAATCACTGCATTTGTTAAGTGGATCATGTGGTTATTAAGCAAATCTAACCTCCCTCATTGTCTTTCCTTGTTGAAAGGTGCAAAGATCACAAATGTTGATCACATGATCCTGGGACACTGCAATGGTGACAATTACATGCTGGTTGCCAAATTTTGATTTCATGACTATGGGAATACTGTGATAGCCATGAGTGCAAGGACCAGTTGAAGTCACTTTTTTCAGTGTTGCTGTGACTTTAAATGGTTTCTAAATGAATAGTTATAAGTTGAGGAGTATGTCTTCAATGTTGCCTTTCTATAGACAGTTTATTAGAATTTTGAACTAAAAAAACTCCAAACCATAAGGATTACATTGTCAAAACAATAAAATATCACAGTAGCCAACAAAATAAACAGTAATCAAATTAAATCCTCTCAATATTCTATAAGCATGTGTGAATGCAAGTGTTTTCTTTTGTTAGTAAAAAGATGTATGAGATGTTTTGTGCATAAATTATCCATAACTGAAGAATACCATTCCAAAAATTATTTCTTGCTTTACTTTGTGGAGTGGTTGAGATAGAGATCACAGCCATAGCTTTTTTTTCCTTTTTCTGAACATCTTTTTTCTTTGAAGAAATAAAAAAAGCAAGAATAAATTCATAGCTTCTTTATAAAACTATTGATGGAAGAAGATTGAGATTTCAAATATTATGTAGGAGAAGAGCAGGCAGAATTGGAGTGTGGAGTTAAACATGTCATCAGCCTGGAATCATTGTATTGCCACATAAGACTCAAGTCCAGCTGCCCATGAATTCCATCAACACTTATTTGGCTTTGAGTGTTAGTTGACTAGATTCTTGTGCACAGTAGGCAATAATACACTCTTCTGTGCTTTGAACTCAACAAATGCTCCTGGGTATTTGCAACCTAATGTACTAACTCTTACTATGATGTCAACCTTAAAGATGGAATGCAAAAATATACCATTAACAAAAATCAAAGTGTTTTCTTTCACTAAAACATATTTATAATAAAAAGCTAAAAAAAATTCCTTCTGAATATGTTCAAAATTCTGGAAAAGATGGGGCCCTAGAGGAAGGTAAAATTAAACAGTACCAAGACTGGGAAATTAAAGGTCTCTGTTGTTTTTTCTGAAAGTGGGACTATTCCCATGACAGGAGAACAATTTAGAAAATTTGCTTGTTTATGGTTTTAGATACATCAAATTCTGCATTCTGTAATCCTAGCAAGCAACTATGGTTGCAAAAATGGCTCTTGCCCTTTGGAACATTGTGTCTCTCAAGATGAGATGTGAATCCATGGTTCTGATCTTCCAAAAGAGCCGGAAGACCTGGCTCTGCTATTGACCTGGGGCCCATTACATTAGAGGTGGCTACTGGATTAAGATAAGACCCTCTCCCCATGTTGCATCTTGCTTCCTTCCTCCCCATCTTTTAATTGAAAATTTGGGTTTAGCCTACAGTCAGCCAGATGTTCAGATTGGATTTTGTATATTTGTCCATCTGTTGTGTCCTGCCCAGGGACCTGGGATAGGCAGAGGCTGATGTGTTAAAAGTATTGTTGCAGGATGTAAGCTGTTCCAAGTAAAGCTGCCTTTTGCAATTGATTGATGGTGATTATGTCAGTGCCGTTGGTGTTTGAGTGGTACTCCAGTTGTTTTGGGGCTGCATTCAAGGCACCTATTACCATGGATACTATCTTTGCTTTCTTTTGAGACAATTGTCTATTGTTGTTGTTATTCATTGTTTAATGTTTATTGGTTTTGCTGTCTGTAAGTTACCCAGGGTCATCTCTAGGGGAGATGGGTGGCATAGAAGTCAAACAAACAAACAAACAAACAAGATGAAAACAACATAAAAAGAATTAAGGCTTTTTACCTGTGATTTTTGTGATATCGAATTGGCATAGAGAACCATTAAAATTAAGTGGAAAAGATATTTTAAAAAATGTATCGAACGCCAAGGGAATGTAACACGATAAACTCCTGTATATGTCCAAAATATAAAGGAATAAATAACATAACCTTATATGAATCCTTTTATAATTGTTTGTTTTTTACTGTATTTTAAAACAAATTAAAAGAGGACATATTACAACTCAAATGATGATATTAATCAAAAATTTTTTGATAATCCAAATCATACTTTAGAGCATAAAGAATTGCTAGAGGTTTGTTGTTTGCAGCCACACAGCCAGGAACTAGTTGGAAAACAAGAAAGGTTTTTGAATATTTTTCTATGGTAGCAAATACGTTGAAAAAAAATACTCTGCTGGAAATATTGACCAAACCCCTATATCAATATTGCAGTAATTTAGAAGATGATTTTATGTCTCTTGTTTTACATCTATTATGCACAATAAAAGTATAATGCTACCCAGTTATAGGTTATTCAGTAATTTAATTAAATAAGGTTATGTGTATTCTGCTTTCATATTCCCTTCTTTGTATTGTAAATAGAACGAAATTAAAGAAATAAATACAAAAATAAAGACTGAGAAAGGAAGAAATGCCCTTTCTTTTTGTAATATTAAGTGATTCACTGTGTAGAAAGGACAATTACTTATTTCTGGCAGAAGGGCTTATCTAATAGCTATAAGTCATAACCATCAATTAAATCTATGGCAGTGAGCTAGATTTAACTTTCGCACAGCAACTCCAGTTGGCAGGCATCTCTTAAATTCAATGGAAATAGAGGTGTCTATGGGCTATGACACTTGCATCAAAATAACAAATGATATCACACTGCATGCACGAAAGAGGTGAAGACTGTATCGTGGTGACATGATACGACTTTTGTCATTGCCCCCTTCAGCAGAACCTTGCCCTGACACCTCTAAATGGGAGCTATTTCCAGATTTGTGTGTACATAGGCTAAATATAAATCCTCATATAGATATGGCATAAACAATCCAATTCACTTCAGCAGTAACATATAACCTTGTGCATTTCAGTGTAGATCTGTTTTAACAGAAGCATGCAGTACGTTATGAGAGTAAACAAATATGATATAATGCACTGGTCTCATATTTCAGTTTTTGTAAGGACTGTCTTCTGATCATTGATCTCATGATATTTTAATATGTGGCATATCTTGTACTTTATGAATAGCATCTAAAATAAATATAGGTTTTAAAGTATGGTCTTAGAAATAGGTCTATCACACCAATTCTGGGTATCATGTTCCAACTGATACCTATCATTACTGCATTTTTGAGATATTCTATTGAAAGTTTACTAAGTATCAGGCTTCAGCAATTTATGCAATTTTGGGAATATAAACTATCAATAGTAAATAATGGGAATACTTGTGAAAATTAAAGTCACAGTGCTTAATCTCTTATAATGCTGTTTAATTTAAAAAAAGGTCTGATTAGGGTTTGAATATTTGAATCTAATTTCTTCCACCCATTACCAGGAATTAAGTGACAAAGTAAAATCTAGAACATGTGTGATGAACCTACTCTAAAATACTGCAAGAGGATTTACTTTCAATTTATGTCGTTTCCCACCCCCCATCTCTGCTTAATGCAAGCATTTAATGCTTTATGCACCTGAGTTTTTGCTTGCTTTTCTCCTTCACGAGGAAAGAAGGATTACAAACACTTAATATTTTACCTGGAAGCAAGCACAGAAATAGAAGAAGAGAATTTCCCTGTTACGTAAGAGATGTGAACATTTCCGAATAATTTGCAAGCTTTAACAAATTATCACATGCTACGAAAATAGTTTTTTTGAGCTTTTTTCAACTTTATTTAATATAATAGGAGAGCAGGGACCTTCCCTCCGAAAATCATGTTGCCGAATTCCTGCTAAGAAAGGCAGGAATTCATTGAGTAATGATCTGTTTCATGTTGTATATTTCAGACACTTTGGTATCTATTTAGATTTTCTGCTGGTATCTCATCCTTTAAAACTCCTTTCACTGCTTCAGACAACACTTAGGAGGTTCCTTCAAATCTTTAGCATGAATGGGTCACTTAGCAAGGTAGAAATTCCGGTCTCTGTGCAGTTCAAGTCATTATTTTGCACTGTGGTTACTCAATGTGTAAGAATAGAGGCCCAGTAGTCCATATGTTGACAATTGTATTTAGATTTTGAAGTGTAAAACCAGCATCATTATTGTTGGTATGTGATGTTTATCTCTACTAAAAATGCTAACATATAGAACATAGAGTAACAGAGTTGGAAGGGATCTTGGAGGTCATCTAATCAAACTCCACGCTCGAGCAAGAGACCTTATACCATTTCTGACAAACAGCTGTCCAGTCTCTCCTTGAAAGCCTTCAGTTCTGGGGCACCCACAGCTTCTAAAGACAAGCCATTCCACTGGTTGATTGTTCTCACTGTTAGGGAATTTCTCCTTAGTTCTAGGTTGCTTCTCTCCTTGATTAGTTTCCATCCATTGTTTCTTTGTCTTGTCTTCAGGTATTTTGGAAAATAGATTGACCCCTTCATCTTTGTGGCAGGCCTGGATAAATGTGCCTGGATAAATGAATAGAATCTGGATAAATATATAGATTTTTTTATCCAGCTGTAGAATCTGGATAAATTTCCAGAGTCTAAAAAAGTAAAATAATTGCTGCCTTGTTGAAGACTCTGCCCCAATCCTTTTTTTCACATATATCTTTTCAATAAAGTACATGTTTTTTATTATGCTGTTTCAACTTGCTCTACTATAATGATTAAAACCTAATAATTACTTCTTTAAAGAAAGAGGTACATTTATGAGCTAAATGATAAAGAAGAGTCTTCCAGTAAACTGCTGATACAGTGCAATCCAATATCTGGACAGGCAAAAGTAAGTATTGCTATTGGGAAACTGCTAACCAGGCAAGGAAGAAGGGTCAAGTGGGGAGTTAGCCTTGAATTGTTGCAGACCTACAAGAAACTTAGAACTGATCCTCCTTAAATTCTATGGGACTTTATATCTTTGTTCCCAAGGAAGGGTAAGCAGTTTGGAGGGATTTCAGTATTATGGGTGGAATACAATAAAGTAGCCAACTTGAACCGTTCATGCATGGATATGTTTGCTTGTGACTGGCACTTGCTGAGGTTCAGTGGGGTTCCTGGTAAAAAAGTCATGGAAATTTCAGCCTGGGCCACAATAGGCCCATGTTTTGAAAATTCAATAGGGCTGTAAGTCATATGCAAGGGGTTTCATATAACACTCTATACATAAGAAGGATGTTTACCTTTTGCTGTTTTTTTACTTGATTGCTGTAAATGAAAGCAGCTGTTAAATTGCAAAGCAGAAGGTCCTTTAAATGGTTGATTTACATTGAGGATCAACATCTTTCTTCAAATATCATTTTGAAGGGTATTCTTTCATATAAATCTCATTTTGATGCTTTTAAGAACTGGGAAAAATGTAAACAAGGAAGCATGGAATGAGAGAGGAGATCTATCTCATTTGGTAGCAATCAGGGAAGAAGTTTTCCACTTGTTAGATTTTATCTTGACTTATGTTTGTGTGCGTTTTGCTGGTCCTAGTTTGCTGGCATGTCTTCTTTGGTTACATGTCACACAGAGAACTCCAGCCACTGAGCAAAGTGTAACTGTGAGTTTTATTTCTTTGATAGGGTCTGCTTAACTCTCAAAGGGATTAAACCCCAAAGAAGGGCCTTTTAAAGAAATGCTGGCCTCTTCTCTCTCTCTCTCTCTCTCTCTCTTACATTGTGGAATAACCTGATCCACAGTGAAATCAGAACAATAGTTAATGTTCAGCTTTTTTCTATCCAGCTGAGCTTAGTAAGTATAAAGGATGCTGAAACTATTAACAATCTGATTTGGAAAAAAAATGTGATGGTACAATTAAGTAGTAACTATCTTTTTAAAAAAATCTTATGCAAAACTTGGGCAAATGTGAATTAAAAAAACTTTATTTAGATTCCTTTTTAAAGAAAGATTTCTTTATGTTACTTCAAAACATTTTTGTACTGTTTCACATTGTTTGGGAATATGTCGGTTGCAGAGTTTAATTCCTTATTTTACCCAAAAGAAGATATGGACTACCCAGTTTATTTGAATCAATTGTTTGCCATGACTCTTAATAATTAAATGGCCTCTTTTTTGATTGCCATCTTTAGCTTTGAAAGGATAAACTATGTAGTTGAGCACAGAAATGTAGGTCCTTTTATGACTAAAATAAGCATCTCTATGGAACGCTAATCATGTAGCAGTTTAAGGAGATTCTAGAAAGAAGAATTGTGAAATTATAGTTAAAAGAGCCATCTAGAGGTCAAGTTGATCATAGCCTCATTCATAAATGTTAGATAGACAATAATATGTATGGAGAGAAGAACCGAAACAAAACTACTAGGAGAAAAACAGCATAGATTGGCTGAGGTTAACATAGCACTAAAGTGATACATCCTGGATCCATTTAAGTGAATTTATATTGGTTAGAACCTTATTTTGTATGTTATATTTTATTCTCAGTTGTAGAGTGGGTTACTGCTCTTATTTTTGTTTTTCATGGATAGAGTGCATTATCAAACTTTTACCTGAAAGCAATAACAAAATGATTTCTAAAACCTGAGAATCAATGTTCTGTTTGAGTTGGGTAATTATTCCTTGACAATATACTGTATTTCATTAGAATAAATAGCTGACTGAAAAATCGCAAGATGCCTTGAGAATTACTTAGTATGCCTGAATATATTTATTCCAAATACCCAGTCTCCATGGCATATATCTAAGACTTAACTTGAGCTGCTGTTTTCATCTCCCTTTCTTTGGCTCTCTGACAATAACTATTGGGAATTTCTGAGAGAATCAAGATAATTTTTTGAGTATACCTGACCCTGTTTGATGGATTTGAGGAAATAATTCGGACACATGCATACATACACACACAGAGAGAAAGAGAGAGAGAGAAAGAGAGGGGGGGAAGAGAGAGAGAAGGCATTCTGCCTATCCTTTGGTCACGCCAGATATATAGTCTCAATGTGACTCTCTTGACAAAATTAAGATTATACTGAAAGTAGGCTAGTTTTTAGTTTTTCCTACATATGGTGTGCTATGTTATGTCCCAATGTCTATGGAGATTCTCAGTCATCCAGGTCACAGTTGTCCCAAAGGTGCTTTTTCAAGAGGCAACAGAACTTTCTGGTTTTTCTTTGAAGATGTTTAGCTTTTCATCCAAGAAGCTTCACAGGAGCTCCTGTAGGGTCTTTTTTGAGATTTGATGAAGGCCCACTTAGGATAGCTACATGTTCTGAGGGCTTCCTTGATGTGTTTTCATTCTTTTTCTTTCCCATCTTTGCTGGTAGGCAGGCCTTCAACTCGATGGTGTAGAGTTCTGGTGACATTTTGTACTCCAGTGGGAATCAAAATGTAAACATTGGTCTGTGTAAGTGGGTTTTCTGTGTTAAGGCTTCTGTTGTCCTTAATTTTCTGTAAACTTCAGTGTTAAGGCTTCTGTCATCCTTAATGGGTAGGGAAGGCAAGACTATTTTCCTTATGTCCCAACATTTCATCCATTACCTTCTCTGTCCTATGTTTAAATTCATAAAGATTCTGCATACAGTGTTTATAGACTGAGGGCCAGATTTGTTCCTTGACTGGTATACTGGTTTCTGCATCTTTAAAAAAATCTGAGGTTTAATGGGGCTCTGGAATTTTGGGTTGTGCAAATCATCTAGCTCAAACCCAGCACTTCATATCCCCTTCTGAGTTGACTTGGCTCATATAAGCCAGGATTTATGCACTGTCAAAAAAAAGGAAAAGAGTCCTTCGAGATCTGATCCTTTTCCAATAAAGAACGCTGTTGCGGTTGTTAATATTGATTTTATACACAGTCAACTTTGCATTCTCTCAACAATTTGCAGGATTGTGTGGCACTTTGTACATTTCAACATTGTTCTCTTTGAAACTAACACTGAGAGATGTAGAAATGTTTGGTTAATTCATTTATTCCATGTGCAATATTGTTATGCTTTAAATACAGAAGATATTTTTGAGTCTGTTCCTCTATTGACAAATAATAACTTTCGGTAATGTTATTTTTATAGAAAGAAATATTAGAATTATCCACAACTAGATCTGTGTCAAGCCCGAAATTGACATAAGTGTAGCCATTTGAGTTAGTCTTAATATATATTCTTTTTCTTACTTTTTCTGTGGCAGTCATGGGGGGAAGGGTTTTGGGCTCGCCACATTCCTAAGGGAGGAGGAGTGGAGATAAAAGGAGTTTTTTGGCTAGGTGATCTTTCTTCTCGTGGGACACGAGCTGTCCGTGCTTGGGCCCCTGGAGGTGGAGGTTTATGACATCAAGCAACGCTGAATTACTTCTATTGGAGAATGTGACTTTTGGGGGCTGTCTCTAACTTGTAATATTGTGGGGTAATTCCGAGTTGTGTTAGATCCGGAATTACCATGGACTTCGCCAATTTGATGCTTTCCTAAATAAAAGGAATTGTTTTGGAAGATGGACTTTGTTCTTTTCTTTTTAAATGGATTTCATCACTTGGAAACCTGACATTCTGTTTTACTGATAATTGATTTCTTTCTCAATTTATGAATAGATAAAATGGTTACCAAAGACCCAAATGTTGAATGGTTACAAAAGAGTCAGATTTATCAGAAACTACTACCTTCATTTAGTGACCATTCAAAGTTACAAGGGCACTGAAAAATGTGACTTATGACCATTTTTAACAGTTATGACCTTTGAAGCATCCATATGCGCATTGATCAAAATTCAGCTGTTTGGCAGTAGGTCCATATTTATGACCATTGCTGTGTCCTAAGGTCATGTGATCACTTTTCATGACAAGCAAAGTCAATGGGGAAGCCAGATTCACTTAACGAACGGGTTACTAACCGAAAACCCCCCACAGTGATTCATTGAACAATGGTGGCCCGAAAGGTCGTAAAATGGAGGATTCCAGCAGTTACCATAGAAGTAGAAATAGAAACAGTTACCATAGAAATATCTTAAGAGTTGACAATTTGCTTAACAAATATGTGATGACTCAGAGTGTAACACAAACGTAACAAAATCCAAAAAGTAAATAAATGTCCTTTAATGCCTCCAACTTAGCCCCACTGTTCAATAATACTCAGTTGGAGATAAAACGTACTCAACAATAGTCTTCAAAAGGAAGCAATACAGTCTGAATTTAATGGGCAAATAGAGGTGACATAAAAAACCAAACAAACTACAATGACGAAATGTCCACAACGGAACAGGAGAAGTATTTACCAAATTCAAGGAGATAACAAGGCACAGTCTGTTGGAAGGATGCCAACCAAGATAATTTCGGACCAAAATAAAACACACTTTGCTTCTGGCAACCTGTGTTCTAACCATCTCTCTTATATACTCATCTCCCCAGCTGAAACCAATGAGGAGGATCATTGCCACTTCCTCTCTCACAAGCCAGGTTGTTGCCTTCTCCTTTCCTCCCTGCATGTCCTAGGATGCAGAGGGGATGGGCCTGGTTTTATTTTTTTATTTATTTTTGTCAATTGCTTACAAGATAATAGGTATAAGTAAAAAAATCGTTATGAATACATGGATACATATAAGAAAAATAAAAAAATAAAAAAAGAAACAATAGGACAGGGACGGTAGGCACGTTGGTGCACTTATGCACGCCCCCTACAGACCTCTTAGGAAAGGGGTGAGGTCAATAGTAGACAGTCTAAGGTTAAAGTTTTTGGGATTTGGGGATTAGGTTAACAACTCTTAACGCCTTTTTGGCTATGTAGTTACAGTGGGCTCTAGCACTTAGATCATTAGAGATGAGTACTCCAAGGTCCTTGACAGAGTTTGAATCATCAACAAGGTCTTGACTGTTCAGCTTGTATTTTATTTTCTGATTTTTTTTGCCAATATGTAAGACAGAGCATTTATTTGTTGAGATTTGAAGTTGCCATTTGTTTGACCATTCTGAAACATAGTCAAAATCTTTTTGAAGGGTAGCAGTATTGCGTGTGGTATAGAACAGCTTTACATCATCAGCGAAGAGAACGCAGTTGCTCTTAATATGATCACAGAGGTCATTTATGTAGAGTATGAAGAGAGTTGGTCCTAGAACACTGCCTTGGGGGACACCACTGTTGACAGGTACAGAATTTGATAGGACGCTCCCAATTTTGACCATTTGTTGTCTGTTTGACAGGAATGCTTCGATCTAGTAATGCAGGTATCCAGAGATACTGTAAGATTTTAGTTTTAGTAGTAGTTTGTCGTGTACCACTGAATCAAAGGCTTTCCAGAAGTCTATGCAGATTGCGTCTATTGTTTTGCCCTGATCGAGTTGTGTAGTCCATATGTTTTTGCAGTGTAAGAGTTGCAGATTACAAGATAGTTTTTTTCTGTAACCAAATTGTTTATTAGAGAGTAGGTTTGTTTCTAAGTGGAGGATGATGGATTGGTTAATAACTGATTCCATGATTTTACAGGTGACGCAACATAAAGAGATTGGTCTGTAATTTTCAAATAGGCTGAGGTCTCCCTTTTTGAAGATGGGGATGACCATGGCTTGTGACCATAGTTTTGGAAGAAGCTGGTCCTGGTCCTAGATTGCATAGTGCTTTTTCAACATTGTCTTCTGTAAAATCGACATGTATTAGATCATTCTTGTTGTCTATGGTTTGACTAGGAAATACTGGGCATGATCCATTGCTGTTTACAAATACTGAGCCAAAGAATGTGTTAAAGAGGTTGGCTTTAATAGTGTTGTCGTTGTATAGCATTAGGTCCTTTCAGGGGTGTGATGGACTTTGAGTCCTTTAGTTTGTTGTTTACAAAATTGTAGATAGAGCAGGTGGAATTGGTGCATAGAAGGTTTTCTTCTTGTTTAATGTGATAATTGGTGCATTCAGTTTTTATCTGGTGGCATAAATTTTTGTATCAGTTTTTGATGTTGGCAATATGACCAGGTTTGTTTTTCCACCAGAGTGATTTCTTTTTGGATTGAAGCTTCCTTATTGTTATGGGTAATTTGTTTTTTTGTGGTTTTGGGAGTTGTTAATGGTACATATAGTTTGATAACTCTTTTGACTTCAAGTAAAAATATGTTGTAATGGTCTTCTACAGTATTGTATCCAGAGAATAGAAATTGCCAATCAAGGGATGAGAGATCGTTGTTTATAAGATCATAGTTGCCTTTTTTGAAGTTATAATTGGGGATTCCATCATTGTGATGATTTTTGTGTGGATGTATGTTGAGAAGAAAAGTCAATCATGTTGTGGTCACTGTTGGAAACCACCGGTTTCCTGGGCGCCGCCATCTTGTTTGATGAGAAAGTGCTTCCGGGTGAGCTTTTCCAGTTGGAAAGTGGCGTTTGGGTCCTGAAGGAATCCTTGCACCTTACTTTCATTGAAGGGGGGGGGGGCTTCGAACGAAACTAAGGCGCAAGGATTCCTTCAGCACCCAAGGCAAGGTGAGCCGAGCGACCGTCCCAAAGTGAAGCCCATCGACAAAGGTACAAAGGAGGAGTTGAAGGTGGCGGGGAGAAGCGGGGATGGCTGGCTGGCTGGTTGCTCGGCTCACCTTGCCTTGTCATGCATGCTGATGCCGGTACCGGGCCGTGGATCATTTTGTGATGCCGGTACCGGGCTGTGGCACAAAAAAGGTTGGGGGCCACTGGTCTAGACAGTTTTTGAGTTCTGAGTGGAGTTCATGGTTCTTCCTCTGACTGCCCAGCTGGCCCTCTCCAGATTCCTCCACAACCTCCGGAGCCACACCTCTGCTCCCTGTCGGCTGTTCCTCCTCTCCCTCAGAGTCCAACTCTATCAAGGGCATGACAAAATGTTTCCTTTAACAACAGAAATGTTGGGCTCCATTGTGCTCGTAAGTTGTATTAACAGAACAATTTAGGTTTGCATCCATCTCCAATAGGGTGGGGGCGAAGCCTTCTAAAAATAAGATGAACAAAAAAAGGAAACATCCCCCATTACCACAGACATGTATTGATCCACTTCAAGTTAGAGATAAAATACAGTAGATCAAGCACTTTAAACTTCTGTTTCACAAGGAAGAGTGACAGGCAGGGAATAAGAGGAGCTTGTCTCTCTCTGAAAGCGGAACCCGATTCCCACAGAACCTGTATGATTTTGTTCTTCTTTTTTTAACCTGTAACTGACAGGGGGAAGCAGACTGGACATGATGTAGACTTTCTGATTACCGTTCCAGGATCAAGGCAGGAAGAGGAACTCCTACACCCCGTGATTGATATCTGGAAGAAACAGGTAGGAAAAACTGCCCTGAGGTCACTGTCTTTACTTGATGTATATCTGTGAAGACATATATTTGCCAGCTAAATACTTTATCTGCTCCAATCAACACCACAGCAGTTGTTTTTTTTTTTTTTTTTTATTTTTTTTTGTTTAGTTATGAGGTGGGAAAAAGAGGGAAGGAGGTTTAGGGTTATTTAATACAAGGCAATACCCTCCCATATTTTTTTTTTTGTTTTTTGGTTACACTTATGGGGTTTTTTTTTTGTTTACCTATACTCAGTTCATTTTTTGTTTAAACACAATTTTAAACCGTTTTCAAC
Organism: Pseudonaja textilis; assembly: GCF_049901715.1. Classification (NCBI taxonomy): domain Eukaryota; kingdom Metazoa; phylum Chordata; class Lepidosauria; order Squamata; family Elapidae; genus Pseudonaja; species Pseudonaja textilis. Next base: position 27,463,597 of record NC_141993.1, read on the forward strand.
CGATTGCTTTTTACCGCCTTGTATTTTTATTTTGGTTTTTTAATGAATTATATTCCTACCACAAAAAAAGGACGAAGACAAAAAGGTAGGTAAAGAAAATGGGGTTTGGGTTGGTGGTTTAATTATTTAATTTGTGTTTATTAGGCGGTGTAATTAGGTAGTGAAGGAAAAGGGATAGTGTTTTTTGGGGGATAATGGTTCCCTGGGGTCGCGCCTCGTCAGAAGATGGCAAAAGGAGCTCGCATGACCCCAGGACACTACCATCGTCATAACTATGAGTCAGTTGCAAAGTGTTGGACTTTTGATCAGGTGACCATGGAGAGGCTGCAAAAGTCATAAGTAGGAAAAACATTCCTAAGTCACTTTTTTCAATGCTGTTGTGACTTTGCATGGTCGCGAAATGAATAGTTGTAAGTTGAGGACTACCTGTAGAATAGAATAGAATAGAATAGAACACTTTATTGTCACTGTCGGTATGTGCTCCTTTCAAAATCCAAGAAAGAAATACTCAGACTCCATGGTTCAGAGCAAAGTTCTTCTTTTACTGGAAGATGAAAAGGAAGCTACAAATGGAATTCCGAAAGTGAGAATTTGGCGCGCAGATCACACATACAAAGAAATGGAATTGTTCCCACCCCCCAAAGTCCAGAAGTCTCTGCCAATTAAAAGTTCCGAATATGATCATGTGAGCATCTTCAGGTAGTGATGAGGCCTCTGTCCGTTGACCTTGACATATTTTGATAAGACCTCGCAGCTGCGCAAAAAAGGATAGAGGCTAGGAAAGAAATGGAAAATTGGAAAGAAGAAATCCCCCCTTCTTCTGCCCACAGTAAAGAATGCAAAACACCTCCAGCTCTCTTCCCCCCACAATTACCCCTCCCCCGTTGCTAATGACAGCCGAAAGAAGTAAGCCTAGTAGTAGAGATACTAAGGGAGAAATAAAGGATAATAGTTGGGGTACCGAAGAGATCTTGAGGCTGACATTCGGACCCCCTAGAAAAAGGACATTAGTCCCTGTAAGAGAATAAAAAATATGTTAAGCATTGCATACATTCTTATGGTTTATCAGGATACTTAGTATAAAATTTCTTTAGCAGGTCAGGAGCCCTAACGTCTTTTCGTTCACCCACTCAGCATGAGAGGGGGAAATGTTTCAGGCTACAAGATATTGTGGCGACCCCTCCTTTTCGAGAGTCTAAAATCTCTTTAACTTCAAAATGTTGTTCACCCTCAATCAACAATGGGACGGGGATCAGTCTGGGTCGGTCTCAATGTACAGGTGTGTTCGGGTTTTAGCAGGCTGACATGGAAAACAGGATGAATGCGACGAAGAGTCTTTGGTAGCGTCAATTGAACTGTCACGGGATTCACAATTCGCTCAATAGGGAAAGGCCCCACATACTTAGGGCCTAACTTCTTTGATCTCTGAGTGGTTTGCAGATACTTGGTTGAGAGGAATACTTTGTCGCCTACTTGATCGACTGTTGTGGGGCTCTTTTCTTGTCTGCAAACTTCTTATGGGATTGATGCGCTTCGTCCAGAGCTTTGCGGCGACTGGCCAATTGAGTTGTAGTTGAGATATCCAGTCATCCAATGACTGGATATTGGGTTTCTTGAGGAAGTTCAGGTATGGGTACAAAATCTTGTCCCGTGGCCACTTTGAGCGGGGTAAAACCAGTGCTGCTGTGAGCGGAGTTGTTATACGCTACTTGGCAAAGGTAGCAGGTCCACCCAGTTGTCTTGCTGATAATTTATGTAACATCGGAGATATTGCTCTAGCACCCGTTAGTCCTCTCAGGCCCCATTAGTTTGGGGGTGGTGGGCGGAGCTTAACCCTTGGGTGGAGCCTATCAACTTCAAAAATTCCCTCCAGAAGTTCGAGGTAAATTGAACTCCTCGATCTGATATTATACGTTCAGGAACACCATGCAGTCTGTAGACGTGTATAATGAACAGTTTGGCTAACGACTTCGCCGAGGAATCTTGGTGCAAGGTATGAAATGTGCCTGTTTGGAAAACAAATCGGTCACCACCCAGATCACCGTGTGCCCAGCACTCTCAGGTAAATCTACTATAAAGTCCATAGAGATTTCCTTCCAAGGGGCAGTTGGCCTGGCCACATTCTGCAACAGACCTGGCGGCTTACCGGGAGGTCTCTTAGCTGAGCGCAAACTGGGCAGCTTGCTACATAAGTTTCAATGTCTTTTTCAAAGAGGGCCACCAGAACTGCCGTTTCACCAGGTGTAAGGTCTTCACGAAACCAAAGTGACCCGCTGCCTTGGAATCATGAGTTTGTTGTAATACTTGGCTCCTCAATGTTTTAGGTACATACAGCTTCGTTCCCATCCAGGCTAACCCATCTCTAACAGTGCAGTTATTTGCATTTGCCTGGAACCATTCATCTGTTTTCAAAGCTTCTTTAAATTGTTCGATCAAATCATTGGACAGATCTGCCTCTTGTTTCTTCTTTTGCGCCCTGGTGACCACTGGTGCTGCCAGCTGTGTGGTGGGCACAATCGGACTTATCACTTCTTTTCGAACACTGTTGTATTGTGGCATCCTAGATAAAGCATCCGCCATAAAATTCTTTCCTCCTGGGATGTACTTCAGAAAGAAATTGAATCGTTTGAAGTACTGGGCCCACCTAACTTGCTTAGGAGATAGTTTCCGAGCGTTTTAAGGCCTCCAGGTTTTTATGATCAGTCCAAACCTCAAATGGGTACCTCGCGCCTTCCAGAAAATGCCTCCAGGTCATTAGAGCCCAGCAGACTGCAAAAGCTTCTTTCTCCCAGACAGCCCATCTACGTTCAGTGTCAGTTAATTTACGGGATGTGTAGGCACAGTTGTAGTGTCCCCTTCTCGTTTAATTGAAGTAAGACCGCTCCTACCGCTACATCACTTGCATCAGCTTGGATCACGAAGGGGACATCCATGTCCGGATGCTTTAGCACTGGCTCGGCAGCAAATAGTCTTTTTAGCTTCTCAAAAGCGGCTTGGCACTCCATAGACCAATTCAACGGCTGGCTAGGCTTTGGCTTCGCTTCTCCCTTTGTTTTTAGGAGGTTGGTGATAGGCATGGCTATTTTAGCAAAACATGGGATGAATGCCGGTAAAGTTAGCAAATCCAAGGAAACTTTGAAGTTGTTTTCGGGTTCTTGGTGGGGCCCACTCCAATACGGCTCGTACCTTCTCCGGGTCCATCTCAAGACCCTCGGGTGAGATCGATATCCCAGGTAGTCAATCTTTTCTTGATGGAACTCACATTTGGACAATTTGGCGTACAATTTGGCAGCGCGCAATTTGTGCAGCACGGACCGTACCAGTTTCACATGTTGGTCTCTGGTCTCCGAGTAGATAAGGATATCGTCAAGGTAGACCAAAACCCCCTTGTATAAATGTTCGTGGAGCACTTGGTTGATCAATTGCATGAAGACAGCTGGTGCCCCCTGTAGGCCAAGCGGAGAACATTGAATTGGAAGCAACCTATTGGGCAATTGAATGCAGTTTTCCACTCGTCTCCCTCTTTAATTCGGATTCGGTAATAGGCCTCCCTCAAGTCCAGTTTCGTGAAGATCTTCCCCTTGGCCAGGTGAGCCAACATGTCCTTCATTAGAGGAGGGGTACACATTTTCCACGGATACCGCGTTCAAATTTGGTAGTCCACCACCAAGCGCTTGGAGCCATCTTTCTTCTCGCGGAACATCACAGGGGCCGCCACTCGAGAGTCTGGCAGGTTGGATGAACCCTCGTTTCAAATTCTTGTCGATAAGCGATCTCAATTCCTCTAACTCCTTTGGGGTCATCGAATACATCTTTGGTTTGGTAGTGTCACCCCGGTAGAAATTCAATGCTGCAATCGGTTGACCGATGGGGAGGGAGCTCATCGGAGGCCTCTTCGCTAAAAACTTCTCTTAGGTCCCAGTACTCTTTGGGATTTTCTCCTCCCCTTCTATGCGTTCGGCCCCTGTGGAAGCTGTCTCAGCAGGGTTTGGGGCTTGGGATGGGGATTCTCCCCGGTTTAAGGGGGTTTGCTCCTCCCTTCCTGGAGGTTGGTCAGTACGAATCCGTATCCACCCCTTTCTCCAGTTTACTTGGGGATTCCATTTCCGAAGCCAGGGCAATCCCAAGATTAGGGAGTGTTCCATCCCGGGAGCCACAATAAAGCACAAGGTCTCGCTGTGGGTTCCCATGGTCATCTCTAAGGGCTCCGTTATAAACCGTGCAGGGCAACCCCCGCTTCAGACCCATCTAATTGGTAAAAGGATATGGGCGTTTTCAAATTTCTCAGTCCAATGCCCATGCCTTTAACTACTTTCATGCTAATTAGGCACCTCGTGCACCCGAGTCCAATAAGGCCAGCATTTCCCCCTCAGTACCCGAGGTGGGCACCCTTAATTTAATTGGAATGGTAAGGGGCCCGGTTGGACTTACCGAGCGTCATCTTCCGAGTCGGTCTCACTCTCGTCGGGAGGAGTCGGGGTCCCAGCTCTTTTTCCGCTGGGGAGTGACTTCTACAACCTCCCTATTGTTAGCCCGGTTTGCGAGGCCTGGTTGGGGAGGATTCGGGCTTCCTTCAGGGCCCGTCCTTTTTGGATCTGGTTTGACTCGACAATCCGCAATTCGGTGGCCTTCCTTCCCACAACGGAAACAGGCAGTGGATTTGGCCCTTGTCATCACCCCTCCCTTCCGGGGCTTAGGGATCTCTCGGGCCGAGGAGGGAGCATGGTGCTCCATGCGGAGCCTCCTCTGCGTCTACTTGGCTAGATCTATTTCCACCTCTTCCGCTAACAGGTACCACAACTGCAAGTCATGGGGATCCCTTCTGGAGATGCACATGTGGTATACCTCTTCATTTAGGCCATCTTTGTAGGCTTCTATTAGAGCTTCCTGGGACCAGCCTCGAATGCGATATGCCAGCTGTCTGAACTCTTGGGTGTAGTCAGCAACTGATCTTCCCCCTTGAGTTATGGTTTTCATCCTGATCCTGGCCCTTCTCTCTGCCAGAGGGTCTTCAAACCTCCTCCTCAAGGCAGTCATAAAAACATCAAGGCTTCGCAGTTGGGGGAGTTATCATTATACAGAGTCACCACCCAGTCAGCTGCCATCCCCTCCAGGGTTCTGGTAACACATCTTACTTTGGCTGCTTCAGAGGTGAACTCCCTTTCATATTCTGCCATATAGCTTCCAACCTGCACCAGGAAAAACCCCAAGTCCTTGGGATTTCCTCCAAACTTCACATCTAAGGAGGGCAGGTGGCGTCTTCTAGGCATTACCCCGCTGCTGGGGCTCCCCAGACGGGAGCTGGTGGTTGCGCCGGCGTGGGATGGGCCAGGGGGTGGTGGCAGCCCGACTTCCCCAGGCTGAACTCGCTCTCTCTTCCCCCTCATATGTTGGAGCCCTGCCGGGTTTCTCAGAAGCATCCTTAAAGCTTTTCCCGGCAGTCCAGCCTGCATTCCATCTCCTCCCCCTGCCACAGCCGTTCCCTCGCACCTCTTCGACTTACAGTGATTCCAGGAGGGGGTCTTCCGGATTTTCCATCCAACTCCTAACGACCATCTGGGCATCTCGGTTGGAGTTTCTTCCAGTGTAAGGTCAGCTAACAAATCGGTGGCTGGCATCTCTGGTAACAGCATTTGCTGCCCCCACAGCTCCTGCTCATCCTCCTCGCTGGCTGGAGATGACATGATGTGAAAACCCCTCGGAAGAAAAATTGGTGTTTTCTCCGGGTGGGCTGATGGGGACTTTCGGAATAATGTCGGTATGTGCTCCTTTCAAAATCCAAGAAAGAAATACTCAGACTCCATGGTTCAGAGCAAAGTTCTTCTTTTACTGGAAGATGAAAAGGAAGCTACAAATGGAATTCGAAAGTGAGAATTTGGCGCGCAGATCACACATACAAAGAAATGGAATTGTTCCCACCCCCAAAGTCCAGAAGTCTCTGCCAATTAAAAGTTCCGAATATGATCATGTGAGCATCTTCAGGTAGTGATGAGGCCTCTGTCCGTTGACCTTGACATATTTTGATAAGACCTCGCAGCTGCGCAAAAAGGATAGAGGCTAGGAAAGAAATGGAAAATTGGAAAGAAGAAATCCCCCCCCTTCTTCTGCCCACAGTAAAAGAATGCAAAACACCTCCAGCTCTCTTCCCCCCACAATTACCCCTCCCCCCCGTTGCTAATGACAGCCGAAAGAAGTAAGCCTAGTAGTAGAGATACTAAGGGAGAAATAAAGGATAATAGTTGGGGTACCCGAAGAGATCTTGAGGCTGACAGTCACTTTGAATGTACGCTAATCAACACACATTAAAATGAAATTACATTGCATACAGCTCTCAAAGGGTCTCCACCTCTAACATAAACATGAGAAGATAAATAAATACATAAATAAATAAATGCAAAAGTATGCATGTGCCCACATATATCACATGACATAGAGAAACCACATAATCTCAGTGCAACATCTTGTGAGTTTACCTGACAAATGGCATAGGGAACAAAGCTGTTACAGAATCTGGTAGTCCTTCTAGAAATACTTCGAAACCTCCTCCCAGAGAGGAGCAACAGAGACAGACCGTGAAGTGGGTGTGTGAGCAGGGGTGGGATTCTACTGGTTCGGATTGGTTCTATGGAACCGGTTGTTATGATTCTGCACAGTTCGGCGAACCAGCAAATCATGCCCCTGGCTGGCCCCTCCCCTTTCCGCCTGCGCCTCCCCTCCCCCCCAGTCAGTCCGACATCACTGACTGCATTCTTCCCACCCAGTCACTCCTTAAGGTATTTCTTTTTTCCCCTCCTGACCATCAGCTGTTCTGATGATCAGCTGTGCCGAGATCCCCCTCGCTGTCATACCGCTTTGCCCAGGATGCTTCCCTGAGGCCCAGGAGGCAAAAAGGGGCTTGCAAAAAAGAAGAAGCAACCATGCCCACCCAGTCACATGGCTACGGCCCACCTAGCCACGCCCACAGAGCCGGTTATTAAAAAATTTGAATCCCACCCCTGTGTGTGGGGTCTCTAACAATGCTTTGAGCTCAAAGCACATAGCGCTTATAAGCAGTATCCTGAATGACTGGAAGCGAGTTTCCCATAATCTTCTCGGCTGTCCTTACCACCCTCTGAATGGACTTTCTGTCTATGACACGGCTGCATTACTGGGCTTTCATACAGCAAGGAACAGAACTCACACATTCTCTCTCCACTTGCATTCATACACACCTCTCTGTGTGTATGAATGCAAGTTCATATGCAAGTTCTATCTGTACATCCATGGTAGGTATAAGAAGAGTTACTCAACTGGTTGAGTCTATGAAGGAACAAAGCAGCAGTAATTCCTGAGAGAAATGTAACAAATAAAGAAATGAAAATTGCTCTCAAAGTATATTTTCTCTTACTGATCCATCGCATGAGGCAGCAAGATATCTTGAATGTAAGTTGACCTGAACAGTTCCTGGACAGAGGCTAGGTGGCATCTTAGATAAGGCTCTCCAGTTTTTGATTCTTTCATGGAAGAAAATAAATATCATTTATTTATAGGTCATTTCTGTCCTACATTTTATTGAGGTAGTGAACTTGATTCCTGCTTCCTGATTTATATCATGGTAAGCCTGTGAGATAGATGAAGCTGTGAAAGGTATGATTGGCCCAAGTCACCAGTGAGCTTCAGGATAATAAGGGGATTTAAGCCCTAATGCAGAGCTGTAACTAGGAGAGAGAATAAAAAATAAAGGATGATGATAATCTGGTGCTTGTCACCAAAAATATATTGCTCCTAACTGTGGCCTGATATCATGGCACAGGCTACCTTTCTATGAGTTTATTGAATATAGAATTAGAATTCTTTTATACGCCAAGTGTGATTGGACACACAAGGAATTTGTCTTGGTGCAAATACTCTCAGTATACATAAAAGAAAAGATACATTCTTCAAGAGTCAAGAATCATCAGGTACAACACTTAATGATAGTCATGGGGTACAATAAGCAATCAAATCATACTAGGAAACAGTCAATATAAATCGTAAGGATACGAGCGACAAAGTTACAGTCCTACAGTCACAAATGGGAGGGGATGGGCGATAAAGAGTGATGGGAAGATTAACAGTAATAGTAGTGCAGGAGCCATGAATGCTAAGCCAGTCATAAGAGCCTGGATCCCTCCACATAGTTCTCCCCATGAAACTATTATAAAATATGTATATTTGTACGGGTTTATAATTTCTGAGGGTATACAGGTAAGTACTCAACTTACAATCACAATTGAGTCCAACGTTCCTATTTTTAAGTGAGACATTTGTTACGTGCATTTCCCCCCATTTTTTTTTTACCACAATTGTTAAATGAATCACTGCAGTTGATAAATTAGTAATCCGCTTGTTAAGTGAATCTGGCTTCCCCTTTGATTGTGCTTGTGAGAAGGTTGCAAAAGGGGATCAAATGACCTCAGGACACAGCAACGGTCATAAATATGAACCAGTTGCCAAGCAGCTGAATTTTGATCATTGGGATGCTGCAAAGTTTGTAACGGTGAAAAACATTGGTCATAAGTCATATTTTTCAGTGCCATTGTAACTTCGAAGGGTCATTGAATAACCTGTTGTAAGTCGAGGTCTACCTTTATTTGATCTTCTTATTTATTCGAAGGCAGTTGCCAGCAATAAGAAATGCAAACTGTAGAAGAAAATGATTGTAGATAGTCCTAGACTTTTGTTGTTAAGCAAGTTACGCCCAATTTTATGACCTTTTTTGTGGTATTTGTTAAGCGAATTACATCGTTGTTAGGTGAAATCCAGCTTCCATTAATTTTGCTTGCCAGCAGTTGGCCGTAAAGGTTGCAAGTTGCAATTACCTGACCCTGGGATACCATAACCATTGTAAATACATAGTGGTTGCCAAATGCCCAGATTTCAATCAATCAATCAATTAGAATAGAGCTGGAAGGGACCTTGGATGTCTTCTAGTCCAAGGGTCTTCAAACTTGACAGTTTTAAGACTTGTGGACTTGAAGACTTGTGGACTTGTGGACTTGTGGACTTCAACTCCCAGAATTCCTCCTCCAGTCATGTTAGCACAGGAATTCTGGGAGTTGAAGTCCACAAGTCTTAAACTTGACAAGTTTGAAGACCCTTGTTCTAGTCCAACTCCCTGTTCAAGCAGGAGACCCTATATAATTTTAAATAGATGGCTGTCTAGTCACAACTGGTTTTAGAAGTTGTGGGAGCTTTATCACTGAAGGATTTTAAGAAGAGATTGGACTGCCATTTGTCAGAGATGGTATAGGGTTTCCTGCTTGGGAGGGGGTGTTGGACTAGATGACCTACAGTACAAGGTCCCTTCCAACTCTGTTAATCTGTTAAAAAAATCAGATTTATTCCTTAGAGAGTGTATTCCTTCGTCAATACAACTTTTTACATTCCGCACAGTAGTAATCAGTTGTAGCCTGTAGAGAAGAGAAAACTGTAAAGTCTACCATTTTAAACTGATGTTATTCTATGAGTGCAACTAATATTTTGATTGAACCTATATGTTTACACTCCCAAGGCAGGATGGCTCAACTGTTAAAGGCACTAAGCTTGTCAGCTAGAAAGCTGATAGCTCGGGTTTCAGACCCAAGTGCCATGCAACAGGGTGAACTCCCATTCTTTGCTCCAGCTCCTACCCACCTAGCACTTCGAAAGCTTGCAAATGAGAGTAGATTAATAGGCACCATTTTGGTGGGAAGATAACAGCATTTGAGGGACTTGCTTTTTTTCTTGCAGATGTTTCATTATCCAGACTAGGTAACATCAGTGCTAGTAAGGAATGTTATTTGCTGTCACACAAACTGGTGTGAACTGGCTGAATCCCACCACTGATCTGAGTGCTGGTTACTGGTGGAGAGGTGCTGGAGTCTCTTTCCCTTTTGGGCTGGTTGATTGTCTCTTTTGCATAATCTACAGATGTTGTTAATGTCTATGTATCTATTGATAGCTGATTTCTCAGAATTCCAGGCTTCTAGAAATTCCCTGGCATTTTTGGACATGGCCTGGTCTAGGATGGTCACATTTTCCCAATTGAAACAATGGTTAAATCTGTCTCTATGTTGTGAAATTAAACATTATTCATGTCTTTTAACCCCAGTTGGTGTTCACGGATGCATTATGCCAGTATTCTGCCTGTTTGTCCCATATAGTGATTGTTACAGTTCTTACATTGTATGTTGGAGATGACTCCTGTTTTTTCTTATGGGGTTGCTAGGTCTTTTTAACAGCATTTCGTATGCCTTTGCCATATAGCCATACTGGCCACATAGCCACAGAAAGGGTCTTTGGACAATACTAGCTTCCTTGGCCAAAAGATGGAAATGAGCACCATGCTGGATATGATTGGATAGGGAAACATTAACCTTTTTTAACCTTTTTATCAGTGGTGGGATTCAAATTTTTTTACTTCTGGTTCTGTGAGTGTGCCTTGGTGTGCATGGTGTGGCTTGGTGTGCGTGGCAGGGGAAGGATACTGTAAAATTTCCATTCCCTCCCTGCTCCAGGGGAAAGGTTACTGCAAAACCTCCATTCCCTCCCCACTCCAGGGGGAGGATACTGCAAAATTCCATTCCCACCCCACCCCACTAACCTGATTTCCAGCTCCTGTGCAGGGCAACAAAAGAAGACCCAGCCAATCAGCTGGGACTTGGGAGGCAGAGAGTAAATGGGAGCGGAGCCAGTCAGAGGTGGTATTTGCTGGTTCTCTGAACTACTCAAAATTTCTGCTACTGGTTTTCCAGAAGTGGTCAGAACCTGCTGAATGCCACTTCTGCTTTTTATGTTTACATATGCATGGGTGTTAAGAATCCTAGAGCAACTACACTTTTCCCAACTAGTGAAAACTAAAGCATGCTAGAATATAGTGCATTAAAAATTCCAAACCTCTAAAGTAGTTAATTTCAAAGTTCTGTTTATGCTGGATGTAATACATCCATTCCTCCTAGATCATTGTTTTCTGGACTGCTATGAAAAAGGTTGAGCCAACTTAATCATTTTGGACTATTGTTTCATAAAATTCTTCCCATTTTTCTTCAGCTTTGCCTCCCATTGTCTCATAAATGATGGTTCATTTGATATAATTAACTGGCATACTTATCCTTCAAAATAAAAGCACAATGCCAAGCTGCTTTGAACACAGGAAGAAAAACAGGCTATATATTTTTCAAAGAATGAACAAGGCACATGTATTCAGATGAGTCAAATTATCTTTGTGGTCTAGCAATATATAGAACATTGTAGTTGCTGTAAGTAGAAATATCTAATTTGCTGATTTACAGTAATTCATTCAGTTAAAAAAAATCCAATCAACTTTCTGAGTCAAATCAGTGTAAATCATCTAACTGATGATGGGTGTTTCTGAACCCAAATGTTTAGAATTCTGAATCTAATCAACTCAATTCAATGATCTCATCCAATCTGGGTTGGTCATTGAGACCAGAGCTTTTGTCTTCCAAGCTTTCAACCTCATGCTGGAGCTCATCTTCAGGGATCTTCTCTCTAGCAAAGGCCAATCCATGCATCCATCTCTATGACTATGTAGGATAGATGGACAGGAAACTAACCACTAGATTGCAAGAACACAAGCTAGCGGTCAGACGAGGAGAGCCAAACTTATTGGTAGCCTCACACTGCAATGAACAAGGACATACATTCAACTTTGCAGTGACTAAGATTGTTGGACAAGCAGGCACAAAAACAGCCAGATTGAAGCCTTGGAAACAAGCCCCTCATCAGTCAACAGAAGGGCTGATTTACCACCAGCCTATAAAGTACTTAGATGGCAAGGGCTGGGCAGCACAAGCAAACAACAACTAATGACTTAAAAGTCAGCCATCAACACGCCCCAGTCAACATTCATATGCAACAGGGACTATAAACACCACACATACACTTTGCTAGACAGAAGTTCCCTAATAATGGGCTCCAGCATGAATTCGAAAACTGAGAAGACAAAACCTGTGCTCCCAGTCGCCAACCCAGATTATATCCTGCAACATTATTCTGGGACACATATATTCACCTCCATTCATCAATGATTTAATGCCAAAATCCAAGTTGAATTTCATTGTTTTGTCTGAATCAATTTAATTTCTCAAATTGATTTTATGAATTTAGACTACCTGATTTAGATTTTGCAAAATAAGTCAGAATACCTATGGATACTTTCTTGATAGGAAATAATTTTTATGTACAGCTCTAGAATTGGTTGGAAGAGGCTCTGTAGACAAGTAGCAAATTTAACACTGAAAGCGAGATAGAGAGAGGGCCATCAGCTTAAATTGAAAGTACAATCACTTAGAATCTTGGGAAAATTTTGTGATCCATGATACCTGGTAGTTGTCCACATCCAGTTTGTTTCATTTTTTCTTTGTTTGCATATTTTGTTGTTTGTACATCACTATTGTGAACCTGATGTTATCTTGATGTAGTGGACCATACAATAGCTGCCATCTTAAAAGCTAAAATGGTTGTCAATTAGATTGTAGCCCAAAACATCTGAAAAGAGGCCATTTAGGGAATTATAGATTTCTGATATCTGTGTTGACTATAACAGGTTATCCAGTGATCTGGGGACAAATCTGCAAATTTTGAGCTTTTTTAAAAAGGTTTTCCTAATTTGTAATTTACAGAGATGAATAAAAATGAGAGACTTTTTAGAGGAAAACTAGACCCACTTCATTTTTTAAAAAAAGTTCCCAAAATAACTCCCATATCATCACTGTGAGGGCATGTTTTTTTACTGGATTTAGGGGTTTTAAAAATGAGAATGACAGATTCTTGCAAAAGCTTTATGCTTCCATTCTCACCATTAACTTCCTCCTTGCCAAAGTGTGGCTGAAATTATTCTTGAAAATGTGGGTGCTCTTTAGGGAGGTTCATGTGAATTGTCTATCTCCTAGAGGCCTTCTGTTCCATTAATCGGGCCATTTTGCCCAGAATTTTATGCCCAGTAGCATAGTGGGGCATCTTCACACGGTTCATTGATTGTATATTGCAGATAGATCCATGGTGATAAAAATGAAATCTGCAAAGGAAGCCCAGCTCAGATGTTATTCCTGGAATTTTTGACTGGTATATGTAATTTGCAATATTGTGAACAGGATAACTATTGGTATATAAAACTTTTCTTTTGAAATACTTGAATCATAGTTTTAAGAGGTCTTCAGTTCTGGAGAATAACTATATAAGTTTCTGAAGAGCAAAGCGACACTTTAGTACTGTTATGTTTCAGACATCTTTTGCCTTTCCTTTTTGAAATACATCATGTTTCAATAGGGACCTTTGTATATTTTTACTTCTGCTTCTCTTAAATGGCTGATAAGATTCTACTTGACTGAAAAAAAAATCCACTTTTGTTGATGATCCTGTATGCCAGTCAAGGATGTGTCTGTATCTATCATGTCACCTAACTAGAAGGAAATTCATATTGATAATTTTCCCTTCTCAAATATTTCCATTCTCAGTTTCCTCTTAGCATCACTTTCTAAATATAGAGTATTTTGAGTATTGAAAGTTTCAAGTTTCTCCAGACACTTGTCTTTTCCATTTAAGGCTTACCCACATCCGAGAGAAGCCAGCTACTTGTCTCAAGAGATGAAGCTGACATTTAAGTTCTCTGTCTCCAACTTTATGCTCACATTCCTTAATTTGAATCCGTCTACAGTGGATTCACTGCTGGTGAACTTGCAAATCAACTTGCAAATCAGTCTTGTACTCCTTTAAAAAGTTGCTCGGAATTGTCATTATTCAGATCACTACTTTTTTTTTTTGGTATCTCTGCACTTAGCTATCTTGGTGGTTTTAAACAAATTTTTCAACTATTTTTTTTTCTGCTGAGCATGCACAGTTTCTGAGAGACAAAGAGAGCACTTAAGTAAGTCTCCCAGATTTTATTATGTCCTAAAGGTATCTTTCATTGCCTAATATCGGAGGTCTAACTTTTTATTCTGAATCAGACCTTTCAGAATAGCTTGGGTCTTGCTGCCCTCCTTGCTTCTTTATTCAGTGGTGGTATGCTTCCGGTTTGCACCAGTTCTAGTGATCTGGTAGCACCAGTCAACAGTTGGCCCTGCGTACCCGCCCCCGCTCTTTCCTGTCCTATATTTCCTTTGTTTGTAGCTTAGCTGATAGGCCTGGCAGAGCAGACTGCCGTGCTTCAGCTGTTTTACTCACCAGTGCTGACGGTAAGTTTTCATGCTTAAAATTGTTCATTTTAAAATGCGAAGCATGCGCCCACAAAACCGGTAGTAAAATATTTTTAATTCTACCACTGTTCTTATTGCTAGTTTGGTCTAGTGGTTAAGGCACCAGGTTAGAAATCAAGAAAAGCTTATGCATAACGTTATGCCTCAGGCATAACAGACAGCTGAGTGACCTTGGGCCAGTCACTCTCTCAAACCAGCTCACCTCACAAGGTGATTGTAGTGGGGAAAATAATAGGTGGAAAGTGTGTTGGGTATGTTTGCCACCTTGAGTTATTTGTAAAAATAATAAAGGTAGGATATAAACAAAGAAATAAATACATCTGCCTTCCTATTGAGCATTATTACAGATAATTTGTTTTCTTTTCAATCCTCATCCAGGGAAATGTTTTACATTTTTCAATATTAAAAAAATGAACCGTGCTGCAAAGTGATACTTAAGTCTTACAGGACCTATTTTTTTTAAAAAAATTCCAAATTTAGCAAAAGAATCATTGTAATGAAATAGAAATGACAGATAGCTGCAACCACTCAAAATAAAGGAAAAGGCTAGTTGGAAGATCTAAGGGAACACTTTGGTAGTGGTGTATTGATGGGATAAATTACCTGTGCCATGTGCCAGAATGTTGGTGTTTTAGTGTGGTGTTTTAGTGTGTTAGCACTTTATGCAATGTTCATTTTGTCTAAATTTTCTAGGTAAATATAAGTTTTTGGGGGAAAAGGGGTGTTCAAAAGGAACATTTTGAAAGAGTATTCAGAGTTTTCATAAAACCAGACAGGTAATCTCTTTTGCCCTTTTGATGTCATCATTATACCCTGGGAAGAATTAGCATGGCTGATCATTCCAATTTTATACCTCCCTTACAGAGAAGAAGTATACTCTTCTATTCTTGCTCAAATTACACAAGGAACTTATCAATGAATGTCCATTAGAACTTAATGAGACACCCAAACCTATTTGTGTAGGCTAGTCACTGCCTACGCTAGCAGCCATTTTATGTGAGGCACCATGACAAATTCTCAACATTTCAAATCTGCCATTGCCTCACAAAAGTTCCAACACATTTTTTTTCAGTCTGCAATAGGAATGTTTATGTTATTGTACTTTTCAGTACAGTATTGGCTATACATAGAGAAATAGGGCATTAGTTTATTTGAGTCACTAAACTGACTGAATACAGCCTTTGTGAAGTTAAAGGTGGTATAAAACATCAGTTAAAATAAGAGTAAATCGAAGTCTGTAAGGAAGGTCTCTGAGTGACCTTGTTGTGAAAAACATCTCCATTCAAAATCCATCTTGCAGTGATTCTGAATTAAGATCTACAGTTTGATCAGCCCCTCAAAAGAACTGTATATTTCTTAAACAACTAGGACATTTTCCAATTATATTAGAAGTACATGCAAAACAACATTATAAGCTTCAAGGCCTATTTTCAGCATCTCCTAAGGATAAATACACAAAGATTGTTACATTTAATGTAACACAAGTGCATTACATTCTCCACAGTTCAAGCTTTTGTTCGTCGTCTTCTTCCTATTGCATTGCCCACAAATCTGTTCAGAAAAAGGCTGAGTTTGCCTTCTGAAAAACATGATTGACTACAGTTCATTATGTTTTCAAACATAACAGAACAATAACAGAATTGGAAGGGACTTGTGAGGTCTTCTAGTCCAACCCCTTGTTCAAGCAGGAAACTCTATATCATTTCAGACAAATGGTTGTCCAATCTCTTCTTAAAGATGGGCAAGTTCTTTCTATGGGTAAATATGGTCCAAAGGTAGAAATCCAGAATGTGCAATATCAAAACAAGATGGTAGACCATCCAAAGGGGCAAGAAAAATAAGATAATGCTCTTTTTATGTTGGGTTGGGATCCTCACAGGTTCCAACATGTAAACCAGATCCGAACGTCTATTAACTTCATGTAGGTTTTTATCATCTTAGTCCTAAATAGCATGGCTGAAAGTATTTGCTGTTAATACTTATTTGAAAAAAATAAAATAAAAATAAAAAAAGGAAGCAAAGAAGTATATTTTTCTAGCCTTTTGGGGAGCTGAACAAAACAAAGCACCTTTCATAGGAAACACTTTCATACTTTTGACAGCAAGCCTCTCTCTGTATTAACTCTTTTTTACTGCTTTTGTACCATTGCTTCAAAGCCTAAAATGCATCAAAAAGTATGGCTAAGGTCACATGTTGACTTTCTTTCATCTGCTTTCTGGCAAAAGCATTCCACAGTATTTGATTTGTAAAGGGGAGTTAAATCTCCCCCCTTCCCCCCCCTTCTTCCCATGGGCCCAATAGTTTGGAAGAATTTCTTTCTCTCAGTTGGAAGTTTAACATTACCAAACCCTCCTAAAGGCTGTTGAAAACAACACTACAATGCATTTTGATGTAGCATCACTGGGGATAAGTGAGTCTGGGAACATACTCCTCCTTCTTTTAACTTAAAAGGGAAATAAATAAGATAAGTTGCATTGTAGTCAATAGAGTATTTTGTACAATAATGATTTAAAACCTGTTTTATGGGCCTTATCACATTATTTTAATGTAACATTGAAATGAGGACATATGGATGTATGCATGTATACAAACACAGACACACACACAGAAAGAGAGACGGGGGGGAGAGAGAAATACACAGAAGGAGAAAGAGATAGCATGGTTATTTATCTGATGTAATATTTCAAAGTGCAGATGAAGGTAGAATTAGAAAGCTAGTGGAATCCTACTGCTGATAAATCACATCACTTCCCTATTGGCTGTGCTGTTGCGATCAGAACAATTTTTACAATACATTGGAAATCTTTGAGATGAAAAATTATATGTTTAACAAAACCAGTGGACAGATCTGTTTTCTTAGGTATGTCCCAAAGGTGCTCTAGCAAGAGGCAACTAGACATTCTGATTTTTCTTTGAAGACATTTCACTTCTCATTCAAGAAGTTTCTTCACCTCAGAGCTATATATCAAACTTTCCCAGGGGAAAACAAGCAGTCTGACAAGAATCATGGGAACTAGTGAATCAACAATAAAGAAACCTCTTGACCTAAGCTTCGGAATAATTCTGGTGGCTTGCACCTCTGACATTCTCTTAGGCGAAAATAAGATCAGGTCTTATATTAATTTTTGCTCCAAATGACGCATTAG
This sequence comes from Pseudonaja textilis, assembly GCF_049901715.1. NCBI lineage: Eukaryota > Metazoa > Chordata > Lepidosauria > Squamata > Elapidae > Pseudonaja > Pseudonaja textilis. Next base: position 27,480,962 of record NC_141993.1, read on the forward strand.
GCTTTATTTTCCAGTTAGTTCTTATTTTGGGGGAAATATGGTACTAAAGTGCATCTATCTAGCTGACGATCTTAACTGGGGATTATTTTGGGGGTAGGACTTATATTATGAGCATCCTGAAAAACCATGCTAGGGCTTATTTTCTGGTTGAGTCTTATTTTTGGGGAAACATGGTAATAACAATTCTAGAGATATACACAGAACCTCTGACTTTGCATGGCTTACAGTTGCTTATAAACAAAAAAGTTTTTAAAAGGCATCTGTTCCTTCTGAATCTCTCCCCCACTTCAAAGGTCTATCTATTATATTTAACATGTATTTATTTATTATTTATATTGCATCTTTATTATTTTTATAAAAAGCTCAAGGCAGTGAACATACCAATATTCCTTCCTTTTTTCTGCACCAGAATAACTTGTGAGATGAATTGGGCTGAGAAAGACTGACTGGCCTAAAAGTTTCTTGATTTCTAGCCTGGTGCCTTAACCACTAGCCCAAACTGGGTATAGGTAATCCTGGACTTATGACTATAATTGAGCCAATATTTCTGTTACTAAATGAGACATTTGTTAAGGGATTTTTCCCCATTTTACGACCTTTCCTGCCACTGTTGTTAAGTGAATCATGGTGTTTCCATTAACTTTGCTAGTCACAAAAGGTGATCACATGACTCCAGAACACTGCAACCATCATAAATATGAGCCAGTTGCCAAGTATCCAAATTTTCATCATGTGACCATGGGGATGCTGCAATAGTCGTAACTGTGAAAAACAGTCATAAATCACTTTTTTTTCAGTGCTGTTGAAACTTTGAATTATCATTAAATGAATGGTTGTGAGTCATGGACTATCTGTATTTAGATCAAACTGGTTCTACATATGAATTTTATTCATTCTAATGCTAGTTGTTATTGTAAAATTTTAGATTTCTTTCTAAATATTTATAGTATCACTTAAAAAACCAAACACTACATTTTTATTCAACCTTTCTTGCTGGTTTTAATGGTTATCAAATATAAGAAAACAATCACACCTATTGTGATGACGCGTAGTCTCTCAAAATAACCCAAACCCAAAACATACATTAAACTCCGGTAAGGCCTTCAACTTAAACTGCACTGTTTTATTAGGCACAGTTTAAAGTCACAAAAGTAAATAATGAGGCAAACAGAAAACCAAAACAAACCGCATTGATGAGAGTTCTGAAGCAAGCCAGGATAACTAATCATAAACTCCAGGAAAATAACTGAGAAAAGTCCATGGGAAGAATGCCAGCAAAGATAAACCTCTTTCAAGGTGAACACTAAATTGACTCCTGCAAATTCTAACTGCACAGTTGCAAACTTATATACATAACTCCCACCTGCAAGCCACAAGGAGGATCATGGTAATCTCCTCTTGAGTAGACCTCACTTTTCCCTGATCCTCTCCTTCCTGCATGACCTAGGATGGATAGGGGATCGGCCTGGATCCTCCTCTGACTGCTCAGCCGGCCTCTGCCCTTCCCCAGCCTCCTTCACCACCTCTGGAGCTACACTCTCACTCCCTGTTGGCTGTTCCTCCTCTTCCTCAGAGTCAGTCTCCACCAGGGGCATGGTACCTATAGAGCAATGCAAATGGTAATTTAACCTTTTGTTGTCAGAACATCTGAATACCTGCTATATTTAAACTGTTTTGTACCAAGCCGTCTGTGTTCTTTCAGTATTTTAATATTTAATATTAGATTATCTTGATTCTCAGTAAAAATGACTGTTTGTGTGGTTTTAAAGTCACGAAAGGAAGAATAATTGGGGGCAAAATAAATTATACATAGCTGCAACATAAAATACAACTGCCATCACAAAGATTATAATTTAACAGAGATATTTCTCAGATCAATTGTTCAACTAGAACACTGCCTTTTTTGAATTGTGTGTTTGTGTGCTAAAACTGCATATCCAGACTCATTGTAAATATTCTATTTTTGAATTGGCGGCATTCCTAGTTGCCCATCCAGCCTACTTCAGCTGCCAACAAGGTAATTACATTTTAGACTAGTTGATCTTTTCATTATGCTCCTAAGGAAACGATCAGATGTAAGCTGCAAAAGTTGGGGTGGTTATTATGTCACAATAAAGAATTAGAGTTTTCGGTATCTCTTTGTTGTCATTTAAATTACTGCATCCAGTTTTGGTCACCACACTATAAAAAAGATGTTGAGATTCTAGAAAAAGTGCAGAGAAGACCAACCAAGATGATTAGGGGATAGGAGGCTAAAACATACAATGAATGGTTGCAAGTACTCGGTATAGCTAGTCTAGTGAAGAGAAGGACCAGGGGAGACATGATAGCAGTGTTCCAGTATTTGAGGGGCTGCCACAGAGAGGAAGGGGTCAAGCTATTTTCCAAGGCACCCAAAGGCCAGACAAGGAATAATGGATGGAAGATGATCAAGGAGAGATTCAACCTAGAAGTAAGGATAAATTCTCTGACAGTGACAGCAATCCACCAATGGAACAGTTTGCCTTCAGAAGGTGTGGGTGTTTTATCACTGAAGGCTTTCAAGAAGAGATTGTAGGGTCTCCTTCTTGGGTAGGGGTTGGACTACATGACCTACAAGGTCCCTTCCAACTCTATTAATCTGAATCCTAATGTATTCCATAAGTAATTTAAGGCAAAAATTTAATCCTATTACTTTTAAACCATTTTCCTGTGAACTGGAAGGAAATATAATTTTTATTTCATGTGATAAAGCACCTTGCAATTGTCTGTTTATCAAACTATCTCCTGAATGTTTGTCAGCCTGTGAAGTAACCCTATTATTCAAAGAAAAGGTCACATAAAGGCTTTGTTGCAACCTAACAAGGGACTGCTAATATATATATATAGTCATATTTAGGGGTGGAATGTTACCGGTTCCGCCCGGTTCTAAAGAACTGGTAGCTCTGAAGAGCAGCAGACACTAAATTGGTTCTGTGTTTGCTGCTGTTTGGCCCACCTGCTCTTACTTGTCCTTTATTTCCTGCTTTTTCAACCACAGCAGCTTTGCACGGCACAGCTGAGGTTGAAAAAGCAGGAAAAAAGAGACTTTTCAAACTCTGCGCACCTGCACGCAGCACTTTTCAGCTGTCCGGGCGGCACAGCTTAAGGTTTTTTTACATGTGTGCACGCAAAATGTAGTCACCGAACCAGTGGTAACACCAGTTGAATCCCACCCCTGGTCAAATTGACTATGCATAAGTGAAGGAAGGATATGAATGGGATGAGGGCAAGCAATTCAAATTCCATGATATCAGTAGCAGGAGTGAAGGAATTTTTGATACTTTATGAATTGCAACAACTCAGATCAGCAAATAAAGGGCCAATGACCATTTTCTCCTCAGTATATCAAAATCAAGAAAAATTAAGTTTTTGGACAGGAAGCAGTGATGTTGTGGAAATGGATTCTGGTTCATTGGCTGAAGGAGTAAATGGGGAGTAAAGAGACATTCCAGTTTAGAGTCAGCTTGCAGGAGGAAATGTCTGAGGTCAAACCCTTAGGGCTATATCTACCATTGCAAGGGAAGACAGACACTCCAACAAGATTATAGGAGAGAGAATGGCAGAACGTGGGGGTGGAGTCAAAAGAGGAATCAGCCTAGAATCCCTACATAGCCACAAAGTCCGACCTCCCTTGAATTCCCTTGACACTTATTTAACTCCAGCAGGTGCTAACCATTAATTGAGAAGATAGGCATGATTAACAATAAATTAGTTTCACTGGATCTTCACATGCAGACCTGACCTTTTGTGACTGAAAAATATAGGTGATGAACAATAAAAGATCTACTTTGGCTTATTCACAAAGTGATTCTGGTTGCTTGTGCATGACAGAATTTTGCCTCCTCTACAGTGGGTATGCCATCTTGAGAACTTTAAAGAGGAAGTCCACACATCTGGAGCAGTGGTGGTATTCAATTTATTTTACTACTGGTTCTGTGGGCATGGCTTGGTGGGCATGGCATGGTGGGCTTGGCAGAGGAAGGACACTGTAAAATCCTCATTCCATCCCCACCCTACTAACCTGCTTTCCAGCTCCATTCTCCTGTGCAGGGCAACAAAAGAAGACCCAGCTGATCAGCTGAGACTCTGATCAGCTGGGACTCAGGAGGCAGCAAATAAATGGGGGTGGGGCCAACCAGAGGTGGTATTTACCGGTTCTCTGAACTACTCCAAATTTCTGCTACCGGTTCTCCAGAACCTGTAAGAACTAACTGGCTGAATACCACCTCTGATCTGGAGACTCAGAAATTGGGGAAAACAATACCACGCAATGGACCTTCACATGGAAAAGGGAGCAGCTGATATAGCACAGTAGGAAAAAAAATATGCACAATGAAATTACCCTGTTGGCCTGTTTATCTGTATGACTGCAGTTAATCTTTTCCTCCATTTCCTAGGCTTCATTTCTCAAAGGCAACATTGATTTGCATTGTTCAGCTGCAAGCAAGCTTTTAGCTCTGAACAGAAAAAAATGGAGCATAATATCAAATAATAGCCAATGAAAGTCAATGCCAGTTCCAGATCTGCATAATGCCTTTCATTTTGTAAGCTCAGTCCTTGGCTTCCAAATCAATACCCCGAATCCTATTGAAAAATCTATAGACTTTTAGCTGTTGTCTTCAATATATATATATATATATATATATATATATATATATATATATATATATATATATATATATATATATATATTGTTCATACCGCCAATTCAAATGATCTACCTGGCTTATAACCTGTACACATTGCGACCGCCATAAAATCAACAAAACATTATTCAGTCTGTATTGTCTTCCATTAAGTACCCTGCATTAAACTGCTTTCTAAAAGATAAAAAAATGGGTGCTAGCCATTCCTCAGTGGCCAAACTCTAAATAAGACTTCTTCTGAGAATGCTCTTCTCCAATCCCAATCATCCAATAAGTGGTATTCACAGCATTCTCTCTTTGTTTAATTATACATATAAGTCAAGGCAGATTCAACTTGGAGAAGATAAAAAGGAGCCAAACAATGTATCTCTTCATAGCTATCAAATAGTACCTTGAAGTGGACCACAAATCCTACAAGCAGACAATGAAGCTATTGCAGAATAAGCATCATTCTACATGTATAACTAGATCCACCATAATAAAATAATTTCATTTGGTTGGGAGTATGTATTTTTTTATTTATTTATTTTATTTGGTTTGTCAATTGCTTACAAGATAATAGGTATAAGTAAAAACATAGCTATGAATACATGGATACATATAAAAAAATAAAAAAATAAAAGAAACAATAGGACAGGGACGGTAGGCACGTTGGTGCGCTTATGCACACCCCCACAGATCTCTTAGGAAAGGGGTGAGGTCAATAGTAGACAATCTAAGGTTAAAGTTTTTGGGAGTCAGATAGAGCAGGGGTCCCCAACCCCCGGGCCATGGACCAGTACCGGTCCGTGGAACATTTCCTACTGGGCCACCGGTTTTCTGGGTGCCCCCATCTTGTTTGACGAGAAAGTGCTTCCGGGTGTGCTTTTCCGGTTGGAAAGCGGTGTTTGGGTCCTGAAGGAATCCTCACGCCTTAGTTTCACTGAAGCGGGGGGCTTCGAATGAAACTAAAGCACGAGGATTTTTTCAGCACCCAAGGCAAGGCGAGCCGAGCAACCGTACCAAAGCCGTCCCAAAGCCGTCCCAAAGCGAAGCCCATCAACAAAGGTACAAAGGAGGAGTTGAAGGTGGCGGGGAGAAGTGGGGGACAGCTGGCTGGCCGGTCGCTCGGCTCGCCTTGCCTTGTCATGCGTGCTGATGCTGGTACTGGGCCACGGATCATTTTGTGATGCCGGTACCGGGCCGTGGCACAAAAAAGGTTGGGGACCACTGAGATAGAGTATTCCAGACATTGACCACTCTGTTGCTGAAGTCGTATTCCCTACAATCAAGTTTCGTGCAATTGTTTGCTCTTGTATTGTTATGGTTGAAGCTGAAGTTTCATTGACAGGTAGAACATTGAAATGTATTATTTTATATACTATACTTAGATCGGACCGAAGGCGGTGTAGTTCTAGGTTTTCTAGGTAGAAAATTGATGTTCTGACCCAGCCTTAGCAGAATCAAGCCTCCTTGTCTCGAAAAACCTCTTTATTTATCTCCTATGAATTAATGGCATTCACATACTGAAAAGTCCAGGCAATAGTCCTTCAAAGAGTTAAATGCCATAACAGACCTTATCAGTTCCTTGAGATAATTGCCAGGCCGTAAGCTCCCAGTCTAAAGTTGCAACTTAAGTTCTGGCAAGCAGTCTCATCTTCAGAAAGCCACATCTTCAGAAATCTGAACTGTTGCCTCATACAACCACCACTCCCCTTTCCTTCTATTTATTCCCCAGCCAGGGAGGGGCCAGTCAGCATACATGTGTGTCTTGCTTCCTGAGTCTACTTCTTGTTCGCAGTTGTTCTCCTCTCCTAACAGCTTTGAGCATACATGCATGAGGAACAGGCCCCAGCTGTTCTTCCTCCACACTTATCGCAGCCTCCAAAGGCAGCGCCTCTCCAATGGCTGGGAATTGTTGGACGGCCCTGGCTCTTTCTCTGTGTCCGATGCACAGCATCCATCAGAGCCTTCCCCAGACTTCAGAACTAGCCCAAGTTCCTCCACAACCTCTTCATCGTCTGAGTCTGTCACTAGCTCCACTGGCAGCTGGCAGGCCGTAACAGTTGAGATCTAAGATTTAATTTTAAATTTAATTTAAATTTAATTTTATTACAGTGGTCACTGATTGGAGTTGTTTTGTTCTTTTAGGACAGGGTGGGGAACTTTGCCAACTTTATGACCTGTGGACTTCAACTCAGAATTCCAGAGGTCGTAAAGTTGCCATACTTGCATACTTCTCTTCTAGGAGAAGATAGACTAGAAATTATTTTTATACACCTTACTAGAATGGAATCATGCACACATACGTGCCTCCCCCCACCTTGTATTATCTCGCTTCTCTCTCTCTTTCTCTCTTATGCAGCTTTATTACAACATATTTTAATTAGCCAAACAGGCTCCCAAACCATATTACAAGTAAGATGGCTTCTACTTTCAAATTTATAGTCTGCACTAGAAAATTCCGAGGGAAGAAAAGGGGTTGAAAAAGAAAAGGACAAAGGCTCAGGGGTCGGTTGTTAAAAGATGGAGCTCTAATGACCAATTGAAAGGTCAACGGTTCACGTCACTGATGGCCTGCCTGCCAACTAGGCGGTGGTTGGGGAGAACCGGAGGCAGCCAATGATTTAGCAGAGGCAATGGCTTTTTCTATATTTCTTTCTGCTGTGCAGCCTGGTGGACTCACTGACAGGGAGATCATATCTGAGGGGAGCCAAAGGCAGCTGATCAATCAGGAAAGTGATTAAATAGTTCAGCTCCCTGTGCAGCTGGATGGTTGGCAGCCAGATGATGGTAAAAGAGCCCCCAAGTAGATGTCTCAGTTACCTTGCTGTTCTTTCTTCCCTCCGATCTGTAGGAGAGAGGTGGGGGGAGGAAGGGAGGGGACAGGAGACCTGCCTGCATTCAGCCTTACTGGAATTCCTGCACCCCCTTATTTGTGCCATAAATAGTTTGGTTATTGCTACACCAGAATTTTTAGCCTGGTGTGATTCCCATTGGGTTTCACACCCTAATGTTTAGAAAATTTATGATAACCAAAATGTGTTGTCTGGAAGTTGGACAGATTTTCTTAATTCTTCCTCTCCCTCACCTCAAATGAATGAGAAGTGGGAGAAAATGTTTCCTGTCTGAAAAATCTAGCAATCACAAATATTGCTTTTCTAGTCATTTTAGGATTGCTAATACCAACTGCAGTAGCTTTTCTTTTCTTTTCCTTTCCTTTCCTTTTTCCCAATCTAAAAATGAAGTAGGAGAAAAACCGTTTTGAACAAGGCTGTGATTAGTCACTGAAAAATAATAATTGAAATGACATTTTTAAGCTTTTAAGATTTACACATTAGATGGACCCTGAAATTATGCCATTTGTAATTTTTCCAGCCTAATAATTTTACCTTGTTCCTGTTGCTAGAACTATAGTTTCCTGTTACATGAAACTAGTCTCACTCATACCAACTGATTTAGCATCTGTCTAAAGATGAATACATTTATGCTCGTTAAGCTCAGCTAGAAGACAGTTCTAGATCAGCTCTGCAGCTTGGCTTCAAAATAAGCAGAATTCAAATGGAAGCAAATCCAATTTAGATAGTGCAGGACAGCACATTAAAGTGTAGAATAGACTGAATTGATCAGAATCCTGGATAGAACAGAGTCTAAACCAGTGGTGGGATTCATTTTTTTTTTCCTACTGGTTCTGTGGGCGTGGCAGGGGAAGGATACTGTAAAATTTCCAGTCAGATGTGATATTTGCCGGTTCTCTGAACTACCACCTCTGATACTAAACATGTTACATGTATGATCCATGCGGTGGTGGGATTCAAAACTTTTTACTATTGGTTCTGTGGGTGTGGCTTGGTGGGTGTGGCTTGGTGGGCGTGGCAGGGGAAGGATACTGCAAAATCTCCATTCCCTCCCCACCCCACTAATCTGCTTTCCAGCTCTGTTTTCTTGTGCAGGGCAACAAAAGAAGACCCAGCTGATCAGCTGGGACTCAGGAGGCAGAGAAAAGATGGGATGGGCCAGTCAGAGGTGGTATTTGCCGGTTCTCTGAACTACTCATAATTTCCACTACCGGTTCTCCAGAACTGGTCAGAACCTGCTGAATACCACCTCTGACATGGGGGAGGGGATTTTATATTTTCACTGTTCATTTTGAAGTGTCTGCTCTCAGACTGAAGGAAGGTCAAGTATTTGCATAAAACCAAACAGAAGGAATGTGAAGTGATGTGAAATTTAAATCCTTTAATCCAAAATAATTGTTATAAATAAGGAAAATAATCCCCCCTTTCTGTCATAATGTTAAAAAGCTTCCTTAGAGTCCGGGAAAAGACCTTTTGTTAATAAAGAGCGCTTGACTCTAACTCTTTCATTAATACTGAAACATTTCAGCTAAAATTAATTAATTGCTACGTATTGAGTTGAGGCCTGCAAAATCAGCTGAGGGTGCTGTTTACTTGATAGCCTGCAATGTTCAGATTAGACCTTCTTAAAATTTCCACAGCTAACTTCTTGGATAAAAAGATCAGAGTGCAGCTTGGGAATTGCTGTTTCAGCTGCATGAATGCAATACAAGAGAGTTGTCTGGAGCTTCATCAAATCAGATTAATCAGAAAGGTTGTCCCAATGGATCTAGCCCTAGGCCTTGATTTCTATTTAAAAATGGCATTTCGAGTTGGAGTCAAATTTTTATTACTTGCTGAAGTCAGCACCTGTGTAATTGCTGCTTAAGTGCATCTTTTAAGAAAGAAAACATTGATATGTCTGTCTGCAGTCTGCTGGTCTTTATAGTTCTCCCTACATACCTTCTCCAAGCTGCAAAGCCTTCTAATAGTGGGAAAGCTGTAAAGAATAACTTAGAGGTATTTTATTCCCGAAAACGGCCTCCCTCATCACATTTCCTACTTAGCACGATCTGCTAATTCTGAAACTCTCCATGGGAGTTGATATTATTCAACCAGGAAGGGAAAGTGAGTATTTCATCTGAGTTTTCATGCTTACTTAATGGGTTATAATTACCTACAATAATCCAGCAGGAAAAGAATGTTCTCTAGCTAAACCCAAGTCACAAAACTAGAAGATTTGTGGAAAGAGTAAGCTATAAGTATCAACATTTTGATTTATCGTTTTCTGTGTGGTTGTACATCGCTAACCTATCTGCCATATTTTGTCTTTTTTCCCCAATTAAATAATTTCATTTTATTTTCTCGTAGAAGAGCTGCTGCAGCTCAATGGTGGGTAACTTTTGATTTACTTTCCTCTGATCTCTAATTTGGGGTTGCGGTGGCTCAGTGGCTAAGACGCTCAGCTTGTTGATCAGTTTGGCAGTTCAGTGGTTCGAATCCCTAGCACCGTGTAACGGAGTGAGCTCCCATTACTTGTCCAAGTTTCTGCTAACCTAGCAGTTCAAAAGCATGTAAAAATGCCAGTAGAAAAATAGGAACCTCTTTGGTGGGAAGATAACAGCATTCTGTGCACCTTCAGCATTTAGTCATGCTGTCCACATGACCACAGAGATGTCTTCGGACAGCGCTGGCTTTTCAGCTTTGTAACAGAGATGAGCACTGCCCCTTAGAGCTGGAAACAACTAGCACATATGTGCGAAGGGGAACCTTTACCTTTAATCTCTAATTACAGGTAATCTTCATCTTACAACAGTTCAAAGTGACCGTTCAAAATTACAACACTGAAAAAAAAACAACACATGGCCATTTTTCATATGAGCGTTGCAGCATCCCCATGGTCACATGATCAAAATTCAGAAGCTTGTCAACTGAGTCATATTTATGACAGTTGCAGTCTCCCGGGGTCACGTTTTATGGACTTCTGACAAGCAAAGTCAATGGGGAAGCGAGATTCACTTAACCATGTTAATAACCTAACAAGTACAGTGATTCACTTAACAAAAAATGGCAAGGCAGGGTACAAGATGGAGCAAAATACACTTAACAAATGTCTCACTTAGCAACCTAAATTTTGAGCTGAATTGTGGTCATAAGTTGAGGGCTACCTATATCTTACTTTGGACATATGATGTGAAAGCCAGCTTTCTAAAGAAGTCTATAATGCTGGGAAATAAGCAGCAAAGTGGAGGGGTTCAATTGTAGTGATGATGGCTATACCCTTGGAATCTCTGAAAGATGGGTTGGGAACAGATCCTCCTGGAAAAGGAATCAACCTATGTGATCGTTAAAAGTTGGCAATGACTTGAGGGCACATAGTTACCAATCCTCTGATCATTATTGCTCAAAATTTGTCACGCAAGTTGTAAAAATCTTGTGATATAGAACTGGCAGGCGTGAAAGATCAGTTCTACAAACGAAGGTCCAATTAATCTGATTTATTGCTAATCACACCGATGCACAGGAATCTACTTAACTAACAATTAGCACCTACTTGGAGTTAGATAAGGGTCAGCCGAATTCAAGAGAGATTGGACTTAGTTCACTTGTGACTATGTAGGGCCCGGGTGTCAAACTCGCCACATCATGTTGCCATCATGTGACATTTCGCGACATTTTCCCCATTTGCCAAGCTGGGGTGGGCATGGCCTGCGTGTGACGCATCCAGCCCATAGGCTACCAGTTTGGCACCCCAATGTAGGGATTCTAGACTGATCCCTCTTTTAACTCTGCCCCAGGTTCCACCAGAGAAATTTAGTAAAACTGTAGTGCAAGTCTAATAAAATTTAAAACGCTAAGAATTTCCTTCCATTTGCCCCTTAAATCAAGGAAAAATAAATAAACTCCATAAATATATCATCCCCTTTCTTACTGTTTCCTTCAGAATTTTCAAAGAAAAAATAAAAATAAAAGGAAAAATAAAAAATGAATGGCTTTCCGTCACCCAAATGTTGCTCTGGATGATTTCAATTGCCTTTTCCATATTTTTCTAACTTTGCAATAAACCATTTAAATTTTTTATCTGTCCTAGCAGTATGGATTTAAAGAAGGGTTTGTGATATTCATACGTTTTGGTTTTATTTATTTCACCACCACCTCTGCATAGTGTTAATCATTTTAATACAGTTTACACACTGGATTAATATTTTGATAGGACTGGACATCAAAACTTCATGATTTCTTTCCTGGTTTCTCCCCCATAAAAATCCATTTTGGAACCCAGGTTGATCATCCATATTTTTGTAGAACTTGGGTTGACCATCCCCCCCAAATCCATCTTATATCAGGTCTATTTAGTATTTCGTATTTTTAGTATTTATTTTATATTTCAATCACTTACAAGATATAAGATATAAGAATAAATATAGATTTGAATACATGCGATAGATACTTATAAGAAAAATAAACAAATAAGACAGGGATGGTAGGCGCGATTGGTGCACTTATGCACACCCCCTACAGGCCTCTTAGGAAGGGGGTGAGGTCAATAGTAGACAGTCTAAGGTTAAAGTTTTTGGGGTTTGGGGAAGAAAGTCAGGTAGAGTATTCCAAACATTGACCACTTTGTTGCTGAAGTCGTATTTTCTACAGTCAAGTTTCGTGCAATTAACCTTGAGTTTGTATCTATTGTGTGCTCTTGTATTGTTATGATTAAAGCTGAAGTATTTATTTGCAGGTAAGACATTGCAATGTATGATTTTATATATTATATTTAGATCGGACCGGAGCTGGCGTAGTTCTAGGTTTTCTAGGTCTGGAGTTTCAAGTCTGGTGGCATAAGGTATTCTGCAATGAGTAGAGGAGCGGAGAACTCTTCTTGTGAAATATTTCTGGACTTTTTCAATTGTGTTAATATCAGATACATGATATGGGTTCCAGACTGATGAGCTGTATTCAAGTATAGGTCTAGCAAATGTTTTGTATGCTCTAGTTAGTAGTGTGATATTACCAGAGAAGAAGCTACATAGGATTAGATTAACAACTCTTAATACCTTTTTGGCTATGGAGTTACAGGGCTCTAGCACTTAGATCATCTGAGATGAGTACTCCAAGGTGCTTAACAAAGTTTGGATCCTCAACAAAGTCTTGACTATTTAGCTTGTATTTTATTTTCTGATTTTTTTTCTGCCAATATGTAAGACAGAGCATTTATTTGTTGAGATTTGAAGTTGCTATTTGATTGACCATTCTGATACATAGTCAAGGTCTTTTTGGAGGGTAGTAGTATTGTCTGTGGTGTTGAATAGCTTTACATCAGCAGCGAAGAGAACACAGTTGCTCTTAATATGATCACAGAGGTCATTTAGAGTATGAAGAGAGTTGGTCCTAGAACACTGCCTTGGGGGACACCACTGTTGACAGGTACAGAATTTGATAGGATGCTCCTAATTTTGACCATTTGTTGTCTGTTTGACAGGAATGCTTCTATCCAGTTATGTAGGTGTCCAGAGATACTGTAAGATTTTAGTTTTAGTAGTAGTTTGTCGTGTACCACTGAATCAAAGGCTTTGCAGAAGTCTATGTAGATTGTGTTTATTGCTTTGCCCTGGTTGAGTTGTGTAGTCCATATGTTTTTGCAGTGTAAGAGTTGCAGATTACAGGATAGTTTTTTTCTGAAAACAAATTGTTTATTAGAGAGTAGGTTGTTTGTCTCTAAGTAGAGGATAATTGATTGTTAATAATTGATTCCATGACTTTACAGGTGACGCAGTATAAGGAGATTGGTCTGTAATTTTCAACTAGGCTGGGGTCTCCCTTTTTGAAGAAGGGGATGACCATGGCTTGTGACCATAGTTTTGGCAAGGAGCTGGTCCTGAAAGATTTTTCAAAAATTATGCTTAGAGGTTTATTTCAGTCGTTCAGATTCTCTTCCTGAAGATATATCATTACATATAAATATTTGATATTTCTGCACTGAAGACAAATGGAAAGAATTTGTTCAACCTCATTGAGTGAGGTTTTTCTTTCTTTAATATCAATTTACTTCTATTTTCATCCAAGAATTTCTCTACTACATCTGATATAATATTGCTCCTTTGCTGGATATAATAGTCTTAATGATAGGCTCCTCAAAATCCCCTTTTACATCATTATACCATTCAAGTAATATTTGTTCTTCTCCTTTCCATTGTTTCAATAAAGCTTTCTTCTCTTTAATAGCTAGCTCCTTTAATATAGCTTGCTGACCATTTTAGTGACCTCTTGAAATTTATGCAAATGTGCATAAATTATATTATTGTGGATTTAAAAAATTCCAAGTATTTTGGAGAGATCTGACCTTGTTGATTCTCTCTTTCAACTTACATTTTGCCAAGTCTTTTTCCATTTGAAAGAAGATACCTCCTTCAAGTCAAATAGAATTGTAATGGCCTTCATTGCAATTTTTATTTAGCATATAAAATAATTTTGGTTTCTATCAAGTCATTGCTTCTAATCAGTTTAACAATACACATATCTCAAAAAGATAAGGGTACCATTTACAGTTAAATCTAGGATTGCCTGATCAGTCAGTTTTATGACTAACCATTCTAAGGCAGAGTTTCTTAAATATTTTTAACAAATTAATTTTACAACAAATAGAAAAAAATAGGTAGAAAGCATCTTTTAGTGTTAATAGACATTATAAAAATCAACTTGAAATTCCTATGATCATATCAGACCAACAGAATAGATTAGTGCTGTCAAACTCACAGCCCATGGGCCAGATGCTTCACAAGCTTCACACCCAGTTTTGCAAAGGGGGAAAAAGTCACAATATGTCACGTGATGCTGCCGTGACACCGCGAGTTTGACACCCCTGGAATAGATCCATTTAAATAGTAAATAGTAAGTACATTGGCTTTCAACAGTTTTTTGCCTTTTGATTAATGAGATAAATAAACAGACAGACAGATACACATACAATTGTTAACACCCTTAAACATTATTTTTGTCAGACATCATTTTGAATCACATTCTTATAAGCACTATGATTATGATTCTCTTTTTAAAATTACATTTACATCAATTTTTTCATTTTAATAATTTCTTCATCCATTTTTTCATTTTAATAATTTCTCGATCCGTATTTCCATTTTAATAAATGTTTTAGTAAAATGTACAAAATCTTTTACTCTTCTTGTTTTTCGTGTTTTGAATATAACTTTTTCTTGTCAAAAAACAACCACCTTGACTTTTGATACATCAACCTTCAAATTCATATTCCTAGTCACAATGTACTGTCTATCTAATATTTGCAGCAAATCACTGAATCTCTCATCCAACAATGCAAATTATCAATATTCAAAATAAAGTAGTCCCTTCCAACTTCACAAGTCCTTGATTCTCACATCTATTTATTTCTCAATGGTCTGCTGAAGAGCAAAAATCTGGCTTGCAAATTTTCTGCCTGTCAGAAAACCAGACTCCACTTCCAAATTTTGCACACTGTCACCTTCTGTAGCCTTTCAATCAGAATTCTACCTTGACCTTCTCAGGCACACTTAACAAACTAATTCCTCTCCTTTGTATATTCTCTCTCTCTCTCTCTCTCTCTCTCTCTCTGTGTGTGTGTGTGTGTGTGTGTGTGTGTGTGTATCTTTGTTCGGGTATTTTCCCACATTATTATAGTTGTGCTTTTAAAGTTGTAGCAACGTTTTGGCAGAATCTCCTCTGCCATCATCAGGCTTCTGTATTGTGTTCGTCTGCCACAACTTTAAAAGCACAACTATAATGACGTGGGAAAATATCTGAACAAAACTGAATACCATACATGTAAGTACCCGTGAAAACTTAAGAAAACACACACACACACACACACACACACACACACACACACACATATATATATATGTGTGTGTGTATTTGTTTTCGTAAGTTTTCGCGGGTACTTACATGTATGGTATTCAGCTTTGTTCAGATATTTTCCCATGTCATTATAGTTGTGCTTTTAAAGTTGTAGCAATGTTTTGTCAGAATCTCATCTGCCATCACGAACACAATACAGAAGCCTGATGATGGCAGATGAGATTCTGCCGAAACGTTGCTACAACTTTATAATGACGTGGGAAAATACCCGAACAAAGCTGAATACCATACACACGCACACCTATGCCTGCCTGCCTGCCTGCCTGCCTGCCTGCCTGCCTGCCTGCCTGCCTGCCTATCTATCTATCTATCTATCTATCTATCTATCTATCTATCTATCTATCTATCTATCTCTTGTTTTGATGTGTCTTTGAGTCGATGTTGACTTTAGGCAACTGTCTGGATTAGTTCCCTGCAGTTCTTTTTCCATGGGGGAAAAATTATCAAGCACAGATGCAGCCTTCAGAGATACATTAAACAAATTGCACAGCCACACCATAAACAAAATGCATCCATTTTTTTTTTACTATTCCTCCAATTCTTCTTTCTAAACCTGGAGCCCTATCATTTTTCAACATTCTTAAGGCTTTTATGACTTTATTTTCATATTTTTTTCTTGGACACTAAGATTTATAGCGTTCATTTCTGTTTCATTCCTCTACATATCATGAGCATTCTCATACAAATCTCTAAAATAATCCTTCTAGCGTCCTCTTGCTTCAATTTCATCCCAAATCATTTCATCCTTTTTATTTTTTATTTTATTTTACTCATTCTGCTAGAGGCTCCTTGCTTGTCTCTCTTCATCCACTTCCAAAATATTTCTTTCCCCCCCGCTTGCTTTCCAACTGACATTGCTCTGCACTTTCTCTGTCTCTTTTAATTTTAACAGTTCCTTACTCTTTTCTGGCTACATTCTTTGCAATTATCTTCTTTATATACACATGGCACAATATTGTTCTTTGATCTTCATTTTTTTCCAGAAGTCTTTTTATGTGCTTTCCCCCCTCCTCATTTACACCCATCTTTCATTTCCTCCCCACTATCAATCTGCCAAGCCTTATTTTTCATATTTCACATTGGTGTAATTCCACACACTTCTTATTTTCCACCCTATTCTGTGCATAATAGAGTACACATATTCTCTTCATTCTATTGGAACATTAAACTATCATCTACCACTTTTTCATGCAATATTTGCATTTTCCTTTTTTTCAATTGTTCAGCATTCACTCTGTTTTAGTTCATTTCTTTCCTGTTCTTCCTTGTACATTTCCCCCGCAAGTCTCATTCCTGACACTACCAAAAATGATCTGTCCTAGATTCAGAATATCTCATCACCTTTGTAATCCTTCACTAATTTTCCCAGTCCTTTGTCCTAAACTCTTAAATCAATCGTGCTTCGTGTTCAATTCAGGGTGGGTTTTTTTTTTTGTAAATGAATGAATAAACTATGCCTTAAATGTATAAATAAACTATGCCTTAAAACAAGCAGTCATTTTTTTTAAAAAAATTACCATTCTCATTCATTCTTGGGTCTCTGAAAGCCATGTCAATTTTTCTGTTCTTTTTCATCCAGCTCCAACTCAGGCATTTCTGTCACCCAGCAAAAATAATCTTTTCCCTAGATCTCATTCATTCAGAATGTTGCACCATTTTATCCAAAACTCGCCCCTTATTTTTCATTAGAACCATTCATTAGGGGAAAACATGTAACTGATGTCAGCCTATGAATTCTGTCTTTCTTAATACAGGGAGCCTTCAACTTACAACAGTTCATCTAGTGACTGTTCAAAGTTAAAATGGCACTGAAAAACCATCTTTCACACTTACAACCACTGCAGCATCCTCATGGTCACATCATCACAACTCATCTCGGATGCTTGGTAATTGACTCATGCTTATGACGGTTGTAGTGTGCCAGGGTCATGTGATCACCCTTTCCAACCTTCTGACAAGCAAAGTCAATGGAGAAGCCAGATTCACTTAATAACCGTGTTACTATCTTAACAACTGCAGTGATTCAAACTTTGGCAAGAAAAGTCATAAAATGGGGCAAATCTCACTTAACAAATGTCTCACATGGCAACAGAAATTTTGGAACTCAATTGTCATTGTAAATTGAGGACCACTTGTACATGTTGCGCTGATTCATACTTCGTGACATATGCTTTGGTTCTTTCATTTATAATCACGTTATATTCTTCACATTCACATCCATACTTTTATCATCAAATGCATCCCACAAATAAGGCTGCCTTTATTCAGATTTCTCACAGTTTCCCATTCTCCTACGAACAAACAAGCTGACCACACAGCCAATTTTCTCCTTTCCTTTGTTAATTTGTGTCTTCTCTTATATTCCACTGGCCAATCCATAATATTGGCTTATTACCCATCATGGGTTTGATTAATCAACTCTGTTGCATAACATTTTTCAATACAATGAAGAAGTAAACAAGATTACTAGTTATAAACATGCTCATGCCACATTCAACAGACTCTTATTTACTATTTACACATTCAACAGTCAACTTATTTACTGAGACTGTATTACTATTATTCCTCTACTACTAGATTATAATAACATTTCCTAGTACCTATCTCTTTCCACTTATGACTATAACCGTGTTGCTTGTACCTTTACAATTTATATTGTTTTATTTGTTTCTTAGTATGATTTGATTGCTTATTAGTAACCTATGACTATCACTAAGTATTGTATCTTATGATTCCTGATGAATATATTTTTCCCTTTATGTACACCGAGGGCATATGCAGGAAAGATAAATTTCTTGTGTATCCAATCACACTTGGCCAATGAAGAATTCTATTCTCCGCTTTTGGTAAGACAGTTACTGTCATTTGCCATAAAATAATTAAGAAAAAAAGGAATCCAAATTTTGCTCCAAATATGTTGCTGCTATTCTATGCAGGCTGGAATCTGTAACCTAGACTCTCATTTCCAGCCAATGCACTCGTGCCTGCAATCTAGCAACTAAGCAGTTATGTGCAGCATATTGACACATACTCAGGAACTTCCACTGGAACAGAAGACAAGCATTAATTTTTAATTAATGTCCCCTGTCTAAATTTGACAACGTCTATACCAAAAGCTATAAATATTTTTAGAATGCAAACTTTGTAGGCATAGTGTAACAGAATAGTGGTGATTGCCAGTTTACTGATATTTGGCAAGCTGTATTGTTTCTTCTAAATTTCAAATATGAAAAACATGGAGAGAAGCTTTGGCTCAGGGTTTAGAAGAATATACAGTTGGTTTTTGAATTATGATATGTGGGAGTAATATGAATCTTAGCTATTAATATATAGTAACTTTACTTTTCACATTTTTTGCATAAATAATCTCTGCTATTAAGGGCTTAACACTCCAGGATGTCCTACTTATAATCCTATAATGTGCTACATAACTTTGATGGTGAACTAGGGACTTCATATTTTCATCTTGTAAGCTCTACAAAATGATGTAGAAAAACTCTGTATTTTCGTGACCGCCACATCAAAAAAAAGTGTGGTCTTTTATGATTTTAATGTTTATTCTGGAATGTGATCACTTAGGATCACATCCTGCACTGCGAAGACATTTTTGTATTTGCTCAAGTAGAAATCTTCTACCCATCAAAACATGAAAGGTGATACCTGAATAATTTCTGAAAAACTATTTTAGCATAGATATAATCTCTCAAGTTATTAAAGCTCCAACCCTTAGAATGATAGTGCAGAACCGCTGTTCATAATAAGTCACATGATTGTCAAAGGCCTCCATTGGAAAGAACCACATAGGGAACATTGGGATACTTTTGTTGCCAACTTCATATTTATTTAGTGAATGCTGACAATGTTATAGGAACTTTTTCTTTTGCACAATTAGTAAGATTTTTTTGCAATACCTAATTTTGAAATTATCAAAGCCTCCCAAATGTATATGAATTAGCCTTAAGACTGTCTGCAGATGATCTTTTTTCAACCCACATTATGGCTGTGGCATGTGTATGTGCTCTGAGACCTATGGGTTAGATAATTAAAGTAACAATGTATAATCATAACATAATAAATATTTTATTTTATTAATATGTTTGTTGGTGTTCTACCTTGGCTCCAGGTGCTTATGGCAAGCTGGAATATCACATCCTCCTCCAATATTTCCACACATTTACAGTCCTAGGAGGCAAGGGCTCAGATTGAGTACTTGTTCCAACGTCACCTAAATGTACCTTCATGCTGAAGACGACTTCCTATGCAAACACAACAATCTCCTCACATTGGCTCTCAGCGTAATAATACGTAGAATGTGTTTTTTTCTAGGAATTGCTCTTATATTATGATCTTATTGAATCAACGTTTGAAAATACAAAGTTTCCAAGCAGAAAAGTCGATGCTTTAGACCATTTTCAGAAGTGCTTTGCAATTTTAAAAGTCCATAAGGAAAGAGTGAACAAAGGAAGTGCCGTCCAGTCAAATGTTTTTGCGGAAGAAGGAACAAAAGACTGGAAAGCAATTCGTGTGGATCTGGTTGTTACTCCTTTTCAGCATTATGCATTTGCTCTCTTAGGATGGACTGGATCTAGGGTAAATAACTTCCTTTCCTCCTGTTTATATTTCTATCCTAACTTGTATAAGAAAATTGCAGTGCCATACATCTGGAAAAAAAAAGTTCATTTCTTTGGCTTATCATTTGTATATTAATGTTTTCCTTGTTTCTTTACTGAAGGGTCCATTACTACTTTATGTCCTGATACTTACTGAAATAGTGTAGTTTACCAACTGAGTTTTATAAACTGTTGTGGAAAAATGCCCACTTTAAACAAGGAAACAAAGCATTTTTTGATTGATGCTATGAAGTATCTTTTATTGGCATGCACAACTATAGTGATTACTGTGGTCCCAGGCACAAGATTACAAAAGAGTCCTGAAATACTGTAATCAGGGTTTGGGTTATAGTCTCCCAGAATTGTAACATATATATTATCTAGAATGCAATATAAATCATGCTGTGATCTTTACAGCTGATCGCAGCATTTGATAACAAAATGGGATGATTTTAAGATGGTCTGGTCCAATCCATATAAATTCTACATTCCTATAAGGGCTCCAAGCTCACCCCTTTCTACTGATACTAGAACATTTCAACATAAACAGTATCCTTTATTGTACCTATGTAGCTTGTCCTTTCACGCTTGAGACAGGATAACAACATGGTTTTTGTAATCCATCTTGTTCTCTGTAAGGATAATCAACTGTTTCAGTTCTTCTGCTCTGGTCTAACATACCTTTCAGACCCATCAAGAAATGATAAGATATTATTTGTCCCCCATAAGTCTTATCTGGTTTTCCCAATCCAGTTTCACTATTTTAGAGGAGCTTTTAATACAACGTTCAATGGAGGAAAAACAAATTTTCATAAAGGAAAATTCAAGTTTGACACCAGTTACCTATGATGGCTTTTTTTAAAGAATTTGAATTTCTTGAGCATATGAAGAATCATTATGTCATGCATCAATCTGTTCCTCTCCTTTAGGAATCTTTACTTGAATATTTCAAATAAATTATGCTTAAGAGAAAACTAAAGACAGGGAATAGAAGTGTAAAAGCTCTAGAATAAATGTGAAATAAATAAATATAATTTTAATAAGCAGAAGACTTCAGGGTTTAAAAATATAAATAAACAAAGCAAATCCCAAATATTAATTTACTTATTTTGTAGATGACTTCATTACAGCATTTGAATTAAAATTTTATTACATTCTGATTTTATAGAAATTTGACTTTATGTAATAAATACGGAACGCAGAATATATTTTAAAAAATAACCTTTAGTTCATGTCTTTCTGTCTCCCTAAAATGATAACATTGAAATGATCAGAAGAATGGGAAGCGTGCTTTCAGGAAAGAATCAGCCAAGTCTGTTGAAAGCAATTTAGGAAGTGTAGATTATAACTGTAATTTATATATTACATCTAAAGTAAGCTTATTTAACTTAATGATATTTATTTCTGAATAGTGCTGAAGGTTACACCGACTCCCTTAATATTGTATGTATTTTGTGTTTCTTTGACAGTTGCTTCTAATCTCTAGGTTGCTACCCTCAAACATATTATAAAGTGTAATGTTTCCTGAAAAAGTGCAAATACCTAAAGATTTTTGTTTTACTCAGACATCTTTTGTGAGTCAGAAGCAAATGGAATCCACTGTGTGTTTAAATTAAACTTCAACCATTTCTTCTTATAAAGATATAATTATCAGGGAGACAGTACTAGCTAATGTGATATAGTATCACACATCCAACAGAGTAGCTCTGGGTGAACATCCATTACAAAACTTATAAGAATTGCAGACTACATTTGTTATAGGAAAGAATATAATGTAATATCGCAATATCACATTACTTATGGTTATGTGTACAGTAATGAGGACCTAGCAGGCTTCCTCATGGCTAGTCTTTAATATTAGCTCTCAGGAACATTTTTACTTTAGGATTTTAAAAGTCATTGCAGGACAATATCAATTTATCTTAAATTTATCCTAAATTTATATCTACAGTATATTCATAAAAGTTTATAACAAAGAGTGCTACAATAGATTAAAACAAAATAGATATCACTTGAGACCTTCAAGAAGAGATTGGACTGCAATTTGTCAGAAATGGTGTAGGGTTTCCCGCTTGGGCAGTGGGTTGGACTAGATGATCTATAAGATCCCTTCCAACTCTCATTATCTGTTATCTGTTATAAATAGATAGAAAGAAAGATACATAGGTAAGTAGGTAGATAGATACAGATAGATATAGATATGTAGATAGGAAGGTAGATAGATAAATAGGTAGGTAGGTAGATATGTAGATACGTATGTAAGTAGATAGAGATAGTTAGATATATAAGTAGGAAGGTAGATAGGTAGTTTGATAGATAGATCTAGATAGATACGTAGATAGGAAGGTAGATAGATAAATTGATAGGTAGAAAGATATATAGATAGGTAGGTAGGTTGGTACATAGATACATAGGTAGATGATAGATAGATAGATAGATAGATAGATAGATAGATAGATAGATAGATAGATAGATAATTTGGCTTTGCTATGATAACACTGAGTATTTTATATGCATGCAGCAATTTGAACGTGATCTGCGGAGATATGCCACCCATGAGAAGAAAATGATGTTGGATAATCATGCCTTATATGATAAAACTAAGGTAATGTCTTTTCCTTTCTACTGTCATTATTGAATTCATCAATCATCCCCCTGTTCAGTGCCTTTTTCATCCCCCAATCTGTTAAGCAAAAATTAGACCTCTGACTGTCAAATAAATTAAAGGTCAAATTGCAATTACCTTGAAATATTTCACATGAGTAGCTTTGTACAAAAAGAGAAAATAAATTAAATAAAATTTAAAATGTAGGAGTGAGGCTGTATTCCTTCCTTTCTAAAGATTAGTAGAAGATTCCTGCCTACTTATTCAATATTTATATGATTTCCTGTCGGGAAATGATGTCCCCAGTAAGAAACACAAATTGTCAACTATGTAGCTTCTACCATCAGGAAACATTCCAGAGTTCTGTTTAAATTCAGGTTTCTTGCATATTTATACACAAACAGCTAATGGATTTGGATTTGAGCCTAATCCCCTCCTTTTTCCAGCCTCTAGCCTCTTTTTCTTTATTTTATTCTCTTATTACTATGCCACTGTCACTTGCTTCCTATTGTTACAAGTGCCATGAGACTTAACCTTGAAGGACCGTAGTGAGTATTAAGTAATTAAATGAACTCACATAGTAATTCAAACAATTTTGTATTACAGAGAAAATTGCACATATGAAATAAAACATCACTTAGAGAAACATTTCAGAAAGAACATTAATGAAAGAGAGTTTCCAGTTAAAGTCAAAGTAGCAATTTAATTTTAAATTCCTATTATATTCTCCAGAATATAAAACGCGGGTGTTTAAAATCAGTGCTAAAATTTACTTAATCAATCTATAGAATGCTTTTAATTTGTTTCAACTAAATGACTGAGAGAAAGGAAAACTTGTCTCTCAAATGCTCAGATTAATAAGTTTTGAATAGAAGCTAGGATCTCAGAGAGTAAAAAAAAAAATCAAGAGACTTAATTTCTTGTCTTCCTTGTTTCTTAATCTCCCAAAGGAATAAACTAAATAAGATTCAGTTATCCTTGAAAACAAAGCCTAGCTGAAGCAAAAATAATTTTACGCATATGCAAAGGAAAGAAATATATTCCTCTGGTAATAGTCCAAAGCCTATGAAAGGTTTTAGAAGCTCATGGGAATTTTTTCTTCTGAACCTAAGCAGAATAGAGGCCACCTGAGAAGCTGAGGAACACCCAAGTATAATTGTATGATCCTTGCCTCATTGTTGAAAACAAGTTGTACTATAAAAATTTCGAGTTCTAGAATAATTTAACGGGGGTTCCATGAGAGATTAAGGGCGAAGAAAGGAAGAGAAAAAAAGTAAACTCAAATTCTTATTGGGACACCCACAGCATTTTTTCTAAGGTATTTTGAAAAGAGTAGGAACTATTTTCCATGAAAAATGCCACAACTACTGTTTTGTGGGTTCAGGAGATGATTCACAGTTTGAAAAAGTTTGAAAACCCCTGGCTCAAAGGAAATTCTCACTGTGTTTATTTCTTTATTTGATTTATTTGATTTGTCAATCGCTTACAAGATAATAAGTATAAGGATAAACATAATTATGAATACATGAAATTAATACGTATAAGAAAATAAAAGAAACAATAGGACAGGGACGGTAGACACATTGGTGTGCTTATGCATGCCCCCTACAGACCTCTTAGGAAAGGGATGAAGTTAATAGTAGAAAATCTAAGGTTAAAGTTTTTGGGGTTTGGGGAAGAAACCACATAGTCAGGGAGAGTATTCCAGACATTGACCACTCTGTTGCTGAAGTCGCATTTCCTGCAATCAAGTTTGGTGTGGTTAACCTTGAGTTTGTATCTATTGCGTGCTCTTGTATATTTATGGTTGAAGCTGAAGTATTCATTGACAGGTAGGACATTGCAATGTATGATTTGATATACTATACTTAGATCAGACTGAAGATGGTGTAGTTCCAGGTTTTCTAGGTCTAGAATTTCAAGTCTGGTGGCATAAGGTATTCTGCAGGGAGTAGAGGAGTGGAGAACTCTTCTTGTGAAATATTTCTGGACTTTTTCAACTGTGTTAATATCAGATATGTGATGTGGGTTCCAGAGTGATAAGCTATATTCGAGTATTGGTCTAGCAAATCTTTTTTAAAACAAACTTTATTGATTATACAAATAAAATGTCAAACAAACACACACACAACACACAGAAAGAAAAAGAAAAAAACAATTAAAAAACTATCAATTCTATTATCGACAGAGGCGAGATTATGAATCTTTGGCAAACCAATTAATCCAAAAAGGCATCATATTCAGATGGCTATTCCCAGAGGGAATGCTAATTACATGGGAAGAAAGAAAAATTAAAGTAGACTCCGTGGAAAAAGCCTAAGAATTCTATGAACGATTGGTAGGCCCTGAAGAATTGAGTAGTAGAGACGAATTAGAAAAAAATTCGCAAGACGAGCAAGATTATCAAAAAATAGAGATGGGAATCATAGGAACTTAAAAAATATACAACATCAAGAGAGAGAAGAACCAAAGACCCACAATCAGCCACAAAGAGAGACAGGAGTAACTACAAGACAAAGAGCAAGAATCAATTAGGTGATGGATGAAGAAAAGAAAATATTATCAATTAACATAAATGGCCTAAGCTCTAGGATAAAAAGGAAGAGAATACTAATCCTAATTAAACAAAATGCAGATATAATATTTTTACAGGAAACTCATATACGGAAGAAAGAAGAAAAATATCTAGAATGCCCCAAGCTAGGGAATTTGTATACCTTGCCAGCAGATTTTAGGAAAAAGAAAGGCATAGCAGTATATGTGAAGGACGACATGAAAGCAGAGCTAATTTAGACAGACCCCAATGGAAGAATTCTGGTGCTACAAATTTGGATTAAATCAATTCCAATTTTATTAGTGGTAATATATACCTCTAACGATAACCAAAAGGAATTTTTTAAACAATTACATGGGAAAATAGTGGAATTAGAGAAAAGAAATATTTGTATCTTGGGAGATTTCAATGCTATTGTGGACCACCAGGAAGATCACAGTAGCGGGGGGGAGAAGAAAAAAAGAGAACTACTGAAATCATGTGAGGAAATGATGATTGAACTAAATTTGATAGACATGTGGAGGAAATTAAACCCTGATAAAAAGCAATTTACATTTTACTCTAATCCTCACCAATCATGGACAAGAATTGATATGGTGTGGATGAATGGTGAGCTAGTAAATGAATTAAAAGAGATTGAAATTTTACCAAACGAATGGGCAGATCACAATCCAATTCAGATAGTGTGGAAAGGTAGAAAGAAACCAAGGAAAAGGTGGACCCTAAATACACAGCTAATTAAAGAAAAAGAATTTATGAATAGACTTAAGGAGGAATTAGATTATTTCTTAAAAGAAAATAACAATGAGGCAACTACGAAACAGAATATTTGGGATACAATGAAGACAATAATAAGAGGCACAACAATATACTCCGCTAAAAGAAATAAAGAAAAATATGCCCAACAAAATAAATTAGAACAAAGAATCAAAGAATTAGAAATTCAGCTACAAAACACCCCAAAAGATTGTAAATTGAAAAAACAGATGATAATAACTAAACATAAATTAAACTTAACTGAACAAGAAGGAATGGTTTTAAATTTGAATACAGCTAGACAGATATTCTTTGAACAGGCCAATAAATCAGGAAAGTGCCTACAAACCTACAAACTTAAGCCTACTAACTTAAAAAAAAGAAAAACAAAAAAGATTGATCTACCAATTAATAGATGAAAACGGGGATCCCCAACAAGGAATAGAACAGAAAAAAGAAATTGCATGTAAATTTTTTGAAGATCTTTATAAAAAGGAGGAGGTAAACGAGGACATGATAAGAAACTATTTGGGTATTACTAAAGATAAAATAATCAAGGAGGAGATGAAGGAAATGTTAACTAGAGACATTACGTGGCCCGAGTTAAAAACAGCAATAGTAAACCAAAAGAACAATAAACCCCCAGGACCTGATGGGATACCAGGGGAACTCTATAAGAAAATAGGAGAACAAATAGTGGAAGTATATAATGAGGTCCTACTTGTAGCAAGAATGCCGGATTCATGGAAGGAGACACTGATATCGTTGATCCCGAAAGAAGATTCAGACTTACGACTAATACAAAATTATAGATCAATTTCCCTGTTAAATACTGATTATAAAATATTTACCACAATTATAGCAAATAGATTAAAAAAATACTGAATGAATATATGCATAAAGATCAAAACGGATTTCTTCCCAATAGACAAATTAGGAATAATTTAAGCATAGTACTAAATGTTTTGGAATACTACGAAGCTCACCCAGAAAAACAAATAGCCCTTGCATTCTTGGATGCACAGAAGGCCTTTGACAATCTAAATTGGCAATTCCTAATCCAACAAATTTACAATATGAATTTTGGGCACTAAATTTAAAAACATTGTGACTACAATTTATGATTCACAATGGCGAATATTATAATTAATGGAGAGTACACATGCTCAATAAAAATAGAGAAAGGAGTTAGGCAGAAATGTCCATTATCTCTCCTGCTCTTCATATCATCTTTGGAAACATTGCTTACATGAATTAGACAGAATCCAGGAATAAAAGGACTAAAAATTAAGAAAGAAAAATATAAACTCCAGTCATTTGTGGATGATATGGTTTTTTTCATAGAGGAACCAATTGAAACAGGTCAAGAACTATTGAAAGAGTTAGAGCAATTTGGGAAAGTTGCAGGACTTAAAATCAATAGGGAAAAAATGAAATTAATAACTAAAAATTTAACAGAAAAACAAAAATTAAAATTGGAAAGGATAATGGGATTACAAATAGTAAAAAAAGTTAAATACTTAGGAATTTGGTTGATGGCTCAACGCAAAACCCTAATGGAAAATAATTATGATAAATTATTACAGTCAAAAAAGATTTAGAGATATGGGTTAAATTACAAATCTCCTTATTAGGGAGGATTGCCACTATAAAAATGAACATTCTGCCCAAATTTATTTACTTATTCCAAACAATACCAATACAAATACATAAAATTACTTTGTGGAACTTAAGATAATCACCAAATTTATTTGGCAAGGGAAAAAACTGAGGATAAACCTAAAGGCAATGCAAGATATGAAGAGCAGGGGAGGTATGGTACTCCCAAATTGGGAATTATACTATAGTGCAGTCTCCTTACTTTGGTTGAATGAGTGGGTAAACCTGTCGAATAAATGAATCTTATTTCTAGAAGGCCGTGACTTACAGAGGGGGGTGGCATGCACTTTTATGGGACACTGGAAAAATCAAACAGAATTATTTCCACAGACATATAATTAAAGATTCCTTATTGGCTAATTGGAATAAAATAAAATAAAAAACATTATTTAAAAATCCCAGTCTGGATCTCAACGATGGAGGTGATGATACATCCAAATAATCTAGATCTTAATAAAATACTAAAATACGAAAACCTTCTTGATGCGCAAGGAATTTTAAAATCATGGCAAGATCTCCAAGAATAAGGGCTACAAGTATACCGGTGGGCTTACCTGCAAATTCAAAATAGATATAGCCAGGACAAGAAAATTTTTGGAATTTATGCTAAGCTACAACAATTAGATAAAATCCTATTAGGCCCAGATTAAAAAAAAATATAACTAAATTTTATTAGAGATAGAATTAGAAGAGGAAGCAGTCAAAGGCAACATGATAGCTTGGAGTAGAAACATAGGACGTAGCATTACATTATTAGAATGGGAAAAGGTCTGGACAAGGAATAATAAAATTACAAAATCAGCAACATATAAAGAAAATGCCTATAAAATGTTTTTTAGATGGCATCTCTCACCCTCAAGAATAGCAAAAATGTCTCCTAACATGAATCCGCTGGAAATGTAAAAAGAAACACGGAACATTCTTTCACATGTGGTGGTCCTGCACTGAAGCCCAAAGATACTGGCACAGAATAAAAAAATGGTTAGAGGAAATAACGGCAGAGCAAATTGAATTAAAACCAGAATTCTTCTTACTGGAGATATTTAATAGACAAATTTCTAAAAAAGTCAAATATATAATACTGCACATTCTTACCGCAGCCAGAATAACCTTTGCACAGTGTTGGAAACAAGCAGATATTCCAACAGAGGAAATGGTCATTCAGAAAATAACAGCCTGTGCAGAGATGGATAAGTTAACCTTAGCACTTAAGGAAAAAGAAACATCAGAATATTATAGAAGCTGGGACTGCTGGTATGACTGGATAGAACAAAAATAGAAAATATATTAGTAAACAATGTAAAATGTAAAAGAGGTAGTAATTATATTCTTGCAATAAGATGTATTTGTAAATATGTCACCAATATTGATAACAAACAAGGAACCATAGACTGTCGATAATAGAATTGGTCTAGCAAATGTTTTGTATGCTCCAGTTAGTAGTGTGATATTACCAGAGAAGAAGCTACGTAGGATGAGATTAACAACTCTTAATGCCTTTTGGGCTATGTAGTTACAGTGGGCTCTAGCACTTAGGTCATTTGAGATGAGTATTCCAAGGTCCTTTCCAGAGCTTGGATCATCAACAAGGTCTTGACTATTCAGCTTGTATTTTATTTTCTGATTTTGTTTTGCCCATATGTAAGACAGAGCATTTATTTGGTGTTCTGTGATGCTTGCTCTCCCAAAATCATACCTGGGGCTACACTAATTTATAGAAGCTTTTAAGAAGTATACTCTAGGAGATTGCTCACTGCATAAAGAGAGGAGCAACCTAAGAGAAATTTCCTAACAGTGGGAACAATCAACCAGTGGAATGGCTTACCTTCAGAAGTTGTGGGTGTTCCATCAATGTAGGCTTTTAAGAAGAGACCGACAGCCATTTATCTGGAACGATATAGGGTCTCCTGTTTGAGTAGGGGGCTGGATTAGAAGACCTCCAGGGTCCCTTCCAACTCTGTTATTTTTTGATATAAGGCTTTATGAAATCTGATTTGTTCTTTAGTCAATGGCCTGTGAACCATCCAATCCATCATCTTAACAGCAAGGTGCTGGCCGCATATCTTGCTAATAGTGCTGATGGTTTAGTAATTGGTTGAAAAAATTCCAATTGCATTTTTATATAAATGGGAGACAATTAAGGCAAGGATTATTCTGAATTCACAAGTAGGGTGTCAGCCCTCCTACGTAAACCGGACAGGAAACACAACAAGATGAATTAATTATATTTTATTGTAAGACCATATTAACAGAATCTTGCAAGTCTGAAGGTACAGACTTCCCGCCAGCACATTTGACTGTTTGATTCCTTAGGGCAAATGCGTACTGATTTTATTTCTCTGACCATTAAGCTCCTGGGGCTCTTTTGTCTGATTGTTTCCTGGACATCATCTCTTTCCCCAAGATCATCCACATGTTTTATTACATTGTGCATGATGGTGATAACTGATTAAAATTGTGTTGTTTTTTAAATTTTATTGAGAGGGAAGAATGTCACTGTTTTGTGCAGAGATTACAATGTTCCTATACTGTCCTAGTGCAGCTACACTTGTAATGATTATAATCTCCTTTGTCAGACTTGAAACACCTTTCCAAAGATTGGTTATTAATGTGTAGACATGAGTTCATTCCTTCATTTTAGATTTTATCTTGGAAGTAAGGGTAAAGGAAATATGGTATTTAGCAGCATACTAAGCAGAATTAAATAAGAACATCAAATGCAGAAAGCAATAAAAATGGCATTTTAAACATTCGGTCATTCTCTTTTGTTGTCTTACCGATTCCCAAAATGTTACATGATAAGAGTGAAATTTTCTCTCCTTAAACAAACGAAGGCTTCTGTTTTTTTTTATTAGCTGGATTCAACTGGGATCTCAACATAACTTGTCTAACAAGTTTAATCATTTCTAGTAGAATTATTTTAGTTCGTTCACCATTCTGAATGTCCTGCAGTGAACATGCTCCAGATCATGTCCTTTGCTGAAAGAACCGAACACAACTTTCCAGATATAGCCAGACTAGTGCAGAATAAAAGTGCAGTTATGATCTTATGATCTGAACGCTCTATTTCCATGATTGCAATATAAGAAAATCTTTAAATGACTTGCACAATTAGCTTTTATCGATTATCAATTATCAATCAAGGCAGATTAAATCAAATGTATTCATCTATAGACATTGGCCAGCAAGATAACCAAATAATAATAATAAGAAAAGTAATGGCCAAATGCAACAAAATAGTGTAATGGTCATATAAATTCCCCAAATTAGGACATAAAAAACAGAGAGAGGGAAACATAGAATAAGAATAGAATAGAATAAGAGTAGAATAAAACAATATCAAAAAGATCAGATAGAAATCAAAAAATTAGAAATGCAATGCAATAGGAGAAAAAAAAAGGGATTTCACATCGATGCTTTCATGATGCCTTTTTGTGCAAATTACTACCTTTTAATGCAAAATACTACCGATAGAACTCTTTTGTTGATGGTAGGTTCCAAACTGTGCAGAGGAAAGATAACAGATTTGGTTAAGGATACCCCTGCTGTGTAGAAAAGGCAGTGAAAAAATACATGTTAAAAGGTCTCAAGTTCATTCTGAGCACAAAGAGAGCATCCCTCAGAGAGTGAGGTCCTTCTCATCTCACTGCTGAGGATAAGGTACAAACCAAAGGAAGGGCTTTGCAGTGTGTTGGGAAAACAAGAAATAGTGTACAAGTACTAAAAGGTTTCTGAATTAGAACTCACCACTGAAAGCTGCCTATGGCACCCACATCCATTTGCCACCCAATACCAAATACTCTTCGATAGATTTTGGCTTTAGTTCTCTCTAATGCAAAGTAGAAAACAACTGCATCCATTTCACTTAAATAAGCCCTACTAACTTGATGCTAGATTTGAAATAATAGTTATAGTACTGCAGTTGAGCCAAATATTTCCCATAACACATAACAGAATAACAGAGTTAGAAGAGCCCTTGGAGGCCTTCTAGTCCAACCCTCTGCTCAAACATAAGATCTTATACCATTTCAGACAAGTGACTGTCCAGTCTCTTCTTATAAGTCTCCAGTGATGGAGCACCCGCAACTTCTGAAGGCAAGCTGTTCCACTAGTTAATTGTTTTCATACTTTCAAAGTTCTCCTTAGCTCTAGGTTGCTTCTCTTCTTGATTAGTTTCCATCCAATATTTCTTGTCTTGTCTTCAGGTGTTTTGGAAAATTGATTGACCCCCTCTTCTTTGAGGCGGCCTTCAAATATTGGAACAGTGCTATCATGTCACACCTAGTCCTTTTTACTAAACAAGAAATATCCAATTCCTGCAACCATTCTTCATATGTTTTATGAATGGCCCTCTAATCATCTTTGTTGCCCTTTTCTGCACTCTTTCTGGAGTCTCAACATCTTTTTGTAATATGGTGGCCAAAACTGAATGCAGTTTTCTAAGTGTGGCCTTACTAAGGCTTTATAAAGTGGTACTAGTATTTCATGTGATCTTGATTCTATCCTTCTAGAATAGAATAGAAGTAGAATTCTTTATTGGTCAAGTGTGATTGGACACACAAGGAATTTGTCTTGATGCAAATGCTCTCAGTGTACATAAAAGAAAGGATACATTCATCAAGAGTCAAAATCATCAGGTACAACACTTAGTGATGGTCATAGGGTACAATAAGCAATCAAATCATACTAGGAAACAGTCAATATAAATCATCAGGATACAAGCGACAAAGTTACAATCATACAGTCACAAATGGAAGGGGATGGGCGATAAAGAGTGATGAGACGATTAATAGTAATAGTAATGCAGACTTTGTAAATAGTTGGACAGTGTTGAGGGAATTATTTGTTTAGCAGAGTGATAGCATTTGGGAAAAAACTGTCCTTGTGTCTAGTTGTTCCGTGTGCAGTGCTCTATAGCATCATTTTGAGGGTAGGAGTTGATACAGTTTATGTATCAACAGTCCAGGATGTGAGGGTTCTGTAAATATTTTCACAGCCCTCTTTTTGACTCATGCAGTGTACAGGTCCTCGATTGAAGGCAGGTTGGTAGTAATTGTTTTTTCTGCAGTCCTAATTATATTACTATTTCTGCAACTTAGGATTGCCTTGGCCATCTTAAAGCAGACTCTTGATTAGGGTAAGGATGTGAGTGTATGTGCTTGTGCCCTGTCATCTGCAAGCAACCTTCTGTATGCCAATTCTAAATATTGTATTTATAATAATATGTCACAGCCCAGTACTAAGAACAGGCCATCATTATGTCAGAAATTACTCTATGGGAAACATTATATATAAAACCAGTTGGGACCAACCACCCCAATCCACTCTTAGATCCTGGGTGCTGTCCTCAAGACCCATCAATGGAGAATAGCTTGCTTCAGAATCAAAAGATTTCTGACAAATGTGAAACTAGTTTCTTTTTAATTATGATGTGTGTGCTTTCATATCACCTCTGCTTTTCCTTACTCATTTGAGAAATGAAAGCAAAGTTCCTGAAGCTGAAGAAGTAATCTTATTGAATAATTAGGTGTTCTTTTTATACACAGTAGAAGGATCTTATAGTGCAATGGGCATATGTTTGCTGTTTGCTAAATAAATGAAAGATCATTATTTCGTGGGAAATAATTCCAGAGCTCATCACTTAAGCTACATTACAGCATTTTCTTTAAGGTAAAGGCTGCATAACTGTGCATTAATGTGCATTCACAGAGATGTGACAAATTCATGACGAAAAAGAAGACACAAGAGACAATTATTTGTTTACATCTCTCTCACACACACACAAAATTAAGCTGGTAAAGGCTTAACTCCTGTGTGCTGGATTAAGTTTGGTGCCCTCTAGAACAGAACTGCAGAGCTATGATCTCAAGTTCACACACGAGTTTCAAGGTTACTTTTTTAAAAAATTGACAATAGATTACAATTTTAATGAAATCTAAGGTAGAATTATATTAGCAAAGGAAACTCTGCAAGTGGTTTCCAACTTGGTCCTGGTGTTTTTTAATTCCTTTAAGAATATATACATTTAAATTAAATCAAATGTAATCTTTGTGTTCCTGTCAAGCATTTCTTTGTCCTTGTCTCATGTGGTCTCATCCCTTGTCTTGATTTGGAAAAAGATCTAATGGCTAAAACCGTTCATTAACTAAACATGCATGATCTCTCTTTATGATTGGCTGTTGTGGCCCATTGGCTGCCAGCAGAGCTAACAGGAGAGTCAGATGAGGAGGAGGTTGAGGGAGAGCCTGGGCCAACTTCGGAGCCTTTGGAAGGCTCTGATAAGGAAACAGCATCAGAGGTAGAGGAAGAGCCAGGGCCTTCTTTCCTCCCCCAGGTGGAGAGGCAGCTGTCTTTGGGGCCGGAGCTGAGTGAGAGGGAGGAACAGGTGGGGCCCATCCCAGATGCGTGTATGCGCAGAGAAGAAACGAGAGAAGAGCAAAGGAAAATAATCAGCCGGCTCTCAAGGAAAAGTAAAGAAGGGACTCTAGCCAGCCCCTGCCTAGCTGGGAAATAAATAAAGGCAGGCTACTATGTGCTATGCTGATACTATTTAAAAACACCTCAGGGGGATTGTCTATGGAGATTCTCGGTCATCCAGATCATGATCATCCCAAAGGTGCTTTTTCAAAAGGCAACTGGACTTTATTTTTCCTTAAAGATGTTTTGGTTCTCATCCAAGAAGCTTCTTCAGTTCTGAAGAAAACTGAACAGAACCAAAGAAGCTTCTTAGATGAGAAGTGAAACGTCTTCAAGGAAAAAAGTCCAGTTGCCTTTTGAAAAAGCACCTTTGGGATAACCTCAGGTGATAGCACAAACTGGGTGAATATAACCAGCTTTCTGCATGTCCTTGTGTATCAGGAAAGGCAGCTTCTTGTTATGATATGTACAGAATAACCCTTGAGTAACAAGGATATGCTCATGGAAATGTTTATGAGAATAGTTATGAATAATTATTCAGCCACACACAGATACACTAAATTGAGTTAAAGTTTACTTTAAGAAATAGCACAGTCCAATAAACGGTCCAGGTCATATGCGTTTAACAGTCCAAAGAATATCCAATTACAAAGTCTTCTTACCTGTTGCCTTTGTCATTTACAATAAACAAAGATATCAAAGTATAAGCACAGCATAAATACAACAGAGAACCTTAGATAGCAACAGAATGTCAGAGAGACAGAATGTCAGAGAGAACAAGCTATGATCTCTAGCTCCCTCTTATAGTAATTTGTAATATAATCAACCAATCAGAATATAGTATAAATCAATACAGTGATTTTGTCTTAAAGCTACAAACATACATTGTTGGTTTATATATTGCCAACCCAACTAATTGGTGGACAGATTCCTAACACTTTTAAATGTTCATCTTGTTTCAGTATTAATGTTAGGGCATTTTACTAGCTTTAGGTGAAGTATGAGTTTCATAACTAGGCACAAGGCTGAAATAACACTAACTGTGATTCTGGATGATCGCTGGCGGGCAAATATCTTAACCGTTCAGCACTTTTCCATTCCATCATCTTGTTATGCTTCAGGACAAGTTACAGATGCTGGGTGTGGCATGGCTTGGTGGGCATGGCTTGGTGGCCCTGGCAGGGAAAGCATACTGCAAAATCCCCATTCCCTCCCCGCCCCACAAACCTGCTTTCCAGCTTTGTTCTTCTGTGCAGAGCAACAAAAGAAGACCCAGCTGATTAGCTGGGACTCGGGAGGTAGAGAATAGATGGGAGTGGGGCCAATCAGAAGTGGTATTTGCCGGTTCTCCAAACCATTCAAAATTTCCACTACTGGTTCTCCAGAACTGGTTAGAACCTGCTGAATACCATTTCTGCTTGTGGGGTATTTCAGGGCTCATTGTTCTCCCCACTCCCATTTACATGTGTATGAAACTTCTGGGGAAGGTCATTCAATAGCATGGGGTGAGATATTCTTTTTAAAAAGTTAAACTTTATTAAGATTGTTATTAAAGAATAAATGAAGAGGAAAAAAAAGAAAAGAGACAAATAAGAGCATGCAAGTGCAAGTGAGAGAGAAAAAAATTAAAATTAAAAAATACACGAATGACTTCTGATCTTCTTTTAATAGATAGTTACAGTACAATCTCACTGTCCCTCCTCCTTCTTCAATGTTATACAAGTCCCTTCAGCGCCTCATATAATCCATGTCTTTCTGAATCTTCAAATCCATAAATCATCATTTCAGTTCTTTCATCTTTCAGCCAAAAAAAATAATCCATATAAAATTTCCAGCAGGGGGTGAGTTACTGTATCATCAGTATGCCGATCATGCTAAGCTATAAATCTCTGCCCAGGCCAGCCAACAATGATGGGGAGAACCTGTCCTGGGTTTGAAGGCTATGGGGTCTCCATGGTGAAGGACTGCCTTCAATACAACCCTAGCAAGATAGAATAGTTCTGGCTTTGGGGGGGCTCCTTGGACCCAGTGATTTTCTATCCTTAACTCTAAATGGCTTACCCTGTCTTAGATAGACCTGGTGCACCATTTTGGGGGTTCTCATGGATTCATCTCTCCTGCTCAAGGAATGGCATCCATGACCAGGAGACTTTCTAGAACTTCAGGTTGTATGCCACTTGTACCCTTTTCTAGATCAGGCAGCACTGACCACAGTCAGTCATGCTTTGGTCTCCTCCTGCTTGGATTACTGCAATGTGCTCTATATGAGGCTGTCCTTGAACATCAGCTGAACATTATAGTACTATAGTACTGTATAGTACTGAAATGCAAACACAAGCAATGATGGGTGTGCTTCAGAGGTGCTATTCAACTGGTTCGCAGCTATTCGGGTGAACTGGTAGCGGTTATTTGGCATGGGTCACCGAACCGATGGTGACCCCTGGCTGGCCATGCCCCCAACCCGGTCGCCTGGTCACTCACTTGCCCCGATTGCTCTCCTAGCTTTCGGTTCCCCATGTCCTCTTTCTCCCCGAGGGGTGGGGGAGGAAGAAAGGCATGGACGCTGCAAGTATCACTTTTCCTGTGTAAGTTAAAGTGCCTGGAATGAGAAGGGGTGCAGGCTGTCAGAGGGGGTGGGGGTGAATCGAGCCTTGGAGCACTTTTGCAACGTAAAAGAAATGCATTTTGGAAGCAGGTCCTTTAAAAACTTCTCCAAGAATTCCCCATGGACTCTGCAGGTATTGCTTTCCCCTTGTGAGTTAAAGTCCCTGGATTGAGAAGGAGTGCAGTCTGACAGAGAGGGGTGGGGGAATCCACTCCAGCCTTGGAGAAATTTAAAGAAGCTGCTTCAAAATGCATGTCTGTTAAGCTACAAAAGTGCTCCATGGGGGTGTGGGGGTGGGGGTGTATGAGAGAGAGAGAGAGAGAGAGAGAGAGAGAGGGAGAACAATTGAACAATGCCATTTAATTATTTAAAATAAATAAAAAATGTTATATTTTTTGTCATTCACATTTCATTTTGTCCCTCCATTTACATCCTTTCTTTAATGATTCTATTCCACCCTTTCTTTGATATTGGTGTAACTCTTGTGCTGCAGTGAGTTATGCAGGGCTGGGCTGCTGGGGGTTCACAGGGGTTCAGGAGAGCTCCTAGCTAAGATTCTGTGCAGTTCGGAGAACCCCCAAATCCCACTCCTGGCTGGCCCCACCCTGCCCACCCCTTCCCCTCTCAGGAGTCCCTACACGGCCTGTTTTGGATGCAGGTGAGTGCAGGGCGTGCACGGAGGCTCAGAGAGGGTGAAAAATGGGCCTCCCGGAAGTTTGAGAAGGCCGGAAATGTTTTTGCCCTCCCGGAGGTTCAGGAAAATCCTCAGGAGCCTGGGGAGGGCAAAAACGCACCACCAGCCCATCGTGGTGCAGGAGGCCGACTAGGCCATGTCCACCATGGCCACACCCACCTAGCAACTGGGAAGAGAATCCTTTCCTAAAAGTTTTGAAGCCCACTCCTGGAGTGATCCGACTGCAAGTTGACCATGGTGAATTGTGTAGTGAGTTGGCCATGGTGAGTTGGCTGTGGTGAGTTGTCCTAGACCAGTAGGCATATAGGCTATGACCAGCCTTCCTCAACCTGCTGGCCTCCAAATATGTTCCTGTGGAAGACAATAAGCTACAGGAAGCTGGTCAAAACTGCTAAGAAACCATACTAATTTGTCAAATCTTTTGCTAGCAACTGAGAATGTTTGTGTTGATTTGTTTGTTTTCATATTCCATTTTCTTATCAAAAAAACAGAAGTGGCTTTACTTGCCAACCTAAAAAAGGATATTTAATAGTTCTTCACAAAACTGGAATGCTACAGACTGGAGTTTGGCAGCTGCTAAAATTATGTAGTGCTAACAGAGAAGCAGTCAGTCTTGAGCGAACATATTGATGAATTAAACATGGTACAGCTGCAGTGTTTGGTTTAGATGTCTGCCGTAATGACTGGATTAGCCATAAAGTAAACATAAAGATTCCAAGTTTATAATATTGATTTCCAATGTGATCAGTGTTGTTCACATAGTCATTACTTCAATTAAACACTGAGTCATTTAAACAGATCTACATTTTCCTCCTCTTAAGTGCTTCCCTTACTTTTATTTCCCTGGGCAGAACAGCAATTAGGCTTTCAAGTCTGGGAATTTGTGTTTCTTTGCACCTGGCCTGCTTTAGAAAGCAAGAGTTAAAATCATCTCAGTATTTATCTACAATAAAAAAGAATGATCATTCACTGTGATTCCCATCAAAGCTTTCCACGGAAGGATTCGGTTTTATGGTTGGCAATTTGTAATGCAGAGTTACTTTTTATGCAACCAACCTGCAAAAAACTTCTTAAAGCTATATCTTTCTCTATCTCTAACTCTAACTCTATCTCTCTCTATATCTATCTATATCTACATATCTCTATCTCTATCTCTCTATATCTCTCTATATCTCTCTATCTACCGATCTATCTGTCTGTCTATCTATCTATCTATCTATCTATCTATCTATCTATCTATCTATCTATCTATCTATCTATCTATCTATCATCTATCTATCTATCTATCCATCCATCCATCACATGGCCACATGCATAGCATGGTGAGATGCTTTGGTTTGCTTTTAATGAAACATTCAGAAATCACATGTTCAACACAATGCGCTGGGCAGAGCAACCAAAAGCAACAATTCAGCCTGTCAGTCTAATTGATACTCTTCAACTAGTTTCTTTGACTTCTTTTTAAAGCCCCTGCATCCATTCTTTTTTACTTTAACCCTTCCAAGACATTGTTACAAGCTAAGTATTCCAGGTTGAATCTTCATTATTCTTATGAATAAATGAGTTGTCACTGTCATTGGTTCAAGTCAGAGGTGGTATTCAGACAGTTTTGACAGGTTCTGGAGTAGCGGAAATTTTGAGTAGTTCGCAGAACCAGCAAATACCACCTCTGACTGTCCCCGCCCCCATCTATTCTCTGCCTCTTGAGTCCCAGCTGATCGTCTGGGTCTTCTTTTGTTGCCCTGCACAGGAGAATGGAGCTGGAAAGCAGGTTAGTGGGGTGGGGAGGGAATGGGGATTTTACAGAATCCTTCCCTTGGAGTGGGGTGGAAATGGGGATTTTACAATATCCTCCCCTGCTATGCTCACCAAGCCACACCCAGCAAGCCACACCATGCCCACCAAGCCATACCCACAGAACCAGTAATAAAAGAATTTGAATACCATCACTGGTTCAAGTACTTGATATGTTATTTCAACCAGAGGCCGCAGAGTTGGCTGTAGGGAGAGTATATTCTACATTTGACCCTAAAATTTGATACTGTCAAATTGACTCAGTATTAGAAAAGAGACATTTTCCGATGATGTCAGGCCAGAAACCAAACCTGAGGAATATGCAGCAATAACAAGAGTAACAGCCCACATTCAAAAAGAGATGCCAAATTTAAGCAAGAATGGCTCCCCTAGCTGTCATAGATCACACAAGGCAAATTTAGACACTGTTTTTAAGGGCAAAATAACTTACTGTAGTCAAGGATAATTTCAATGCTTAGAAATATGTCTAGTGGAAGTTTTAGTTGGAATACAATGGGAGGGAATTTGAAATCAAATAGTTTTCCAGTAATGTTTTACTTGTTTTTCCCCCCTAAGAGTGTTTTATTGGTTTTTATTTTTCTTCTTTTCCCACTTGGTTTCTTTCTTTTTTTCCTATTATATGCATTTATCTTTTAAACAATTATAAATGGTAGATGATGTTAAAATCAGTCAAGATTAGCATCGGTAGGATCCTCTGTAATAAAAATATCTCTCCTCTCCTCTCCTTTCTTCTCCTCTTTACCATTATTTGTATCATATCTTTCAGAACAATAATGTTCCTAAAGTATACTTGTAAATAGAAACAGTAGAATAGCAACATGATAGAGTTGGAAGGGACCTTGGAGTAGTGGTGAGATTCAAATTATTTTACTACTCGGTCTGTGGGCGTGTCCTATATCATTTCAGACAAATGGTTGTCCTATCTCTTCTTAAAAACCTTCAGTGTTAGAGCACCTACAATTTCTGCATGCAAGTCCTTCCACTGATTGTGGAATTGTTCTAACTGTCAGGAAATTTCTGTTTAATTCTAAGTTGCTTTTCTTCTTGATTAGTTTTCATCCATTGCTTCTTGTCCCGCCTTGAGGTGCTTTGGAGAATAGGTTGATCTCCTCTTCTTTGTGACAGCCCCTTAGACATTGGAACACTGTCATATCACCCTAGTCCTTCTTTTTATTATACTAGACATACCGAATTCCTGCAACTATTCTTCATATGTTTTAGTCTTCATCCTTGTTGCTCTTCCCTGCACTCTTTCTGGAGTCTCAACATCTTTTTTATATTATGGCAACCAAAACTGGATGCAATATTCTAAGTGTGGTCTTACCAAGGCATTATAAAGTGTTATTAATACTTCACATGATGTTGATTTTATCCTCAGCCTAGGACTGAGTTGGCAGCACAAAACTTCCACTGCTCATATTTAGGCGATTGTCCACTAGGAATCCAAGATCCCTCTCACAGTTACTACTGTTGAGCCAGGTACCACCTATTCTATAATTGTGCATTTGGTTTCTTCATGCCTAAATGTAAAACCTTACTTTTCTCTACATTGAATTTCATTTTATTAGAATAGGGCCCAGTATTCAAGCCTGTCAGGTTTCTTCTGTATATTGAGTCTATATTCTGGAGTATTGGCTATTCCTGCCAGCTTGATGTTAGCTGTAAATTTTATGAGTTCCCCTTCTATCCTTTCATCTAAGTCATTGGTCAAGATTTTGAAGAAGACTAGGCCTAAGAAAGAGCCTTGGGATACCCCACTACTCACTTCCCTCCGTGTAGATGCATTTCCATTAAGGAGTACAGTACACATTGCGTGTGATTGGTCAGCCAATTACAAATCCATCTGGTGGTGATGCTGTCTAACCCACATTTTCCCATCATTTCTATGTAAACAATTTAGATATGGCAGCAGATATAATGGCCATACTTTAAAGAAGGAAGAGTCTAATTGATTCAGCTTCCACTCTGTCTTTTCCATCTTGCCATAAGAGGAAGTTCTGGTCAATATGAGTCTTTCAAACCTTGTCTGGAAATTGAAACTGACTCCACAGGAAGACTAAAACTATATTGTGGTAGGCTCTATTCATAGCAGAGGTGGTATTCAGCAGGTTCTGATCAGTTCTGGAGAACCGGGAACAGAAATTTTGAGTAGTTCAGAGAACTGGCAAATGCCACCTCTGACTGGAGATTTTACAGTATGCTTCCCCTGCCACACCCACCAAGCCACACCCACGGTACCGGTAATAATAATAAAAAAAATCGAATCCTACCACTGATTCATAGGATCTTGTAGGTCTTCCTTGTGTTTTAATTTTCCTTCCTATCCTACATCCCAGTAAGTCAGGAACGAGTCTCCTAGTTCCTTTCCTATCTGTTTCCCCAAAGCTTAAGCAATGGTTCTGCCCTTGATGCTTTTGTAATGGTTTCAGAAGTTATTGCTCTCAAGGCCATCCCCGTATAACCTCATACCAAGCACTTCCAAGAATCTTGTCCTCAACAAGATGGGACTCCATTACAAGTTCATACTTAATTAATTTGTAGGATATTGTGGTTTTAAGTTCTTTTTGCATATGGTTCTTTGGCACATTTATCTTTTCAAAATTGCAATAAAATATTTTTAAATTGGGATCAACATGGAGATCCACCACGGACCGAATGTTTTTATT
Organism: Pseudonaja textilis; assembly: GCF_049901715.1. Classification (NCBI taxonomy): domain Eukaryota; kingdom Metazoa; phylum Chordata; class Lepidosauria; order Squamata; family Elapidae; genus Pseudonaja; species Pseudonaja textilis. The sequence goes on from NC_141993.1 coordinate 27,522,731, forward strand.
CTAAACATGCTAGGAATACAATTGTCTTTGTTTTATTCCTAGAATTAACAAAAAAAAGATAATTGCTTTGTTTTCTTACTTCAGTTGGGTTTTGACTGGGAAAGAAGACTCAATAGGTGGCCTTCATTTATATGCACAGTTCTACTACAGTCAAGTGAGCAAATCTCCTTGTGCATTGGTTAAGGGATTTTCTACATGAGTTGTACTTCATTTTGCAAACTGAATATAGAACTCTGACAGACAAATTAATTTACATCAGGCTTCTGTATAGTGTTCATCTGTGAGTCAGGCTTTTATAGTGGTTTCAGATTTAAATTTGGGGCAGCCTATTGCTGTGCCAGAATGTTTTTTTCTTCACCCTGATTGGTTGGGAGTCTTGGTCTGTGTTTATTGGTCTTGGAGTTCGCTGTGTTCTGCTTGATTAGTGTTTCTAATATCTCCTGTCTGGTTTTTTTGGCTCTTTTTGTTTCTTGATTGGCTGGCAACATTGTGTTACTTTATTGGAGACCTTTAGTGCAGCTTGGCTCCGGGTAAATGGATGGCTATCATTAGTTAGGAAGCTAGGTTTCATCTGGGTGCCTGGTTGGGGTGTGTTTGAGCTGGAGGTATCAGGGGGGATCTGTCTGTGCCCAGGTGTTTGCCTGGCTTGTGGTGTGGAGATAAACAAAAATGATAGATCAACACAACCATTGCACAGGTTAAACCACATGTCAAAATTCCTAGGTCTTGGGACGAAAGGTCCCCAGGGCCGGGGACCATCAAATTCCTGGGAAAGGTTGTTGAAAAGAGAAGGTGCCATAATAGAAAAAAATTTTTTTAAATGAAATGTGGACATGGTGCGCATATAAACATTAGAGTGATAAATATCCAGATGGATATTTTGTATTAATCTGGATTTCAGGATTTCCAGAAATTTGTCAATCTACTGTTGTACTTCTTTTTAACAATGGTTGAATAAATTAGGATACCTATTCTTAAATTACATATTGCAAAAAAAAGCTTTCATTTTATAGATTTATATAGCTGTGTTTGTTTCTGGTTGCAAAATTTATTTCATGATAAAATGAATGTGTGAACTTGATTCATATTAGCTTAAAATGTAGTCATAATCAGAATAAATTCCATGGCATATTTTAATACAGTGTCTCGTGATGTTTCTTAAGGGCTCATACGTTCTCAATTCCTTGCTCAGAGTTTGCTATAATCTCATTTGAAAGAGTGATGGCTTTCCTTCCAATACATTTGTCATTATATTTGTTGCTGGATTTGGGGTAGATTAGATTTCAGAGCACGAGCTCTATGTGCATATTTGTATGAAATAATGCTAGTTAAATATAAAATTTACATTTGCTGCGTAGTGTAATGCCTGAGGCAAATTCAATTGTTTACCCATGCAGACTATTTCATCAAAGTGGAAAACATGCAAATATATACTGTACAATCTGGCACGTGATTGTTTTCCCCCCGTTTTGATACAACACAAAACAAAACCATGCTATTATCCCATTTGCCCTTTTGGGTTTTATCTTTTATTTCATTTCTGCTATAGCTCTCGTGACCTGCAGTTGCCCTTACTTCTTTTGCTCCCTCCCGTATGTTCAGCGAAGCTACTTTCCTTGTCAGCCAATTATCCATCTACATATTTCATCTCTAATAAAAGCCATAACTGCAATGCTATTGGATTTGCCCTGCCGTTTTATGACCCTTTTATTATTGCGTGTACTTTTCCTCTGTTTATTTTCCCATTCAAAATCATTTTTAGGAGAAGCTCTAATGTGTGTCCTTCAGAAAAGTTTTGGGCACCAAATGTGATCGGGACATATATTAGCTCTTTTCAGAGGTTCTGGGTGGAAGTCATTGGAGATGAGTCTCAACTTGATTTATTGCTATTGCATAGATTCATAATCAAATTAATTTTATCTTGCATTCTCATCAGACGTGTGAACTGTGCAAAAACCTGCACGAAATTTTGAATGGAAATCTGAGGGCAATGAATTTTATCCCCCTTTAGGTAATAGCAAATAGTCTAGAGCAGCATCTTTAAGATTTGTGGACTTCAACTCCCAGAATTCCCCAGATGAAGTCCATACTTCTGAAAGTTGCTGAGGCTGAGAAATGCTGGGCTAAAGAATTCTGCTGCCAACATGGCTGATGCTACTTATATTGGATAATTTCACTGGAGCAGTGGGGACATAGCCATATACTTTTCCCCATATAAAGTCTCTCAATCCCATTTGAGGCCTACGTTTTAAGAAGAGATTGGACAACCATTTGTCTGAAGTGGTGTAGGGGTTGGAATAGAAGACCCACAAGGTCCCTTCCAACTCTGTCATTCTATTATTTTTATTTAAAGTTCTTCACAATACTTGTAGGCCATTTTAGGAAGATTATTATTCTCAAAAATATGATAAAATATGGTAAAAAAGAAAAGATAAGATGGTAAGATAAAGATATTTGGATTACAGAGAATTCTACCCATGCTAATCCTGATTGATTTTAATATCATCTACCATTCATAATTGTTCAAAGGATAAATTTATATGATAAATAGGAAAAAAGAAGGAAACCAAGGGGAAAAAGAACTCTCTTCTCTTCTCTTCTCTTCTCTTCTCTTCTCTTCTCTTCTCTTCTCTTCTCTTCTCTTCTCTTCTCTTCTCTTCTCTTCTCTTCTCTTCTCTTCTCTTCTCTTCTCCTCTCCACTCCACTCCACTCCACTCCACTCCACTCCACTCCACTCCACTCCACTCCACTTCACTCCATTCTACTCTACTCTACTCTACTCTACTCTACTCTGGAAACCACACCAACAACTGGTGTCCTAACAATTTTGAACAACTCTCACAATAATAGTCAAAAGAATATTATTACTGTTTCTAAATGGTAGTTCTCAGACCATCTTGTAAGATTTGCTTTGGTTTTAACTGCAAAGTAAAACATATGTTTACATTCTCACAATATTAGAGAATGCCAGGTCAGAGTTCAGTCTTCTTTGAATATCTCTTCAAGTCACTGCCAGCATAGAATCTCTTTCAGGTCTCTGCATCTCTCTCATTTGAGTCTTCAGAAGGTGATGATTTAATGTAGACTGTGGCATTTCCAAAAGGAACGATCTTTACTCTGTTCCACATCCCAATCCCGCACAGCTCAACTGGAGGCCAACCTTGGACCGTCTTCACTGTAACTGTCATAAATTTGAATCAGTTGCCATGTTGTGTGAAAAATGGTCATAAGTCACTTTTCTCACTGCCATTGTAACTTTGAACAGTCACTAGATGAACTATTATAAGCTGAGGACTACTTGTACAAGAAGAGGATTAAGGATTTTGGTTCTGGGAGGTTGGACCTCATTTCCAGCTCATCTGGTAGATGGCACTTTGTGAAACAGAGGAGACAGTGATGAACCCACTATCTCCATCCTGTCTACCAGAGTTTCGCTGGTCCTTATCACATCTACTACTGAGCAAGCATTTCCACTACCAGCTCTGGATCTCATGGAAAGGCAAGTGAGAGAGCTGCTATTCTAAATCTTTGAATATTCTGACTCCATGGTTAGAATCATGGTGGTGCAACGCTTAGAATGCAGCATTGCAGGCTAGTTCTCCTAATTGCCAACTGCCAGAAGTTCAGCAGTTTGGGTCTTAAGGTTGACTCAGCCTTCCATCCTTCCAAGGTCAGTAAAATAAGGACCCAACTTGTTGGGAGTGATATGCTGACTCTGTAAACTGCTTAGAGAGAGAGACAGCTGTAAACCACTGTGAAGTGGTATACAAGTCTAAGTGCTATTGCTATGTTAGACAGCATGGAAGCTAAAGCACAATCTTGCAGAACCTCAGCACATAAATACCATGTGGTTGACCAGCAACCATTGAGTAATATCTGGAGACAAAACTACTACACGGTTCGAAGGTTATCAGAGCTTGTTTTAGCAATAGTAATAGCACTTAGACATATATACCACTTCACAGTGCTTTACAGCCCTCTCTAAGTGGTTTACAGAGTCAGCCTATTTCCCCCAACAAGCTGGGTCCTCAGAAGGATGCAAGGTTGAGCCAACCTTGAGCCATTGAGAATCGAACTGCCGGCAGTTTGCAGAAATAGCCTGCAATACTGCATTCTAATCGCTGCAACACCATGGCTTTATTACAATATCCTGGCTGCAAGTTTTGAAGAAGCCCAGAAGAATAAAGATAATGTCATTCTCCCTTCCCAGCAAAGATAATGCCACAGGCCACCAAAGCAATTTCAGTGCCAAAACCAGTCCAAACTCTTGATTGAAATGAATCAAGAAAATTATTCTTGAGAGAAGAGACTTTCGGGCTTCTCTCCAATTGATCATTTACTGTATTTCATTCTCTAGTGATCTTCACCCCAGGCTTGTCAGTTACCACAGTACCATCTCCCTTTTTAATGTTTCTGCTTGGCATTATTCATTCTTCGGTGCTTTAGGAGATATACTGCCAAATTTTGCAGACTCAGAGGATTGAAATGGATACGAAAACAAGGGGGAAAAATCCTTTCAAAGTGCTATTTTGGGAGTTGCAGGAAAGTGAATGTCAATAAAAGGAGCATCTAGATATTTGTGCAACAGGGTGTGATTTGATCACTCCATCTATTCAAATGCATTTCTACTAGCTTAATTTATGTGTGCAAAAGATATCGAAAGTGCACGAATGGAATCTGTGCTCCTTGATTAATTCCCAGCTCGCCTAGGTTTCTCCATGCATCAATGCACACCTACCCAGAACTTCCAAAATTTCTATCAAGACTCAAAGAGACCATAAAATTATTCTGTGTCAGAGAGAGAAGCAGGGATGTCTTCAGAGAGAGAAGGGAGTTTTAAAAAAGGGAATATGAATGAAGACCTATCTCCTTTTTTAACCCCCCATTCCCACAGATACTTCTGGCCCAAACCTTGCTCTGATCTGCTGATTTTTTTCTGCTTTCTGGAGCATGGAATTGACTTTCCTTCTAAATGAATAAAAAGGTCTAACTTCTGAGGACACAAGCCTTTTGTAGAGTATAAAAAAACACAGCGGGAGATTCCGGTTTGAGTTCCTTTGGTGACAGACAGAAATCTGTGATTGTGCACGGTTTCGGTCTGGGCTCGCCGCTGGAGCGCCCCGAGCTGGGTGGTTTGGGGGTGAAGCCACCCCGTAGAGGTGGTGAAGAGGGGGGAGACCACCAGCAGGGTTGAGGAGAGCCGCATCTCTCCTCCTCAGCTGGCCATTAGTCCCTTTCCTGAAGGCGGTTGCAGCGGTGGTCAGAAACGGCCACCTCAAAGAAGAACTCGACCGGAAAAGAATGTGCAGGAGGAAGATCAGAAGTGAAAGTTTTGGCTGACTGGGTTAAATTGCAAAAGCAACAACTAAGGTATCCTGGAATTTAAACTTACAAAAAAATAACATCGTTCCCAAAGAAGAGTCAGAAGCAGTGAAGAAAAGTGAAAAAGGAAAGGTTTGGTGTTTTTTTTTTCTTCTCTTCCTTTCCCTATACTGACAACTAAGAGACTTAAATAAGAAATCGGAAAAATCCACTTTGACATCAACAGGCAATTAAGCTGAAAATAAAACAAAATGTCAAAGGGATAATAAAGATTTATGGACACTAAAAATTTTTTTCATAAGCAGGAAGGGAGAGAAAAAGAATAAAAGGGCAGGATCTGGAAAGAGGGAGGAGACTGCCTGGAATTAAAAAGAATCTACAGTAAAACTTCAACAAGACTTCTAAAAGATACATTTTAATTAAACTTTGTAACTAAACAGTAGAACCCCAGGAAGAGAAAGTGAAAAAAAGAGCAAAAAGAAACAGCTTGCGTGTATTTGGATTACTTGGTGATCTTTGGATTTTTGGTTATTGCATTTGAATGACTAAAATTAATCGGGTGGTTGTTTAAAAATTTATACAATGATACCACTTCTGGATGAATTGAAAATGGAACTTTAAAAGTATAAAGAAGATGCACAAGAAGGGAGGGGTTCTTTTGGCTTTGTTTTTCAATTCTTCGAAATGGAGATTTGGAACTATGACAAACAACAAGAAACGTCTGCAAAACAAGAAGATGGACAAAGAAGAAGCCATCTTTAATGAACAAGTAATTCTATGTGGGGAAGAAAAAGGAAAGGGGGAAAAGAGGTTGGAGAATTTAAGACTTAAAAAAACAACCAAAGAAAAGAAAAATAATTCGAAAAATAAGTATACTACTGGAAAGCAACAGAAGAGGGGAATACAGAAGAGAGAAATAGAGGTAGAGAGACAAGGGGGTAAAAAGGGGAGAGAGAAGAAGAGAGGAAAGCAGGAAAGGAAAAGATGTTACAAAGGACCGGAACAAGGTATAGAGAAACAGGACCTATACAGATAATGGGTGAAAATTTAACTGAAAAAGGTACATAAGATTGTATTGTTATATTAGAAATAACTTTAGAAAATTGGAAACAATGTACGATTAAAATGAGGGATAAAATAGTGTAATTTAGTGAAATGTTTGTGAATAAAATAAGTGAAATAAAATAAATGAGAAAATTGAATTAGGAGGGGATGGGAACATTTTAATTAGTTAACGTTTTATAAAATATAAGTGAAGGGGGGGGAATTAATTGTGGAAAGCTTATAATTGTTCCCATAGAAGTATGATATTTAATTGAAAAGTAATGTTAAAAAGTTAAGATTTTAAGGAATATTAACATTAATGATAGAATTGAATTAGAGTGAAATGTGTTGTTTTAATTACATACATTTATAATGTTTTCTTTTTTTAAGAATATAGTGTGTATTTTAAGAATGTACCAAGCAGAATCCGAATATAAGTTATGTATTATATTGAATTTTACAACTTTAGGGTATATATTGAAGCCTAAATAAGGGTTAAATGGATAAACTTAAAAGATATTAAGGCGTCATACTCCAATCAGTAACTACAGGAGAAACTTTGTTTAATGAGGAAAGATAATAGATAATTGAAACAGGACAGACAAAAAATATAAATATAATGATTTGATTTGAGAAGAGATAATTAAAATAAAACTGAGAAAATTAAAAGAGGGGAGAAGCTATGCAGAAAACGTAAAATAGTAATAAGATATGGAAGAGAACATAAAAATGAGCATGAAATTGAATTTGTGTCTGTACGAAGAAATGCACTAGGGATTACGCTACTTTCAAAAAAGATGTTTTATTTGTATTTTTTTTGTGAAAACTCAAATAAAATTTACAAAAAAGAGAAAAAAGAAAAAACACAGTGGAGTTTATTTCAATAGCTCTAACAAACCTCCATGTTTGCTTAGATGCACTAGACATAGCCGTTCTCTGGTATCACAGAGATTATTTTTACTTTTTCATTTTTTCTTACTTTACTTTCTGTCTTGATTTGTGAGCATAATGAATGCTTTCAGACCTGTGATCCAGAAGGGTAACATTTAGCTGATGTTACAAGCCAATGGCTTCTGGCCAAAGAAATGGCCTATAAATGGTCCATACAATTAATAGGAATCATTAAATGAGAACCCTCTATTACATTTGTTCTTAATTTTTTGGGAGAAATAAATCCAGCATGGTAACAAACTATCTGGGTTTTACTTTTTCTTAAATATTTAAAATCTAACAAGTTCTTGAATCCAGAAATACTGAACTTCTATATCTTTTTTCATTTTCATTTCAATTTATTTCCTGGTAAATATTTTAATTGTTATCCAAATGGATCGTGGTAGAGAGTTACAGTAGGCAGAGGAGTGAAGAAATTGGCACGATTGGACTGGCAAGATTCTTATAAATAGGCAGGCAACAATAAAGAAGCAATCCTGATCAGCTTATAGAATTGTTATGGTTCCTTGCACCTGAGAGGGATAGATTTTTCTGCTTAAACTCTTCAATCCCATTTTTAAGTATATAACTTGACTGTCATGTAACTTACATATATGAAATAATGTTCAATTCTTTTGCTTGCCAGGTCTTAGCTGAACTACCACTTAGTTGGACTGGTGAGATACTGCGTGCTATTCTGACATTTATGTTATTGTGTATTCTTATGAGGGTTATTATGACATCCTTCATTGTCTAATGTTTATTTTGCCATGACTATTGATCAATAAAATATATTTGGTGTATTCTGGTAAAGAAGGAATCAAAGGACTTTTTCATTCTTAAGGAGAAACCTGAAGCTTCACATTTATGATTTAGATGTTCTTAAAAACTTCCAGTGATGGAGCACCTACAGCTTCTGAAAGGAAACTGTTCCACTTGTTAATTTTTCTAACAGTCAGGAATTTTCTTTTTAGTTCTAGGTTGGTGCTTTCCTTGATTAGTTTCCATCTATTGCTTCTTGTCCTGATTTCTGGTGCTTTGGATTATGAGAAACCTTTATTTCTCTAAGTCTCACTGTCATCTTCTGTTTGGAAGATGCTCCTACCAATAATTTTTACTGCTTTTCTATTCTCTCTTATTCATTAAAAAAACTAATTAATGCCTGATATATATATATACTCATTAGTGATTATTACCACCTGGAAGTGATCATTTACAAGCCTGAATTGGATTATACGGCTTCATAGACACTGTGACACTGTGTTTTTATGAACTTCTGCTAGAACATTGAGTGTTCTCTATGGCTCATAAATCATACAATCAATGTTGTTTTAGACATTTCAATATGTTGAACTCTGCATACCCAACACAGGATATCCATTAAATTCCCCCTTTTTTTACATCAGAAGAAAAGTAATAATTGGGCTGGATGGATGATGTGTACATTTTGTAGTTGTCTAGTCTTTTGACTATGATGCTCTCTAAAACTGTCAATTGTCCCATTGGCATATGCAGCAAAAAAACCCTGGGGGTGTTATTTTGCCAAGAGTATAACTTTACTGATAATTCCACATAGGAACAGAAGAAGTGAAACCAGTTCTGAAGTTTTCACGTGTGAAGCAATGTAGTTAAAATCCCCTTTTCTCCCCTGGGCCACCAACTGTTCATTGTCCACCAATCAACTGCAGTCAATTTGTTTTGGGAAACAATCTTTCAACCTTGAGCATCAGGATGTGGCCAGGCGACAGTGCGCTCTTGCATCCCACAATTCCTTCCTTTGCACCCACTATCTACCTACCCCACTTCCCAGTTTCTATTTTCTATTTGCGAGGCGGTGTGCGTAGTAAGTCAAGCATGACAAAAACTTGAATTGTCCACTTCCTGACTGTAGGCCTCTGTGGTCACTTCCTTTGCTTCCCTCTAAGTTACCTGTATGTCCTAAAAAAGCTAAAAAGGCTAATGTGAAAACCAAGTTGGAGGCTGTCATGATACAAACATGTCACGTATGTCAACAACAACTGTGAGCTTTGGAGGACTTCTTACACAATAGGTACAGGTAGCCTTTGACTTACAACCTGTCCTCACATATACAAAGGCACTAAAAAAGTGACCTACAATTGGTCCTTGCACATATAACTGTCACAAACATCCCATGGTTGCATGTTCAAAATTCGGCTACCGGGATGTATTTGTAATGATTGCAGCATCCTAGGATGAGATGATCACCATTTATGAATTTCCCAAGCAAAGTCAGTGGGGGGAGTTGGCTTTGCTTAGCGACCACCTAATTCACTTAACAACTGCAGTGATTTCTGTAACAACCATGGCAAAAAGGTTGTAAAATGGGGCAAGACTCACTTAACAATGGCTTTGCTTCAAAACAGAAATTCTGGTCCCAATTCTGGTTGTAGGTTGCAGATTACCTTTCTAGCAAGATATGGCGGTGCTGGATGTTGTGAGTTGAAGAAGAGGGGGTATTCAGCAGGTTCTGACCAGTTCTGGAGAACTGGTAGCGGAAATTTTGAGTAGTTCCGGGAACCAGTAGCGGAAATTTTGAGTAGTTCAGAGAACCAGTAGCAGAAATGTTGAGTAGTTCAGGGAACCAACAGCAGAAATTTTGAGTAGTGCAGTGAACCAGTAGCGGAAATTTTGTGTAGTTCAGGGAACCAGTCACCAAAATGTTGAGTAGTTCAGGGAACCAGTAGCAGAAATTTCGAGTAGTTCAGGGAACCAGTAGCGGGAATTTTGAGTAGTTCAGGAAACCAGTCGTGGAAATTTTGGGTAGTTCAGGGAACCAGTAGTGGAAATATTGAGTAGTTCAGAATACCACCTCTGACTGCCCCCCCCATCTGTTCTCTGCCTTCTGAGGTGATCAGCTGGATCTTCTTTTGTTGCCCTGCACAGGAGAACAGAGCTGGAAAGCAGGTTAGTGGGGTAGGGTGAGAATGGAGATTTTGCAGTATCCTTCCCCTGCCACGCCCACCAACCATGCCCACAGAACCAGTAGTAAAAATTTTTGAATCCCACCATTGAATTGAAGGGAGCATTATGAGATGATAGAGGTGTGGTATGGATGAGCTAGTTTGATGACTAGTTTGCCTGCAAAACATGTAGAGGCGATGTAATATTGGGTATCTTGGTGTTGTATTTGGTTTGGTTTGGTGCACTTAAGGAAAATGGCAGTTGTTTTTCTTGCTGATGGGAGCAGCTGAGTGGAAGAGCAAAGGAAGCCTAAAAATCCTAGAAAGCCATCTTGAATCTGTTCTGAATTAAATCTGCAAAGAAAGAACCATTATTTGTGCTCATTGCTGAAGCAGAATTTAGCTCAATCATGGGAGCAGTACAATACAGTATAAACGGTACATAGACGTACTTTTCTGCCAACTCATAGACAGTGGGAATGTATGTTAATGCTACATGTGGAAGTCAGCTGGATGGTTTTTTTATAGTGCTTTTATAGTTATTGCATATCCATTTTTCCAAAGATCTCCGTTAATTGGGCCAATTGGCCTTCATACTTTCCTTTGTCTGTTTTATACTTTTATCCTCACTCTTTGCAACTATTTCACAGTTCATGGTTATTCCATTTTCCGGGGCTCATTTCCACTGACTTATGGATGCCAGCCTTCCTTACTTCCTGGATTTAAACTATTTTGAATCATAATTAACATTTGCTGACTTGATTCCTGCATCTCCAGGAATCTGGAGATTCTATTTTGGGCAGAACCCACTGCTTATGTGAAAATGTGGACATCTATGCTTCTCTGAACATCAATCATGAGGACATATTCCCCCTCTGTCATGGCGAATGCATCCACATTTCGACGCCGAACCAACTGGAAATGAATGAATCAGAAGCCTGAATAAAATGCATCCAAATCACAGATTCCCTGCTGTTGGACATTGCAGTCCATGGAGCTTAATGTCAAAAAAAGCTCTTTGAGGTTGATTCTCATTATAGGCACTTCATTTAATGACACATCAAATCTCTAGCCAGAATGAAACATCCATGGTATAGTACTTTCCAGCTAAGAACTCACAGAGGTTATTGCAGTTTAAACTTGTATGTGTAATTTGAAATGGTGACTTTAAAGTCATTCATGATGATAGCTTGTGACTTGAAAAACATTTAGACTTGATTGGCTAAAGTTGGTCTAAAAAGCCTGCAGAAACCAATATCTTATGGGGGAAAAATCTGTATTAAAAAGGGGTAATGAGTGACTTTCTTGCTCGAAGGACCAATCTATATTTTGTTAATTCAGTTTGAAAATGCTCTTTGTGTTCTTTAATTTGCAGATTATTTTGAGTTACCTAAATTCAGGGCTCGATCTACCTGAAGTAGTGATAAATGGAAATGGAAGGAAAGGATTGGAAATCTATTTGTTCTTGTCTCTTTAACTGTAGAGAGTTTTGTTGTTGTTAATGCCATGTATTTCAAATTATAATTTGGGCAGGGTCAGTTAAAAAAAACCCATTGGTTATGAAAATGAAATCAGATAGCGGTGTCCATAGATGTGCTTGTGTGAAATGGCTCGATCTGATAAAAACAGCATCACTCTGACATAAGTCCTACTCATTTATAGCAGGCATTGTGATGTTGTAGCAGTCGAAAGCATAAACAAAGTGATAAATCTGTGCCTGTGTGCCTCCATACAGCCTTGTAAGACCAATGGGACAGAGATGATGTCTATACTTTCTACATACATAAAGTCTATTTCTGTCTCTGTCTCTGTCTCTTTCTCTCTCGCTCTCTTTCTCTCTCATCTCCCTCTTTTCCCTCCTCTCCTTCTCCCTCTATCTATATCTCTATGAACACAGTGGTTAAGAGTGCAGTACTGCAGGCTACTTCTGCTGACTGCCATCTGCCTGCAATTTGCCAGTTCAAATCTCACTAGGGTCAAAGTTCACTCAGCCTTCCATCCTTCCGAGGTCAGTAAAAATGAGGACCAAGACCGTTGTGGGAAATATGCTGACTCTGTAAACCGCTTAGAGAGGACTGTAAAGCAGTGTATAAGTGCTATTGCTATCTAAACCTACAATAATATTTATATATTGCGGTCCCCAACCTCCTGTTCCTGGCCCAATACTGGAAACCGGGCTGTGAAAGCGGTATGCAATCATGCGATCACACGAAACTTCATTTGTGAAAGCAGTGGAGACTTGGTCAAAACCTCTCCTGCTGCCACTGCTGGTCCACAGAACCAGAAAGTTTGGGAACCTCTGTGCTATAGGATATCTTTGTTGCAACTTCTTTTATATTAAACACGGCTATTAGGCTATTATTATAATCTCTTGTAATTGGAAACAGTAATATTTCTCCATCAGTTTGGCTCAGTTATTTTCAATGCTGTTTATTGTTATGACGGGTAGATAACAGAAGTTCCAACTGATTGGGAATTGGTAATTCCCTCCCAATATGGGAGGGAATTAAAACTTGTTTGTAGGGTGAAACACTCAGTGTGTATGCGTCTGTGTGTCTTTGTATGTCTGTGCATGGTTTGTCTTCATGAAAGTGAACAGAAGTAATTTTTCTACAAAGTGAAGTTCTAAGTTTCTGACTCTCCTAACTTTCTCTTTGCTGACATGGAACTTTATTCCTGGATTTCTGAATGACATGGAAAGAAAAATCTAGCATTAATTTTGTTCAGCTATGTTACACATGGGAGGTTTGGACCATGAAATAATTGAATTGTTCCTGCCTACTATTATTTGCTGCATTTTAATATGGAAAGAGTTGAGACATTCATGAGTAGTAGGTGCTACGACGTAAGATTCCAGGGGTGGTTAAGTTATGTACGCTTTTTTAAGCGATGTTATAGAACTGAATGTCTGCCTTTGCAGTAAAGATGGTACAAATGTAGGGTACGACTGACTCAGCCATGGAAATACATTGTTCGAGAAACAAACACAGAGACTTCCCCAAATCTCAAATTTAGGATCTCCAGGTTTCAACTCAGAGGCACACCTCTGCCTTCTAAAGCCGAAGAGACAAAAGGGAAGTCTTTGACCAGATTCTCCTTGTCTGGTTCCATCTTTTCCTCCTTCTTTGGCAACTTTCTAACAGTGCAATAGAAGAAGCTGTAAGTTATACAACCTGATCACACGTTCTGAATTAAAGGCAGAAACTCTCTGTTGCAACCCTGGAGGTTAAGCAAAAAAAGGAAGCAGGCTTACTGTTCTGGTAATTAATTCTTAATTCTTAATAAACATGAATGCGAGCAGAACTATGGTCTAGAGGTGGAGCCTTCGCCTCAAAATCAGGAGGCTGTGAGTTCAATCCTAGGTAACAGCAGATATTTCTCTCTCTGAGGCAATGAGTAATTGTTTGCTCTGAACTCTACATAGGCATCAGGCAGAGTATCTGGCCAGTAAATGCTCAGCTCCATTCAGTTGCTCTGACTCCACCCTGATGCAAGAGATTACAGGGTTAAAAGAAAAAAAATGAATGCATTTTTATTTATAACTAATCAATATTATTAATGTATTCAACTTACTCAGATCTTACCTTTACACTCAGTTTAAGGATTAAGATATTTTATTTATTTATTTTATTTATTTGATTTGTCAATCACTTACAAGATAATAGATATAAGTATAAACATGAGTACGAATACAGGAAATAAGTACAAATAAATGAGGACAATAGGACAAGGATGGTATGCACGATGGTGCACTTATGCACGCCTCTTATTTGTCACTTATTATTTTAAAAAAGGCAAAGATACTGAAAAATCCTATTTTGCATTCAGGATTTTCTTCTTGGGCAACTATTCTGGAAAACTACATTTGTGTGCTGTTTGAACATTTAAACCACATTTGTAATATTAAGCATATATTTAAAAAAGCAAGTTATGCTTTATTATAGTAGGAAATTTGAGCTTGGTGAAATTGCAACATATATTGATTAAAATGTTAATTAAAATTGTTCACTTCATGCTTCTTGTACCTTATTGATCAGTGAAGCTATAATGAGAACTACAGAAATGGAATTCATAGTCTGAAATCATTTGCAAAACAGGCATTTTGCATTAAGTATAGCTAAAGCTCAATGAAAATATGTTACATAAATGCAATATTTATGAAATAATTGATTGAGATGAAGCAAGAGTTCCGCAGAGACCTAACTGATGCCGAATTAAGAATATGACATCTTAGGAGAAAAAAAAAACCCTGTTTATTTGCTTTTCTTTATTCATGTATTTTGCAGAATAAGAACATGTTTTTCTTTTGGAATGTGACAGTCAGATTATCAAATTTTTGCCAAGATCAACGCAAATGCCAAATACATTAATTATGGATCTAGTTGTTTCAGAAATTGTCTCTTTTTATTTAAACTGAGTTTTTTTTCTCCTTCCAGAACATTTTTCTGAGTGCTGCAAATGAGGAAGAAATATTTTCACACCTTGGCTTGGATTATCTTGAACCCTGGGAAAGAAATGCCTAAAGAAAGTTTAATAAGTTTTTATCATTTCACTGCTTTAAAGCAAAGTTTTACTTACCTGCAAAGCGTACCTTCATTATTATTTAGAAAGAAAGATCTTAAATACACTGTGGATATTTGTTGTTGTAGATGTGGAGTTCCTTAGAATAGTTGGCAATTGATTTTGAAACATTTCCTTTGTTCTAATTTCCTGCTCCTGAGACAACCATACAATCAACTGGAAAAGACTGGTAGGAAGTCATAATGAGATTGCTAAATCATGCAGATAACATATTTTAAAATGAATGGCTGTGGGGTGACTTTCAACCTGGTGTCCTCCAGATATACTTCCAGATACAGCTTTTAGAATTCCTGCCCTCTAAGGCATATCTGGAAGGCCCAAATAATGGAACGCTATCCTACTGCATTTTCAGCTTATTAATGTTTAATGTTTCCTTGTATTTAGTTTTAATAACTACTTGAACAAGAAATAAATAGCTAACTATGCAAAAATAATTAATACCCAGAAATACTCTTAGTTTTAACTGTTCCAAATATCTTTATGCAAATCAAACCATATACCAAAGAGAACTCGGGGTTTGTTAACATGATATACTATAAATGTTAGTAAAGAAATTATGCAACCTTTACTAATTTGAAAGTTATACACTAACTTTTCTATTAATGCAGTGGCCAAATCTCCCCCCGCCCCCGCACTTCCCTTTAAGCAATTCTTATATTACGGAATGGATATTTGAACTTATTTATAGAAAAGAATTCTTTATTGGCCAAGTGTGATTGGACACACAAGGAATTTTGTCTTCGGTGCGTAAGCTCTCAGTGCACATAAAAAAAAAATATGTTTATCAAGAATCATAAGATACAACACTTAGTGATAGTCATAAGATACTCAATAAGCAATCAAATCATACTAAGAAACTAAATAAAACAATATAATTGTAAATATTTCAGAAAGGGACATTTTGTTATAGTGAAATATGATAAATACAGGTGATTTTATTCAGAGGTAAACCTGGTCAATACTAAATTATAAATCTGACTGACCACATTGATTAGCTCAGACATGCAACAAATTGATTGATTTCTATTCCTAGTATAGTATTGTTCTTTCCCATCACTTACTTATGGATCTGTCACATCATGGAGAGTCAATCAAGGTGGCATCTACAACCACATTATCAAACCTGAAACCATTCAAAACTCATGTTGATGTCACATGCATTGGCAAAGGGACATGTTGACCACATGGCTATCATTTTGATGTCTTTAACATAGTTGTCGTCAATTGCTTTCACTCTTCTCCACCGCTCCTCCTTCATGGACATTCATGCCCAAGGTAGGAACATAATTTGGCAGAATACAAATCAAAATGTAGTGGATAAAAATTCAAGATGATACAATTGAAGATCTAGCATTTCATGTATAGATGCAAAAAAAGATTGAGGATTTTGATTTTGATGTGACTACTCTCAATTTTTTAAGTAGTTCCTTTGCTCAATCTTCCATATAAGCCAACCAAGGAACCTATGGCTGGCTGGGGAATTCTGGGAATTGAAGTCCATGTGTCTTAAAGTTGCCAAAGTTGGAAAACCCTAATATACACCAACAGAAGATCATAATAACTTATGATCTGAATCATAATGCTAAAAGTTTTAGAATCTAACTTTGAATGCAAGTCAGATTTTAAAATTAGGGATAAGTCCATGACAGATCATCAACAACAAGAAACTCACAGTTTAGTGAGATATATGTTGACAGCCTTCAGGGTAAACTTAGCACAACATTGGAAAAGGGAAGTGTTACCATTGGGAGTTTAAACTTGGAAACTAAGCAGCAGTGGCAAAATTAACAGCATATATTTATAATAGAAGTTTGGCCAAATTTAAGCAAGAATGGTGTCCATGTATATTATACGAGCATGGCAAACTGAAACATTTAGAGCATGGTTTTTAAGGGGAAAAAGAATTGGCTAAAAAAGAAATGGAATTTAGAAATTCAAAAATTGGAAATATATGAACCGTTTGAATATTTTTAAATATTGAATATCAGGAGTACAACAAAGAGCAAGTTAGAAATGGTTCACTCAATAGTACTTTTACTAGTTTTTTCTTCTTCCTCTTTTTTTTTAAGAGATTTATCTTTAAATAATAAAATACTGGACACATTGGTATTCAATGTCTATTTAAAAACACTTTTAAATTCTTTTCATCTTTGTTAAAATGAATTTAATATATTCAGCTTTTTATAGTTAATCCTTCATCTATGATATACTGAGTACTAACTGTACAACTTTTCGAGTTCTCTGTCCCCCTACTGCTATTATATATTTGTATTAGATTTTTTTCTTTTATAGGATTATAGCTCTGAGAAGTAAAGATTATGTTTAACCTGATGCCAAAGATTCTTGTTTGTGTTTATTCTGTTGGATCAGGCCCTAAAGGATTAGCATAAAATAGTAAGTGGTTTTTTTAAAGAAGACAAAGAGTTGATATTTGATTCCGATATCGGGATTTAGATAAGCTTAGTTTAAACATAATGTCTACATCTGTTTTTTAAGCTATTATTTTTGATGATTTCAGCTCTGAAGAAATGGATTTTAATTTTTTTTACAGAATTAAAAATATGGAATTAACTCTAAGGACTTTTTTGACATTGTGTTCAATTTAAGAATCTGTTATTTGATTTATCTGTCCTATATGAAATCATTCCATTTGGTCAGTGGTGGACTGCTACTGGTTTGGACCAGCTCACTCATACTGGTAGTTCCACCCACCGGCTGGACCAGTCCCCCCCCTCTGGTGCTATCTCATCCTTTATATCTAGCTTGTTCACCTCACCCATGGAGCCAGCTGATTTTTGCGCCTCACCCGCTCTACTCACTGTGCCTGCTGTGCGCAGGAAATCCCTGTGTTTTTTCAGCCATGCGCAAGCACGGATGGCATGTGTGCGTGCTCACGTTTTTGATTCTGCACTAGGCGAATTGGTTGTTACAGTATGTGCAACCCACCTCTGCTTTTGATGTATCATAAAGTTTTGGCAGTCCTTAAACCAATATTTTTTTATTTATAGAAAGGTGGATAAATTGATATTATTTATTAATGGCCCTTGATATAACAAACTTTAATATCCTGTTTTGGTAAACCAAATGATGGTTCCTTGCAATTAACCTGCTAAAGTTGATATAATTCAGGACCTGGAACATTAACCTATATAGTTTCATCTTATCCAATTATATATTTGCATTTTATGCTGATCTCAATAATTGTTAATATAACTCTGGATCAATCCTTGTTTGTTGAGGGCATATATGTTATTTTTAGCAGTATTGGAATCCCAGTATTGGAATCCACAATTAGATATTAAATGAGATTATGAATTTTTCAGGCCAGAATGTTGTCTAACAACATTGTTTAAGCATCAGATGGAAGGTGAGATGTACAGTTGATTTACAGCTGTAGATTGTTGCTATGCATCGTATATCAAGGTTTGAGTTCATTTCTTTTCAAACAAGAGACAAAGATATATGAGCAATATGGTCAATTTGGGAACCGTTCAGTTTATAAAGAATTTTTTTTAACCATTTGCATTGCTACAATTGATTTTTGTAGCTGTGTTGCTCTTGTAATGCTGCTGTATGAATGCAGACTTAAAATGATAGTTTGCATAATACAGGTAGTCTTCATTTATTGCCTGTCTCATTTAGCGACCATTCGCAATTACCATGATGATGATGAAAAGTAAATTTGTGAGCACTCCTCCCACTTGGGACAGTACTGTAAAGCACCGCTAGAGTAAGATCATAAGCCCAGACATGGTTTCACTTAATGACCATTTCATTTAATGATTGAGTTACAATTATGGAGCCCGAACAAGGACTGCCTGTGAAATAAATCTAAAAATGCAAGCACTCCTCAAAAGCATAGTATGATTATTCCATGACTTATTACTGGTGTTGAAAAGACGGACCAGGGGGGACATGATGGCGGTGTTCCAATATTTGAGGGGCTGCCACAGAGAGGAGGGGGTCAAGCTATCTTCCAAGGCACCCGAAGGCCAGACAAAGAATAATGGATGGAAACTGAACAAGGAGAGATTCAATCTGGAAATAAGGAGATTTTTTTTTTCTGACAATGAGAACAGTGAACCAATGGAACAGAAGTTGCCTTCAGAAGTTGTGGGTGCTTCACCACTGGAGGCTTTCAAGACAAGACTGGACTGCCATCTGTCAGAAATGATGTAGGGTCTTGCTTGGACAAGGCGGTTGGACTGGATGACCTACAAGGTCCCTTCCAACTCTGTTAATCTGTTAAATCTTTTAAAAATAACTGGATCAAAGGCTTTATTTTATCCTCCAAAACATCAAGTTACCCAACAATTCCTATAATTTAAAATGATGGGCAAAGGAGCCTCCGATGAGCTACCAAGCCCATTAAAATTGGACAAGGATATTGTCTCTAACTGCATATTATATTATGTAGTTGCAGTTATTGTCTGGTGAGTATTACAGGACATATGGGCCTCTACCCACTGATTTATTCCCAGTACTAACAACATCCATATTTAACAATTCCATGGCAACCCTGCTTGTTCAAAGATTTCACATATGCAAAACATCAAAAAAACAAACAGCTTGAACAAAAGGACGTTTTGGAAGGTGGCTTTGAAAGGTAATTTTTACACGCAGCTTTTCTTTCTTTCTCAAAGAACAGTCCTAAAAAAGAAATGTGTGTTAGTAAACATGACTGTCAAAACGCCTCCCCGTATATATTTCGTTATGCCAACATCAGGCCTTAATGTATTAAGAGAGATAAGGAAAACCTGGTGTACTTTCGTGAATTGTAGCCCCATTTTCATGAATAAAATGTTCCCGAAGAGCTGTCGTAACAATGAAAAATATGCCAGTTAAAATATGGCAAATATAAAGCAAGCTTTACCTGATCCACCTGTCCACGAGTGTGATCGAGAAATTGAATTGAGAAGAAAGGAAGGAGAGCGGTGGTTTAATCAATGTATTGCATAAATAAAGGAGCCAGCAATGGTTTGGGTAAATACAGCTGCTATGTTCAGTTTCATCTGAATTATTCAGACTGAGGATGTAAAGAATTATGGCCGTTTCTTAAGTCAAGTTTTATCTCTGAGTATTACAGTGTTCAATTTTGAACTTGACACTGGAACATAATTATGTCCTGTTGAATTAGATTAATTAGAGCTGGGTATCAAAATGCCACTTTTGATTGTGAAAATGTATCCATAATTAATTTATGCAAATGCAATTAAGCTAAACTATTGTAAGCTGTTTACTCCTGAGGAGCTTGATTTTTTTTTTCTTTCAAAATTGGAATATCTCACCTGCAGGTTGCCTCAGGTTAGCAGCCTCAGGAAAAAAAGAAGGCTGTAGAGAAACCAACATCTACAGGGGGAATCACAGAGAAACAGCCTTATGCTTTCTTCCTTTATTAACTCACCCCGACTACACAATAGATGAAGACACCCATTGTTGTTCAAGATTAACAGCCATTATTAGTTGCATAGATTCACTGCTCCAAATGATCTGAGCTGTTGCAAGAAGATTTCTTGGTGGAGCCAAGTGAAGAGGCAACGATGAACCAAGCTTTGTAGCATCACAATGCAGCACTGACCTTTTGGTAAGGATTGCATGATGTCATGCACATGTGAAATGAGGGTGGAATTTGCACAGTGATGGTGCAAAGCTGCTTTTAGATTGTCTGGATCTAGGCTGTTACTTTTCAGGTAACCCCAAAACTTTCAATTTCCTTCTCCAGCTAATAATGAAGCAGCACGGGTCGTATTGTGAAGGATTATTATTTCGGGCTAGAGCTGCAGGCTTGACAAATATAACTATTTCCAAAGATCAGATCCTTGCCTTTGACAATCAAAGCTATAGACTCACCTTCTGCTGGCTTAAGGCTTCAGAAGAAGAGGAACCTGACATTTCAGATTCAAAGCTAGACAAAGAGAAAGAATCAGACAAACAATCTAACAGCCAGCCTAATCAAGGAACTACCAAGAATATTTCCATAAACATTGATAGGCCAAGCTGTTGCCTATCAACAGTGCAAACCGCCACTCCCTTCCAGTGCTGATGAAGTTATCCAGTTGGGTAGTGAACCATCTGCAAGGGGAAAAAAACCAAACTGAGAGAGCACCAAGAACCCCACAACCAGATCATTAAATTCCCAAGTAACTGCAAAGTTACAAGCTGTAGTGGCGCAGTGATTAGAGTGCAGTACTGCAGGCTACTTCTGCTGACTGCCAGCTGACTGCAATTTGGCAATTCAAATTTCACCAGGCTCAAGGTTGACTTAGCCTTCCTTCCGAGGTGGGTCAAATGAGGACCCAAATTGTTGGCAATGTGCTGCTGACTCTGTAAAGTACTGTAAAGTGGTATATAAGTCTAAGTGCTATTGCTATTGCTATTGCTTGAAGGAACTGTACATGGTGTATAGCAGTGGCCCCCAACTTTTTGGTCACCATGGACCAGTTCGATGGAGAGAGGTTTTTATGCAGACCAGAGGATCATGGTTTTGTGTGTTGCCTGCATTCCATGGATGGGGATTTGCTTTTTTGTGTGGCCCAGTTTCTGGCATGCCATGGCCTGATATTGGTCCACTGCCTGGGAATATATAATGCAGAATTAAGCATTTACTTTACTCACTAAAGGGTTATTGTGTGTCTTGTTTTGTGCTTAATATGGAATACCTGGGCCTAGAGGGATGAACTTTCCCATCCTCAATACATACTACATAGAACAGGGGTGTCAAACTGGATTTCTTTGAGGGCTGGATCAGCATTGTACTTCTCTTCTGTGGGCCAGCTGGAGGAGGGAAGAGAGATGGAACGGATGCCTCCTGCAGCACTGTGCCAGCCAAAACAGGGCATGGGGGCCACACGAGCTCCCCCCATACCCTCCTTTTGGCTTGGATGGCCTGCAGTACCCTGCTGGCCAAAACAGGGTGTAGGAGGCTCGTGCAGCCCCCTGTGCCCCATTTTGGCTGGCAGAGTGCTGTAGGAGGCTATCCAGGCTGAAAATGTGGTGCAGGGGGTCTGCAAGCAGCCCCCACACCCCATTTTGGCTGGCAGAGGCACTGTGGGGTGGTCTTTCGCTATTTCCAGGCCAGCTCCATGGGCCAGATTTAAGCACCTGCAGGCTGGATCCGGCCCACAGGCCTTGAGTTTAACACCCCTGACCTAGAATAAATAAATACTCACTAAACCTGGATGATCTCATCCTTGACAGGGGGAGACAAAGACTTCCAAGAACAAGAGAAAAGAAACTGATCTTGGCAAAGACCCTATCAAATAGCTATGATTAATTATAGCTGGGTGTTCATGTAATTCTCTTGGAAACTTCCATGTGATGGAACTTTGATGCAGGCCTACCGTGGGTACTGCATTTGATCGGCTTTGAAGGCTTCCTTCTCCATCATTTCTTTGGTGTTCCTTGACTGACTGGAGAGATATGCGATACTTCCCCACCCCCCCTCCTTCTGTCTTCTGTTGTTAAGTGTTTCTGAATGTCACTATGTTCTTTTCTCATCTTCCTTAAGATGAGTACAGTCTTAAGTACTCATGCTGGAAGTGATTGCTACTTCCAAGTAATGTATTTTGTTCCTCTATTTACAGAGGGAGGGAGAGGGAAAGGGAGAGAGAGAGGGAGGGAGGGAGAGAGGGAGGGAGAGAGAGAGGTATTCTTTAGTAAGCTCAGAAAAGCCATAGAGTTTGACCTTTCTGCACGGTGTTATTTTTCTTTCATTGGAAAATGAAATTATTGAATTTTAATGTAACTTTCTTTGATGTTGGCACTTAACACATTGTAAAAGGCAATAAGAGCAGAAACGTTGAATTCAATTCCATGAGGCTTTGCAGCAATTTTCTTACATTTGTAACTCTGAATACATAAGGCAATGGTTTGTCTTATGCCACAGCTTCGGCCCATGTCATTCTGGATTTAGAATAACTAATGATACTCGAATTAAACTCATCTTTAAGTCAGGAGATGGGAGGATAAGTGGTGGGAGAGTTGCTTTTGACATTTCTCCTTGCCAAGGTGTGTTGGAGATAAAAGGCTGTTGTACAATCTCAGCTGGATCCTCTTTCGCAACCCCTCCTTGCCCCCCCCACAAACCATATGTACCCAACATCTGGGCCTACTTGAGATTCACATCTTTTGTTAGCTAGGAAAAGCATATCCAAACAATGTTTGCAGATGCGGGAATTATGTGATTACCTCTTGGAAAAGTTTATATGGCTGGGAAGGATAAAAATCAAAAGCAGAAGACAACCCGAGGCAAAGTGGATGGATTTAATTACAGTGACAATTGGAACACCCTTGGAAGACCTCGAGGACCAAGATGGAGACAGATCCTCCTGGTGAAAATGTATGTAGTTGGGCAGAATCAAGAACAACTCGATGGCTCATCATTAAATCAAATAATACATGGTTTACCGTGTACTACATAATTTTCATATGGAATCAGTTGATATGCTAGTGAATAAATTCATTTACATCACTTTCTTCAAGTATAGCATTTGCCAGATTTGGATAACTTATTTGCTATGTTGCTTTTTCTCAGTAGGAATGCTTTCTCCCTATCCCAGCTTCAAAACAGATTAAATTTCATTTGACAATTCGCTGGGTTGCAAGAATAATTTTGGTCCAGTTGCAGGCAAAGCATAACTTTTAACTAGAAGAGTTCATAGCATTATGAACTCTGCTTTCCGCACTTCTACTTTTCCTTGCCAAAGGTTGCTTGTTCAACATTTCATATCTGCAAGAGAAAGCCCTTTCTAGTGGGGGGGGTTGAACTTTGCAACTCTGAATAACATTATGCACAGAATCCTTAAGTATCTCCAAGAGTGCAGGCAGCTGCATGAAAGCTAAATCCAAAGTATGCGTATCTTCAGATATGTTATTATGTAAATTGACACATGTAGTAACATGACACACCTTAGACTATACACCGTAGAAAAGAATATTTATAGCTCAGTGTTGAACTGTGGGGTCTTTGGTGCTCTCTGAGCTTGGTGGCTTTCTTGCAGTCATTTCATTACCAGACTAGGTGCAATGATGATGTTAATGAAACATCTGCAAAAAAAAAAAAAAAAAAAACCATCAAGCTCAGAGAACACCAAAGATTCCACACTATATACCCTATCCAGAATAACTATGGGACCAATCCAAGTATTTTAACTAGAATGGGGGGGAAAGAAAGGCAGGAAGGAAGGAAAGAGGAAGGAAGGAAGGGAAAGAGAAAGGAAAAGGAAAAGAAAAGAAAGATACACAATCTATCCCAAAGGATCAACAGCCATTACCTATTCCAGTCATAATATGTGGGACAAGTGATAATAAGATAACAGAGAAACTGGGAAAGGAGAGGATCAAGCAAGGTGAAGCACAGCAAAAATATTCTTTTGGAGGGGGAGTGCAGTTATTTAAGAGCAGAGAAAAGAAACACGCATTCTAAAGTCAGAATGGGACAACTTGCCATGGCCAACTTGCAATGGGACAACTCACTGCAGGACAATTCAACAAATACAAAAGTTAAATTAATTTCTACAGAAACGTGGTCAATAATAATAAAATAAAGCCAATCCAGAAATACAAGGGTTACAATAATTTCGATGAAAACATCAGCCACCAATAATAAAAGTAAGTGAATGAAACCATTACTACAACATTGACTTGTCCAGCAGCAAGTTGTCCCGCATTGAGTTGGCTGCAGCAAGTTGTCCTAGACTATGGGTGTCAAACTTGTAGGGTTGCATTGCCATCACATGGTGTTTCGTGATGTTTTTCCCATTTGCGGAGCTGGGGTGGTTGTGGCCTATGCGTGATGCATCCAGCCTGTGGGCCACCAGTTTGACACCTCTGTCCTAGACACTTCTAAAGCAGTGAGGTTTTTAAAAATGTTGCTAGAAATATGATTCTTCCCCTAACAAATTACGTTCTGGAATAGGGAATAAATCAGAATAGTTTATCTAAATCAGAATTTTGGTGCAGTGGACTCTTTTGGAGTCTACTGAAACCTACATACCCTTTAAAAAAATATTCCTCGACTTAAATTGACTCATAGTCCTGGATACAGCTTTAAAACAAGTCAGACAGTGACTATGAATGCTATCATAAATATGTTTTAGAAGATCAGGTACGTTGCGGGTAACAAAGGGGTGAAAGATCTAACATTCAAAATTTCAATAATGGACGAAATAGCCAAGTCATGTATGGGAAGCAGAACAACTATATTTTTAAAAGAGAGAGAGAGAGAGAGAGAGAGAGTGAAAAAAACATAAACCACGTGGTAATACTACCTGAATGCTTGTAAAAGAATTTACACAAAGGATAGTACATAGATAAATACTCTACACCAGGGCTGTCAAACTCCTGGGGCCATGGGCCGGATGCATTACAAGCTGGCTATGCCTATGCCCGATTTAGCAAACATATGTCATATGATGCCACCATGATGACGTGAGTTTGACACACCTGCCCTAAACATGCACGCATGCGCACACACACCGTTTTTGGACCTGAACATTCCAAGATTCTAAATACCATTCTTTTTCATTTTCTGCGCTCTGGATAGATTTTCGATATTAAACAATAGCATTGACTTTTTTTTTTTTTTTTTTTTAGCATTTGGCAAAATTCTGCTTATCTGAAGTGGAATCATCTTATTTGCAAGCATCCTCAGAAAACCTGTCCATTGTCTAAGCATTTCCTCCTAGCTTGTGTGATATTATGTGCGAGATAATGGCAGCACACTTGCGTGCTTTACAATAGTATAGTTGTCCTCAATCCACTTAGAAAGAAAACAAAGAACAACCTAGCTGCCTTCCCTGCATTTCATTATGAAAACCGCTGGGAACAGAATCCACTTTTCCACTCATGTTTGCTCTATTTTCAAACAATATAAGTAGGAATGAAGCCCAACTGATATTCGCTCATGCCCTACATTATTTTTAAGTGAAAATTGATCTCACTTCTGAACAATTCATACTTTTGGTACTCTTGATTTTTCTCTCTCTCTTTCTTTTTAATAAAACCAATGCTTTCATCAAACCAATGCTTCTTAAGGTAATAGGAGCAAGAAGGATTCTGGAAAGAAGAAGAATTGTCAAGACAAAAATGAACCATTTAGTCAAGATATAAATGAACATGTACTGTGATGGCATTGCAGAATGCAAATTGCACATATTCAGAGAACTGCACTATCAGTGAAATACCTGTATTGATATGTGCTTCAGATAGTTGACAGATAGATATAGATATATTATAGATTATAGATAATAATGTCGGCTTCCAATTAATCACAAATCGAACTCCTAAGCATTCCATTTCCTCAAAGATCAAATTTATTTAGATACATCATCTGGGCACAAAGTGGTGGAAAGCCAGTACTAAAAGTTCTTGTGCTTTCCATCCCCACTGAAAATAAAGTTTCTCATTTTTTAAAAAACAATATGTCACACTGCCCAATCAGGATATGGCTGGTTGCTTAGTGACTTCTCTCCTCCTCCTCTAGCCAGCCTGCCATTGGAATGTATCTGACCTATCGGCTAACTATGTTGTTTTGGCTAAAGACTCCATCTGCTCTCCCCTCTTCAGCTCCAAACTGTGTCAACCTGAACTCATGTGAGAATAACCCATGGTAGAAACAACCCCCCTCCCCACCAGAAAGGAACCGCCCACCACTCGGTCTGATTCAGGCCTGACAAATAGATGATTCATAGGTAAGTACTGTAGATAGATGATAGATAGATGATAGCTAGCTAGCTAGCTAGCTAGATGATAGATAGATAGATGATAGATGATAGATAGATGATAGATAGATGATAGATAGATGGTAGATAGATGATAGATAGATAATTCCACAAATAATATCTCCTTACTCATAAGAGACACTATGGAACGTGAACAGAAACGTCCAAATGCCATCTTATTTGGTCTCGAAGACACCAACGAATCAGACAACATCACCAAAGTTTGTGATATCATGAGCAACTCAAATACAACAAACATCTCTCCTGAAGATATCATTGAAATAACCAGAGATGGCACTGGGTGCAAATACAATGATGGCTCTGTGGCCCCAAGATTTTGTAGACTTGTATGCAAAAATGAGCCCAGCAAACACATATTCATTCATACAATAAATGCCATTGCAAAAACCAATCCCAACCACAAAAAACTTTGCTCAAGACCAGACTTATCCATATTGCAAAGAATCTGCTCCCGGGAACTCCGTGCAGAACTCAAAAACCATCTAGACAATGGAGAAAAGAATCTATACATTGACTAAAGAGCTGATAGCATCAAAAGAAAGTCACACAAACCACAACTCCATATCCAACCCCACTCCATCCAATCCAACATTACTCAAAATTAGGCATGCACACCCCTAACTACCTCTATCCCAACCACAATTGGCCTTAAATGCAAACTACTCAATGCAAGAAGCCTTGTAAATAAAATACCTGAATTTCTCCTCTTGGCTAAATTTGACATTATATTTGTCTGTGAAACATGGCTCAACGCATCTCTCCCTGACTCCTTTACCACAGTAAGAGACTATCATGTTTACTGATCAGATCATGAAATCCATAGAGGAGGTAGTGTTGCTATCATCTATAAAAAGTCCCTACATCTAAAAAACATCCAAGTTACCCAGGAGCTTGCTATTCCTGAGACAATCGTCTGTGAACTGTCCTTAAATATCGGTTCATTTCGGTTCTTACTATATTACAGAACCCCTGATTATGACCTCGAACCTGCAAAGAAGCTAAATACACTACTAACATGGGCAGCATCCTGCCCGCACGCTTTTATCTTTCTTGGTGATTTCAATCAACCTCATATTAACTAGACCCTAAACGAATGTACAACTGAACCCATACATGCAACCTTCTACAATGCTGTAACAAATCTGGGATTACGACAACTAGTAACCAACAACACTAGACTTAACAACTGCCTTGATCTCATCTTCTCAATAGTTTGAATTCAATTAATGGAATGCAAATTAAAGAACCCTTTTCCAACAGTGACCACAACATGATTGACTTTTGTCTCAACATATGTCCACACAAAAATCATCACAACGATGGAATCCCCAATAATAACTTCAAAAAATGCAACTATAATCTTATAAACAATGATCTCTCATCCCTTAATTGGCAATTTCTATTCTCTGGATGCAATACTGTAGAAAACCATTACAACATATTTTTACTTGAAGTCAAAAGAGTTATCAAACTATATGTATCATTAACAACTCCCAAAACCAGAAAAAACAAATTACCCATAACAATAAGGAAGCTTCAATCCAAAAAGAAATCACTTTGGCAGAAAAACAAATCTGGTCATGTTGCCAACTTCAAAAGCCGATACAAAAATTTATGCCACTAGATAAAAACTGAATGCACCAATTATCACATTAAACAAGAAGAAAACCTTCTATGCATATATTCCACCCATGCGTTTTACAATTTTATAAACAACAAACTAAAAGACTCAAGGTCCATCCCACCCCTGTAAGGACCTAATGGTAAAGACTGCAATGACGACACTATTAAAGCCAACCTCTTTAACACATTATTTGGCTCAGTATTTGTAAACAGCAATGGATCATGCCCAGTATTTCCTAGCCGGACCACAGACAACTACAATGATCTAATACATATTGATTTTACAGAAGTCAATGTTGAAAAAGCACTGCGCAATCTAAAACCATCCCTATCTATTGGACCGGATGGAATATGTGCCTACTTCTTTAAAAAGCTATCCACTGCCATAGCAGAACCTCAGCTTAATCTTTGAAAAATCTTTCAGGACCAGCTCCTTGCCAAAACTATGGTTACAAGCCACGGTCATCCCCATCTTCAAAAAGGGAGACCTCAGCCTAGTTGAAAATTACAGACCAATCTCTTTATGCTGCATCACCTGTAAAGTCATGGAATCAATTATTAACCAATCTATCATCCTCCACTTAGAAACAAACAACCTACTCTCTAATAAACAATTTGGTTTCAGGAAAAAACTATCATGTAATCTGCAACTCTTACACTGAAAAAACATATGGACTACACAACTCAGTCAGGGCAAAGCAATAGACACAATCTACAAAGACTTCTGTAAAGCCTTTGATTCAGTGGTACATGACAAACTACTCCTAAAACTAAAATCTCACAGTATCTCTGGACACCTGCATAACTGGATAGAAGCATTCCTGTCAAACAGACAACAAATGGTCAAAATTGGGAGCATCCTATCAAATTCTATACCTGTCAACAGTGGTGTCCCCCAAGGCAGTGTTCTAGGACCAACTCTTTTCATACTCTACATAAATGACCCCTGTGATCATATCAAGAGCAACTGTGTTCTCTTTGCTGATTATGTAAAGCTATTCAACAGCACAGACAATGCTGCTACCCTTCAAAAAGACCTTGACTATCTATCAGAATGGTCAAACAAATGACAACTTCAAATCTCAAAAAATAAATGCTCTGTCCTACATATTGGCAAAAAAATCAGAAAATAAAATACAGGCCAAATAGTCAAGATCTTGTTGATGATCCAAACTCTGTCAAGGATCTTGGAGTACTCATCTCTAATGATTTAAGTGCTAGAGCCAAAAAGGCGTTAAGAGTTGTTAACCTAATCTTATGTAGCTTTTTCTCTGGTAATATTACACTAATAACTAGAGCATACAAAACATTTGCTAGACCAATACTCAAATACAGCTCATCAGTCTGGAACCCACATTATGTATTTGATATTAACACAGTTGAGAAAGTCCAGAAATATTTCACAAAAGAGTTCTCCACTCCTCTACTCATTGCAGAATACCAGACTCGAAATTCTAGACCTAGAAAACCTAGAACTACGCCACCTTCGGTCTGATCTAAGTATAATATATAAAATCATAGATTGCAATTTCCTACCTGTCAATGAATACTTCAGCTTCAACCATGACAACACAAGGGCAAACAATAGATACAAACTCAACATTAACAGCACCAAAGTTGATTGCAGGAAATACGACTTGAGCAACAGAGTGGTCAATGTCTGGAATACTCTACCTGACTCTGTGGTTTCTTCCACAAACCCCCCAAATTTTAACCTTAGACTGTCTACTATTGACCTCACCCTTTTCCTAAGAGGTCTGTAGGGTACGAGCATAAGCGCGCCAATGTGCCTACTGTCCCTGTCCTATTGTTTCTTTTATTTTTTTAAATTTTTCTTATATGTATCTATCCATGTATTCATAACTATGTTTTTACTTATGCCTATTATCTTGTAAGCGATTGACAAAAATAAATAAATAAAATTAAATAGATGATTGATAGATAGATAGATGAGAGAGAGACCGACCGACCGACCAATGGTACTAGTAGATGATAGATAATAGATGATTGATGGGTATGTAGGTAGATAATAGATATCAGAGTATTTATTGTACCCTATGATTATCATACCTTATGATTCTCGACTCTTGGCGAATGTATCTTTTCTTCATGTATACTGAGAGTATTTATACCAAGACAAATTCCTTGTGTGTCCAATCCCACTTGGCCAATAAAATATTCTATTCTATTATCAGAGACAGGAAACTGATGAACTTCCTTAGGGTTCTTGAGACTATAACTCCCAAGGAGCCTAATGGTATAACCAGTGAAGGACTGTGGGAATGAATATTCAGGAAACAAAATAACAGTGTTAGAAGGGACTTTGGACTTCTTCTAGTCCAAACTCCCGCTCAGGCCTATAACCAGTGGTGGGATTCAGCCAGTTGGCACCAGTTCAGGAGAACCGGTTATTAACTTTCTGAGCAGTTTGGTGAACTGGTTGTTGGAAGAAACCATTAGAGCAGAGAACTGGTTGTTAAATTATTTGAATCCCACCACTGCTTATAACCCTAAAATATTTCAGACAAGTGGTAATCCAATCTCTCTTTAAAGCCTCCAGAGTTGGAGCACTCACAACTTCTACAGGCAAGTTGTTCCACTGATTAGTGGTTCTAACTGTCAGGAAATTTCTCCTAGCTTGGTTCTAACATTCTTATCTTCACTTTATGTGCCTTAAATAAACTTCACAAGAGCATGAGTTGGACTGGAAGGCTGATTTTTTTTTTTTTAAACGAGACAATGAAAAGGAAGGACAGGAAATATTTTTCCAGCTTTGGAAATTCTTTTCTCCCAACTTTTCATTTTTGCTGCAATTGCTCTGGGATTCCTTGCTTCTTTTTTGCCTTCAGCTTATTACACTGAAAACAGGACATGATTGAACGCTGGGCAGCCCAGGCCTTAGTATCTGAGAAAGTTCGGTTTGAGTAAATTGACTATAGAATAGAGATGACAGCATCAGTCAAAATGTAGTCTGGATTAGCAGATCCATTCAAGTATTCGTAAATGCAACAAATTATTTTATAAATTACTAAAATAAACACACAAATACAATTTGAAATTGTTGTCTTGGGTCATTTCCCCACTATTTTGTATACATATTTTCTCATATTTTGTATACATCTTTCCCTAATATATGTGTGCTTCTTTGCAACATCTCCTAAAATACATTTATTTCACTTTCTTAAATCTGTCTTTTTTATATATTTATATAATTCCTTTGGCAAATATGCATTTTGTGTATGCAGCTTCTTCAAATATGCATATTTTCTATTCTTTTCAATGTATGTTTTTCATGTACAATTTCCCCACAGACATCATTTTGAGCCAAGAACATGTTTTGAAGTGGATACTAATGAAAGTTAGCAGTGCCTTGACAGATTCTATTTTGGGAAAATCACACATTTCTCTTGAAAATAAATATGTGAAACATTTAAATTTTCAAAAAGCATCTATTGACTTCGTCATTCTTAAAATGGCTAAATGAATGGACAGTTCATGAAAAAGGTAGGAGCCAGATCAGGATGACTGCTCTACATTCAAATAACCCTATAGTTCAAACTAGATGTGGCATTTTTTTTATAAGTGTTGCTTCATACCATATGGTCAGATATTATGTAGTTATGCATGTAAACTGAAGAAATAAATTAGCACCATGCCACAGCTTTTTCTCAGAGAACTGTTTTTAGAAGTTAGTGCTGCATCAGATCTAAATTACTGAAATAGTCAAGGAACACCGACCTCTTAATCAGTGTAAAGAGTGATGGAAGAAGACCAGTTAAAAATGGATGAAGAATAAATATGTAATTTTATTATCGAAAGAGAAATGCTACTGTTATCCACCCAACTTGAGGAAAAGTTGATTTTTACTGACTGAACTAACAAACAGTTTTGGAGAAGGTGCTAAAAAGTGCTGTGGCTACTAAATATATCTTAGCTCAACACAAAAATGCAGTTGCCTCCAACACATAAGCATTTGTGACTGATAACGCAAATGTGAATTATGTCACGGAACATTCAACGCACCATCTGCTCCAAGAAAGAAAAACAGCTGTTGGTAAATGTAAGTTGCAGAGTTGACGGTGTGCAATATGTTCAAATACT
Source organism: Pseudonaja textilis (assembly GCF_049901715.1). Classification (NCBI taxonomy): domain Eukaryota; kingdom Metazoa; phylum Chordata; class Lepidosauria; order Squamata; family Elapidae; genus Pseudonaja; species Pseudonaja textilis. The sequence continues at coordinate 27,554,994 of NC_141993.1, forward strand.
GCATGGAATAAATCAGTCAGATGTTGAAGATATATTGTGCTCCAGAAATTATTCATCTCTTGATTGTTGTTGCTTGTAAAGTGTGCAAAAAGGAAGTACTCAGTACAATTGGCATTTACATGACAAAGGAATCAAATTTTGAGCGGCAGGTTAGAGAAATAGCAATAATGGCTGTTCACGAGGTGTGGTCAAGAAAAAGCACAGCTATAAATATTGAAGATCCACATGATGTTTATATGTGTTACATGTACATGTTTGTTGCATGTGCATGAACAATGCACATAAAAACCAGGCAAAATTTTGGCTGCACTGTCACAAACTTGCAGACATTCCTGGAAATCATGATACAGATTAATGGCAGTGGTAGTGAATTTTTTAAACCAGATTTATTTATTATATTGGGAAGTTTTTTTTTCTCCACCCAGGAGAGGCTGGATAACAGGATCAAAAATAGAATCAGTTAACAGAACCTTTAGCTCTTTATATGTTGCCTTGGAATTTAATTAAAACTGTGGGAAGCTGCAAAGGTTGCACAACCCAGATGAAATGATTGTGTAGTGGAATAGAGCATATTTACACACACTCTTTAGCTGCCTCACAACTGAGTGAGTGCAAACATGCCCTACCCTACCCAAAGCGGACCTCAGTTGTTCAATTTTCTCTCTTTTTTTTCTGAAAGAATTTCTAAGGGCCATTTTCTATCATCAAATGGAAGGAAAACGGGCAAAAAAAATACTGAAGAATTCTTTGTTTTATGATGGCTGAAGAAATGAGTCTAATCTGTGCCTAAGGCTCCGTGGCAGCCACAATGAAATGAATGGGTGACATGTTGTACTCTAAAGTAGCTTCCAGGAGTTTTGAAGAAGCTGGTACGGTGACATTTCCTTTCCTGACAGATGACATGCCACCTTTTGAAGCAATCATGTCACACTCTTACTTTATGGAAAACATGGCTAACATGCTCGAATGTTATGCTCCAGTTTGTCACAGTTGCAAAGAACGATATTCCTCTGTTAGTATATATGCATGCTTCTATAGCAGGGGTGTCAAACTCAAGGCCCAGGGGACTGGATCTGGCCTGTGGGGTGCTTAGGTCTGCCCCGCCGGGCCACCCTGTAAACAGCGAAGGACCGACCCATGGTGCCTCTGCCAGTGAAAACGGAGCTCAGAGTGGCTGTGCAAGGCCCAGCTGGGCTCCGTTTTGGGCTGCAACAGCCTCCTGCAGCTCTATGAGGATGCCGTGAGGCGTGTGCTCCATTTTGCCAGCAGAGGGCTGCAGGAGGCCATCGTGGTCAAAAATGGAGCCTCAAGTGACATTTATCTGGCCACGCCCCCTGGCCATGTGGCCCCCCCACTCCAAGATCAAACACAACCCTAATGTGGCCCTCAATGAAATCAAGTTTGACACCCCTGTTCTATAATCTTATCGACCATCTCTGACTTAATCAGTCTTCTTTCCTCTCTGTGTTTCTTTCAGTTATGTTTCTATTCTTCTTCTTCCTTCTCTTGGATTCTTACTTTTGTATTCATTTGTCCCTTACCGACCTATGAAGCTAAACCTGGTGGCCAAAGAAGCCATTGGCCAAGTGTGGTGGCCAAAGTAGTCCTTTTTTAAAAATATAGTTTGAGGGGATTATTTAAAAATTTGTTGTACACTTATGAAAGAAAGTTGGATGTTTTTATGTTTTGTTTGTTTTTGTTTGTCTTTAAAAACCAATAAAACTTATTTTTTTAAAAAAATTGTTGTCCCCATGAATCCTGAGCAATTTTCAGAATATTTTCTGTGCTCTTGGCTTTTTAAAATGGGTTTCTCTCTCTATTCTTAAAATCTTCTTTTCATCTTCCTGTTTCCCCGTTTCATTTTTTTTTCTGTAGAAAAGCTGTTTGATGTTTATCGGCTGTAAAGTGTTTAGCCAGCATGGAGGCTTTTTCAAGGTCATAAGGTGCCAGAAAAATGAAAGACAACTCACATTTTTAAAATGTTTAATTGTGTCATGAATCTGACAGTGATCATGATCGGATACTGCAATTTTAAGACCTAACCTGTCTGGCTAAGTGGTCATAGCATGGGCAAGAACAGAAGCAGGAACATTCCTTTGTAGTTATTGACCCCATTGGACATTTGTCAAAAAGATGTCATCAAAAACTTTCCAAGTAGAAAAAGGAAAGCAAGTTTGCTACTATTATATATGAGAGATAGAACTCTCAAATCAGGATGGTCTCTAATATATGCATGTATGGTTACTGCTTATCATAAGTATCCCATATAGTTAAGTATTCCATACAGTAAATATTCTATGAAAGTTCAAGATCCAGTATTTGCAAAATGGGCAAACTGCTTGGCTATGAGATAAAAATTTCCTACTAGAACATACTCAGTTGGATGGGTACTTGCATCCTTGCCCTAGCTTAGGTCTCAAACTAAAAAATGTGTACCTGAAGGGTCGTAGAGCCAACTCCTACTGACTTGATGGTCAAGATAAGGGGAGGACAGGGAGGAAAATAATTCAAGAATAATTAGAGAGATCTTGCCAAACAATTCTATATACAGAAAGGCAAATGTGAATGGAGGGAACATGCTTTGGTGGATGAAATTCTACTTTGCATAATCATGATACATTTCGAGAAGAAAGAGCAGGTGTAATAGCAAGTTCTTTGTTTGAGAGTCTTGCAGGAATAAACACAAACTCCTGGACTACTCTGATCTTGGACTCTTCCTGTATATTCAGACATATCCTCATATGCAGGGGTGGGCTGCTACCGGTTTGCACTGGTTCGGGAGAACCGGATGTTAATTTTACACCTGGTTTACCGAACCAATAGTTGCAACAACTGGTTGGCCCCACCCACCCTACCCCATCCCTCCCAGGAGTCTCCACATGGCCCATTTTGGATTGCAGATAAGTGCAGGGCCAGAGACCCTCCTGAGCCTGGGGAGGAGGGAAATGAGCCTATTGGAGACTCTCTGAGGCTGGAAATGGGCCCGTTTTTGGCCTCCAGAAAGCCTCTGGAGCCCCAGGAAGCCATTTTTGTCCTTCCAGAGACTCGAGGAAAGCCTCTGAAGCCCAAGAAGGGTGAAAACAACCCCCCTGCCATGGTGTGGGTGGCTGACTAGGCCACATCCACCATGGCCATGCCCACCCAGCAACTGGGCAGAGAACCGGTTGCTAAATTTTTTGAAGTCAACACCTGCTCATATGGTAGTTTTCCTCCCATCTATCTCTATTTTTTGCCATTTCAAATCATTCTATTTTTTCAGAGTTTAAGTGAGTCTTCCTATAATATTACCCCAATATGAATGGTTAGAATTACAGAATCTTCTCAAAATTAAATTGTGGAGGTTGGTCAAGTAGGATGGTACATAGCATAAGCTTGAGAGAAGGCTAAGGAATATCAAAAGACAGGCCAACCAGTGCTGCCTGTTGACCCTGGAAAGAAAGAAGACAGATATTAGAAACCAGACTGTGGTCTTTTTCTTGGTAGGGGTGGGAGGCAGTATGTAGATTTAATAAATAATTACCATGATAGAGCCATAGTAGCGCAGTGATTAGAATGTAGTATTGCAGGGTAATTCTGCTGATTGCTAGCAGTTTGATCCTGATTGGCTCAAGGTGAATTCAGTCTTCCATCCTTCCGAGATCAGTAAAATGTGGACCCAGATTGTTGGGGGCAATATGCTGATTCTGTAAACACTTAGAGTGTGCAACAAAGCACTATGAACCAGTATATAAGTCTAAGTGCTATTATTGTTATTGCTGAATGCCAATGTTTATTTAGATCTAGCATTTGGGTGGGTCTTTTCATTACTAGAAAAGAATGTTGAGTGCTTAGATAGCCATAATAAGGTCATCCTACAATAGTAGCATTAAGATGTTACATTCATAGTTTGAATGTCACTTTTTTCTTTAGATATCGCATGTAACTGTCAATGGAGATTGACAGTTACAGTCATCAGTCGTCCAGGTCATGGTTGTCCCAAAGGTCCTTTTTCAAAGGGCAACTGGACTTTGTTTTTCCTAGAAGGCATTTTTCTACTCATCCAAGGAGCTTCTTCAGCTCTGTAGTCATTGGATGAGCTTCTTAGGTGAGAAGAGAAACAAGAAAGCCCAGTTGCCTCTTTAAAAAGCACCTTTTGGGATTTCCTATGTAACATTTCTCGGATACTTAACTCATAACCTTGCCTAGTTCTACCTCCTTTTTCATGGGGCGGGAGGAGCAGGAGCCCAGTGAACACTGTAGTTGTGTATGCCAACAAAAGATATTTGGTTCCATCTCTCTCCAAACATTTTGGTCCTTTATTTAAAGTGGGCATTTTCCCCACCACTCAATTTTGCAATCCATTTAGTAGAAGTGATCAGATGAGCAAAGTGCATCAGCAAGCATGCCTGTGGGACTGAAGCTGTTCAAGAAAGATAGAGCAGGATGTCGGTCCCTCCATGGGAGAGGTGTATCATGCCAGCAAATATATCAGGAAAAATCCTGGACCTAGATAGGAACTCTCTGGGGATTAGGAAAGCCAATTTTGCCGCTTAACAAGCGAGGAAAAACCTAGCCCAAGGTCACAAAGGATTGGACAACTTTAGTTCGAAACTAAACAGAACTAGGGGAACTTTACTGGCAAGCGATAGTTTATTGGCAAACTCTTGCTGAGTACGAAGGAGTTTAGCCTTCAAAAGTCTCAGTGGTCTTTAGGAAAGTTAGACACCATAAGTTATGGCCTTTCTGTTGGGATCCTTTAAGGTTTGAGTTCCTAAACTGGGGGGGAAATAGAAGCTTACAGCGAGCAAAAACACTTTAGTAAATATTTCAAATGCTAATGGGGGAAAAAAGTCACACTTCTTTTAATCTTGAACTTTATCCACCCTACATACAATTTATCACATTTATTCTCTATCTGTAATAAAAAGTCTGATTGTGAAATATAGCTGCCCCTCTGTTGCAAAGCTCCCTTCCTGCTAGGTTCCACTGTCACTGGTTTGCTTCTTATAGGCATTAGTAGAAATCTGTATACCATGTTCAATACAACAATGATTATGAGAACTATTATTTATTGGATTAATAAGACCATCACACTGAAGATACCTCTGGGGGCTTGCATTTTAAACCTGAACGAAAACAACAATTGGAATGCAGGAAGTGCAACCTATTAAATAATGCTCTGTGCTTTATTTAAAAGCTATCTCGAATAATCTGTCATTACCTTGCAGGATCACAAAACATCTTGGCCCAGGGCCTGTTCTCAAAAAAGGCAGGTGTTCACTGTCTTTCCAAAACAGAGAAGGGATAAAGCCAAACAAACCCTGGAGAATGATATTCTGGAGGGCAGGAATGGTGATAGAAAAGTACAATGTCCAAATAATTGTTTAGAGCTAAGTATTTCTCTGTGATAAAGAGTCAGAACCGCCAAAGTTTGTTTTGGAACTGACATAAAGGTTTTAACAAATCCCTTTCATAAATCCAATATAGGAAGGTTGTCCAGGTTGCTCTTTTGGATTGTAATTTTTATGTCCATTTTAATTATTAAGACAGAGATTTGTTAAAGTTTTGAAGAATTTGGTTGGAAAAACTGAGAAGTAATCAAGTTCTAAAACATTATTAAGATCAAAATAGTAAAATAGTAAAAAAAAGTAAAAGGAAGAAATATAAAGTAGGTTTATTTGATCAAGATAGTTTTTTTGGATTTTTCCTGCACTTTCTCTTTTTATTACTTTATTTTTCTTAGATTTTATCTCTTTAATTATAACGCTTCACAAAATTACCATTTAAAAAAGGAAGTGACATAAAAGTGAAGTTCAAGTTCATACCAATGCCATGAAAAAGAAGCCTTCTCAATATTGATGTACCTGATCTCCTTCTTAGTTTAATGAAATGCATTCCTTATTTTCTCATTTATGCAATGGACTACCAGTGGCACAACATGGGGAAAATGACTTTGGGAAAGCAGCTTCCCTCAAAAACCCAAGATATAGTTTCATTTAAATAATAAAGAGCGGAGGAGGGTTGGGCTGAAGATTTAATTAGCAGCTTCTTGATGCATGGAGCTGAACTGTTGCCAAAGAAGTATGTTTTGAGCCTTGTATGATTGGGGAGATGAACAAAATCCTTGCAGTTATTTTGGTAATATTTTAAAAGTGGTTTTTCATGCCTTCCTTCCTAGGGCTGAGGGAGAATGAATGACCTATGGTTATCCAGTGGCTTCATGACCAAGATGGAACTAGAATTCACGGTCTCTCGTTTTCTAGCCTGATGCTATAACCACTATACCAGATTTGGTCTCGGGTATTGTGGGAAATCTTCAAAAATGATTTTGACTATTCCAAAGATACTTTTTCAAGAGGCAACTGGACTTCCTGATTTTTATTTGAAGATGTTTCACTTCTCATCCAAGAGGCTTCTTCAGCTCTGGGATAACAGAATAGAATAACAGAGTTGGAAGGGACCTTGGAGGTCTTGCCCTCAATGCCTTCCTTAGGCAGGAAACCCTACACCACTTCAGACAAATGATTATCCAACACTTTTTAAAAAACTTCCAGTATTGGAGCATTCACAACTTCTGGAGGCAAGTTGTTCCACTGATTAATTGTTCTAACTGTCAAGAAGTTTCTCCTTAGTTCTAAATTGCTTCTTTCCTTGATTAGTTTCCACCCATTGCTTCTTGTCCTGCCCTCAGGTGCTTTGGAGCAGGGGCCACCAACCTTTTGGACTTCAGGGACCACCAAACTCATAATTTTAAATCCCGTGGACCAGAGACCCTGGGAAAATCCCCCCAAAAGTCTGCAGGAAAATTCCCCACCCCGTTTTCCTTCTGATCGATCATTCTTTATTTGGGATCACAAGATCCAGCTCCAGCTCCAGCTCCGTTCTCAGGGGGGGGGGGGAGAGAGAGAGAGACTTTTGGCTTCATGCAAGGAAAGCAGCAGAAGTCTTTCTTTCTCTCTCCCAAACTCCACCAGAAATAAGTCTTTGTGAGACTTGTCACACTGGTGCAGCCTCTTGGAGCAGGATGACATGCAGGGTCCTAAAGACTCATTTCTGGTGGAGTTTGGGGGAGAGAAAGAAAGACTTCTGCTGCTTTCCTTGCATGTAGCAAAAAGCAGAAGAAAGAAGCAGAAAGAAGCAGTCCGGTGGCCAGGCCAGGCACTTGGGGCGAGTGGGGCAAGTTCCTTCCCACCCTTTCCTCCCTCCCTTCACTACCTCATGTTGTTCGCAATGCAAGTGATGCAAGCCTTGTGTTTCCACGGGCCATGTGAATGGCGCAGTCTTGTGTTCCCATGCAGCCTGGATTAATTGCTTTGGAGGGTGCTTTGGGGGTAACATTTCTCGCAGACCACCAGCGGTCCCCAGCCTACTGGTTGGAGACCACTGCTTTGGAGAATAGCTTGACTCCCTCTTTGCGGCAGCCCCTGAGATATTGGAACACTGCTATCATGTCACCCCTAGTCCTTCTTTTCATTAAACTAGACATACCCAGTTCCGGCAACCGTTTTTCATATGTTTTAGCCTCCAGTTCCCTAATCATCTTTGTTGCTCTTCTCTGCACTCTTTCTAGAGTCTCAACATCTTTTTTACATCATGGTGACCAAAATTGAATGCAATATTCCAAGTGTGGCCTTAACCATGACCTGGATGACTGAGAATCTCCATAGGCATTTAAAACCAGTGTATTGTTCACTCTCATTCTTTTGTTTGTCAGCTTAGGGAGATACCTCTGTCTGTGAACAGTTTTAAGGGAATCTTGTGATATAATTCCAGGAGTTGTATCCAGCATATTTGGAAGAAACATGATGGAGACATTTGCATTATTCATTAATGGAACTGAGACAATTCTAAATAGATAACTTGGAGTAAGACGGAATCAAATCAAATCAAATCAAAAGGCATTCTGTGTGTTCTGACAGTAGTTACATTTGAGCATCATACTAAATCAAAATTCTTCACAATTCTGATTTAGCACAGTTGAATTGGCATGCGAACATATTGCTGTTCTGTCACTTCCGCTTAGTTCTTCTTGCAATCAGAAACAACTAAACAAATTATGAAAAGCCCATTTTGGGGTTTTTCATAGAGATAAGAAAGCCACAGGCCTGAGTCCTGTATCCCAAACAGTCCAATCAGAGAGGCCTAGTTGCTGTTTGAAATTATTTGAACCAGTAAATAAAAAGGGGAGGTGTTATGTCCTGAGAACTCTAGGAGTTCTCACTCTGGTCCACTCACTTTGTGTGGGCGTTCTTCCCCCTTTCCTCATTGGTTGGTTCTCCCCAGCAGCCAGCTATAAAAGCAGGCTGCGGGGTCCAACCAGTTGCTGATTGCTGCGAGCCAGTTCCAGGCGTGGCAAGCATGGTCAGCCCTTTATTATTATAATAAAGTATTGTTGCACTCATGCTCTGGTTCAGCCTCTCATTGCTCAAACTTAACACTGGCGACGAGGGTGGGATGGCTACCAGAAGCACCATGCAACCGCTGAGTCACTAGCCGCCAATCCGCAGCCCAGAGAGAGCGATCGGCCGGCGATAAGAGAAACGTTGATCCGCAGCCAGAGAGAGCGGTCAGCAAACAAAAAGAGCAAACAAAAAGAGCAAACGCTGATCCGCTGACAGAGAAAGCGGCCAGCAAGCGATAAGAAGCAAACGCTGATCTGCAGCCAGAGAGAGCGGTCAGAATCAAAAGTTAGAAGCGTCTGTAGCCACTTGTTAGCCCAGCTACAGGGAAAGTGAAGCGGTGCGAGCCGCAGCCGCTCAGTATCAGGCGCGAAATTCAAACAGTTGTCATTTGAATTTCAAACCTAAAAGGTACAGCACAGCGCTGTAGCCAGTCACTGACGCCCACACAGGCGCGAATCCAAACGCCATCAACGGCTAACAGCCAAACGTGGTTAACCCAGAGAGAAAGAGAGGATTGCAAACAGCCTCTCCTGAGCTGAAATCACTAGCCCACCACGGGCACTAAAACATTGTCTGCTGCCCCAGAGAGATTTTTTCCACAGGTTGTTCAACCGGTCCCAGCACCATGAGTTCCAATCCAGTCTTCCCGGCGTTCAAACCAGACGAAGAGAAGTGGGAATCGTATAAGAACCGCTTTAATCATTATATCGATGCAGTTGGCCTGGCAGATGCGGGAGAGCATCGGAAAAAATCGTATTTCCTAATCTACTGTGGAGCCACCGTCTACGATACTGCCGCGGCGCTCGTGGCTCCTCGTGAGTTGAAAAACGTTCCGTGGTCTGAGTTACTTGAAATTCTCACTAACCACTATTCCCCCAGGCCCTCACAGATTGCCAGGAGATTCACCTTCCGTATGAGGAAGCAATCGAGCAAGGAGACCATCAATCAATATATGGCCGCTCTCAGAACAGCAGCACTGCATTGTGGGTTTGGAACCTACCTGGAGGACATGCTCCTCGATCAATTAGTCTGCGGGGTCAAGGACCTCCACCTGCAAAGGCGCCTTCTCGCAAAAAAAGACCTCAACCTCGCACAAGCAGTCGAGGAGGCCTTGGCAGCTGAGCTGGCAACAAACTCAGCCACCAAAATCCAGGGCCCAAGTGCCAAGCTGACATCACTTCCAGTCCACTCCGAGGAGGTGGTAGCAGAGGAAACCATCAGTGATAAAAACGAAGTCCACCGCCTATTCAACGACAGACGGCCGCAGGTAGGAGCCAAACAAGAAAACATCAGTCCACCCAAGCACATCACCCTGTGCCTAGCCTGTGGGGATCTCATCAGAGGGCCACCTGCAAGTTTAAAGGAGCCACCTGCAATAACTGCCATAAAAGGGGACACATCGCGAGAGTCTGCCAAGCCCCCAAAGTGCAGCACAAAGGCACCCTCCCTCGCACTCGGGACCACAGAGGCAAGTATTGAACTGTCGCACGCACCACCTTGCCAAGCACACTTGCCACACTGTTAGTAAAATTTCTCTCTCCGTTTCCCTAGAAGGTAAACCGTGCCGCATGGAGGTTGACACAGGGTCAGCGCTCTCAATTATCTCGTGGAACACCCTTAAGAGGCTCCAACCAAGCCTATCCACTAGCCGGCTCCAGAGATGCCAGTTTGGCCTGAAGGACTACCAGGGGAAGACCATTCCTGTAATCGGCAGAGGCAAGTTTCTTGTCAGTTTTAAAGCTTTTAAAGGTCACCTACCTCTAGTGGTAGTTAACGGCAATCTACCCACCTTATTGGGGCTCGATTGGTTTCCCCATCTCGGCCTAGGGCTAACAGGAGTCCATGCTGTCTCAACCTCAGACACTGACTCCTTATTCGCTGATTACTCAGATGTATTCAGCGAAGAGCTGGGGTGTTATAACGGTACCCCCATCTCATTCTCAGTTGACACCCAAGCAGTCCCAATCAGGCTAAAACCGCGTAGGGTCCCATTTGCTATTCGGCCAAAACTAGATGCGGAATTGGATAAACTATTAAAACAAGGGGTCATTGAGCCAACAGATTTCGCCAAGTGGGAGACGCCCATTGTCACACCCCTCAAAAAAGACGGTAGCCTGAGAATTTGCTCGGACTACAAGACGACAATCAATAAATTTCTACAAGTTAGCGCTTATCCTGTGCCCGTCATCCAGCACTTATTGCACACATTCGAACCAGGCAGCATTTTTGCTAAATTGGACATGTCTCAAGCATATCAGCAGTTCCCTGTAGATAACCAAACAGCGGAACTCCAGACAATTGTCACTCACAGGGGTGCCTTCCGATGCAAGCGTCTCCAATTTGGCGTAAGTGTTGCCCCGGGTATTTTTCAATCCCTCATGGAGCGGATTTTGCAGGGCCTCCCTGGTGTAGTACCCTACTTCGATGACATCTTAGTCTCGGCCAGGGACAGACCCCAACTCTTCCAAAGAGTTCGAGCTGTGTTAGAGAGGTTCAGACAGCATGGCCTCAAGTTGAAAAAAGAAAAATGTGCCATTGCCACTAGACAGGTGGACTTTCTGGGTTATAAAATTGACGCCTCTGGCATTCACCCCCTGGAGTCCAAGGTTAAGGCAATCCACGAGGCACCCACTCCAACCTCCAAAACTGAACTACAGGCGTTCTTGGGGCTATTGAACTTTTACGCATCCTTTTTGCCCCATAAAGCATCAGTAGCTGAACCCCTACACAGATTACTGGATAAAAAGTCACCATAGCACTGGGGGCACAAAGAAGACCATGCCTTTCACGCTGTCAAATCACTACTCACGTCAGAGGCGGCACTTATTCAATTTGACCCTAACCTCCCTTTAGTACTGGCAGCAGACGCCTCCCCTTTTGGAATTGGGGCGGTACTAAGTCACAGGCTTCCCAATGGCGCCGAGGCTCCCATCGCCTTTTTCTCAAGGACGCTCTCTGCTATGGAGCGCAATTACAGCCAGATCGATAAGGAAGCCCTAGCAGCTGTTGCAGCCGTGAAAAAATTTCACGAATTCCTTTTTGGCCATTTTTTCGAGCTGGTCACGGACCACAAACCCCTCCTGGGCCTACTAGCCGGGGACAAGCAGACCCCTCAAGTCCTCTCCCCTAGGTGGACTCTCTTCCTAGCAGCCTACTCCTACAGACTTATACACCGCCCGGGTAAAACACTGTCCCACGCTGACGCACTCAGTCGCTGCCCCTTGCCTGCCCCGGCTGAAGACCCTGCTCCTGTCCACGCTATTTTCGAGATCACCCAGTTGGACCTACCCATCACTGCCCTGGACATTGCTGCTAAAACCAAGGCAGACCAAACACTCGCCCAGGTGCTCGATTGGGTGAGGAGGGGGTGGCCGGGTGGCAATGTTGATAACAAATTCACACCTTTTAAGACTCGCATGCAGGAGTTGTCAAGTCTGCAGGGCTGTCTACTATGGGGCACTCGAGTGGTCATCCCGGCCTCACTGCGTGCCCGAGTTCTGGAAGCATTGCACGAGGGACATCCTGGCATCGTGAGAATGAAGGCGTTAGCACGCAGCTACGTGTGGTGGCCGGGTCTAGACGAGGACATTGTCAATTGGGTAAGTTCCTGCAGCATTTGCCAGGAATCCCGTCCTGCTCCCCCCATTGCCACCCCTACTAGATGGGAAAGCGCCAGCGCTCCTTGGTCCAGAATTCACATCGACCTGGCCGGCCCTCTGCATGGGAAGATGTTCCTAGTGGTCGTGGACGCCTATTCCAAATGGATTGACGTAGCACAGCTATCCACGACCACCACACTAGCAATCACCAACGTGTTAACACGCCTGTTCGTAACGCACGGGCTACCCGACTCCATTGTCTCCGATAATGGCCCACAGTTCGCATCGACTGAGTTCAGCCATTTCGCTGCCAACCTGGGTATCCGCCACATTTTCACAGCCCCATTTCATCCTGCCAGTAACGGATTGGCTGAAAGGGCCGTCAGGACCACTAAAGAAGCCCTGGCAAGGTTCAACAAGGATGACTGGCACCACAAACTCTCGCGGTTCCTGATGAGCCAGCACTCAACTCCTTGTTCAGTCACCAATAAGTCCCCAGCTGAGCTCCTGATGGGCAGGCGTCTGAGGACTGTATTGGACAGACTACACCCACAGTACTGCCCTGACTCTCCCCTCGCTTCCACATCGGGGGTTAGACATTTTATCTTACAGGAGCCAGTTTTCGCGAGGAACTTCGCTGGAGACCCCCTGTGGATCCCGGGCGAGATCGTAGCTATCACCAGGCCGCGGTCGTATCGGGTCAGACTGGAGGATGGCCGCGTCTGGAGAAGGCACATAGACCAACTGCGTAGACGCCTCAGCACCATCGCCAGCAGGGACCCAGAGGCACAAGACGAGGGGAGGCTTCATCCTCAGCCTCACATCCACATCACGCCCGGCGATCAGTTCACACCTACAGCCGGTTCCGAAAGCCCGAACACAGACAGCGGCGCCCAGACAGTTGACCAGCCCGATCCAGTCTACAGGAGCACACCCCCAGTGATCAACCCTACGAGCCCCGGGCAGGCCCAAACCGAGGGGCACACTGGTGACACTTTGCCGACTCTGCCTTCCCAGGCAGACCCCGGACGGACAGACGATGTTCCAGAGCTACGCCGTTCCGGGCGCCAACATAAACCTCCTGCCTACCTCAAAGACTATGCATGTTCGCATCTGGGGGGACGGGGTGTTATGTCCTGAGAACTCTAGGAGTTCTCACTCTGGTCCACTCACTTTGTGTGGGCGTTCTTCCCCCTTTCCTCATTGGTTGGTTCTCCCCAGCAGCCAGCTATAAAAGCAGGCTGCGGGGTCCAACCAGTTGCTGATTGCTGCGAGCCAGTTCCAGGCGTGGCAAGCACGGTCAGCCCTTTATTATTATAATAAAGTATTGTTGCACTCATGCTCTGGTTCAGCCTCTCATTGCTCAAACTTAACAGGAGGCATTTAAATGGAATGGATTTACATAAAACAAATCGTAAAACTATGCCTCCACTGCTATTTACATCCTTAGCTTCCAGAAAAGTGCAGCCCCTATCTATGAAAAAGTTGATCATCACTAATTTTGAGAATATCCAAATCATAACTGCAGTTTCTTTTTATTTTCTCCTTGGGAAGAATTCTGCATTAGCAAAGATTACTATTATTTCCTCCCTCCCTCCCTCCCTCCCTCCCTCCTTCCTTCCTTCCTTCCTTCCTTCCTTCCTTCCTTCCTTCCATTGGAAGAAATATCCATCTGATTCTGTTCCATGCTGGGAGAAAGAGATTGGGAACATGGATCTGATTGCAAAAAAAAAAAAAAAAAAGGTTATTGATGAAGCAGAACCCAACTTCATATGATTCTGGGCACCTGACAAAATGGAGTTGAGAGTGGGTGGATCTTTATAGGTTTCTGTGACTTCAAAGTTTGGACTGTACTGTGGTGGTGCAATGAAGGGTTTTGTGTTCTGAAACGGTGTTGGGAAATTCGTAGTGGGGCTAATGGCTTTCATCCTGTATTGGATTGTAGGTGAGGGGCTGCTTTCTAATCCTACCATTCTGCCAAGGAGTTTCAAAATATCCTGTCTTGAATGGATTACCAAATCTGCATTTCTAAAAACCGGCCTCCTCAGTTTCTGCTTGGGGGCAGGACTGAGGCTGGTTTCTGTCTCTGTTAAGAGCATGTTTCTCCATTTCTTCCTTTGGGGAAATGTAATATCCTGCCTTTTTAACATTCCCTAAATATTTCATTCTTCTGGGGGGAGGTTTCCCTTCAGTGGTGGGATTCAAATTTGTTTACTACTGGTTCTGTGGCCATGGCTTGATGGGGGTGGCAGGGGAAGGATACTGTAAAATCTCCAGTCAGAGGTGATATTTGCCGCTTCTCCAAACTACTCAAAATCTCCGCTACCGATTCTACAGAACTGGTTAGAACCTGCTGAATACCACCTCTACTTCCCTTCCCTTCCCTACCCTACCCTCTTTCCCTCCCTCCCTCCCTCCCTTCCTTCCTTCCTTCCTTCCTTCCTTCCTTCCTTCCTTCCTTCCTTCCTTCCTTCCTTCCTTCCTTCCTTTTTCTTTCTTAGTTTGTAGGGAAGATTGTGAATTGAGAAAGAAGAATGCTTGAACATCTGATGTGTTTTAACAATTCTACCTGGTATTGTAGGCTGTTTCTGTTTTGATATATCGACTTTTACAAACTCACCACCACTTCCATAGCTCATGGGAAACTTAGATTTCTTGAACAATAATCCAACCTGCCACAGGGCAACTTTCTTTTTGAAAGAGATAGGATCTTCAAAAGCTGCCTGTGATATGTCAGTGGGAGTTTCTGTTTAACAGCAAAGAAAAAAAAAATCACACTCAGGAATCACAAATTTTAGGTATTGGCCAGATCTGAAATAGCTTTGGATCTTGGTAAATGTAATTCAGTAGTTTTCATTAAATAAAGCTCGTTCTTCTAACGAATCTACCTTGAGATGTGGTTTCTTTTATAATATTATTAGATTTAAACATTGGACTTATTAAGAAATCAGCCAATTTCTCTCATTTAATCTTTCTTTAATATTTCCTGGATTTTATACCCAAAGTGAAATGTTTTAAGAAGTTTGGGGTTTGGGGAAATGTGTTGGATTTGAAAACCTTATAGCACAAGAGTTAGAGTGCTTAATGGACTTTATTTGTGAGTTGCTGATGAATTCAGAAACTAAAGCACCTAAAGTTGTATGATCAAATGGAGGCAGAATTTAGATGGAACAGATATGTAAAAATGGAAATTTCAAGGGAAGAAAAACATTAAATTATAGTGAGTATCATACATAGAGAAAATGAGTACATTTCGATTGTTTGAAAAATGGGTACTAAAGTATAGCCTTAAACTAAGGATTGAATTTAAGCTTCGTTTATATTTTTTGTACAATAAGTTGGAAATAACTTTCTTGCTATACTTTTGTTTCTTCCTATACTTTTTGTTTTCTGCACCTTATCCTTTCTCTTTCTCCTTATTCTCTTTCTATCTCTTTCTGACTATTTATGTTTATTTGTTTATTAGTTAGGGAGGGAGGGAGAATAAATTTATTTCAATATAGATGATCAACATTGTCCACCTATTTTCCAAAAACTGTTCGAAAAGTAGCAATTAGGTTAGAATCCTTTTCCATAGTAGGTACAATATTATAAAGTTCTACAATTTGATAGTTTAGTAGAATGAAACAAATTCTAAAAGTTTCCAACCTCTCATCTTTCTAAAATCCACATTACTAAGGAATTTGGCTTTTGTTCTTGAGAATTCCTGCTGGATTCCCACATTATTCTATGCTTCTTCCCCTTTATCTTATGAGGCATTGTCATTCTTTAATGGTTATTTTGCAGCATGTTCTGGTTATTCTCATCCAAAGCATTTTCATAAAGAGTCAAACAACATGCAGTGTAATTAGCTTCATTTGGGGTGAGAGGTGCCACTTAGGAAAGAAGGCACAGTGTCATCTCAGACAGAGTTTAACATTTGTGTGGAACAGTTGCCCTGAAAAGATGTTTGAGTTGTTGGAGGAAATAGGTCACTGCAAACAGAGCTGTAAAACAAAGCTAGCTCCTTCCAAACTTTGAAAAAAAATATATGTTATAAAACTTGTCTGATAGCCTTTAGGATGAAAGACAAGGAGAATTGAGAAGTGAGGCACGGAAATGGAAATTGGTGAAGCAAGGTGGGGGCAGGAGGAAAGAAATGGAGGGGGAAGGAAATCACAGAGTGTAGAAAAAGAAGAGCTGACTTCTCTGGGGAGGCCACGGAGGCATCGGCAACTGACAGACTGAGAGAAGAGCCTGACTTATGTGCCCAAGAGCTGCAGACTCAAAAACTTAAAAGAGCCAGAAGCCTCAGCATCTGCAAATGAGTGTTTTGGTAAAGACAAAAAGGACGTGACTTGTCAGATCTCATTTCATGTTTTTAGAAAAACAGCTAACTTCCTTAGTGGAAATGCTGCAGCAAAATATGTCTAATTTTGGTTAAAGTGTTTGCAAAAGTACTCTAGGAGATGCTGTTAGCAAGCTAGTTAAGGATGGGTTGGGTGATGAGGGAAGACAGATCCATAAGTGGCTTGAAGATTATACTTAAAGAGCTTCTCATCAAACTGGAGTTATGTGTCACGAGGAATGCCAAAGCATTCAGTGCTGGGTCTTAAGCTGTTCAATATTTTCATTAATGGCTAGGATGAAAAGCTGGAGGAAACTTTCTGATGGCACGGAACTGTGTGGCATGGCTAATATAACTAGAAAATCAAACCAAAATGGAAAATGTCTTCATAGGTTACAGATGAAGGCTAAAAATAATAGAAGGAACTCTACATGGAAAGCTTTTCACTGCAGGGAAAAAGATCAAATTCACAGGTATTGTGTACACATATAAAATTGAGAATATGGGGTCTGGTAATGATATTTCTGAAAAGGATCTTGAAATTGTAAGTGGTCAGAAAAGGAGTAGGTGACAGCAGTAGAGAATGGCTGCTTAAAAAAGAAATTCAATGTTAGGTTGCATTAATAGAAGAGTTTCCAAATTAGTTCCATTATATTCTGTGGTGGTCAGGTCTCAAGTGCTCTGTCCAGTTTTGAAAATCAAAGTAGAACAATAAAAAAATAGTATGAGACAACTGTGCTTGCCCTTGTCAGTGACCCATGATGAGCTCAAGATGGAGCAATGCATCCGTCTTGCCCCTCCTTGGTCTTTCAGTAGCACTTGGTATCATCAATCATGATAACTTCTGGGCCAGTTCAGGAAGTTGGGTGAGGGAGGCACCATGATATTGTGGACCTCCTTTCTCCAAGGCTGGCTCTAGTCACTGTTAGTAGGTGGAGAGGTCAAAACTGAGGTTCCTACTTTGTGGGTGTACCTTTGTGGGTTCTACTCTTTCCACAATCTTATTTAACACCTCCATGAAGCCACTGGGTGAGGTCATCCAGTTGTACATCTCTTCCCTGGCTGACTGAGCAATGGTAACAAAGTCCTTTCCCAGGTCCTGGAGGCTGTGAGGCTTTGGATGGGGGAGAATGGAATTGTGAGTTTTAAGATGATTGGGTTCTGGGGGATTTTCCATCTTTAACTCTGTGGGTGCATTTCTCAACTCCGACGGTGCACAATTTTTGGGTCCTCCTAGCCTCTTGGCTCCTGCTCAAAGAGCAGATAGCAGTTATGGTTAGGTTTCTCTTGTCCTCTAAATGTGCCCCTTCCTGGATGGGAAAGTCTTGTTCATGATGACTCATGCCTCGGTCATTCCCATTTGGATTACTGTAATGCACTCTACATGGGGCTGCCCTTGAAGAGCATTCAAAAGTTGCAGTAAACAGTTTGGCAGTTTGGACATTCCTTGGTAGGCCCATATAACACCACTGCTCTGCAAGCTGCACTGGCCCTCAGTAGGATTCCAGGTACAATTCAAGTTATTGGTCATTACCTGTAAAGGCCTTCATGGCATAGGACCATGTCACTGGAGCTACTCAGCTGTCTCTTTTGCCATGGTTTTTGCCAGCTTCACCAGATCTAGCAGAGAGGACATGTTCTGGCTCTCTTTTATTCAATAATTTTGTTAGCACAGGCATGTTCAATCTACAGGTTGCACATTCCCTGCACAGCTGGTAATGGGATCCCACAAATCATAAATGTTCAACATCATTGTACGATTCATATACATTAACTTTATATTTTATATATGACCCAAGACAATTCCTCTTCACTCAATGTGGCCCAGGCAAGCCAAAAGGTTGAACCATGGTGTTAGACCATGGCGTCATGCCTTCTCAGAGCAGAAACTCTCCTAAGGAACAGCATCCCATTGGAAATTTGGATGGCCTCAATCTCATTGGACTTTTGCAAGCCATTGAAGATCTGTCTATTTCCCCAGGTATTTAAGTCTAAGGACGAATGGGCTTTGATATCTACTAGTGTGAAATGGGTGACTAATGTGTAGATCAAATAGTCATCACCAGTTCCATTCATCTTTATTTGTGAATCTCATCCTTCTTAGGCTACTCCGTCTGAATCCAGTTTTTCTGAATTCACCAAGAGAGCCCAGGAATATGCTAACTCTGCGAATGTGCCTGAAAGACGGTCAGGTAAAATAAGTTCATGAACAACTATTTATTGTCACAGAATGAAGGTCTCTGATTAATGGACACGAGGCATCTAGATGAATGGTAGGAAAAACTTTCTAAATATAAGATCAGTTCAATAAGGGAAACAAATACATGGGGACATGGTGAGCTTCCCTTCATTGATTATTTTTGCCTAGCTTTCCAATGTCCTTCAAGTTTTTCTGTTTTCTTTTCTATTCTATTCTATTTCTATTTTATTTAAAATTAAAACCAGTGATTGTGTCTTAGGCCAACCCACTTTATAGGATTGTTGTTGTGGAGGAAATAGAGGGAGGAAGGAATATTAGGATGGTCATTCCCTTGAATTATTTATATAAAAATAGTAATAAAGGATGTAAAATAGCCTTAGGAACATCACTTAGATTTAAGTACTGCTTCATATTGCCTTACAGCATTTTCTGGGTATTCTGGATCTTCATTTTACTGACCTTGGAAGGATTGAAGGCTGAGTCCACCTTGAGCCCATCAGGATCGAACTCCAGGCTATGGGCAGAGTTTACTGCATTCTAACCCCTGGTCCACTAGGGCTCCTATAAAAGCACACAAATAAGTAAAAATGTTATGTTTTCTTTCTGATTGGAATAGTTATGTGTCCCTGAAAAAAGAATCTTGCAAAGTGGACATTTCTAAAACCAGAAGATATATGTCTGAATGTTAATTCAACAGATTTTTCAGTTAGAGTAAAATAGGCAGGAAATGTCCCTATGCAAAGATTTCACTAGTAGCAAGAAAAGAGAGAGGGGATAATCTAAGACACTTAAGCAATAGATGAAGCATCCTTTATCACATTGTCCTAATTGAATGGTCCCAAACCAGACATAATGGAAAATAATATTTTAATTGTATTTTTGTTTAGAAATTTGGTGTTCTTCATACCCACCTTTCCCTACACTTTGTGTTGTTTCTGAGTGATGCTCACTAAAGCTTCAAAATTCAGTTAAAATTAAGATATCATTATTTGAGGATAATGGTTGTATCCATAGTGTTTGCTTAATATTAGAGCTGAGCCAAATTGGGTTTTTTTGTTTTTTGTTTTGCATAGAAAGTGATGTTCATGAGGCAAGAGTAGAAGCATTGTTACTTGCTACAGGGAGTGTGTCTGTAGACTAAATGGGCAACCTGAAGCACTAAGTTGTCACTTGGAATCCCAGTTTGTCTTTGTCCCCTTAAAGGCCCTCTTATTGCAATTGCAAAAATAGGCATCAGAATTCCCCACCATTCCGAAGCAGGAAACAGACAAAAATGCCTTATGTGCCCTAAATACATTTCATTTAGAGGATTCCAAAATAATTCTGAAACCCCCCTTCAAAAATCTAGGAGAAATTCTAGGTTTTTCTTCAAAGAAAAACCAGAAAGTCCAGTTGCCCCTAGGAGAAACGGTGCATTTACTTATTGCATTAATCTGAATATTAGCCTTTATTAAGGGTAGCTTTTTTTGGGGGGGGGGAATATCTGGCAGGATTCAAGATCACCAAGTCCTGCTGATTTAAAAACAGCAGAATTAGTTGAATAGTCAAACTGGATTAAAATGGAATAACAGGCACACTACAAACTGATGTGACTTGGAAAAGAGAGATTTAGGAAACTGCAACAATCTGAAATAGAAAAGCAGTTTGCGGGGGTGTGGAGGGGCGGAGGGGAGGAAGCAGCAATGAAAAGCATCTTTAGAAAAAACAAAAGTAGATAGGACAGCAGCCAGATAGCCTTGCAAAAGCATTTTTCAACAGCAGTTTGTAGCCAGAG
This sequence comes from Pseudonaja textilis, assembly GCF_049901715.1. Taxonomy (NCBI): domain Eukaryota; kingdom Metazoa; phylum Chordata; class Lepidosauria; order Squamata; family Elapidae; genus Pseudonaja; species Pseudonaja textilis. Next base: position 27,575,275 of record NC_141993.1, read on the forward strand.
AGTACACAGGCTAAAGTGTCTACAGCTCCTCTCCAGCCTAGGGCTGTGTATCCCACTATGGATTAACTGATTTATTAAACTTTATCTACTTCTGCTTTTTAATTTTATTAGAGACTTATCTTAAACCCTGGCTACTTAAATTTACCTCGGGTTGTTTGAATTATTCCCATCTCTCCTTTTTCCATCACTAGCAAATACATTTTTAATCTGCATTTCTTGTTTACTTTTTCCAGTATTTTTTTAATTCAGTTTTTTTTAAAACCATGTTTCGAATGAATAGAGTGAAACTGGGTATAGTTGGACATGTATAATGCTTTAGGTCAGAGTTTTCTTCAGAATGCACTGGTGGAGACAAGAGTTCAGGATGATTTGGAAATTCTGTGGTCTTTATTTCAGCATGTTCGAAAGAGAGTGGTAGGAGATGATTGTGTTCGACAGAACCAATCACTTTTCTGAAAAATCAGACCATGCTATGCTGAACACACTAGGATTGATTTCTGCCCAGAGAAAGAGAGAGAGAGAGAGAGGAAATGCCTTTATGGACAGTGCCTTTAATTAATAATATGTCAAAGACCCTAATCCAGGCATTCCAAAAGGCTTATTTCTGTTAAACAAAGCTTGTGTTTTGCACCAATACAACGGTTACAGTACTATCTAACCATTTTCCCCTAAGCGTACTTGTTTTCCTACAAAAGGATACTGGATAAAAATATGTTCTACATCACAAGTGAATAATCTGCACAATAATCTGTGAATAAGAACAGAAATCTCTGAAGGTGAAGATGATTGCATGTCTATGTGGAATGTAATACGAGAATATGCCTGGAGTTGTCTTTCCATGGAGGAGGAAGAGTAAGAAAAAGCTAAATAGAGACCATAGTAGTGGGTCCAGGAGGACTATTGCTCTGTCTTTGGGCAATGCAGAGAGTCTTATATTCAGTACTTGGTTTCTGTGCTGGGTGCTGCCTATTCTTTCCATACTGTCTTGCAGCAATGCACCATCGCTTGGCTGTGTTTTCAGATTGTTGTAGCTACTATCTAACATCTACGCAGATTCTCAATCATTCAGTTCATGATTGTCCCAAAGGTGCTTTTCCAAAAGGCAATTGGACTTTCTTGGGTTTTTTTTTTCTCCTGGAAAACATTTGGCTTTTCATCCAAGAAGCTTCCTCAATTGTAACTGATTGGTGGGGAATGGAAGGATTTATATTATTTGCAGTCATTGGGGTTATTATCTGTGTCCTCAGGGTTATCTGGGTAGTGCAAATGGGTATGGAGCCTTCTTGGAACTGCAGAAAGGACCATGTTGTAGACTGGGAGTAGATGATGTCATATCCCTCCTCCTCTGTTGAGAGAGCGCTGTTCAATTTTGACATAGATGGCTTCTTTCTTTTTGACAGAAATGTCAAAATTACTGATCCACTCTGTCAAAAATATGGACTTTGCTGTCTTCAAAAGAGTGGCCTTTGTCCTTTAAATACAGATGGACTGATGAATATAGATGGGTTTGTTCTTCTATGTTGTTCCATGCATTGGACTGCTGGTTTGAAAGAGCAGCCAAAGAGGCCATCTGTGTCAAAATTGAACAGCACTGATATGACATCATCTATCACAAGTCTACAACACAACTCCTTTTAGCAGTTCCAAGAAAACTCCACACCATTTGCACTACTCAGGTGATCCTGAGGACACAGGTAAACTTCCAAAGGGCCTCAATGACTTTCTTAAAAGAATGCAAATGACCATCTGTCTGCAAGGAATATAAATCCTTCCATGCCCCATCATCCAGTCAAAGCTGAAGAAGCTTCTTGGATGAGAAGTAAAATGTCTTCAAAGAAAAACCAGAAAGTCCCGTTGCCTCTTGAAAAAAACGTCTTCGGGGCAACCATGATCTGGTTGACCGAGAATCTCCACAGATGTTTTTAAAACATTCCTTTTCTTGAAGATTTACAAGGTTGGATTATTTCCAATATTCTTTTTCATTTCTGGATTTTGTTTTGTTTTGTTTTGTTTTGGCCGAATCAGATGGGATGAGTATATATGCTCATAATCTTGTTCTCGCATACTCTTTGCCATATTATTTTATAGTGATGGGAGAAATATAGAGTGAATTTCCAGCGTTTCATTGTCTCCATGTCATAAGGCTGGCTCACCGGCCTCAGACTTCTTCCAGGATTTGTATAGCATTCCAGTTCTGACACTCTTCGACTTAGCTGCCATATTGTCCTCCCTTCCACTTGGCAGGTAATTTGAAAAGCCTGCCACATGCAACTGTTTTGAAACAGACTCTAGGAGATGTGAACGGGATGTATCAAACAATCCAGTGGGAACACAATGAGATTTAGGTTCCCTAAGGTCTCCTGTTACTTTTCCTGCCATAAAGAAAGAAAGAGAAATCATAGGTATTATGCCCTTCTCCCTGTTTTCAACTTTCCCTGACTCTTTGGGGTTCTTTATATATAGAATGGTGATTCCTTAATTAATGCAGCTGCCTTTTAAAAACCCTAAGTAGTCAGGATTGCATATTCTAAGATCAGATGTATAGGCAGAAAGGTATCCAGGGAATGCCCATTATCCCAAACACGAATTTTGACAGAAGTCTTTTTTTCTGAAATTAAAAAAGCTCGGTTAGCTTTTTAGCTCTGAGTGACTCTTCAGAAGTATGAAAGCTTCTGCTTTTGTGTGTAGTTCTAATCCCTAGAGTGAGCTCACTAGAAGTGGGTAGATTGGAGAGTAAGACCTTCAGGCTACATATTTCTTGGTCTGCCCCAACAGAGAACATGCAGATGGTTCTGCATCTGGAAAAACTTCTGTCCACAGCTGGCAGAAGACATTAACAAGCAGGGCACAAGGAGTTTTAGATTTACTGGTTCTAAACCCCTATCTATTTCCCAAAGAGTTCTGTTTTTCAGGCTATAGAGCTTGGAGTTGATATGGTGAAAAAGAAACTATGCATGCACACATCAAATTTACATGCTGTTTCCTTCCTGGTCAGGGCAAGCTAGGAGAAATTGAGACACAGCGTGAGAGTTAGCTTTTCTCTATAACTGCTTTTCAACTTTTTCACAGAACGTACCACTTTTAGGACGTGACAATATTCGAGTACCACCAATGACTTAGCAAGGTGTCAAAAACTTGATGACAAAAAAAAAGGGAAACGGTGATAAAATACATCCACTTACCACACTTTTAATGCAAAACTTGTGCCTGTTTCTCTGACATTAATCTTTGCATTCATGGCTGAAGAGAGCTTTCTGATAGAATTAAGTCACATTCAAGCTGAAGACAATTCCTTTCCTTAGTTTTTATACAGGGTTGTGTGGTGCTGCTGCCTCTTCAGTCATCTCTCCACTACACTTGTCTAGGACGTGTCACATGCCACCTCCCAGGTGCCAAAGTACCACCAGTACTGGGACCAGTGTTCCCAGAGGTGGTATTCAGCAGGTTCTGACCACTTCTGGAGAACTGGTAGCAGAAATTTTGAGTAGTTCGGAGAACTGGCAAATACTACTTCTGACTGGCCCTGCCCACTCAGCAACCATGCAGAGAACCCTTTGCTAAAATTTTTGAACCCCACTCCTGCTGCAGGCCCAGGGCTGGCTAAGGTTAAAAGGGCAGGTATTCTGGCTGGAGAAGAAGGAGGATGGAGATGGCATACCCAATAGTTTATGCAGATTTATGTGTTTATAGGTTATAGTTTACTGGAAGAGGGTTTTTCACAGGGTTGAAATGTTGTGTAAACTCAGTCATTGCCTCTTTTACATTTCTTTTACAAACTTTTCAAGATCAAGTGACCCAAACTGAACCCACTGAAATTATAAATCTCAACTACATGAATAAAGATATTAATGCAGTTGTATATTGAACGGATTAGCTTCAGTTAGTCTAAATGAATTATTGAGTGAATTTTTAAATTGATCTGTAGACTGCCTGTTAACAAAAACAATCCCAAGATGACAAATGTACAAGAACACAGAAAAGACGATTTCAACGTAGTAGAGGATATGCAATATCTGATTTCAGTGAGGCAAGAAATATAATTATTATAAAATATAATCCAAGGATTAGATAATATAAAATACTGGATTAACAAAATGCCTGGGTTTACAAACCTGATTTTATTTTAATCTGACTTGCTGTGCCATTGCTTGGCTGATATGTTCCAATCGATTGTTTCTCCCTGTTTTTTTCTGCTAGCATAAATAAAAATTAGGTACTGTGAACAATGCTTTTTTAATGTTATTTTTTTAAAAAACCCTTAGTGTTTTTTCCTGTAAGAAGATGAACCTTGCAACCAAAGTTTTATCTTCTGATTTTTGGTGTGCTTGGATAAACTTGAGACCCTGAGTCACTTAGTACATTAAAGTATATTTGTTTAACCTCTCTACTGGCAAGAAGAATCCAAAATAGCTACCATCCAAAGAAGAATTCTAACCTTTTAACAAGAAGGTCACCCTGATGAGCAATCTCATTTGATTTTTTCAGATAACATCCAGTGTGGTGGTGGTTGGGTGGGTTGTTTTTTTTTTTTTAGATTTAGTCTGTTTGCCATTTTTTTGCCACAAGAATTCATTGACTCCATGGAAGCAAAAAGGAAAATTTATAAAACATCCAGTTACAATATATCCAAGGTTGTATTATGTTATGACTTAAGCTCTTGAAAAGCCACACAACTGATGCTGAATGAGCACATCATAAAACTATCAATTTATATTAATTGAGCTTCAACAGTTTTCTTTGTAAATCATATGGGGATTGCCTTCCAGCATTTGTACACATGACAAAAGGTTAATTGTTTTGTGAAAGACATGAAAAAGGGCACCTCGACAGCTCTGGATAGAAAGAAAGCAATTAAATCTTAACTGTGGAAATTCACCTGTTTCAGTTTGGATGTGGCATTTCTTATTTTATTTTAAGAGATTAGTTTATTTTTCAATTATTAGTAGTATGAGTTTGAGTATGCATCAGCCTATATAGGTCATATACAGACACAAATTCAGGGTGTTCATAAGAGGTACTACAGACAAAATCAGTAAGATACTACACAGGCATCACATCAAGACTGCCTTCAAAACAGACAGAAAAATAGCAGCCATCCTAAGAAACCCCAAAGATAAAATTGACCTGGAAAACCAAGGCATATATGAAGTCCCCTGTGCATCATGCCTGGCCACATACATTGGACAGACCAATAGAAGAATAAGTACCCGACTGGATGAACACAAAAATGCAGTAAAAAAGCTGGAACACACTTCCTCACTAGACCAACACATGTAAGCAACAGGTCATAGCATCAACTTCAGTGGCACCAAAACCCTGGCCACCATAGAAAACCCCAGCTACAGAATTATCAGAGAAGCCATAATGATTGAAAAAAGACCTGAAAGCATGAATAGAAAAGATGATTCCACCAGACTGTCAATTATTTGGAAGCCTGCACTCACAAACAAATAAATCTCCACACCACAAGCCAGGCAAACACCTGGGCACAAACAGATCCCCCCTGATACCTCCAGCTCAAACACACGCCAACCAGGCACCCAGATGAAACCTAGCTTCCTAATAAAGGACAGCTGTCCATTTACTCAGAGCCAAGCCATACTAAAAGCCTCCAATACAGGAAACACAATGTTGCCAGCCAATCAAGACAAAAAAAAAGCCACAAAACAGACAGACGATATTAGAAACACCAATCAAGCAGAACACAGCAAACTCCAAGACCAATAAACACAGACCAAGATTCCCAACTAATCAGGATGAAGAAAAAACGTTCTGGCACAGCAGTAGGCTAGCCCCAAATTTAAAACAGAAACGGCTGTGAAAGTCTGACTCACAGACAAACACAATACAGAAACCTGATGATGGCAGATGAGATTCTGCTGAAACGTTGCTACAACTTTAAAAGCACAACTATAATGATGTGGGAAAATACCCGAACAAAGCTGAATATCATACATACATATATATTTGTTTTCTTAAGTTTTTGCGGGTACTTACATGTATGGTATTCAGCTTTGTTCGGGTATTTTCCCACATCATTATAGTTGTGCTTTTAAAGTTGTAGCAACGTTTCGGCAGAATCTCATCTGCCATCATCAGACTTCTGTATTGGCACAACTATAATGACGTGGGAAAATACCCGAACAAAGCTGAATACCATACATATACATATACATATATATATATATATATACATATACATATACATATACATACACATACACACACACATATATATGTTTTCTTAAGTTTTTGCGGGTACTTGCATGTATGGCATTCAGCTTTGTTCGGGTATTTTCCCACATCATTATAGTTGTGCTTTTCCCTCTCTCTCTCTCTCTCTCTCTCTCTCTCTCTCTCTCTCTCTCTCTCTCTCTCTCTCTCTTTCTCTCTCTTTAGGGCAATAATGACTGCATTTCCCTCCATATATTTTATAGAAATGATATTGGCTGGATTGCTGTGTAATATGCATAACATTTTGTTGGCTTTTTGTCCATACCTTTAATTTTTGCATGCATTCATACAAACCCATTATGCTACTTCCTTTTGGTATAAGTAACTTTATAGAATGGGCAAAAAAGGAAATAGTAACAAAACAAAGACACATATACATCTGGCATAAAATAAAGCAAAACTAAAATCAATTTACACGAATCTCAATGCCCACCTGTTTACAGGGAACTCTCTTTCCCACTTCCAAACACAGCTGCTGTTCAGAACGGGGACATTTACAGTAAGCTGAGCTTCTGTTAAAATGACCTAGACTTCTTTAAAAAAAATCACAAGCTCTGGGTATTTTATTCCCCAAGGCCAAGGGCAAGGTGGCTTTTAATGCTTTAGCTGGGCTCGTGGAGGATTTTCCACTACACTTGATGGCAGCTACAGGCTAATCTGCAGGAAGGGAGATTTTGACCTGGAGCTCTTGCAAAAGTGTAGTCTTATTGCCGTGGTAGGTTTGTTCCTGACCCGAGAAGACCTCAGTCAGGGATGAGTCTTTAGTCCCGAAGTGTCTGGGAGGTCTCCAATGCAAGTACCAGCTAGGTTTAGCTATACTTAGCTCTTTGGGATTCAACTAGGGTCAGATAGATGTTGTCACTTGCTGCAGACAAAATCAGTCTAGGCCAGCTAAGAAAAGGAACTGTTTTTCCAGTTTCTAAAGGAAAGACTTCATAACAAGCTGATACGGCTTATGTATAAGTTAAATGCTTTCCTGGGAATGGACTTAATCAGAAAACACTCCTTGAAAGTATGAAAGAAAGCAGAGAGGATATTTCCTAGTCTGTTTCTCCTTAAATTGGGGTTCATCAGGCCCACTAAGAATATCCTACAGTCCCATATTTCTTTCTTGCCCAGGGCTCCAAATGGAACTTTGTTGGGTATATGGATACTCCAACTGGTTTGGGTTGAATAAATATGTAAACCTAGGATTAAGTGCTATGTAGCTTTAAGCACAAGAAACTGCAATGTCATTGTGGGTGCGGTTGCAGGCAGCCATATAGGTAGGAGGGGAAACGTAATAGCCCCGGCTTCTGGATGCAACTGTCTGAGTCCGTCTTCTAGATGCACCTGGTTCCTGGTCTGCTGCCTACTGTGTATTGGAACGTCTATCTGCTTACCTTGGAGGCTACTGTGCCAGATACCATTTCACCTGAACACAAGGACTGTTTACTGGTGAGCTGTGGATTCAGCGTTAGTACTTGAGAGAAAGGTATCTTAAGAAGAAGATATACAAGCAGATAAAGAGATTGTATTTACTGTTTAAAGAGACTTGATAACTGGATAGATAAACTGGATACTGACATATGGACTGAATGACTATTTTTAATCTCTGTATGAATTAAATACCTATTTAAAAACCACAAACAGTGTTTTTGTCTCCAGTGTGTGTATACTCTAGGGCCCAGCCTCTCTCTCATTTGGCTGCCTGGCTTGACTGCTGCTGCACACTCTGCTAGGGGGTTTATCCCCAAACACTAACATTGGTTATGGGCCCAGCAGTGTGCACAGTCTAGCTAACCAGGTTTTAGCAGTGAGAGTTTTGGTCAAGAGTTACACATTGCTGCAAAGACAAACTGTTTGTTGAATAGTTATTTTTCTGCAGAGCAATGGCACAAATAGATTTGCCAAGTCTGTCCATGATATCCAGGTTAGATGGAACAAACTATGTTTCATGGTCAATGAAGTGTAGTTTACTGCTACGAAGAGAAGGTTTGTGGGACATAATAACAAACCCACCAGATGTATCAAACTTAAATCCTAATGATGAAGAGGATTATAAACTGATACAGGACTATGAAAGAAAGAATGAACAGGCTTTGTGCATCATAGGTCTCACCCTGTCTGACCAGCAACTCATTCATATCCGAGGAGTGGAAAATGCTGCAGAATGCTGGGATAATCTTAAAAGGATTTATGTTCGAGACAGTGTAGGAGCTCATATCAATCTTACACGGAAGCTGTTTAGAACACATCTTGAGATGAATGGAGACATGTTAACTCATTTAAATTGTATGAAAAGCATTTTTCAACAACTGCAAGAAAAAGAGCTTATATTTAATGAGTTGCAACAAGTATACATCATACTGTCTTCTCTGGATCGAAGCTATGATGATTTTGTGACTGCATTGGAAGTATTGCCAAAAGACAGTTTATCAGTAACTGAGATAACCGGCAGGCTATTAGAGGAAGCCAGGAGAAGGAGTGAACGTTACCAGCTGAGGGAAGATAAGAATAAAGAAGAGAAATTATCTTCAAAGCTTGAGAGAAACCAGCTGTGTAAAGTAAAGCACCCGGAAGAAGAGAAGTTATCTTCAACGGCATACACAATTAAAAAGTGTTTTAATTGTGGAGGCAGAGGACATTTGGCAAGATTCTGCAAAAAAGGAAAAAGCCAGAATTTAAAGAAGCCAAAGAAATCCTCTGAACTGGCCATGTTTAGCAATTGTGATATTAAGAATAATAAGTGCACACTGGAAAGGGATGGCAAAAAGGTAACTGCAGCTTTAAATGGAGCATTATATGTCTTACATGATAGTAAGAAAGGGGAGGCACAGACTGTATTTAATAATACCAAGCCTCATGATGAATGTATCCATTTATTGCATAGACGTTTGGGCATGTAAATTTTAAAATGCTAAAACGTATAGTTGAGTTATCTGAAGGAATAAGGTTAAAACCCTGTGATAAGTATTTGCGTTGTAATGTCTGTTGTGAAGATAAGAGTAAAATAATGCCTGCAAATAGGCTAAATGGTTTCAAAACTAAAGAACCTTTAGAAGTAGTATTTGCAGACATTATAGGTCCAAAGAAACCCAGTATGGGGGGTGCTCGATATATACTGAGCATTATGGACCATTACTCTAGATATGGTTTTTGCTACCTAATGAAAAGCAAAACTGAAACATATCAACATTTCTTCAATTGGTTGAAGTTTGCTGAAAGGAAGAGTAAACGGCAACTGATAACCCTGGTGACAGATAATGGCACGGAATTTGTAAATAGCAAATTCCAGAATAGGTTAAAGGCAGCTGGAATAGCTCATAAGACATCTGCACCATACAGACCACAGCACAATGCATTTATTGAAAGGCGAGGCCAAACATTGCAGGCGATGACCCGTACTATGTTAACTGATTCTGGATTACCTGATACTTTGTGGGGGGAGGCCACAATGTGTGCTAATCATTTATTAAATAATGTGGCTAACTCAACCACTGGTGAAATACCATTCACCATGTGGCATGGCAGGAAGCCTGATCTGAGTTACCTGCACACATTTGGTGCACCAGCATGGGTACATATCCCTACACAACTCAGGCGTAAAGGGCAACATAGAGCTAAACAATTTTTCTTTGTTGGTTACCAAGCTAACCATAGGGTATATAGATTTTGGGAGAAAGGCACATCTAAGGTGTTATGTAGTGCAAATGCCCAATTTCTAGAGCAAGTAGGATGGGATCAGTTAGAGCAGGATAACAATAAAGAAGTGGTTATTGAATCCTATAGAAATCCCATTAAGTATCCCTGTAACTTTAAGAATAAAGTAAAGTCAGAAGTACAGGAAGAAATTGTGCCCATAGAAGAAGAAAAGGAAGAAAAAGCTGAAGATGAGAAACAGGTAGTAACTCAACCAAGCCCTGTAATTCCCAGAAGAACTACACGTATATCTAGACCGCCTGATAGATACCAGGCTAACACAGTGTGCCAGGTAAATAGAGTTCCATCCACTGTGGATGAGATTAGAAGATATCCTTCTAAAGAGAAAGAAAAATGGTATGCAGCAATAAATAAAGAATTGAAGTCTCTGAAGGATATGCAAGTATATGAGAATGTGAGATTACCTGTTAATGAAAAACCCATTGGCTGCAAGTGGATTTTTAAAATCAAAACTGATAAGGATGGAAACACAATCCATAAGGCAAGGCTAGTAGCCCAAGGCTTTAGACAAAGTGCAAAAGACTATGATGAAGTATTTGCACCTAGTCTGAAAGCAGCAACTTTAAGGGCAGCCTTAGTGTGGGCAGCAAGCAAGAAATATATAGTTAACCATTTAGATGTGGAAACTGCTTACTTGCATGCTCCACTAAGACATACTGTGTATATGAAAAGGCCTAATGGATTTAAAGGAGAAAATAATAATGATAATGATTGTTGGTTATTAAAGAAGAGCCTTTATGGTCTTAAACAATCGGGCTATGAATGGAACCAGTATATTGTGAAGGAACTGACCAATATAGGATTTAAAGCTGGTTTAGCTGACCCATGTCTATTTAAGAGAGAAAAGAATGGGAAGATATCATTATTATTGTTGTTTACTGATGATATTGCTCTGATAACTAAGACTAATGATGAAGCAAATGAAATAATAACATCATTAGCCAAGAAAGTAAAAATCAAGCAATTAGGGGAGATTAAGAGATATCTAGGTTTGAATATATTGAGAACTCAGAAGGGTTATAAGATATCTCAGGAAGATAAGATATCTAAATTGCTAGTGGATTATAAAATGGAACTTTGTAAGCCTGCAAAGACTCCAATGAGTCAGGATATTTGCAAAATGGATACACAAAGTCCCAAATGTGATAAGGAACTGTATCAATCCTTGATTGGTAGCTTATCATATATTAGCAATTGGTCAAGGCCAGATATTGTTTTTAGTATTAATCAGCTGGCTCGACACAATAATGACCCGCTTCAATGTCACTGGATAGCATTGAAAAGAATCCTAAGATATCTTAAAGGAACATTACACCATGCACTGTATTTAGAACCAGAAGGTGATTTCATATTGAGTGCTTATGCAGATGCTAGTTTTGCAGCAGAAAGAGATACTAGAAAGTCGACTTCAGGAACAGCCATAATGCTGGGTAAGACATTAATAGGCTGGAAGTCTATAAGGCAACAGCATATAAGTTTGTCTACTATGGAGGCAGAATTCTCCTGTTTATCTTTATTGTGTACTGAGTTGATTATGTACAAACAAATGTTGAAGGATATGGGTATAACTGTAAATTACCCTATAGTTGTACATGAAGATAATCAGGCAGCAATTAAAATGGCCACTAATATTGCAGTTAAAACGAGAAGTAAACATACAGATTTGAGATATCTTAATGTAAGACAGTCTGTACAGAGTAAATTGATACAGCTGGAGTACTGCATGTCGGAGGACAATGTAGCTGATCATTTTACTAAAGCCCAAGGTGCTATTAAGCATCTAGAGAATTGTAAAAAATATGGGTTTAGAATGTAAAGGCATTACATATTTATGTCACCCAAAAGGGGAGAATGTTGGGTATATGGATACTCCAACTGGTTTGGGTTGAATAAATATGTAAACCTAGGATTAAGTGCTATGTAGCTTTAAGCACAAGAAACTGCAATGTCATTGTGGGTGCGGTTGCAGGCAGCCATATAGGTAGGAGGGGAAACGTAATAGCCCCGGCTTCTGGATGCAACTGTCTGAGTCCGTCTTCTAGATGCACCTGGTTACTGTTCCTGGTCTGCTGCCTACTGTGTATTGGAACGTCTATCTGCTTACCTTGGAGGCTACTGTGCCAGATACCATTTCACCTGAACACAAGGACTGTTTACTGGTGAGCTGTGGATTCAGCGTTAGTACTTGAGAGAAAGGTATCTTAAGAAGAAGATATACAAGCAGATAAAGAGATTGTATTTACTGTTTAAAGAGACTTGATAACTGGATAGATAAACTGGATACTGACATATGGACTGAATGACTATTCTTAATCTCTGTATGAATTAAATACCTATTTAAAAACCACAAACAGTGTTTTTGTCTCCAGTGTGTGTATACTCTAGGGCCCAGCCTCTCTCTCATTTGGCTGCCTGGCTTGACTGCTGCTGCACACTCTGCTAGGGGGTTTATCCCCAAACACTAACAAACTTATATCAACCCTTTTGTTATTTCCTCAAAAACAATATTGGCTTGATTAGAACTCAACATTTTTTCTGATTCCTAGCCTAGTGCTTTAGCCACTAGACAAAACTGTCTCTCTTTAATAAAAACAACATACAATGTAAATGAAAAGAACAAAGCAAAATTTAAGTAGGAGAGAAAAATAACAAAAAAGTAGGTGATATTATAGAAAAGGCCCTCAAAAATTCATTAAATAAGTTCCTACATGTTGCAACGGAGGGATCCAGTGCTACCTCAATGGAAGGACCCATTCTGGCCTTGGCTGCCCACCTCCCAGATTGTGAAACAACCAGAAGTTCCTCTCTACATGATCTAACAAGCGGGCTGGAAGAGTTACCACCAGTACTTCATGTCATATTACATGGCTTCCCTTGGCTCAGATATTTTAAAATTGAAAAGTAAGGTTTAGCAATAAATAGTACCGCCAGGGAAGACGGTTCCATATTGTTCCGCTTTATTTTTTCCCCATGTATCCAAATTATTCACTGTTCTGGGAAATTGGAATATTGGCCACCAGGAAAAGTGACATCTCCAGAAACTCCTAGGTCCAGTCTGAGCAAAGGGAATTACAGTTGACAGAAAATGCCACAAAAACAAGCTTCGCTCCCTCTGGAGACTGACCAATTGCAACTCTAAAAATTTTGAATTTTTCCCTGGTGTCAACTGTCCAGTTGGCAAATCAAAAAAAAGAGAGAGAGAAAGAAACTGCTGGGACATTATTTTACCAAGAGTATTAAACTTTACTGAATAAACCACATTGGCACAGAAGAAGCAAAACCAGCTCTGGGTTTCCTGTGCAAAAGCATGCATAGTCAATTCCCCTTTTCCCTACAGGTCACCCACCCATTAGGCTCACCAATCACTTCTGTTCATTTTGTTATAGGAACCAGGCAGCTACATTGGGACATCTACTCAATATAGCCTTGAGATGGAAGCAATGTCTCACAAGAACCAAGGCATGGTTTGGTTCAGGTTTGTAGAAGTTCCCCAAAACAAGGAAACAAGATTGGAATTAGGGGTCTGGAATCACAACTTTGGAGACTTCCACAAAACATCACTGTCAGGTTTCCAAATGAAATCCATTTAAAAAGAAAAGAGCAAAGTCCATCTTCCAAAACAATTCCTTTTATTTAGGAAAGCATCAAATTGGCAAAGTCTGTTGTAATTCCGGATCTGACACAACCCAAAATTACACCTCTTAATATTGGAAGTTAGAAACAACCTCTAAAAGTCACATTCTGTAAATGTAAAGTAAATTAACATTGCCTGGTGTCATCAAACTTCACCTCCAGGTCTCAGCAAGGTCAGTTATCATTCCCACGGGAAGAAACACCACCTAGCCTAAACAACTCTCTCTACCTCCACTCCTCCTACCTTAGGAATGTGGCAAGCCTGAAGAAAAATAATATATAAAAAGCTAAATAAAATGGCTACACAAATGTCAATTTCGGGCTTGACAATCACTTTTGTGGCAAGTCCTAGCTCTTTCTGATCAATGTGTATTCATATTGAGAATCTCCAGGGATCCATATCAGAGACCTGGATTTTTGTATACCTAACAGTGGGAACTCTCAAGGCTCGGGTTTATGATCACTGTGAGCTGTGACCTCCATACATGCCTGGATTCAACTCCCAAAATTCATGGCAGGAATTGTGAATTCCTAAGAATAAGGAAGACATATCTAGAGAGGGTCAAAGTGAAGAAGTATGCCATATTTACAACAAAGCAATTTTGAACGATTAGGTTAAGGAAGCAAAGTGAAACTGATAAACAGAGCAATGTTTTCAGATGATCAAATTCAAGAACGTTGCATATTTCTAATTTATTACCTGCTTTCTCTTGGCTAAATAAAGGTGATCTTTTTGAGGTGGCTGCTCTGAAATGTTTATTTTGGCATATGGAGAAAGCAGGGTATAGTCAGAAACAGGGGTGGGGTCCCACATTTTTTCCTACTGGTTCTATGAGAGCGCACAGCACTCAAAAACCACCCTCTGTGTGACCGCTAGTGAGGTGAGCTGTTTTTTTAGCTCAGCTGAAGCGCAGCGATCTGCTCTGCCGTGTGAATCAGCTGAGCTAAAAAACAAGGGAATATAGGACAGGAAAAAGGTGAGAGTGGGTGGGTGGGGACAGCCAGAGGCGATATTTGCTGGTTCTCTGAACTATTCAAAATTTCCACTACCGATATGCCAGAGCCAGTGCGAACCAGCTGAATACTACCTCTGGTCCGAAATGAGAAGTTTGTATAAATGTGACTAGTAAGTATCAAACAGTGCAACAGTTTTCAATGCAGATGACTTCAGCAAAGTTTCTGACTGTGTATGGCTGGGTAGTAGATAACCAGAGAGGTTTGAATCACCATAGATTGATCAGTTTGGGAATAAATCCTTTGCAGCTTAAGATAATTATGTTGTGAAAAACTGGCAAAATGCATATGATTGCGGCAGACGCTTCTATATTTGCCTAACAGCAAGTAACTGTCAAAGTTATTTCTCTTCACTTAGATTGGAGGGAAATGAAAATCTGCTCAAGGAGGAATGAAAGAAAAGTCATGAAAATGAGAACTTTGCAGAGACATGTTCAACATACTTTAATATTTACATCCTGTTATACTAATCTGCATACATTTTTAATTTTGAAGGGAAGTTTGGTGATGCCATCAGTTTTGGAGATTAATGGAGAAAAACAGGATTATGTCCAATAGCTGAAGGTTTGCTGTATATGATTTTGTTCACTGGTTAAAGTCTTTGGAGGAGGTGGTTTCTCATGTCTCACCCTTGAGTAGGTACCATGGACAGAACCTGTGTGATCCTGGCCTTAGGTTAAGAAACTTGATTTTTCAGAAAGACCTCAAAGAAAGTTAATTCAGTACTTGCTCTCTTTTAGTGATGAATACATTATGCTCCTTTTAAAGTCTTTTGCAGCATTATGGAAATAAAGATTGCCTACCACTGCTGCATTTGGTTTAATAAGTTTTGTCTCACTTGTCTCATTCAGACGAGTCTGCATGCAGACAGGAGGTTGAACAACTAGCCTTATGGTGCAACCGGAACAATCTTGAACAAAACACACTCAAAACTGTAGAAATGGTGGTAGATTTTAAGAGAAACCCTCTTATACTACCACCTCTTACTATACTGGACAACACAGGATCAATAGTAGAGATCTTCAAGTTTCTAGGTTCTATCATATCTCAAGACTTAAAAGGGACTCCTAACATCAAAAATGTCATCAAAAAAAGCAAGACAAAGAATGTTCTTTCTGCATCAACTCATTTTTTGCTGTCTGTGCTAAATACTTTAGAATACTGCCAGCAAACTGTAATTCTGACCCAACTATCTCCTTCTGGTGATGAGGCATTCTTCACTGGAGAGACCAAGCTGGCCAGCCAATTCCAAGCCTCCGATGACACCCCCTAAAATCTAAAGACCAGAGACAGAACTGTCCAGAAAGACAATGAAAAGAAGGACTACGGGATGACATGAAAGCAGTGTTCCAATATTTAAGGGGCTGCCACAAAGAAGGGGTGGTCAACCTATTCTCTAAAGCCCCTGAAGGCAGAACAAGAAACAATGGATGGAAACTAATCAAGGAGAAGATCAACTTAGAAAGAAGGAGACATTTCCTAACAGTTAGAATAATTAATCAGTGGAACCACTTACCTCCATGAGTTGGGGGTGCTCCAGAACTGGAGATTTTTAAAGAAGAGATTGGACAACCATCTGCATGAAATGGTCTAGGCAGGGTCTCCTGCTTGAGCAGAGGTTGGACTAGAAGACCTTCAAGGTCCCTTCCAACTCTATTATTCTGAAAAGTCATGCTGAGCCCAACACTCCCAAAGACAAGTAAAACAAAATATTTTGAAAGCTTTGATTTTAAAGATGGATTAGGACACTTTCTGCTTTGCTTCAAGTCAACATAGAATACGTTTTAGACAGGTGTTCTGCTATTGTTTCCGCATCTATTATGACAATATTTTTATCCAAAGAAAATCTTGATAATATCCAGGTGTAACTTGGATCATTGCTATCATATCACCCCAGTCCTTCTTTTTATTGTCCTTGTTAATGACCTTAAAAGGGTCTGTTGTCTCTTCCATTTTTATCCTTTTTTTTAACCTGTATGCTATAAAAACAATGTTTGTGATGCTTCCCCAGTATAGTTTATGGATCAATGTTTTTTTTAATTGAATTTCAAAAGAATTTGAATTGAACTGATATGTCCTCAAATCAGAAATCTGATCCAACTCCTGCCTTTTATGAATCTGGAAACTCTCATTCAAATTCAATCAAGTTTGATTTATACAGGTCTCATCCCTATCTCAAAGTATTGACTGTTCTTTTTAATTGCTAATTAAAAATAATTCTCTTACCAAATGTTTTGCTTCTGGTGAGGATATGAAGAATTATGTGCAGAAAGGGTTGCCTCCTCTTTGGCAAACAAATGCGAGCCACACAGCTATTTTCAAGCTTTTTCTAAACTAATCTGACCAGGAGAAGCATTCCCTAGCCAGCTGCATATGGTTTACCCACTGCTTGAACTATTTGTGTGAAAGGCAGTAAATGTAAGTATCAAGGACATATAATTCCTGTGGATAGTGCACTGCTTGTATTGCTGGCACCTTATGCAAACAGAACTCAGACAAGAGCCAATACACAACCAACAACACCAGAGCTGCAGAAAAATAAAATGCCGTAGACTTTATTTAGAAATCGGAAACTGTGAAGTGAGACTCTGCATATGGAGAACCTCCAGTCAAACACCAGCTCTACTTAAAACAGTATAACATGAAGCATACCATGTCAATTAAATCAACTGAGCAACAAAAGTGTAATTAATACTTTAATTTGTTGCAGTGACTATAATGCAGGTGACTTCTCTAATGTGCTGCCATGAATCTGAAAGGGAACAAAGGGATTGGTTGCTTCAAACAGTTCTGTTAGATGAGGCGTTGGTGGATACACAGGAGTTGATGTATCCTTGATGGCTGATTTTAGCTGACCATCCTTTGCAAGGGGAATGGCCATACATTTGTAGAGCCACAGTGGCACAGTGGTTAGAGTGCAGTACTGCAGGCTACTTCTGCTGATTGCCGGCTGCCTGCAATTTGGCTGTTCGAATCTCACCAGACTTAATGTTGACTCAGCCTTCCATCCTTCCAAGGTGGGTAAAATGAGGACCCAGATTGTTGAGAGCAATATGCTGACTCTGTAAACTGCTTATAGAGGGTTGTAAAAGCACTGTGAAGTGGTATATAAGTCTAAGTGCTATTGTTATTTGTCCATGAAACTGATGTAAATTTCATGAAACTATTTGCACTCATATTTTGGCAAAAATGTACTAATGTATCATATTGAGAAAGGAAAAGAATAAGTCAGAAAAAACATTACCCCCCTATTTGTTAGACTGAAAAAAAGATTTTAAAAATTCATTTAATCTACTTTTTCAAATTTCTGTGGTAATTTGTTATTTTCATGGTTTGGAGAAAATCCACATAACTTCTGAAAACTTGATTCTTTTGACTTTTCCTTTCTCTTTTTCACATCTTATCTTAAAGAATATGCTTAAAAAAACCAAATGTAATTGAGTTGGAGTTTGGTGATAATTATTCATATAAATATATATTAATAAACTTGATAACACAGTTGTGATTGATTCAGTTTAGTCAATGAGATTCTATAACAGATAGGATTAAATCTATTGTTGTTAGACTTACTAAAATATATTTTAAAATAATATAAATATTAAGGATGGGGAGATAAGTTTTGAGTAGTGATTAGGTTGTCAAACTTCTGTAAGCGCATCATAACAAGCTATTTTTCCTATAGTTCAAAATGAAGTTGAAAACGCTCTTAAATTCTTTCAGTATGATCATTGTATGATTTGTTTTAATATTAAGACTAGGTTAGAAAAAGATAAATTATAAAACTATTATCTAGCTCCGTACAGAAAATGTTCATTGATTTTTGAGGTTACTTACAAGCATACCATTTGAAATGGATCAATTTGAGAGATGGATTATCAATATCAAATGTTAAATGCTGTGTTGTTTACCTTACCCCAGTTTACATTTATTGTTACCTTCTCTAAGGACAACTGGAGCAGCAAAGAAGCAATAGCTCTTGATTAACATAGTAGTGATTCAATATAAAGTGTCTGTGTTAGATAGAATGAAAATATGATGGACAATACCAATTGAGGGCCATCCAGTATAAGAAAGAACTGATATACACGATGTCCTTTTGTTTACAATGATCCTGCATTGAGGAATTAACGTTTTTTGCTGCTGACAACTATCAAAACCCTCCACTTCTACAGAATGACATGGGTGTGGATTTCAGTTCATGTCCATTTGTATCTCTGTTTGCTGTAGGATCCATGAATGCTGCCGAGTGCAGGCTTTGATTCATTCTAAAAAGCATACTGTACTACTTCTTCACAGAATTAATTACAAGTCAAATAATGCATTTATCAGAAAGAAATTAGCAAGTTCTTTTGTGCATTACCTAAGATTTCCAGGAGTACTTGTGAAAATGAATGATATGGCTAGGGGTACACATAAAATACACTTTATTTTATTTTATTTTATTCATCCTGCTACCTGAATTCCTCCCCTAACTCCAATTTGGCTTGAGATTGGCACAGCTCAGTCCTCTGGTCAAACCAGGAGGCCAAAATTGCTGTTTTGAAACAGCTTCCTCTTATAATGAAACTGTCACCTGATACACTAAAAGCAACCATGCCAGTCTATCTGATTGGCTGACAGAGGACCTGGTAAAAAAGCAGGATGCCTTCAGAGCCTCAGGGAGCCTCAGGGGATGAATTAAAATTAAAATGATTCAGTGTTAACCTTTCCAAACGGCAATATGATTAAGCCTCTTCCCATTTACGTTACTGATTGCTGGATCTTGGTGAAACAGTGACAGGTTTAGCAGCTGCCTTGAATGACATGTCAACCGCTTTGTCAATCCCTTGTTCACACTTGCAGGAAAGCTATTAGCCAAACAAGCCAATGAACTCTACTAATAATAGTTTTTATAATATTAGCTTCATACCGCCTAGCTTTCTAAATACCAGTTGGCCAATATAACACAGGAAAGTCGTGGTCTCTTTTGTCAATACTTCTCAGAGAATAAGGAACGGGGGCAGGATTAGAAGCTGAGCCTGATCATGAAGTTAATAATCAGTTATATTTAGCCAAATCAGAAACATTTCCTTTTCAGGATGCCTACGTCTTAGCAAACCCCAAGAGCCAGTTGGCTTTCTCTATTGCACTTTATCCATTGTCATAATTTTGGCGACACCTGTCCCTTGGGTGGAGGGGGGGTTTCTCTTTGAACTTTATTTCTCTCTCACTAAATTTATTTATCATTTGTTTACCTAGTCTGACAACAACAACAATAAAAACAATAGAATAAATAGTGATAAGGAACAAAAATGGCATAATCCAGCAAAACCGCAAGAGTCAGAAAGGAGCTTCAGTAAGTCTCACCAAAGACCTGGGAGAAGGACCCGATCTTCCAGATCCTTGAAAACATCGGGAGGGTGCAGGCTGTTCCAATCTCAGTGGGAATCTTGTTTCCGAAGATAAGTGCTGCTAAGAGAAGGCGTCCTTCTGGGCTACTGATAGATGGTATTATTTAACTGAAGGAAAGTGAAGCATCCCATCTGTGCCTGATCTGATCAACCAGGTGAATACCATGAGAGACAGGTGGTCTCTCAAGTAACCAGGCCCTATGCCAGTAGTGGCTAAACTTTTTGGGCTCCTGTGCCAAAAATTGTGTGCATGCTTGTGCTCGCATGCTCGCGTGCCAACACCCAGAAGGCAATGTGACCCCCCACACTCCTGCGCATGTGCGTGCAATCCCTCCCCCCCACCCTCTTATCTGCACTGCACCTCACAGCTGATTTTTTGGCTGGTTTGAGGCCTTTTTCGGCCTCCCAGAAAAAAGCTTCTGCAGGCTTTACAGACCAAATAATAGCCCATTTTGTCATTTCCAGTATTACAGGAAGTGATGAAATGGGCCTATTATTGGTCCTACAAAGCTTGCAGCCAAAAAAGGCCTCAAACCAGATGATAAATCAGCTGTGAGGCACGCGCATGCGCAGTGAGGTAAGTTTGCCTGCGGCTCATGTGCTGGCACAAATGGTTCTGCGTGCCACCTGTAGTACATGTGCCATAGGTTTGCCATCATGGCCCTATATAGGGCTTTATGGGTCATAAAAAGCCCCTTGAAGTACATCTGGAAGCAACCTGGCTACCTATATCCTTCCCCATACTGCTGCTTTCTGGACATGGTGAGCCATATAGAACATTGCAGGAGACAAGTTGTGAGGTCCCCGGGGCATGAGCAACTGTCTGAAAGGCCACCTGATCTAGACATAGAATAACTGAGTTGGAAGGGACCTTAGAGGTCATCTAGTCTAATACTCTGCAGGAGAGTCTATTCCAAATATTAGCCTCTACCTAGGAACAAACTCACAGCCTCCTGATTGTGAAGTGAGATTTAGTAACGAACAGACAAATCAGTTAAAGTTATAGAAAGGTGAATTCAGAACATTAATTTCCCCTTAGATCAGGGGTGTTAAACTCAAGACCTGTTGGCCAGATCTGGGTACAGGGTGCTTAGATCTAGCCCACGGGGCTGCCCTGAAAAAAGCGAAGGACTGGCCTGCGATGCCTCTGCCAGCGAAAACTGAGCTCAGGAGCCTGTTTACTCTGGCAGAGCGCTTGGGCCACCACAGGCGCCCTGACACAAGTGATGTGAATCTGGCCACGCCCACACCAGCCACCTGAGGTCAAACACAACCCTGATGTGGCCCTCAATAAAATCAAGTTTGACACCCCTGCCTTAGATGGTTAACTGCTTAGGATTCCTTTGTTAGCCTTCAGAGTCTGTTGATCAGAATATGCGAGTGAACATTAAATATTTATTTTCTTTGTTTGCCACCAACTTCAGGTATTAATTAATGTATGTTATTGCTTGGATATTACCTATAGTCTCATTCTGGAAGGCATAAGCTTTTAAAATGTCCCTTAATGTCTGTTCCCAACAGAACGGTACAGTTTCCCATAGTAGCCATAAGTGAATGTTTTCACAAACTATCATCAGAGTTCAGGACCGCAGCATTAAAATGGGTATAATTTTATTTCTGGGATCCCCACTCTGGAAGTTTTCCATGATTAAAATTTGAATTGTCTATAATGTATCCTTGAAATGAATAATCTTTGTTTTGTTTAGCAATCAAAATTATAATTGTAGATTCAAGATGTGGCAAAGCAAACGACTGAAAGCAACAGTTTAGTACTTAAAGGCCAGAATGTAACAAAGTGATTGGGATGTAATTGCAAATTGTTATTTCCTCATTAATGACAAAGTGACTTCAAAGCATCTTGCACAGTTGCTGAAGTGATAAAAAAGTGTGTCTGTGTTATTTTGGCAAATCAGCAGTTGGATGAGAAGTCTCCATAATTTGTTAGTGGGAAAATGACCATAGATTATATGTCAACTTGCTAGAGAGGCTAGAGTGCAACCTGTACTAAGTGATATTGTGGACATTGGTACAATAGAACTATAGTCAGGTGAAACAGGAAGGTATCTCATTTATAAAGCTGCTGAACAAATTGTCACAGAGGAACAGAGGCACCTCTCCAGCAAAACGTGTGGTTCCATCACTCGCACTCAAACTCTTAAACTGCTTTCCCGTGCCATTTTAGAAATGGGCATTTCTTTCTTTCTCCCATGTCTTGTTCTCCCCCACATCTTCCAAATACAGTTACACTGTGAGCCATGCATCTTCTGGCAATGAATTTATTAGATCTCTGGTAGGGTACGTGTGAGAAACATTTCCATTTGATTAAGTGCTCTGTTTCTTCCTTCTGTTGTGTGACCTTGGATGAGATTGCATACAAAAGTGTTACAAGCCATCCTTATTTTTTGCAGCCTTGATCAGGTTTGTTTAATTGCGTTGATTAAACAGATGTAACGATAATGCTGATGAACCCGCTTCTGTTTATAGAGCTATAACATTTATGGGGGAAAAGCGGTTTTGCATTTGGGGGTGTCCCCGTTAATAGGAACATTTATCATCAGCCATTTCATTATCAAGGTAATATTCCTGGCAATATTTCATGTTTAACAAGTGCAGCCTAATATTATTCGGGCTAAAGCTTGATTTTGGAGTATAGAACACAAAGGCATAGTTTAACAGGCAAAGACAGGTCCCTGAGTTGAACATTATTGACATTAATTTTGAAAACAAACCAGTCTTCTGCTTGAGGTCACAAGGAAACCAGTGGCCCAAAAATGGATGAGGTTAGACCAAAGTACTTACCTCATAGCTTCAAGAGATGGAGTTGATGGCTTTGGTGGCTCTGCAGATGTTTTTATCAACTGTCAGCGGTGCCCTTCAGCTGTTTACCTCAGCTTTGCAGGGAGACAATTCTTGCATTAAAAAAAAGAAAGAAGAACCCAACTAAGTTTCTAGTACATGAATCTTTTAGAACCAGTGAATGGATTATTCAGTTTTACTCTTCCAAAACTTATTTCACTGCCACATCACTGCCCGGCAGGCAAGAAATAGCATTGGGCACCATTTTACAGTTCCTTTTTCAAGTTGTTGATTCTTTGTACCTTGCATCTTTTGCCACTGTTGGTGTTTCACCCCTTTCCTAGCTTTGATACACAATGCACGCTGCTCCTGTTTCTGAAAACCATGTGTTATGGTAACACAGGTAGATAACATATGGGGAATCCATATGGAAAAGAAGAAGAAATGGGCAGCTATTGACAACTTGTCGTTTTTATGAAAGTAAGTCAAAAACATTAAAAAGTTGAGGATCAAAATTATAAAAGACTAGAGAAGAGAGGAGAGGAACTTAAAAAATGAGGAAGAGTAAATAGCTTGGGAGCTGGTGACTTAAAAGTGGCATTGCAGTTGGATGAATTTGAAGATGTTTGCTTGAAGAGTTCTCTGGTGTTTGCAGTCCAATTATATAACTACATTATTTTGATTCATGTATAAGAACATTTAAAAGGATAGAGCAGAAGAGAACACTTTAGCTAATGGGTGGTTATATGCCTTATGCAATAAAAAATCAATTTAAATAATTTTAGGTATAACCAAAAAAGAAACTGTTGATTTTTCTGTAATCAATGGCCTTAGAAAGATGGATGATGTTAATTACAGAGAAAGAAACAGGAATGTGTGGTTGTGCAGGCACACACCCCAACATACAAATGAAATTGGGTGTTCACTTGTATTTGTTTAGTTGATTCATTCTCTTTCACTTCTACCTGGCCAATTATGACACTGCAGTTCCTGTTCTTTCCTTTGGCTTTTTTTTTTAAGCTTTAGTTAGAAAAATGCTTTCTTTTTTCTGCAAAGGCTTTACATTTTTTGAAGTGAGTAACATAATAATGGGATGTTTTGCTGTTTCCACTGTTACGCAGAGTACAGTCAGGGGAATCATAATAGGATCCTTCAGTTCCTCTATTGAAAATGTTAAATGCATTTGTTAGTTTCTGCATCTGAAGGAAAGTAAAAATGGAACCTGGGAGTCAGGATGCCAGCATGAATCTCTGGAAAGAAAAAAAATACATCCTGCAAAGCTTCTGGAGACATCCCTTCTGTGAAAAGTGCATGTTAAGATACTAACATATTTCATCAGCTAGGATACGTTTACAGTAAGCTTGACAAAGAATTGCAGCTCGTCAGAAGAAGCAGTGCATTTCCTGAGGAAGGAGAAAAAATGTACCTTTTGCTTTAAATTTCCCTTTCTGTCAAAGATAGATATGAACCTAGCCATGAGTTCAAGGCTGAATGGTTCACTTTCAGTTGTTCAAGGCTCCTGAAGGGATTATTCAACAGCTTGCAATAGGCGATGGATCAGCACAAATATACCAACCCACTCATAAAAACAAGAGTCCTGCCTCTCTACTGCTTGTGTACTATTTAGGTAACAATATAAAAATTTGAGGGGAAAAGATGCATCCATTTTTCATTTCATGCCCACCCACCCCACTTTTTTTTGGTCTTGAGTAGCAAATTTATTTATCTGAAAAAAAGATAAACATCTCCCTACTTTCAGCCTCAGAGCAATTTCAAGAGAAAGTATAGAAGGTCAATTTTGATAACTCCAGGTTAGGCACTCATCCTGAAATGTTCATCATTTGGGTTTCTTTTAACAGGTGCAGTGGCAACAGTAAAGACTATTGCTATTCCAAGGAGTTTCGTGACTTTCTCCTTTATGTTAAGAAAAGCCTACAAATTTATTCATTCTGGCCTAACTTGCTTGCTTTTTACTCTTGTTTATTGAATTCAGGAAAAGGGGAGGAATCGTCTTCACATAGCCTCAAAGCTTTTCTTACTGTGAAAATTTCAGGCTTTCAATTCCCATCCCAGAGGCATGGTCACCAAGTCAATATCAGATCTTGGCAGATTCATGACTATGGGCTTTGCCATGAAGTCATAGTGCCAGGTTTTGATTTAAAAAAACAAACACCAAACCTTGGGGTTATTTGTTGAGAAATTCTGCATGGAATTTAGCATTGGGTACTGTGGAAATTGGCCACCCTTGGGGTATCTCTGCTATCATTAGTAAAGAGTTCTTGGCAGCTTGTATCTCATTTGATACGTTTGCTTTCTCTGCTAAGCTTTTAGCTAATAATAAAGCTTACAATCCCTTTATTTTCTGGGGTGTTTATTAGCAAGAGCACTTCAACTTTTATATACCACTTCACAGTGCTTTACAGCCCTCTCTAAGCAGTTTACAGAGTCAGCATACTGTCCCCAACAATTTGGGTCCTGATTTTACCCATCTTGGAAGGATGGAGGGCTGAGTCAACCTTGAGCTGGTCAGAATCAAACTGCTGGCAATTGGCAGAATTTGTCTGTATTACTGCATTCTAATCACTGTGTTGCCACGGATTTTTTTAAATCTTATTATCTTTGAATCCTTATTTTCTATGTATCTTATAAACAGAACACACACACACACATACATATAAAAATAAAGATAAATAAAGATAAATATATCTTATCATCTCTCATTCCTAAAGAACCAATTGCCTGGGCATCCTGACATTTGGCAAAATATTTAGGTTTATTGTAAATTAGAGCAAATGAGTTCAGTAGAACCAAGATGGTATTCATATATTGGTAAAATATAGTGGACTATTGAATGATATTGTTATGCATTATTCTATGTTCTAAATATCTACCTGGTGATTTTGTATGATTAGAAAAGTAGAGTTTCTGTTGATCTTGTTTCAAATTTCTGAAATAAATGGGATTTAGTTACATTATGTCTGTGATTTATTTCATAAAACCACACAGTTTATCATGTCTTTAAGACTCCAGCCTGTTTCAGTTTTTGATGCTATGCAATTCTTAGGGGAAGCTGACATCTATCAGCAATACCTATTTTCCTCCTACTAGTGAATAACTATCTTGACAGCTGAAGAACGAGAACAAATGATTTATCAGCATAATGCAGACAATAAGACTTCTTGTTAAAGGAAGAAAAATCATATTTGATCCTGAACGAAAGAACAAACACAGATACTGATGAAAGTTTATTTGATCTCCCAGGAGACATTTTATTCTAAATCTTCTGTTACACCTAAGTATGAACCACAAATGGTTGATGCACCCAAAGTACAGTAGATTTTCGACACAATTGGAATTGTAGTCCAATCACACTTGCAGATTGAAGAATGTAGAACAAGAATCCTGCCATGATTTTTGTGGTCTGGTGAGCACCTTTAGTATTTTAAGAACAAGGTCTTTCTCTATGTTTTACAATAATAAAGGAGATTGTTAGGAAATTGACTCAATCTGAAGTATGTTGCTTGGATAGCAGAATTTGGTGTAGGCTACAAACAGTAGATGGACTTTTCTACATTCAAACACCATTACAAAGAGCAATTAGATGATTTCTTTAATTACAGCCACAACTCTCTAATCTAAATTCCAGAGATGGCTCACTTCCATCTCAGCTTTCCATGTTGATTTCTAGTGGAAGATCCACTGCTAAAATTCAGTAGTGGGATCAAGAATTAGGCATGATGTGTTTCCTACTATTGCTTTCTTTTTTGTTTTTTGTTTAATAAAGTTTTATTTGGGTTTTCACACATACAAAATACGAGTAAAACATCTTTTTTGAAAATAGCATGGTCCTGGGTTGAACTTCTTTATACACACACAAAACTCAATTTCATGCTCCTTTTTGTATTCTATTCCATATCTTATACTATTTTACATTTTTTATATAGTTTTTCCCCTCTTTTAATTTTCTCAATTTTATTTTGATTATCTCATCTCAATTCAAATCATTATAGTTATACTTTTGTCTGTTCTGTTTCAATTTCATATTATCTTTTCTCATTAAACAAATTTTCTCCTGTAGTTACTAATTGGAGTATGACACCTTTATATCTTTTAATTACATCCATTCAACTCTTATTTAAACTTCAATATATACCTTAAGGTTATGACCTTCAATATAATACATAATACATAACTTCCAATCGAATTCTGCTTGGTACATTCTTATAATACACACTATATTCTTTAAAAAAAATTGTAAATTTTTTTACATATATTGTAAATATATGTAATTATGAACCTTCATTCCATTCCAGTTCAGTTCAGTTCAGTTCTATCATTAATAATCATTAAAATCTTAACATCTTTAACACTTCTTTTCAATTAAATATCATACTTCCTTAAAAACACATATAATCTCCATAATTAATTTTTCCCTTATTTCTCTTCACATATGTTTTGTAAATCATTAAATATTCATTTTGTTACATTTATTTATTGACAAGCATTCCACTGAATTACGATAGCTATTTTATCAGACATTTTAATCATACATTGTTTCATATTTTCTAAAATTATTTCTGTTTCTAATATAACTATACTATCTTATGTAACTTTCACAATCCCTTTTTCCATTAAATTTTCACCCATTATCTCTAAATAGGCCCTGTTTCTCTATATTTTGTTTCTGTCCTTTATAACTTCTTTTCCTTTCTTTCTTCCCTCTCATCTTCTCCCTCCCCCTTTTACCCCCTTGTCTCTCTACTTCTAATCCTCTCTTCTTCATTTCCCTCTTCTGTTGCTTTCTGATTTTATACTTATTTTTCACTCTATTTTGGGGGGAGTTTTTTTTCCCAATCTTAAACTTTCCATTCTCTTTCTCCCCTTTCCTTTTTTCCCCCATCTAAGATTATTTGTTCATTAAAGATGGCTTTTTCTTTGTCGCAATCTTCTTGTTCTGACGGCATTTCTTGTTGTTTCTCATAATTCCAAATCTCCATTTCTAAAAACTGAAATATGAAGCCAAAAGAACCTCTCCCTTCTTGTGCATCTTCTTTGTACTTTTTAAGTTCCATTTTCAGTTCTTCTAAAAGTGGAGCCATTTTAAACAGTTTTAAACAACCACCTGATTGATTTTAGTCATTCAAAACAATAACCAAGAATCCAGAAATCATCAAGTAATCCAGATAGTCCCGAGTTATATCTTCTTATTTTTTTTTTGACTTTCTCTTCCTGGGGCTTTTGTTGCGATATTTCAATTAGAATGTATCTTTTGGAAGTCTTGTTGAGATTTTGCTGTAAGTTCTTTTTTAATTCCAGGCAGTCTTCTCCCTGCCAGATCTTGCCCTTTTATTCTTTTTCTCTCCTTTCCTGTTTTTAAAAGCTTTTAATTATCCAGAAATATTTATTATCCCTTTGATTTTTTATTTTCAGCATTAAATGCCTATTGATATCAAAGTGCATTTTTTTTCCAATTTCTTGCTTGTCTCTTAGCTGTCAGTATAGGAAAAGGAGAAAAAAAACCCAAATCTTTTCCCTTTTGTCTCTCCTTCACAGCTTAAAAATCTTCTTAGGGAACAATGTTATTGTTTTTTACTAGTTTCAATTCCAGGGTACCTTATTTGTTGCTTTTGCTGTTTGACCCGGTCAACCAAAACTTTCTCTTCTTATCTTCCTCCTGCACATTCTTTCCCGGTCGAGTTCTTCTTTGTGGTGGACATTTCTGACCACCACTACAACCGCCTTCGGGAAAGGGAGTAATGGCCAGGTGGGGAGGAGAGATATGGCTCTCCTCAACCCTGCAGGCAGTCTCCCCATTCGTCACCACCTCTATGGGGTGGCTTAGCCCCCAAACCAGCCAGCTCGGGGTGCTCCAGCAGCGAGCATGGATCGAAGCCTCGCAGAGATGAGGTTTCAGTCTGTCGCTGAAAAAGCTCAAACTGGAAGTCCCCATTGCTTTCCTTTTTGGTTGAAAGTGTCTTCAGTTGGTACAATCATATGCCAAAGTTCTTCTTCAACTTTCAGAGCCAAAGTTGAGTCAGGACAAGGTAAAATGTTTTTAAATGCCTTCACATTTTTTTCACATATACAGGGCAAAAGAAAGTAGTAGGAAGAAAATTAGAATGACTCTTCATGTAATGCTATGTTAAATAAAGTTTTAGGTGTTTTTTTTTAAAGTATTTCTGTAGGTGTTCTCCATTATTCATTGTGTATTGAATACTTAAAATGATATTAGTGGACAAGGGGAGAAGTCTTGGTTGATATGGAAATATTAATCTAATCATTGTCTGATATATTCTGAATTTGATTTCTACATGACAACTTCTGGGAAAGTGATGGTAAAACAAAGAGCCTCTAAGTGGTTTGGATCCTCAGAATTCCTCTCTGGATAAGTAAACGACTTGAGATTGCCCACAAGTGCTCCATACAGTAGTTCCCATGAGCGGATTGTAAGACAGCAATCTGGTGGGTTTAGAGAATTGGGAGATTAGGAAATAACCATCTTTGCTCAAGCCATGATCAGTGCCTTAAAAAAACCATGCACTTACATACTTCCTTTGTTATTTGCTTCTGGAAATTGCTTGCTATTAAGCAATGTTAGATTGTTTTGATATTAAGAACTCTCAAAATGACAAGTTTCCTTGCTTTTCCAGTTCTGCAGACCACAAAAGCTGAAACAGGTTGATAGAAAATATGCACAATAATGGAGATTAATACATTCATTTTCTGTAAGAGGAAAACTTCCAGATTCTGACGTATTCCATATACTAACCTTCTCTCATGTTGCACAATTTTATATGTCCAAAGATATCAAAGCATTTTCTTTTTCTACATCCCTGAAAATCCTTTGAACAGACGATTCAAAAAGATGAAATTGGATAAAGGGGCTTAGTGTTTATATATTGATATCAGTCAAGTAATCCTATAAAACCAATTACTTGCTGGGTAGGTTAACAGAAATACTTCCACATCCAAGGGATATTTACTCAGAAACAGGGCTTGAGAGTAAGGAAAAAATACACCAGTGGCACTAAGATATTTCAGCATTCATTGAAACACTTCCCACGCCACCATTATGGGATTATATCATAGAAGAAAGCAGTAAAGCCACAGAAATACAAATAATAAAGAAGATGACCTTGACAGAACTGTGTGGAAGCTGTTGTGGGCTCCTTGGTACCCTGTGAGCTTGGTTATTTTCTTCCAGGTGCTTCACTACCTGCTTGGTAGCATTGTCAGTGTTAGATGAAACTATTGCCTCAGCAAAAGAGGCTGAAACCAGAAGATCCAGACAACATTTGAAAATGGCTCTGAGAGACACCTCCCTATTTCACTGAATTATAAAAATGAGAGTCATTAACAGTGCTATCAGGTTTGCAAGAGTCTATAGCTACTTTCAATAAAAAGGGTTTTAGCCTTCCTTGTGCTGTTGTTTTCATGGTCTGATCCAGGGATGGGCTGCTGGAGGTTTGCAAGGGATCAGGAGAGCCCCTGCCTAAGATTCTGTGTAGTTCAGAGAATCCCCAAATCCCACACCTGGCTGGCCCTGGCCCTCCCTGTTTTGGATGAAGGTAAGTGCAGGGCATGTGTGGAGGCTTGGGGAGGGCAAAAAACAGGCCTCCCGGAAGTTCGGGAAGGCCAGAAATGGACCCGTTTCCGGTTTCTAGAGACCCCCCGGAGCCTAAGAAGGCCATTTTCACCCTCCCAGAAGCTTGAGGAAAGCCTCCAGAGCCCAGGGAGGGCAAAAACGCCCCCCACCATGGTGCAGGAGGCTGACTAGGCCACGCCCACCATGGCCATGCCCATCCAGCAACTGGTCAGAGAACCTGTTTGCTAAAATTTTTGAAGCCCACCCCTGGTCTGGTCTACCAGTGGGGCTGACATTGGTGGGGATATGTCTCAAATAACATATCTGGAAAGCCATGTCGAAGTGCCTCATGCAAAGAGCCCCAGGAGTTCAGACAACAATACTGTCTATTAACAAAGCTCACAAGTACATACAATACACAGAAATGAAAAAATAAAAATGAAGCAGGCCCAAAGAATAGCAATCATGTGCATCCCTAGATATGAAGTACACTGAGATTTCATGGTTCAAAAATGGAAACCTTGCACTAAAGAAAGACCCCTTTTTGCAAATAGACAAATGAAGGGGATTGTTATAAATTGTACGTATTGTGATATCAGCAGTTTATTGAAGATCTATACTCACAGATTTTTAATGTATTTTTTTAGGATATAAGGCAATATTGCACTTGGTATATGCTCAAGGGTAAATATTAATTTGCTGCATTCCAGGTTTTATAAGAACAATAGCCCTGTTGCACAAAAACACCGGATTTTTTTTTAAAAAGAACTCATTCTATTATGTCAACTGCAAATGTTTTGATTTGCTTTACTCATGCCTGGACAGGTTGCTCAAAAGGGAGCTGTTGCTATACAATTACATTATACAACAAGTCACCTCAGACTGAGAGAAATAATATAAATCAGAACTGTGAATTATGATGAGCTACTTGCCATTTGATTTCATGTCCCTGAGTATCAAATAGTTAAAGGATTATGTTAATGGTTCCTATACTTTAGATTGAAAGAGTCCACTAATCAAAACCTGATTTTCTCCAAGATGGAACTTGTTGAGTTTTGAAACAGATGCCAAGACTCTGATGGTGTCAATAATTATAAGATGTGCCATTTTTGTTGTTCTCTTTTATCACGGGTGCCTATGAATCTTTCTTTTGTGAATTGTTAAGCTTGCACATCCCACTTGTCCCTTTATTTCCTGAATCTTTTACCTTGCTTCTGAGTTGAATATGTGAAATAGTTGGATGACACTGTGACCAGCAATCCTTAGGCTTAATACTGTGAAAGGGATCTTGGAGTCTTAGTGGACAACCAATTAAATATGAGCCAACAGTGTTCAGGGGCAGCCAAAAAAAGGCAATGCAATGAGGAATACAATCAAGATCAAGGGAGGTACTAATACCACCCTATAAAGCCTTAGTAAGACCACACCTAGAATACAGCATCCAGTTTTGGTCACCACACTATAAAAAAGTTGTTGAGACTCTAGAAAGAGTGCAGAGAAGAGCAACCAGGATGATTAGGGAACTGGAGACTAAAATATATGAAGAACGGTTACAGAAACTGGGTATGGCTAGTCTAGTGAACAGAAGGACCAGGGGAGACATGATAGCAATATTCCAATATTTGAGGGGCTGCCACAGAGAGGAAGGGGTTAAGCTATTTTTCAAAGCACCTGAAGACCAGACAAGGAATAATGGATGGAAACTGAACAAAGAGAGATTCAACCTGGCAATAAGGAGAAATTTTCTGACAGTGAGAACAATCAACCAATGGAACAGAAGTTTCCTTCAGAAGTTGTGGGAGCTTCATCACTGGAAGCTTTCAAGAAGAGACTGGACTGGCATTTATCAGAAATAGTGTAAGGTTTTCTGCTTGGGTGTGGGGGGTTGAACTAGATGACCTACAAGGTCCCTTCCAACTATGTTTATCTGTATCTGTATCCTTGATGCAAAATTAACCAGTAGAACTTTTGAAAGCAGAATACTTTACACAATTGTAAAGCTTAGCTTGGAAAAGTTTATCCTGTCCCTAAGTTTTTGTGCAGCCAGAAATGGGTAACAAACATCTTCTTAGTTGTGTACATCTGAGCATTTATTTGTCTGTGATTCTGTTACTGCAAGCGATAGTCTAATCTTGACTCAGTTCTCCTAGATATTGTATCTGATCTCATTCCAAATCCTTTATAATCTCAGCTGTCAAAACTGGACCACTACTTAGAATTAGTGACTTCCCAAGGTAAAAGGTAATAGAAATAGTCTTGGTTGTCCTCTGTGTTTTTTTTAAAATCTTCTTTCAATCCAATGTGCATAATACATGCCCATATCCCCCCATTAGATATCTGTCTTGGATGCAATGGAAGACACTATGTCATTGCCAATGAAGTTAAGATTTAGCTACTAGTTTAGTCTACTTCTATACAGGTAGTCCTTGACTTACAACAGTTCATTTAGCGATCATTCAAAGTTACAACAGCACTGAAAAAAGTGACACAGCTATTTTTGATAATGATTGCAGTATCTCCATAGTCACGTGATCAAAATTCATATGCTTGGTAAACAGAGGTGGTATTCAGTCAGTTCTGACAGGTTCTGGAGAACTGGTAGGGGAAATTTTGAGTAGTTCAGAGAACTGGCAAATGCAACCTCTGACTAGCCCTGCCCCTATCCTTCCGCCTCCTGAGTCCCAGCTGATCGGCTGGGTCTCCTTTTGTTGCCCTGCACAGGAGAACGGAGCTGGAAAGCAGGTTAGTGGGGTCTGGAGAGAATGGGGATTTTGCAGTATCCTTCCCCTGCCAAGCCCAATAAGCCATGCCCAACAAGCCATGCCCAACAAGCCACACCACACCCAACAAACCACACCACACCCAACAAGCCACACCATGCCCACCAAGCCACGCCCTCAGAACCAGTAGTAAAAAAAAATCTGAATACCACCAACCACTGTTGGTAACTAGCTCATATTTATGACACGTGCAGTATTCTGGGGTCATGGGATCACCTTTAATGACCTTCTGACAAGCAAAGCCAATGGGGAAGCCAGATTGACTTAACAACCATGTTACTAATTTATCAACTTCTGCGATGCGCTTAACAGATTGTGACACCAAAGGTAGAAAAATAGGGCAAAACTCCCTTAACAAATGTTTCACTTAGCAACAGAAATGTTGAGCTCAATTGTGGTTGTAAGTCAAGGACTACCTGTACACTGAAAAGGTGATGATATCATAGTTACAGGTATTTGGGATTGGTTTTTTTTAAATAGTAGCCCTTCATTTTCAAGGTGATTGTCCTTCAAATTTAATGCTGTGTTGGTCTGCTTTCAGAGGAGGATCAATCTTCCCTATTTCTCCTATGAATTAGAATTCCCATTTCATGATTAAATGTGAACTTAAACAGTGGATGATTTACTAGAATGCTGTTTCCTAATTAGGAGTATTTTAAAATGATCGATGACCTTTAAGACAAATGAAACAATGTTAAGTAGCCACATGCACATCTCACCACGATGCAACAAGGGCTGGAAGAATTTGTCAAGTTTAGTTTTAAGAATTTTTCTGACGTTTGTTTTAGAATACTTCTGCACCAAGTTGCAACGATGCTGTTTGCACAATTTAAAAAAAAAGTATACATTTTATACGTTTATGTATATAGAACAATTAATCAGTGGAACAACTTGCCTCCAGAGATTGTGAATGCTCCAACACTGGAAGTTTTTAAAAAGATGTCGGATAACCGTTTGTCTGAAGTGGTGTAGGGTTTCCTGCCTAAACAGGGGGTTGGACTAGAAGACCTCCAAGGTCCCTTCCAACTCTGTTATTCTATTCTATTCTATTCTATTCTATTCTATTCTATTTTTCTTGCATATTTCTCCTAGCATGCATATTTTTTAATGCTCTTCCATGTGCCTGCACGTGGAAATACATACATATCAAGGCATTATTTAAGTTTTAAACTGCAGCACCAAATTCTGCAGCCTGGAATTTGGGAAGTATACTAAAATATTAAAATTTACAAAAAAAAAACTGGACAAAAAGGGATCACTATATACAAGCAGACTGGAGGTAGACTCTTCTTATCAGTGTCATGTCCCTGGATGCCTCTCCTTTGATTCCAATCTTCAAAGAAAGCAGGAATTATTTTAGGTCAGAGACTGGTGGCCATAGCTACCTAGAGTTGCTTTCACAAGTAAGATGGGTGGTGTATAAATTTAATGAATAAATATACATGGGGCAGATACCACTTCTAGATAATATGCAGAGCAAATGCATCAGGTTTCCTTCCTTTCCTCCTCTTATTTTACAGTGATTTCCTGCCACATGCCCTGGCTTTTAAGCAAGTGAGTGAATGAAGTTCACATGAGTGGTAGACTTAAACAGAAATCACTTATTCTGGTTAGCTTTGTGTTCTTCTAATTTAAAAAATACAAACGAGGGCGTAATTCTCTCACCTTCGAGTAGTCACACTAATTAGGGAAAGGAGAGTAGGGTTGTGATGACCTGGGGCTAGGCACGAAAAACCAGGCACACAGCCAGAAAGAAGGCTTATGTTGTGGCCTGTTGGTTGTCAGCCCCTCCAGCAGCCAAATCAGATGAGGTGGTGGCATGCGAATCGGGGCCATCATCAAGACAATCAGAGAGCTCCAAGGGGAAAGAGGGAATGGAGCTGTCAGAGATAGAGCCAGAGGCAGAGTCTGAACCATCCATTAGCCCTCATATGGGGAGTTAACAGCCCGCAGGTCTGGGGGTGGCTGATGAGGAAGAGGAGGAACAGCTGGGTCCCGTGCCCGACACATGGATGTGCAGAAAGCAGAGGAGAGGAGAGCAGTTGGAAATCTATGGGCCGATACTTGGGTTGAAAGAGCCAATACTGCTAGTGAAACCCCACCCTAGCTTTGGGGATAAAAGGCAGGGGGCAGAGGAGAATAGGTGTGGCAGACGACTACTAATGTCCCTGATGGACAGACTTGTTAGCCTGCTGTGTGTGTGAGAGAGAGACGGGGGGACACGGAGAGGGAGATAGTTTTTGCCAGGGCTGCTGGTGCTCCTAATAAAGGGAACATTCATTTAACTACAGAGGGTTTTGGAAGCCATATCGGAACAGCTTAACTCCCCTTTATTGTTCCACCTTTTCCCTAAAAGTCCCACCATTCCCCGCAAGTCCAGGAGCCAACCTGGAAAGGGGAAAATATATGATGTAATTTAGTATCGGCTGCACCCAGCTAATCGCCAACATGGGCCACTCCCAATAAATCAATTTTCTTTTCTCTGAGATGCGGCTCGAGACTTTTGATTTGAATGAGGGTGGATTTGTTAGAGCCCTGACAAAGAGTTCCCTGGGACTGCAGTATCACCCGGAGTATAACTGTATCACTTGCAACCTCAACATGTAGCCAGGCCAGCATGGCAAATAAGGCAAAACACAGCAAAGTATCCAGATGTCAGTAACAGCACTTGAGGCTGGAAAACAATGCTTATTCCCAACAGTGTCTTTTTAAATCTCATTTCCCAGGTGAGCCTTGTGAAGAGGGGTGGGGTGTCATCCTCCTGAGTCATCGGGCTGCCCTACACTGATCCTGCCTACTCTGCATTCTTCATGCTCAGGGATTGGGAGGGGAAGGTAATTGTTTATCACCGGAGCTTCCTTGCTCCTTTGCTCCATTGCCTGCCCTGTCCTCCCTCCTCACCCGGTCCTCCTGTGCTGCCTCTCCCTCACTAGTGATCCTTCCCAGGTCCGAGGGACCAAGGACTGCCTGGTTCTGCTTCTCCAGTCATTCCTCTATTGGCCCTAGCTCTGTCTTGTTCTCCACCTCAGACTCAGGCTGTGATGGGGGCCTGGCAAAGGTGTGGAGTTTTGCCATCCTGAGAAACGGTAATTTTACAGTTGTTAAAAAACTTCCCTCTTCAAAGATGTAATGACACATTTTCCTCTTATCAGTCCTGAAGAGAGACATTAAATCTTTCTGGCGAATTGCTTGACAGGTTTTGAAGGATAACCTTCTCAGCATCATAAAATGGAAATGGGGAAGGATTTTGATTCGGACTGCTCTACTGCTGCACCAATGCTTTGATGGCATTGCCATCCTTTTTCTATAATGGCCCTAAGATTAAATCTTACCGTCGTTTTGCAGCAGCTCACCTGTGCAAGTCGATTCCGCCAAATAGCCTTGAAATTTATCTGTGATTCTGGAAATGTTCCTCGTTGCAGGCTCCATTTTGACTGCCCTGTCTTCTGAGCGTTGCGCGGCTCTTCTGCTTTATCCCTCAACAATGTGTCTGTGAAGTCATCGAGATGCCATTTGCACGGCTTGATGCAGTTGACTGTTACAACTTGGACATTATTGGCCCTTGGGGGGCTCTTCTCCCACCTTCTTCCCAGGCATTCATGTCAACAAGCCAAAGTCATGATGTGATAGGAAATTGCCTCCAGCCCTTCTAAAATTGCTTGCTTGCCTTGAATTAATCTTAATCGAATTTCTGTCTGAGATGTTTAAAAACGCCACAGAATCTCATTGCTCTGCTAATTTGATTCCATAGAGAACGTTCTGAAAAGCGACAACAGCTTTTGTGGTGCAGGCAGGACTTCTTTTGCCGATAATGCTGGTGGCAGAGCCCTGCTGTACATTTGTATGACATTTATTACAAATGTCCACTTAGCAGATCGTAAAGCACATTCACTGGCTTTTTAACTAGATGCTGACACCTTTAAGAACAAAGGCGATTTCCTTCAGAATTCTTTGTTTGGAGAAAGTGACCCCATGGTTTGCTTGGGCTCCCGAAACAAGCTTCCAAGATATTTTCTTTCTTCATATCATTAACTTCATATTCTTAAATGAGAAAGCATGGCTAGGTCACCCACAAGATCTAGGCCAAAATAAGCATGCATCATTTTAAGTCGGGTGAGCTGTTGGATTCCCTTTTGTCGAAAGAGAGGGATCACAATTTTCTATTTATGTTACCTTTGATAGTTCAATGGAGAAAAATGGCATTTTCATTCTTTTAGCCAGTATAAAACTACATATTAATTCTAAAGTCATAATCAAATCCTCATTTTTGTATGGAGAGTTACATACATGAAGTAGAAGATTTCTATTTCTGCAAGTCCTTTCTTAAGCAGTGACATTTGTGTTCATGGTTTATTTTTAAGTTGAGCTTCCCAGGCCTATTCAGTTATTTATGTAAGGATGCAAATGGTTGATAATATATTGAAAGTAAAAAAAAAATAAAACGAGGAAGAGGAGGAAAGGAAGGAAGGAAGGAGAGAGGAGAGGAGAGGGAGGGAGAGGGGATGAGAAGGGAGGGGGGGAGAAAGAAAAAATTGGGAGCATATATTTATTTTAAATTCTAAGTTCAAATTCTAATTCAAAGTTCCTACCCTTATTTTGTCTCTCCAAGCTTATAAAATGTTATATTCGAAGTTTTTCCCCCTCACTTGAAAAGACCAAATCAATATATATATATATATATAAATCCTCTTATCAGACTAAAACAAGATTATCTGCTTTGATTCATCTCCCCGACTTCTTGCAAGGAAAGAAACACAAGGAAAAACCCTCTGTTAGGACATGTTCTTTCCATTCAAATGGTGAGCAAGGAGGAATCAATTCACTGAGCTGTTATAAGAAGGTTAAGGTATATGAGAGGAGGAGTGCTGAACTGGATCCACATTTGGGACTTTTAAACAAGTTAAAAGATTGCAAAGTCCATTAAGGCTGCAAACTAT
Source organism: Pseudonaja textilis (assembly GCF_049901715.1). Taxonomy (NCBI): domain Eukaryota; kingdom Metazoa; phylum Chordata; class Lepidosauria; order Squamata; family Elapidae; genus Pseudonaja; species Pseudonaja textilis. The sequence goes on from NC_141993.1 coordinate 27,613,346, forward strand.
CCTGGGCTAATACTATCTAGCGGAGGAATATAAAATACAAAAGTCAGCCAATTTGTTCCACTATAAACCATTAAGGCTTTTTTGAGACTCGGTTATCAGGTTCTTACTGGGGCTCTTCATCCATATACTTTTGGATGAGCCCCAAGGCTTCATCAATCCAAAGGCTCAAAAATTACTTTCTTCGAAATAGCCTTGAGAACATTGAGAAATAATTCAGCAAAAGTGCCTGTAAAGCACTCTCAATACCTCTCAGGATGGAATTCTTTAGGCAGTGCAATATCCCAGGTATATGCAATATTTTCAGTTAATTGTGACTTGCCCACATCATTCTAAGTCAGAAATGATCCTTAAAATAGTCATTATTGTAATAAATAACAAATATAACCCCATTCACAAATCATTACTCTGGATTAATAAAGAGATTATGTGTCTCAGCTACATTACAAATATGAATTCTCTCAGAAGGATTACTCCTGAAGGGCAAATCATCTTTATTACATTGTTTTAATAATATTGATTAACATTATTAATTAATCCTGTGTTACATAACCCTGAGCCTTACTGATTTGGGCACTCTACAAATATTGTAAAATAAATAATAAAATAAATAGAGAGAAGGCCTAGGAAAGATATTCTGTTGAAAGAAGGGCATGGGATGATCCACTCCAATATTCTGCCAAAAAAATCTAATGCACGTCCACAGCCAAGATAATCTTAACATTATACTGGAGGATTAGCCTCCCACATCTAGTGGTATTCAACAACTACTCAGGAAGAATCTTGGTAGAAGTAGCATTCATGTTTCCAAAATAGCCGGATTCAACTCGAAAGGACACCCAACTACTGATGTGGCTGGAGGTTAAATGAAAATATGTATAGCAATGATATATGGCACACCAGAGCAAGAACCAAGACAAAATTGATATGTTGGAACAGTAATAACACAGCTGAACATTGATCTTCTCGGAATCGGCAAAAACCAAAATGGTTTGAAATAGATCACCTGTCGACAAAGGAGCTTCGGACTCTTCCAAAGTCATGTTCTGAAGTTCATCATTCCATACCCTAGGGAGAATTGTGACATTCATTACTGGGGATGTATAGAAGGCTGTATTTTCTCAGGCTCAAAAATTCACAGGTATGGTGAATGTAACCATTACATTAAAAGTTGTCTGCTATGTGGAGGAAGACTATCACAAATCTAGACAGAATGAAAATACAGAGACTTCACATTAACAACAAATGAATCTATTGTTAAAGCCATGGTCTTCCCATTTGTAAGCACATGGCTGTGACAAGTGGATTATCAGAAAGAATAAATGAAATAAAACAGATTCCTTTGAATTGTAATGCTGGAGAAAATTGTTAAGAATACCCCAGGCTGTGAAAAGAACAAATAATTCAATATTTGAGGAAGTCAACTCAAACTATTCATATGGAAGCACTTATAATGAAGCTAAGGCTCAAGTATTTTAGAGACCTAATTCAAAGGCAATTGGAAAGGCCCTGGTGTTAGGAAAAATGGAACAACTAAAAAAAGACGTAGATAAATGGCTGGATACGATTATCAATGACACAAAGTGAACTTTAAAAAGTTGTTGCTAGTGACTGAATGATTGGAGAAGAACATTTGCAGTTACTTTGTGGTGCTTTAATGGGTGCAGTAATGATATTGCCTTGATAGAGATTAGGCATATCCCAATTCAGTTCATTGATAAAGTCCCAAAACTGTGCCAACAAGTTGTTTTGAGATTATGAGCTAGCTATTTTCATGTATCAGTTCCTTGTATCTCTTTGTCCATGTTTCTGTTTCTGTTTCCAAACAAACAGTAACCAGAATACATATATTGAACAGTAACCAGAATACATATATTGAAGGATTCAGAAATGAAAGCCAATTATATTCTTGGATATCAAGGCCATCTTGAAAGAAGATCTTATGGAACTATTTCATCTAATGGATATTATTTCACATAACAACAACAACAATAACAATAACAACAACAACAATTTCATCCAATCAAGTTGCTTTTGCAATTGGTAGTTATGTTGGGAAAAGTGCCTAAATCTTCAAATACAAAAGTAATGTTTAGTTTACATTCCATGCAATGACAGCTTTTACTTGCTGCCTGACGTCTTCCCATACCCATAAAAAAAGATGCATAGATAGGAATGCTAAGTATGTGGTGAGAACTTGGTAAACAAACATTCAGATTCTAGAATGGCAACTCTGATATTGAAATGGCATGTGAAAAAGAACTTGGGAGACTGTGCAAAGAAATGCTGCCATGGGAACAGTCAGATAAGAGACAGCATAGCCCGCAGCTAGATAGTGGGTGGGGCAGGAGAAGTGTAGAAGTGACCCTTCTTAGTTTCATAGACTCCAAAGGAGACCAATGGTGATGGTGGGGAGAATTGTATTTTCATACTTGCAAGATTCTGTCAATGTAGCTTTACAATAAAGTAGAATTAGTTCAACTGGTGGGGATTCCTATCTGGTTTATGCTGTGAAGCCGACAGATATATGTGCATTAATCATGATTTGTTTTAATTGCAAGCTTATAAATCAATTATTTTTGGCAGCTGCATAACATTAGATGTCTTCTCCAAGAATACTACAGGAACTTCTCTTTTGAAATAATACCCACTTGTTATGTGCTCTGTGGGGAATATCTGTAATTTTCATGAATTCATGTTGTGGTATTCTATTCCTCTGTGGAATATATATTGAATCAGCAACATTATACCTGCATGTACAACACATGCACATTGATACAAACCTTGTGGTTAATGTATTTAACTGTCAACTCACTACAAGATATTTAGCTACTTGATCATTAATCATTTAAATATATGGTTATTATCAATGTGTGTTTCCATGAATTTTCATATAGGAGTTTTTCTTCAGATAGCTGGAAAAGTATTGCTTTAAAAAAAGACAATATAATACCTAAATAAATGAATTTTTAATGGCATCTATTTTATGGTTTTAACTAGTTGATTTCATTTAATATTTTGCTTTACAATGTAAATGCCCATTCAAGAATGGTCCAACCAAGATTTGAGAAAAGTGAAAAAGAGAAAATGATGTAGATACAGACAACTTCCTGCAATAATTGGCCTCCTAGGAGTTATAAGTGGTCTGATCAATGATGATGCAATGTTACAATCTGGCTATTCCGTTAAGCCACGCTTTTGGTTGTTTTGTTAATTCACATCTAGAGTTTAGTCTATGATCTGAGCTCAGATATTCAGCTACACATGTCAATTAGGCTGATTTTCCCTGAGAAAGGAAGAAATCTGTTGAAATAGCCTCTGTCACTACCATTTGTTCATTTTTTGTGAAAAAGCCAAATGAAAGCACCAATTAGAAGGAAAAACAGGTGGGAAATTGTGAATTGGCTGCTGAAAGTGACATTTCCTCTATTTCAGTGGTTTTGCAAGTAAAAAACCTTCTAGATTAAAAAAAAAAGGTACAGATTTCCCTGTCAGTCTTGCCTGATTCTCGGGCTCATTTCTGCTTCTTGGACGAGGTAACCAGTGTTGTCCAAAGAAAAATTTCCATGGTCATGTGGCCAGCATGACTACACACAGAATGCCGTTACCTGAATCTGGTGCAAAAAACAAAGACTAGAGTGGTTCATATTTTTAGCTGATATTTATCATTTAGTCACTTGGGTCTTGGTCTACGTACACCCGACCTCTCCTTCAGAAGTTTACAACCTATAGTAGTCCACTCTCTCTCCAGTTGTTACTTGGATGCCATCAAAACAAGTTATATTCTGGGTGATTTAGTATACAATGGTCATCTTGATTCTCTCTGTATTTTCATTGGACTTGGATTTTGTCATCTTTTAACTTTTGAATGCTTGGTTTATACATGTAATTTTTTTTATATTGAAGAAAAATTCAGATAGTATAATAATTTAATGCAATAATTTAAAATACCTCATACTTTGGCATGATCTATTCAGCCTTGTTGTAATGAGGGAAGCAAAAGATAAAAATCCTGTATCTGATTTTACTTCAGGATCCATTTTCCTGCCCGATCTCATGCCACATAGTGTTTTTTTTCAAAATATGTCTTATTTACAGATAGTCCTCAACTTACAACAGTTCACTTAGTGACTGTTCAAAGTTACAATGGCACTGAAAAAAGTTTTCCAGTTTTTCACACTTATGACCCTTGTAGCACCCTCATGCTCATATGATCAAAATTCAGATGCTTGGCCAATGACCCATATTTATGACGGTTGAAGTGTCCTGGGGCCATGTGATCAACTTTTGTGATCTTCTGAGAAGCAAAACCAATGGGGACACCAGATTCACTTAACAACTGTCATGATTCACATAGGAACTGTCATGATTCACTTAGCAACTGTGGCAAGAAAGGTCGTAAAATGGGGAAAACTTCAGTTAACAAATGTTTTGCATTAGCAACAAAAATTTTGAGTTCAGTTGTGGTCATAAGTCGAGAACTACCTGTAGTGGAACTTTGAAATCTTTGAGTCCTTTTTTTATTTTCCGTTACTTTCAGGTTTCTTTTTTTCTCTTTTTAATTTATCTCAGCTATTTTCTTGTGGGCTTTCTTTTTCACGAATGAAGGTAAAGAGAGATGGGTTTTCTATTTCCTCTTTCAGACCCCACCTCACTTTCATTTTATGTTGCTTAGGTTTCCTTATGCCTACAATATTTCTTAAACCTGTTTATTGATTTTTATTTTATTTATTTGTAAAGCATGTATTAGATAACAGATATAATTAGAACATGATTATGATTACATGAAATGGGTACGAATAAAAGGGGATATTAGGACAGGGACGGTAGGCACGTTGGTGCACTTATGCACGCCCCCTACAGACCTCTTAGAAAAGAGGTGAAGTCAATAGTAGACAGTCTAAGATTAAAGTTTTTGGGGTTTGGGGAAGAAACTACAGAGTCGGGTAGAGTATTCCAGACATTGACCACACTGTTGCGGAAGTCGTATTTCCTGCAATCAAGTTTGGTGCTATTAACCTTGAGTTTGTATCTATTGTGTGCTTGTGTATCAGTGTTTCATCTAAGCTTGTTATTATGTTTCCATACACTTAGTTTAAAAGCTCCCTTTAGGTTCTTTCTACACTTTGTGGTACTCTGAATGATTATCTCCAAATCCATAATTTAAAGCATCCAACTTCTTTCCTAGTATGATTGATTGCTTACTGTACCCTATGACTATCATTAAGTGTCATACCTTATGATTCTCGACTCCTGACATATGTATCTTTTCTTTTATGTATACTGAGAGTATTTACACCAAGACAAATTCCTTGTGTGTCCAATCACACTTGGCCAATAAAGAATTCTATTCTATTCTTTGCCTTTGCATTCCTTTGTGATCTATTTTTCCAGCCATACATTACACTGGAAAGAACATTTCTTAAGAATGGTGACCTCTGTTGTCATTACATTCTCCTGTTTAAAACTGCACTGCTTTCCTCCGTAAGATTAATTCTTTAGTGCTCTATCCATCTTTATCTTTGTCCGGAACAAAGAAAACAACCTTTTTTAAACCAACCTCTTTCTTCAAAAAGCATGTAGGTTGCCATTACCTTTGCCAACTTAGTATTTAACATTGACCCAGATTTTTTCTTCTATTTCTTCTTTCTTATTGAGGTTTTCTAAGTCTTTTCCCCACCTCCCACAACCCACAATAACTCATTGCCTGCTTATTTCAGATAGTTAGACTTTGGGCGTCTAATTTGGTTGCACTTATTATCTCACCCATTCTGATTGTCCTTATATGAGTAGATTAAATTAAACAAATATGAGGATAATAATCATTTTTGTCTCACTCCCTTCCTCATTCTGAACCGCTCAGTTTCTCCAGAGTCTATTCTTATAGTAACTTCTCATACAATAGGAAGATTCCTAGAAGAATATTCCCAGGATTCCTTAGGTTCTTATAAATCCATTGACGTTAACAGATTTCACATTCTTGTATATTTTTGCAATGTACCTCCAGAGTCTGGAGAGTATTCCATAGTGGAGGGAGATGGTAGTGAGATGGTAGACTTTCTCTCTGTTGGTGCTCCAACACTGGAGGTTTTTAAGAAGAGATTGGACAACCATTTGTCTGAAACAGTATAGGGTTTCCTGCTTGAGCAGGCGGTTGGACTAGAAGACCTCTGAGGTCCCTTCCAACACTGTTATTCTGTTATGTTATGTGAATTTCACATGGGAACAAGTAAGAAGGCTTGGTCCAACACACAGTAGCAGAGTTGCTTGGTGTGGCTGTTGTTTTTAAATATAAAGAGTTTACAGTACTAAAGTATAATACAAACTTAAATCAGAACAAAAGAAAAAGAGAAGAAAAGAAAGAAAAAGTGCAGAAAAAAAGAAAAGAGGAAGTAAAAAGAATAGTTAAATAATTCCCAATCTTCCTTGCAACAAGTCAGGCAAATTAATATTTTCCCTCCTTTTGTGAAATATCATACATTGTGGCACAGTAGTTAGAGGGCAGTACCGCAGGCTACCTCTACTGACTGCTCTCTGCCCGCAATTTGGCAGATCGAATCTCACCAGGCTCAAGGTTGACTCAGCCTTCCATCCTTCCAAGGTGGGTAAAATGAGGACCCAAATTGTTGGGGGCAATATGTTGCCTCTGTAAACCACTTAGAGAGGGCTGTAAAGCACTATAAAGCGGTATATAAGTCTAAGTGCAATTGTTATAGTTAGCTTCTTCCCATAACTTCTCCATCTATTCACAAATCCAAAAACTGTTGTTATCTCTGTCCAAATGCTAACAAATTGCCCATAGTTTCCTGAACGTCATAAAATATTTATTTTAACCTCAATCAAACAAATTAATTTTATATTACTTTCTTTTGCTTCTGACAACTTTAATCTTTAATTTGATAACTAAGCAGTGGTATGATTAGATCTCCATTCAAACTTTCTTTCTCCCACCATGAAGATTTCATCAAGGCTTTAGAAATCTTATTTTGTAAATCCAAAAACACATCCTTCTTCAAGTCATTTTTTAATCTCTTGGTTTATCGTTTGTATTTCTACTTGGACTGTCATCTCTGCGTTATAATCTACAATTTCTTTATTTTCTAATATTTCTATATCAGCTAGGATTTATTCCTTTCTGTCCATAAATTTTTCCATGTTTTTGTGTGCTTCATATTTTCTTCTTTAAAATATTCTTCAAAAATGCATTTATATGTGCAGAAACTGTTGCAGTCAGATTAATTATATTTCTCTCCCAGTTCTTCAAAAATCCTTTGAAATTTCTCATTCCATTTTATACTTATTTTATTTATTAAACAATTTTATATCTTCCAAACTCACATACAGTGACTCGCTCTGTGACTCTTTAATTTTGGCAGTAATTCTGTAAATTTAACTATTATTTTCCTTGCATGGAATTTTAATCCCCTCTGGTGTCCCATTTCTGTATTCACAAAATCTCAAGTTTCTTTGTTGCTTTGTTTCAAAATTTCAACAAATAATCTCTTTCCTAACAATATAAGTAGCAGAGTTCAAATGACAGGGTTTCTTACCCTTTTCCTTGAATTCCACAGATCAAAATCACAAGAACACGTTATTCATCAAAATAAGCTTGTCCAACTGGCATCTAATCCAGAGCAAGATAAACAACTTTATCTGCAAAGGAATCTGAAAATTCACCTGCAGGCACTTAATTCCTCCCATTTTTTTTTCCAAAAGGGTACAGGTAAATTTGAATACAGGTAGCATCAACTTACAACCAGGGTGGCATCAATCCAGACACAAAAGCCCTTTGGGATTTTTTCCTTCAGATCTTCTATATTATTGCCAGTTGTTGTAGTAATTACTTACACAATACTGATTTACACACTGTCATTTTAAATGTTTATTTCACCAGCCAGTATCCTCATTCTTCTGGAACCTGTTTTTCCTAATCTCATAAATTTAGTATGCTAATTATCTGATAAAATGGAGACCTACCTCCCCCGTCCCCCACATAATGGTTTCATGAACTCTTTCATTGAGAGTGGCTCTAACTCTTTCAAATTGTGTAACATTAGTGCTTGATACTTGATATTCTCAGACAAAGTTTAATATTTTTGGACATATTCTTTTGAAATACATACCTGTTACGTGGAAACTGATGGCTTGCCCATGGAAATGGATTCTCCCTACCATTCTTATTGCTAAGAGACAAATCCTTCAACATGAGAAGGATAAAATTGATGGCCCAAGCAGCAGATGATACATTTCCTTGACATTTGGACTAAAGACTTGATGTTACTTGCAACTTATGAATGATTTGCTTACAAATGTTGATTATGTATGGGTCATTACAATGAAATATGGTCTTACTTTATTGAAACAATACATGAGAAGCTCTGGCATATATAATTGTTATATAACATTGCTATGTTGCTTTTCATTTTCCTTTAATCTTTTTGTTGTTTAATTTTTTATTTTTGTTCTGTTTAACTAAATAAATAAATATATGACTGGTCCGTGTATTAAATAAATAATTTTTAAAAACTTTCACATTCTGGCATGATCTATAGAGTCTTGCTGTAGCTAGTGAAGCAAAAAGTAAAACTGTATTTTCATTCTCACTACATGATCCATTTTCCTGTCCAATCTCAGGCCACAGAGTCTTTTTTTTTTCAAAATCTGTCTTATTTATTTGGCAATTCTGTCTTCATATATCATTGTATACCTTGTAAAAAAAATTAAGCAAAATTTTCAGGAGGAATTAATACAACACTTCCATCATTTCTGCATTCCTCTGAATTTCTCATCTTTGCTATACACCATTCCCTCCACATCTTTAGGTCACACAATTTTGCTTCATACTTGTTAACATTTTACCTATCTCTTCATCTGCATTTTCTGCACCTGCTTTTTCTTATTTTATTCCTCTCTTTCTAACTTAGTCAATTCCTAACAATATTCTTTCTCTACAATATTTTTGTCAATCCATATTCCCAGTTGCAAAGTATTTCAATACAGTGTCTCTGAAATCAATTTGCCTTCAATGACATGTCTTCCATGATTTTGGTTGTATATTCTTATTGAAATTATCCGTGGTTTCTCTGATCTTTTCTTTAAAAAAAGGTTTTTCTGTGATAAGGGTGATGGACCTGGCCGGATGGCAAAACTGATGGTTCTTATTAGAGAAAATTGACAACATTTAATATTATTTGGACCTTTTATGTCTATTAAAGCTCTTGGTAAAAACAGTAGTCTCCAACAGATTTATTACCCCATACATTTTACTCCTTCCCACTAAAATGGTACCTATTTATTTACATTTGCATGCTTTCAGACTGCTAGTAAAAACAGTTGTCTCAGACAGATTTATTACCCTGTACATTTTACTCCTTCCCAGTAAAATAGTACCTATTTATCTACTCGCACTTGCATGCTTTCAAACTGCTAGGTTGGCAGGAGCTGAAAGGAGGATGAGAGCTCACCCTGTCACACAGCACTCAGGTCTCCAACACAGGCTGTCAAGTTTCCAGCCAGCAAATAGGACTCTGTGATGTCATGCTAGTCACATGACTGCAGAAATGCCTTCAGAAAGCATTGGCTCACTGGCCTTGAAATGGAGATGAGTACTGCCCCCTATAGTTGGCAACGACTAGTAGAATAAAATCTGCAGGGATTCCTTTACCCTTTTTTTACATTTTACTCCAAGAAAAGATGACCCTCAAAAGTCACACCCACACCCAAATTGCCTTATTCTGCTTCAGAAAATAAGATATCATGGCTTCCTCCTATATTTTTTCACAGATGGAAATTATTCTCTATGCCTTTTTTGTTCTTTTTTTTTTTGCTTTACAGGTGAATATCCTGTATGAAGTTTTGACTAAAATTTTACAAATATGGAACAACTTTAATATGGATAAGCATAACATATTGACAATTTGTCATACAATAATGTTAAATATATTTATCATTCCTGCAATAAATCACTTTTAGACTTCTGCTTTTACACCAACAGAATTATTACCCATCTGAATTCTGCATTATCGATATTTATTAAATGGTTTCATAGGTATTTTTCCAAAACAGTGAACACCATCAGAACTATCATCTCCCCCTCCCTCATCCTCTACCTCACTGATATATTCAGCATTTTTATTAGGCAAAAATGCATATTCAAGGAGAGTACATACACACACGAACACACAAGTTCTATTTTTTTGTCTTTTAATGACCCTGTAATCCCTTGCATTAGGGTGGAGCCAGGGCCACTGAATGGATGGCCAGATGCCCTTCCTGTCACCAAGGCAGAGTTTGCAGCAGATATATTCTCATTGTGCCCAGAGAGAGAAATATCTGCCTCTACCTAGGATCGAACTCACAGCCTCTTGACTGTGAGGTGAGAGCTCCACCTCTAGGCTACTGCAGCACTCACACAAGTTCTAATGGGCAATCTAAAATATATCTGTTTGTGTGTATGTATATGGAATGTATTTGAATTTATACTAAAGTTATACATAGTGAAACTGTGCAGAAGTTGTAGCTGGTAGAAAAATGCAGTGGATATGAAATCCAGAGCATCATTTCATAGAAGGTACTTCTTAATCATAATGAAATATTTGCTCTTTTTCTCCTGCATTGTAATGTCATATGCAAGCCACAAGAGGAGGTCACTCTCAGTCCTGCCTCAGCTTGGGGATCCAAGTAAAAATGATCCTTAATACCATTTGGTTGAGAAAGTTATGATTTACTAGAAGTCAAGTAGTATACAGTAATGCAAAGCCAGAACTGAAAGCTGGTGTCCCAAAATCCCAGTGCAACCTTTCCCTCCTGAAGGCACTTCCCAGAGTTGGTCCCCAAATCCAATCAAATTCAAAAGAAATGTTCTTAGAACAGGCTCCTGAGGAGCGCAACAGCGGTCATTTCCCAAGCCATTGACCTTGAGACGGTCCTCAGAATGGAACAGTAAACTTTCATCCCTCTGAAGTATGCCCCTCTCCCATCAGGTCCTTGGGTTTATAGTTAGACTGGCACCAAATTAGCTTCTTGAGGTATAGTAGCGAAGTGTAGCATCAAGCATCCAGGAGGCATCTGACAGTCACAATCTACATTTGGAAACTGCCTAGCCTCCATGTGCACATGTGTATTACCCATCTCTACTTCTCTAAGTTCATCAAACTTAGACACTCCACAAGCAATTCCATCAAAAGACACATTGACCTACAACCAGCCTGCGAACCTCTCAGAATCCAAATCAACCTCACAGCCAACCAGAGACAGCACTGACCCCCAACCAACCCATACAAGCCCCCCAACTTGCACTTCACCTCCCAATGACCCTGATCCGATGAATCCTCCCTATCACAAGACCCATTACAAGACTCCCACTGATGACTCCCACCTGACTCATCACAAGACCCTCACTTGACACACCCGCACCTGGAGCCCTTATAAACAGAGGAACACTGACATCCCTTAAACTCCACTGAAGACGTTACCTAGCCTGGTAATATAACATTCTGGAACCAACCGACAAGCTCAGAGAACAAACCTTCATATCCTACTTCTCTATCTCTAGTACAGACAGGCCAGGTAAAAACATGTGGTAGAAGAGATAGAGGAAGTGCCATTGTTTGTAATTCTGAAAAGTGTCAGCACTAGTCTGATCCGCAGATGTTTTTTCCTTCTTCTCAATGAAAGAGAATTTCATCCCAGACGTCCTTCTACATCATTTGTTTGTGAAACTATAGTTTCTAATTGGGTGTTTCTGTTAGTGTTTGGGGATAAACCCCCTAGCAGAGTGTGCAGCAGCAGTCAAGCAGGGCAGGCAAATGAGAGAGAGAGTGGGCCCAAGAGTATACACACACTGGAGACAAAAACACTGTTTGTGGTTTTAAAATAGTTATTTAATTCACACAGAGATTAAGAAGTGTCATTCAGTCCATATATCATTATCCAGTATATCCATCCAATTATCAAGTCCATTAACAGTAAATACAATGTCCTTATCTGCTTGTAAATCTTCTCATCCCGATACCTTTCACTCAAAGACAACGCTGAATCCACAGCTCACCAGGCAAACAGTCCTTGTGTTCAGTTGAAATGGTATCTGGCACAGTAGCCATCCAGAGTAAGCAGATAGACGTTCCAGCACAGCAGGCAGCAGACCAGGAACAGAACCAGGTGCATCCAGAAGCCAGGTCTATTACGTTTCCCTTCCTACCTTTATTACTGCCTGCAACCACACCCACAATGACATTGCAGTTTCTTGCTTAAAGCTACAAGACACTTAATCCTAGGTTTACATATTTATTCAACCCAAACCTGGTTGGTGTATCCATATACCCAACAGTTTCCTCCTTAGGAGAATGAAGTGATTCCAAATATTTATGCTTGGTTCATAGTCAGCCGGATATTTAGGTTGGATTTGGCATTTTTATGCACTTATTGAGTCCTTGGCAAGGACCTGGAATTGGCAAATGTTGTTGTTCGATGGTGTTAAAGGTTGCTATTATTATTATACTATTACAAATTTATTGGCCTCCAAACTTTAGGGAACTCTGGGCAGTGTATAAATTTTTTAAAAAGACATAAAAAACAGTTAAAGATATTAAATCAATGGGCCACCCAGACTAAAATGCTCTAATAACAAAATCCACAATACAAAATAGGGGCTGTTAAACAAATAACGAATATCAGTCGCAAGCCTGGGACCAAAGCCAATTTTTCAAAGCTCATTCCCTATTACACAACAATAAACATTTTCTTGCAACTTCATTCTAGGTCATGTTCAAATCCAAAAAATGCAATTATCACGCCACTGGTTTGAACTTGAAATGTCAATCTGAAGTTCAGATTCTGAGTTTCGTTCTGGGTGGGTAATTCGCTTTAGTGCAGCCTTCAGCTATTTGGCTCTCCAGCCTCTGATTTTATGATGGTTTCATGGGGCACAGCAGCAAATCTTAAGTTAGTTAACTCCCTTAAAGCTTTCTGTGACTCTGTTTCACTTTCTTAGTCAGTGAAGAACGGGAGAAAATCCCTCAAGGAAAAGCAGTCATCCACTTCCCTCTCTGCTTCTGCTTTCTTTTTCATCTTATGAAAAATTTTAGCAGAATGATTTTTGCCTGGGAAAGAAAATAGTAATATAAACTGCACAACAGTATTTGGCCTCAGAGGTAAGGTTCTAGTATTTCATGTAGGGTAGTGGGTACAGGTCATATGTGCCTTCTGATTGCCTGTTACATTTTTTTTTTAATGGCAATATCTGTCTCAAATGTGTGGCAGCAGCCAAAAAAATCCCCAACACAATCCTAGGCTGCATTAACAGAGGGTTAGAATCAAGATTATCTACTAGTACCACTTTAGACAGCTTTATTAAGACCACACTTATAAAACAGCCTCCAGTTTTGGTCACCGTATTATAAAAAGGACGTAGAGACTCTGGGAAGAGTGCAGAGAAGAGCAACAAAGATGATTCAAGGGCTGGAGGCTAAAGCATATGAAGAACGGTTGCTGGAATTGGGTATATCTAGTCTAGTGAAAAGAAGGACTAGGGGTGACAAATGTTAGTGAGGCTTCCACAAAGAAGAGGTAGGTCAACCTATTCTCCAAAGCACCTGGAGTCAGGACAAGAAGCAATAGGAAAAAAAGCTAATCAAGGAGAGATCCAATCTAGAGCTAAGGAGAAAATTTCTGACAGTTAGAATAATTAATCAGTGGAATAGCTTGCCTTCAGATGTTCCAGGGGCTCCATAACTGGAGGCTTTTGAAAAGAGTCTGGAACGATATAGGGCCGTGATGGTAAACCTATGGCATGTGTGCCACAGGTGGCATGCAGAGCCATTTGTGCTGGCACCTGAGCTGCAGGCAAACTTACCTCACTGCCATGTGCGTGCCTCACAGTTGATTTTCAGCCAGTTTGAGGCCTTTTTCGGCCTCTCAAAGGCTTGAGGAAGGCTTCTGCAGGCTTCTGCAAGTTTTGTAGGCTGAAAACTAGCCCCATTTCATCACTTCCGGTATTTTCGGAAAAACAGGAAGTGATGAAACAGAGCTAGTTTTCGGCCTACAAAGGTTGCAGAAGCCTGCGGAAGCCTTCTTCAAGCCTTTGGGAGGCCTCAAATTGGCCAAAAATCAGCTGTGAGGTGCAGTGCAGGTAAGGGGGCGGTGAGGGTGGGTGGGTGGTGGATTGCGCGTGCATGTATAGGAGGTGGGGGGGGGTGCGCATTGCCTTCTGGGTGCTGGCACATGAGCGTGTGCATGCAAACGTGTGCACAATTTTTGGCACAGGAGCCCAGAAAGGTTAGCTATCACTGATATAGGGTTTCCTGCTTGAGCAGGGCATTGGACTAGAAGACCTCCCCCCGCAAAGTCCCCTCCAACTTTGTTATTCTGTTATTCTCTGGAGAAGGCTCTAATGCTGGGGAAAGTGAAAGGAAAAAGAAGACCAGCAGCAAGCTGGATGGATTCAGTTACAATGGTGATGGGTAGATTCCTAGCCCATTGTGAAAACTACAGTCTGGGAAAACAATACATCAGTGAAAATTCTCAGTCATCCAAGTAGAGTTGTCTGAAATAGCAACTGGACTTCTCTTTTGGGTTTGAAACATTTCATTGCTTAACCAAGTAGCTTCTTCTGGGAGAAAGAAAAGAACTCTAGTTGCCATGACTCAACTTCCAGACAGTCTGGGAAAATGAAGTCAAAAAACTTCTAAAATACCCTCCACTTCAATGAATTCAATGAGAGAGAAGGATCCAAAGTCAGTTCGCAAGATTCAGTTTTAATTTTGTTCATTCCAATCAGTGCTAATTCTTAATAACCACAGACAGATTTTTTTTTTCTTGGAGATTTATCTCCAGTTTGGACCCCAGAGTTTTCTAAACCTGCAGAGGTTTGCTTAAAATTACTCTTCCTTCTCAACCTTAGCACAGTCATTTACGTCTTATCTCCCCATTTCTAGTCCAGTACTACATCTGCAGCTATAGAAAATGATAGCCTAGAAAGCTTGCAGAGACAGTGTTAGTCTTCAGAGAATGAGTTGAACGATAACCAATGTGATTCAATTGCAGGCTGGATGACACTCATCGCTGTTGTAAGTTGTGTAGTTTTGAAGATCAAGTGCCAAAATAACAGTCTTGACATAGAGATTCAGGAGGGGAGGTGGAAATATTTCTTCCTAACTGCAGTTATTTCCAGTGATATATATGTTGGGTGTATCTGTTGGGAAGGTGGCTTTAAGGTCTGATTACATAACCTTTTCCTCTCTTCTCAGGAAATAAAGAAGGCTACTTAGCTTTGGGTTTAGAACACCCTATCTCACAAAGAATTTAGTATTGGAGGACAAATTAATGTGTAGGAGATGAAAAGGCTGAGCCCGAGGGAGGGGTCAAATGTGTTAGAAGTCATGAATCCCTGTGTGTCCCTGTGTACCTGCAAGAGATCTAAGTCCAACCCACCTCGAATGTCTCTCTTATCTCCCACTCATTTCTCTTGTCCGTTAGTAGCTCAGATACTTGTAGAGAGCTTAAGCTTTCAATAAATCTTTATACTCACTTGGACTGCCTGAATCTCTTGATTTTCCTGGTGCTTGACAAACTGTTTCTTATGTACTGGCATCATATTTTCCAGTTTTATATTGGACATATTCATTGGGACATTAAACAAGTTTTTGTTTTGGGGTTGAGAATTTCACTGGCATTAATTTTCTTGCAAAATGGGCAGAACAGTTTGTGTGCCTCATCTATGCCCTGGTGATACACATCTGTAGTAATCAATCTTTATAAAATCTTATCATCCTGTAGCTGTTCTTTTGAACTATAAATCCCACCACCCAGTTACCATTGGCCATACTAGGGGGATGAAATTCAAAACGGCTGGAGGAAACCTGATCACGTACCCTGTATTTTTTTTTTTTTTGCATCTGCAGGTGGAACTAGAGTTCATACTGTTCTGACTCTGCTTCACTTTTTCAAAATTAGCCAGGGTTGGTAACATGCTGCCAATAATTGTCACATGTGCCAGTGAGGAAAATCTGCATAGAAAACTCCCTGAATTAAGGTGAATTTGATGTAACAGTCTAAGTCCAGGAGAATTATACATATCATCATTGTTGTCGTCACCATCATCGCTGTCATCATCATTTTATTGCCTACTTTTTGAGAGGATAGAATAAATAATAGAAGCATATAATACTTGCATCATCTGGTCCTCATACCCCTAACTTGTTTCTATAGCATGACATCTTTCAAAGAAGCATCTCCCTATTCTTCATCTATATATATATATAAAAGCGAAATACCACTCATGCATCATCTCAAAATCTCCAGAACTGTAAAGCCTACAAACTTGAAATTTGGCACATATGTTCCTCTTGGCTTCTGGGTGCTCACTAAGAAAGGATTTTTCGAAATGAACATCAGAGCATTAGTATTTCATATATTATTATTAACATGCTCTGATGCTAAGGAGTCCTACTCCCCCTCCCCACCTGAAAAGAAATCTGTTCCAAATGCAAAACACAAGCAGAGGAGAGGAGTTTTAGTTTCAGTTTTACTTTCACAGCAGCAAAAAGCTTTAGTAGAGAACAGTTGAGCTAAGCCATGCCCAAGCTCCTTGCTTTTTCCTTCTTGCTCACACAGCAAATACTGCTTCAGTTTCCAAACAGCCCTGAACTCTCTCACACACTGACAGGAGGCTATCCAGATGAATACCAATGGTTCCTGGTAGGCAGAGGCACAATTTTCCCCCTTATTTTCCTCTTCAAAAACTAAGCCCGATCACATAGTTTTGTAGCAAAGCATGGTTATAGAGCTAGTCGTAAATAAAAAAGTATATATTTCTGTGTCCACATTTTTAAGATCTTCCTAGAAGAAAGTTATGTTTTCAAATGACCCTCTTTTCTGAATCTTTGCTGCAAAGCTACCTTACATTTTTTTTTTCTGAAAGAATGATGGCCAAAGGATGCAATAGACTTGTGTCCGGCCATAGAGTTCCTTCTTCCCAATCACGAATCCCTGCCTGTCAAGATGAAATGGAACCATACAGTTTGCTTCACTTTGTCAGCTAGGAGTGGTTGCAAAGTGATCTTTTTCTTCCTTTTAAAAATATATATTGTGGCGGTGTAGGAAGATATCAAATGAGTCAAGATCTATCTGGGGATTCTGCTACTGTCTAAAGTGTTTTGACAGCTAAGCTATGACTCCCACTAGATTTGAATGGCAAGTGAACCATTGTGCAGAAATTTCCTTTTCTAATTTCACAGCGGGGATTTATTACTAAGTCTGAGTGGGCATTCTGACCTGTGGGTTTGCTACACCGAGGAGCCCAAGACAGTCAGCATCTGATCCTGTCATCTTCTTCTCCAAGTGTGAAAGAACTGAGGCATTCTGGATTCAGACCGAGGAAGACTTATGTGTCTCCTAAAACCATCTCTTGTGTTGCTAGAACAATTCTTTGCTGCCCTAGATAGTCAGGGCTGAAAGGAGACAAACTCCCCCAATGGACTGCATTTTCCAGGTTTAGTAAATCACAATAGATCAGGGGTCTCCAACCTTAGCAACTTTAAGACTTGTGGACTTCCAACTCCCAGAATTGAAGCTGGCTGAGGAATTCTGGGAGGTAAAGTCCACAAGTCTTAAAGTTGCTAAGGTTGGAGACCCCTGCAATAGATGACCTATTTGTTACGGTCCACACGGTCACAAACACTCAGACATGACTTAGCGGCTGAACAACAGTATAGCTATTTGTCCTGAGACATTTTCCACTTAACTAAATTTGATTGGCTTCTATTTGATGAGATGACGCAGTTCCTCATGCAGTGATGTCACGCCATGGATCAAACCTTCCTAGCCCTACCAACCCTAGCATGCAACTTGGAATGCAGGAACTGTTTTGCTGAAACACATAAGAGTCAAAGCATGGCAGGATTGATCTTATGGCAGTCATAAACCTTTGAAAATTGTACCACTGTGACTCATTATTTCCGTAATACAATTGTACGATTAGTGGAAATGTATACCAGGAGGTGATGGTAATAGGCTCTCTGATTCACGAATATGACAGGATTGAGGTATTCTTCCCTTACTCTACAAAGAACTCTGTGTTCAGTTTTGGAGCAAAGATCCTTTAGTCACTCCTGAAATGATGAAGTCAAGGGCAAGATGAAAATCAACACTCTGACCTAACCTGACTGCAGAGGTGATAGTTTCAACAGTTTGAACTACGCTACTCATCTGATGAGCAATGAGAATGCTTTATTTTTCACTTGTCACAACATGTACTTCAGGCTACTTCCTCTTTCAGTGGGGGCATGACTTAAACTACTTGTCCAGAAAACCCTCAACTCCAATCAAAAACTATCTGATGCTACTATTGACCCCCCCTCCCCCCCGCCCCCGATTGAATCAGCGGAAACTTTATTCTCAGGAAATTATTATCTTCCAGGCTTGAAGACAGAGACAGAATCAGCTCAAGATAATGGTGCTCTTAGGCCCTTTCAGGAAAGCTGCTCAGTACCTAAAATCATTTTGGGCTTGAGGACAGAAAACTATCTGAGCATCCCCTTGTCATCTAAGCACTGAAGACGTCACCTAGTTGGGTCATGAAACACTTGCAAGAAAAAAACCAAGTTCAGAGAGCATCATGGACCCCACAGTTCCCTTAATTGTGGGTTCTGGGAGATGACAACGAAAGGTTTGTTGAAGAGAAGTGCTAGGTGTTATGGCCAGAGGTGGTATTCCGCAGATTCTGACCAGTTCTGGAGAACCAGTAGTGGAAATTTTGAGTAGTTCGGAATACCACCTCTGACTGGCCCTGCCCCCATCTATTCTCTGCCTCCCGAGTCCCAGCTGATCGGCTGGGTCTTCTTTTGTTGCCCTGCACAGGAGAACAGAGCTGGAAAGCAGGTTAGTGAGGTGGGGAGGAAATTGAGATTTTGCAGTATCCTTCCCCTGCCATGCCCACCAAGCCAAGCCATGCCCACCAAGCCACACCATGCCCATCAAGCCACGCCCACAGAACCGGTAGTAAAAGAATTTGAATCCCACCACTGGTTATGTCCCCTGTTCTCTGCTTCCAAAACCAACACACTATCCTTTGAGTTGGATTGGGAAAGGGGAAAGTTCCATTTGGAAGTGGCCCATTGGGTACAAACTCTTGGATCAAAATTGTTTCTCCATTTTCAAGATTTCATGGCCCAGGATCTGCAAACAGCCTTTGTGCTGAAGAAGATTTTCTACCAGTCTAGTTGCCTTTTGTGCTTGGCAGAAATCTACACAATAGCAACAAACTTGATACCAGGGGTGGGATTCAAATTTTTTAACAAACGGTTCTGTGGCCGTGGCTTAGTTGGTGGGCATGGCTTGGTGGTCATGTTATTGGCTGGGTGTGGCCAACTCAATATCATTCACATCGAGGCACGCATCTCCTTGCCTGGCCTCTCATGACTGTGGGAATGCTGCAACAGTCGTAAGTGTGAAAAATGGTCATAAGTAACTTTTTTCAGTGCCATTGTAACTTTGAATGGTCACTCCCCACAAGCAAAGTACCAGCAAAGGAGGGGAAAAATCTCCAGAGAAGTTCCTGAGACAGGAAGACTAGTTCTGCCAAGAATGTAATAAGAGTTAACGGAGAGGCAGTGTGATGACCCGTAGTCTCTCAAAATAACCCAAAACCCAAAACATATATTAAAATCCGGTAAAGCCTTCACTGTTTTATTAAGCACAGTTTAAAGTCACAAAAGTAAATAATGAGGCAAAAAGAAAATCAAAACAAACCGCATTGACGAGAGTTCTGAAGCAAGCCAAGATAATTAATCATACATTCCAGGAAGATAACCGAGATGAGTCCATGGGAAGAACGTCAGCAAAGATAAAGCTCTTTCAAACAAAACACTAAACTCTGACTCCAGCAAATCTGACTACGTAGTTACAAACTTATATACATAGCTCCCAGCTGCAAGCCACAAGGAGGATCATGGTAATCTCCTCCTGAGTAGACCTCACTTTTCCCTGGTCCTCTCCTCCCTGCGTGACCTAGGATGGATAGGGGATGGGCCTGGATCCTCCTCTGCTCAGCCGGCCTCTGCCCTTCCCCAGCCGCCTCCACCACCTCTGGAGCCACACTCCCATCCCTGTTGGCTGTTCCTCCTCTCCTCAAAGTCAGTCTCCACCAGGGGCATGACAGGCAGTTTCTGTAAGCAACACCAGAATGTTTCCTTCCTGCCTTCCTTACAGGATTAGGCCAGTAATTTCTCGTAACAACCGGTTCTCTGAACTGCTTAGAATGTTAAGAACCAGTTCTAGCGAATAGATGCGAACTGGTAGAATCCCACCCCCGCTTGATACCATTTATTTTGGTGCCTTTGAGTAACTATTAAATCCTGGCAACTTCCTGAAGAAATCCCTGAAGTTTTCTTGGCAGCATTTTCAGAAGGGGTTTGCCCTTGCCTGCTTCCGAGGGCTGAGGGAGAGTGACTGGCCTAAAGATTTCTAATTGGCTTTGTGCTTAAGGCAGGACTAGAACTCACAGTCTCCCAGTTTCTAGCCTGACTGTTTCTGTTTAGAGGCCTTTGCTGCATGGTAGGAATCTACAAAATAACAATACACTTGATAACTAACAATTTCATAAAACCCCAGATTTTTTGCCTGGGGTACTTTGGATAATGGTGGTGGTGATGATGATGATGGGGAATTCAATCAGTTTACATTTTAATGCAAATTTAGTCTATTTGCATTTGCTGAATGCATTTTCTCAGAAACAATATATTATTATGAGCTTTGTTCTAATGCAAAATATTTGGATGGGGAAGAGGGTTGAGTTTGAATGAGCAATTAAGACCCATTGAATTTCTAGCAGAGCATACCTGCTCTGGGGTAGGGTATTTCTTCCTTTCCTTTTCTTGTGCAACGCTTCTTTCCCCACCAACCACCATTTTGAGGGGTATCACTTAAGGAAAAACTTGTGTCCTTACCACTAAAAACTTAAACTACTATTACGTGCTTTACATGGGGCTGACTTTGAAGACCACTCATAAACTACAGTTGCTGCAGAATACAGCAATGTGCTTAGGATGAGTAAGAATCACTGCAGTCTTATATGACTAGTATTGTGGGTCCTACCCTGATTGCCAATAAATTCCCAGGTGAGTTTAACCTATAAAGCTCCATATTCCTTGATTCCTAGTATGTGATACCTTCTTCATTTGAAACTGGCCCATTGGTAAGGATAGTGCTAAAGAAACCCTGAGTATGCCACTAGAACACTGTACTCTTAAACATCTGTCCACCAAGGTATATTGAATATTATATGGGCCTCTGAGTTGTCTTTAAGTTCCTCCTCTCTCTGGCTCTCTCTCTCTCTCTTTTTTTTTGCAAACAAAGGATCATCTCCAGCTATTTGGTGACTACGTTCAAAGCTGCAAGCATTATCTACTGCTCTCCTAATCACCAGTCTTTAGAAAGCTCTGAAGGAAATCCTATAGGTTCTTCTGCAGGCCTTGTTTGCAAATTTGAGCACAGGCTACTCTTTGTGATCTTCCACTGGCATCCTTGTTTCTCATTCCGGTAGTCAACATTGTTACTGGCTTACCTGATTACAAACTTGTTTTATAAACAGTGGTGCTAATTTTCATTCCCGTTGTGCAAGCTGTTGCTGTTGACCCCCCCCCGCCCCCAGCTTAGCTTATTCCATTTTATTCTGTTTTGGCAAAGGAACACAATTCCATTACATTAGCTAAGTAATGTGGGGGTTGGCGGTGAGTTGTTATTGGACAGCCACATCAATCAACCCTCACATTAATCAATGTCATGTTAGCAAAGAGTAACAATGGAGAGGTTCAGCAACATCTAAAAAGCTACTGTGACTTATCTCAGGTGTAGTGGCTGCTGAAGTAGGGCAACTATAAGATGGCTTTGTAAGAAAATTCTCTTTGCTGTACTTCAGTTGGTCTAGCTTGCCCTTGGAAGTTGTGGGAGCACCATCACTTGAGACTTTCAAGAAGAGATTGGACTGCCATTTGTCAGAAATGGTATAGGGTCATCTGCTTGGGTGGGGGAGGTGGACTAGATGACCTACAAGGTCCCTTCCAACTCTGATTATCTGTTAAATCTGTTAATAGAATTCATCAAAGTAGATCATCAGATAAGATTTGAGGTTATTTGGCTTGTTCAATATGTTATTCTGCAGTTTCTGGAAAAGAATATAATATTTTCTGATTAATTTAAGCCTTGTTTAAATTTAACAGTGTTTCAGAGGTTGCGGTCATCAGCCTGCCAGAAATTCATAGTCTACTGTGGATTCTGACCTCAACAGGCTATTCATTCATTTATGTTAATTCCACAGCAAATACTTGTCAGTTAAGCAAGCTCTTCTGGATATATGGTTATGTCATTGCTTTGTGCAAAAGAAAAAATTCCCCCATTATTTTGGTTACCATTAATTTAAACAGGCAAAGATAAAGCAGTGTGCATGTACATTCATAAAAAAATATCAAGCATTCCTTTTTTTAATAATTATTTTCCAGAAGCATTTGGGGGGAAATAAATCAAGACAACACCTAACCTTTTTATTTATTTTAATTTTTTTTTACTGTTTTGGTACCTTCTCTGCATCAGTGGCAATGACACATCAAAGTGATTAATCTACAAGTAAGTGCAATTCAGCTGATAATAGTCAATAGATGGAAATTAAAAGGAACTTTTACAGCTAGAGATTTATGTACATTTTGAAGTGTTTTTCTCTTGATGCTGACTGATCTTGTCCAGAATTGTTCAGAACCCAGAAGAGGAAAAATGTGGAGTGGGGACAGGCTTCAATAGCATTGAGAGTGTTGGTGAAGAAGCTAGGATGTAATGTGGGTGGAATATTGCAATTAAATCAGTCGGTGAAACCCGGTCCCGACACTCCCAGTGAGGACAATTAAAACTAGCAGTTAATGAACTCAATTTGAACTTGGTTATCTGAGATGTTTAAAAAAACATATTTAGCAGATTTTTTTTAAAGAATATTCTTCACTAATTTTAATAATGCAGAATAACTGATATACAGTAGTTAACTCCTACATTCCAGGCTGAAGCTTTACATGAAAGGGAATAACATGAGTAATGCAAGTAAATAAGAGGAATTTGGCAGCAGTGCAAAAATTGTCAGGAGCTGGCTGAATTTAATTACCTTTCCCCAGTTTTGGCACCCTTTGGTCCTCTTAGAACATGGGTGTCAAACTCACTATGTCACATTGCCAGCGCATGATGTTTTGTAGTGTTTTCCCCATTTGTGGAGCAGGGGGTGGGTGCGGCGCATCCGGCCCATGGGCTGCCAGTTTGACACCCCTGTCTTAGAGCAGCAGCTCCCAGAGTTCCTAGCTGGTGAATACAAAGGAATTTTGGGAAATTAGTTCCATTGCATAGGAAGGACATCAGGCCAGGAACGCTCATCTAGACCAATTCTCTTTAAAGGCAGGAGTAACTTAAATATTTGTTTTCAAAGTCAAATAAAGCTTCATTTTGCCTCCAACTGTGCTTCTTGTTTTCATCAATTAGATTTTCTGGAATTTTAATCTAAAGATTATAACAAAAATAATAATTTCAGTCTTGTTGACTTCTATTTGATTCTTGTAGTTCATGGTAACCCAAGACAATGAGACCTCAAAAAGACCTCGACTATGTATCAGAATGGTCAAACAAATGGCAACTTCAAATCTCAACAAATAAATGCTCTGTCTTACATATTGGCAAAAAAAAATCAGAAAATAAAATACAAGCTGAATAGTCAAAACCTTGTTGATGATCCAAACTCTTTCAAGGATCTCTAATGATCTAAGTGCTAGAGCCCACTGTAACTACATAGCCAAAAAGGCGTTAAGAGTTGTTTACCTAATCTTACGTAGCTTTTTCTCTTACACGACTACCTAGAGCATACAAAACATTTGCTAGACCAATACTCGAATATAGCTCATCAGTCTGGAACCCACATTAAGTGTCTGATATTAACACAGTTGAGAAAGTCCAGAAATATTTCACAAGAAAAGTTCTCCACTCCTCTACTCATTGCAGAATAACTTATGCCACCAGACTTGAAATTCTAGATGTAGAAAAACTAGAACTACGTCACCTTCAGTCCGAATGTCCTACCTGTCAATGAATACTGCAGCTTCAACCATAACAATAAAAGAGCAAACAATAGATACAAACTCAAAGTTAATTGCACCACTTGATTGCAGGAAATACGGCTTCAGCAACAGAGTGGTCAATGTCTGGAATACTCTACCTGACTCTGTCATTTCTTCCCCAAACCCCAAAAACTTTAACCTTAGATTTTCTACTATTGACCTCACCCCTTTCCTAAGAGGTTTATAGGGGGTGTGCATAAGCACACCAACATGCCTACTGTCCCTGTCCTATTGTTTCTTTTATTTTTCTTATATGTATCCATCTATTCATAACTATGTTTTTGCTTATGCCTATTATCTTGTAAGCAATTGACAAACCAAATAAAATAAATAAATAAACATTTGGTGTTACAAATGAAGGCCAATATACACATCCTTTTCAGGAAACTTCTCTATACCAGAATGTGTACTTTAGGTTATTTTATGCATCATATTTATGTGGTGACTTCCTATTGGTTGATCTGTGCATTGATGGCCAGTGATTGGCTGTTGTTTCCTTGGCTCCTAAGTACCTGATAAGTTGGTGGTAAATCATCACTCCTGTTGACTGACAAGGGATCCATTTATTAGACTTCAATCTTTTCCCTGGCTATCTTTGTACTTGCACAGCCACAATCTTAGTAGCTGCAAAATTGAATGTATGTCCTAGACCACATAAATACCATACATAATACAACTATATAAATACAACATATAGAATAGTCCAAAGCACACATTCTGGTAGAGAGAAGTTTCTTGAGGATGGGCTCCAGTATGAATCCAAAAGTTTAGAGGACTAAACCTCTGGTTCTTGGTGACCAACCCAGTTTGGATCTTGCAACATTTGGTCTTCTTCCAAAGTACTGTTTGTACTTTTTACAAAGACATTATTAAGGATGATAAAAAAAATGAAGACCCTCAAACTGACCTTCACTCCTATTGATGGCATCCAGGTTCAGGTGGAAGGGGTAACTTTATGAAAATGATTTCCCGAGGATCCGGTTTGAGCTTCTTCAGTGACAGACCAAAATCTGTGACTGTGCGCAGTTTCACTCACCACTGGAGTGCCCCGTGCCGGCTGGTTTCAGGGCTAAGCCACCCCGTAGAGGTGATGAAGAGGGGTGAGACCACCAACAGGGTCAAGAGAGCCACATCTCTCCTCCCCAGCTGGCCATTACTCCCTTTCCCGAAGGCGGTTGCAGGTGTGGTCAGAAATGACCACCTCAAAGAAGAACTCGACTGGAAAAGAATGTGCAGGAGGAAGATAAGAAGAGAAAGTTTTTGGCTGATTGGGTAGAACTGGAAAAACAACAGTACAAGGTACCCTGGAACTTGAATTATAAAGAACAACATTGTTTCCAAAGAAGACTTTGAAGCTGCGAATGAGAGAGGGAAAGGAAAGGATTTGGGGTTTTTTTTCTTCCCTATATTGACAACTAAGAGATTTAAGCAAGAAATTGGCAAAGATCCACTTTGACATTAACAGGTATTTAAGCTGAAAATAAAATGTCAAAGGGATAATAAAGATTTCTAGATTCTCAAAAACTTTTAAAAGAAGGAAAAAAAAAACAAAAAGGTGGGATCTGGAAAATGGAAAGAGACCACTTGGAAGTGAAAGGAATTAACAGTGAAACTTTAAACAAGATTCCTAAAAGATACATTTTAACTGAAACTTTGTAACAAGATAAGAGAACCCCAGGAAGAGAAAGTGGAAAAAAGAAGCAAGAAGAAACAGCTTTGGATTATTTGAATTACTTGGTGATTTTTGGTTTTTGGCTATTGTATCTAAAGGACTAAAATCAATTGGGTGGTTGTTTAAAAGTTTTTAAAATGGCATCACTCTTGGAAGAATTGAGAATGGAACTTAAAAAACAGAAAGAAGATGCACAAGAAGGAAGAGGTTCTTTTGGCTTTGTATTTCAATTTTTAGAAATGGAGATCCTGAACTATGAGAAACAACAAGAAATGCCTGTAGAACAAGAAGGGCTGGACAAAGAAGAAGCCATTTTCGATGACCCAGTCTTTCTATGTGTGGGAAAAGAAAGGGAAGGGGGGAAAGAGAGTGAAAAATTTAAAATCCAAAAAAAAAAACCTAAAAAAAATAATAGTTTGAAAAGTAATTATAACATTAGGAAGAAACAGAAGAGAGGATTACAGAAGAGAGAATCAGAGAGAGAATGCAAGAAGCCTTGTAAATAAAATACCTGAATTTTTCCTCCTACTAAATATGGCTAAATTCGACATTATATTTGTCTGTGAAACATGGCTCAATGCATCTCTCCCCGACTCCATTACCACAGTAAGAGACTATCATGTTTACCGATCAGATCGTGAAATTCGTAGAGGAGGTGGTATTGCTATCTTCTACAAAAAGTCCTTACATCTAAAAAATATCCAAGTTACCGAGGAGCTTGCTCTTCCTGAGACCATTATCTGTGAACTATCCTTAAATATCACAATTCGATTCTTACTATGTTACAGAGCACCTGATTATGACATCGAACATGTAAACAAGCTAAATACACTACTAACATGGGCAGCATCCTGCCCATACCCTTTTATCTTTCTTGGTGATTTCAATCTGCCTCATATTGACTGGACCCTAAATGAATGTACAACTGAAACCATACATGCAACCTTTTACAATGCTGTTACAAATCTGGGACTGGAACAACTAGTATCCAACAACACTAGACTAAACAACTGCCTCGATCTCATCTTCTGCAATAGTTTGAATTTAATTTACGGAATACAAACTAAAGAACCCTTTTCCAGCAGTGACCACAATATGATTGACTTTTGTCTCAACATACGTTCACACAAAAACCACCACAATGATGTGATCCCCAATTATAATTTCAAAAAAGGCAACTATGATCTTATAAACAACGATCTCTCATCCCTTGATTGGCAATCTCTATTCACTGGATGCAATACCGTTGAAGACCATTACAACATATTTTTACTTGAAGTCAAAAGAGTCATCAAACTATATGTACCAACAACTACTCCCAAAACAAAACAAAAAAACAGATTGCCCATAACAATAAGGAAACTTCAATCCAAAAAGAGATCACTCTGGCGGAAAAACAAATCTGGTCATGTTGCCAATTTCAAAAGCTGATACAAAAATTTATGCCACCAAATAAAGACCGAATGCACCAATTATCACATTAAACAAGAGGAAAACCTTCTAAGCACCAATTCCACCAATGCTTTTTACAATTTTGTAAACAACAAACTGAAAGATTCAAGGTCCATCCCACCCCTGATAGGACCTAATGGTAAAGACTGCATCGACGACACCATTAAAGCCAACATCTTTAACACATTTTTTGGCTCAGTATTTGTAAACAGCAATGGATCATGCCCAGCATTTCCTAGCCGAACCACAGATAACTACAGTGATCTAATACATATCGATTTTACAGAAGACAATGTTGAAAAAGCACTACGCAATCTAAAACCATCCCTATCTATTGGACCGGATGGAATATGTGCCTATTTCTTAAAAAAGTTATCCACTGCCATAGCCAAACCTCTAAGCATAATCTTTGAAAAATATTTCAGGACCAGTTCCTTGCCTAACCTATGGTCACAAGCCACAGTCATCCCCATCTTCAAAAAGGGAGACCCTTGCCTAGTTGAAAATTACAGACCAATCTCCTTATGCTGCGTCACCTGTAAAGTCATGGAATCAATTATTAACCAATCCATCATCCTCCACTTAGAGACAAACAACCTACTCTCCAATAAACAATTCAGTTTCAGAAAAAAACTATCCTGTAATCTGCAACTCTTACACTGCAAAAACATATGGACTACACAACTTGATCAGGGCAAAACAATAGATGCAATCTACATAGACTTCTGTAAAGCCTTTGATTCAGTGGTACATGACAAACTACTACTAAAAATAAAATCCTCTGGTATCTCTGGACAACTGCATAACTGGATAGAAGCATTCCTGTCAAACAGACAACAAATGGTCAAAATTGGGAGTGTCCTATCAAATTCTGTACCTGTCAATAGTGGTGTCCCCCAAGGCAGTGTTCTAGGACCAACTCTCTTCATACTCTACATAAATGACCTCTGTGATCATATTAAGAGCAACTGCGTTCTTTTCGCTGATGATGTAAAGCTGTTCAATACCACAGACAATACTGCTACCCTTCAAAAAAGATCTTGACTGTGTATCAGAATGGTCAAACAAATGGCAACTTCAAATCTCAACAAATAAATGCTCTGTCTTACATATTGGCAAAAAAAATCCGAAAATAAAATACAAGCTGAATAGTCAAGATCTTGTTGATGATCCAAGCTCTGTAAAGGACCTTGGAATACTCACCTCTAATGATCTAAGTGCTAGTGCCCACTGCAACTACATAGCCAAAAAGGCATTAAGAGTTGTTAACCTAATCTTACGTAGCTTTTTCTCTGGTAATATCACACTACTAACTAGAGCATACAAAACATTTGCTAGACCAATACTCGAATACAGCTCATCAGTCTGGAACCCACATTACGTATCTGATATTAGCACAATTGAGAAAGTCCAGAAGTAGAATACCTTATGCCACCAGACTTACGCCGTCTTCGGTCTGATTTAAGCATGGTATATAAAATCATACATTGCAATGTCCTACCTGTCAATGAATACTTCAGCTTCAACCATAACAACACAAGAGCACACAACAGATACAAACTCAAGGTTAACCGCACCAAGCTTGATTGCAGGAAATACGACTTCAGCAACAGAGTGGTCAATGTCTGGAATACTCTACCCGACTCTGTAGTTTCTTCCCCAAACCCCAAAAACTTTAACCTTAGACTGTCTACTATTGACCTCACCCCTTTCCTAAGAGGTCTGTAGGGGGCGTGCATAAGCGCACCAACGTGCCTACCGTCCCTGTCCTATTGTTTCTTTTATTTTTCTTTCATTTTTCTTATATGTACTCATTTCATGTATTCATAATTATGTATACACTTTTACTTATTATCTCGTAAACAATTGACAAATAAATAAAATAAATAAAAAAATAAAGCGGTCAAAAAGGGAAGGGAAAAGAAGAGGGAGAAGAGGGAAAGGAAAAGAAATTATAAAGGACAGAATCAGGACATAGAGAAACAGGGAAAACATACAAGACACAGATAATGGGTGAAAACTTAACTGAAAGGGGGATTCTGCAAGGGTATATAAGATAGTATTGTTATATTAGAAATAAAAATGAACTTTGAAAATATGAAACAAGTGTGATTAAAATAATAGATAAAATACTCATTGTAATGTAATGGAATGTTTAATAAATAAATGAAATAAAGAGAATGAGAGAATGAAATTAGGAAAGGAGGGAGACATTTTAATTATTATAAATGTGTTATAAAAATTTAAGTGAAGAGGAATAAGAAAGAAACATGAAAAAATTATGCAAATATTATAAGTGTTCCTCGAAGTATGATATCCTATTGAAAAGGAATGTTAAAGATGTCAAAGATTATAACTAACATTAATGATAGAGCTGAATTGGAATAGAATAGCTCTTTTATTTATCATGTTATATTGAATGTTATAATTGTAAAGGCATAAATTGAAGTTTAAATGAGAGTTGAATGGATAAAAATTAAAAGATACAAAGGTGTCATACTCCAATTAGTAACTACAGGGGAAAATCTTGTTTAATGAGAAAAGAAAATATGAAATTGAAACAGATCAAACAAAAGTATAAATATGATGACTAGAAAGGTACTGAAACTTAGAAAAAGATATACATAATTGAATTTAGAAAAGAATGAGATAATTAAAAGTAAGATTGAGAAAATTAAGGGAAGGGAGAAAATGTTAAAATAGTAATAAGATATGGAATAGAACACAAAGATGAATATGAAATTGAATTTGTGTATGTATGGAGAAATGATAACCCAGGACCATGCTATTCTCAAAAAAAAGAAAGAAAGAAAGAAAGAAAGAAAGAAAGAAAGAAAGAAAGAAAGAAAGAAAGAAAGAAAGAAAGAAAGAAAGAAAGAAATTTTACTTGTATTATGTTTTGTGAAAATTCAAATCAAATTTTTTATTGAGAAAAATGATTTCCCATTGCTTTTTCCCAGAAAATATATATACTTCTCACTTTAGCCATCAAAAATTCCCAGATGGGTCTCAAGTCGAAAATCAGTGTTTCTTTCTCAGCCTTGGCAATTTTTTAAAATGCCTGGACTTCAACACGCTGGCTGGGGAATTCTGGGAAATGAAATCCAGGCATCTTAAAAGTTGTCAGGGTTGAGAAACACTGACCTAAGTAATAATAAGATCAACCCTGCTTATCTTCTGAATTCAACAATCCTAATGTAAGAGCTGGCCCTGTCTAAAGCTTAGCAATTTTTGCCATGTTTTAAAGGAAGGAATTGCATTGAATTTCTTTCTTTCTTTCTTTCTTTCTTTCTTTCTTTCTTTCTTTCTTTCTTTCTTTCTTTCTTTCTTTCTTTCCTTCCTTCCTTCTTCCTTCCTTCCTTCCTTCCTTCCTTCCTTCCTTCCTTCCTTCCTTCCTTCCTTCCTTCCTTCCTTCCTTCCTTCTTTCTTTCTTTCTTTCTTTCTTTCTTTCTTTCTTTCTTTCTTTCTTTCTTTCTTTCTTTCTTTCTTTCTTTCTTTCCATAAATATTCTTGGCACATCTATAGAAGTAGCTTGCCATTGCTAACTTCCTAATGATGCTACTGTATTTTCTTTTAGCTCCAGGTTAGTAGTGACTGAAGGGCTGCTCACAGTTAGAGAGATGGTGTGGGATTTTTTTTTAAGGCAGTTCATAGTTACCTTGTTTCAGTGCCATGTTTGGATTCCTGGAGCATCTTCTGGAGTTGGATTCTCCTTCTACTTCAACAGATCTTGCTGATAGTAGGAGGTCCCAGGAATTGGCTATGACCAAATGGAACAGAACAACAATTCAACTATGCCATGAGAAGGTGTGCTAATAAACCGATGAGAGTTGAAATCTACCTGATCAGGAAGTGTTGCATTATAGCTGCCGATATTCTCTCTGTAGGCTATTTCAAATGATACTTTGCTTGCTTTTTCAGATGCAGTAAATTCAGCAGGATTAATCCCTTTTAAGTTTCAAATGTGTCCCATTTCATACTTGAGAATGAAGAACATTCTTCCTTCCCCTGAAGGAGAAATCTGAATTACCAGAAAGGGTAGCTTTGAATTTATGCAGCTCAGTAACATATTCTTTGAAGATTCTTCTGAAGGGGGCACAGCTGTGGTTATATAAAAATTCATGGAAAGGCACCTGAGTTCCTCCCACATCTATTGGTTCTGTCATTCCCCCCCAACTTTGTAGCCAGCAAAACCTATTCATCATCCTGAGGACAGAATGACGCCCTGTCCAAATACTTTGTATAACCAGGGAGAGATTTCTCTTTTGCTTTATTGAGTTTGTCAGGAAAGATTTTTTCTTGGTTTAAGAAAGGATTTTTTTTTTAAAAAAATACTGTTTCCCTCCCTCTCTGCCCCCTTCCCTTGCTTTTGCATGGTTTCCCAAGGGTGAAGAACTCTGACAGACAAAAATATAGAGTAGTCCTTCCTTCAGCCTTCTAAGTAAGAGGAATGTATTTCTAAACACTTCTGTTATGTTTCACATTAAACACTGATCGCTTCTTAAGGCACGTTTTGCATATTACACAAGAGGGCTTTTCCCCTTCCTTCTTGCCTGTCCTCTTCCTCCACTTTCAAATGTGGCACTTTCTCAAACATCATTTATACTTCTTTCCACTGAAAATTCTTATTTTTTATTTATTTATTTATTTTATTTGTCAAGCGACTAAAAGATAACAGGTATAAGTGTAAACATAGTTACGAATTTATGAAATGGATACATATGAGAAAAATAAAAAGAAACAATAGGACAGGGACGGTAGGCGCGTTGGTGCACTTATGCACGCCCCCTACAGACCTCTTAGGAAAGGGGTAAGGTCAATAGTAGACAGTCTAAGGTTAAAGTTTTTGGGGTTTGGGGAAGAAACGACAGAGTCAGGTAGAGTATTCCAGACATTGACCACTCTGTTGCTGAAGTCGTATTTCCTGCAGTCAAGTTTGGTGAATCAGGTAGAGTTTTCTCCCTTTGTTAATGTTGAGCAATGTTTAAATGATTGTGCTAAGTCTCAGAATGGGAAGAAGCTATGCTGTATACCCTAGGTCT
The DNA here is from genome assembly GCF_049901715.1 of Pseudonaja textilis. Lineage (NCBI taxonomy): Eukaryota > Metazoa > Chordata > Lepidosauria > Squamata > Elapidae > Pseudonaja > Pseudonaja textilis. The sequence goes on from NC_141993.1 coordinate 27,645,646, forward strand.
ACAGGTGTACCACTCCGTCTGCCACCACCACCACCACTACTACTGCCACATAACGTCAGATTTACCATCCTGAATTGCACAGGTGGGTACCAGAATGTATTGGCCTTTCTCTGGGTCCTGGAAGGTTAAGGAAAAGGATTCCGAGAAATTTGACATCGAAATAACTCATTTCAACAGAAGGGGATATTTGTAGCTCAGGGTTGAAGTGTGAAGTCCTTGGTGCTTTCTGAGCTTGGTTGTTTTCTTGTAGACCTTTCATTAACAAACTAGCTGGTGGAAGTTTGCCTACATGTTCTGATGTTGTCTACCTTCCTGGAGATGCTGAGATCCTAGAAAACGTGCAGAGAAGAGTAACAAAGATGATAAATGGTCTGGAGGCTAAATTGTATGATGAACAGTTGAGAGAGCTCGTATGTCTAACCTAGTTCCCTTATCCATTGAAGAGAAGGATTGGGGGGAATATGATAACTGTCTTCAAGTACTTGAGGAGCTATCACAGAGAAGAGGGCATTGATTTATTCTCTAAAGCAACAGTGGGTAGGACAAGACGTAATGGGTAGAAGCTTGTTAAAGAAAGACCCAACCTAGAAGTTAGGAAAATTTCTGGACAGCAAGAACAATTAATCAATGGACTTAATGAACAATGAATCAATTTCCAGACTTGTGGGTGCTTTCTGAGGTTTTTTTTTTTTTTAAATGCCTGGATAATCATTTGACCAGGATGGTATGAGGTCTTCTGGCAGGGGATTGGACTAGAACTCCTGTGAGATCCCTTTCAGCCCTATGTTTGTGTATTCCAACTTGGTCTGCAAGAAAAACAACCAAACTCAGAGAACATCAAGCATTTTGCAAATAACTCATCCTTTAGTTAAATTGAGAGGGTTGAATTTGAATAAATTGCACATAAATCCTACTGACATCTGTGTAAATTTAAATTGGGCCTAAATGAATGCTTATGCTGCTTTCCAGGAGAAACAGCACCAATAGCATACCTGATGAAATTACTGAGGCGACATGAATGAAAAGGCTACTGGATTTCCTTTCATATGTTTTTCTGGAGTTTTTAATCCAGATATAAACCATTAGAGAAAACACCAAGTGTATCAGACAGTAAGAAAAACACCCTGATGTTTTCTGACAAGGAGATTCATCACAGGGTGACTAATACTTCTTAAAATGAGATTATAACTGAAAGGGAGACAAGGGGACATATTTTTGATGAGCATCAACTTTTCTTTGTCGGTTAATCGTTAGGACAGAACATAAAAATGACAGGCTGAAGTTGTCATATAGTGTGTTGATCTTACCCCAGGGTGTCAATAATTCCACAATTACCTCAGGAATGTTTCACCTCAAGGCCTTTTGCTAGTGTTAGCAATCCTGATGATACAGTAATAGCCAAAAAGCTTTATACTGTATAGATATTATTAGATCCCTGATGGACCCCACTAGCTAGCCTTTCTTTTGTAAATAATCATCTCACAGCATGATAACTTCTTCCAGCTAGCCCAGCTGTTTATTTGATTGCATGTTTTTGCCTTCAAGAAACCTATCATCCATAGTGTTTCCTGAAACATGTAACAAGGAGAGCTGGAAGATGAGATAGTATTATCAACAACATAAAATAAAACGTTAACATCCTCAGTTTATCCTCAGTAAATGGTCTCAGTCAAAGAGGAATAAATCGACCATTGGAAACATGTAAATATCAGTTTAAAAAATCTTTTGTAAAAATGGTCTGTAGCTTTCAGGAACTTGCCCAATTGTCTTGTCAACTGTGTTATTAAATTCATTTGAAGTCAGTATATGGAAGCTTCATTCTGCTTAAATAATTATGATCTAGGTGTTGAAGTTTGGACAGTATTACAACTGTTTTAAAGCAAGCATTGGGATGCCAGAGTTTTGTTTCCCTTTTCCCCATTCTTCAAATTATAAAATAATGATGAGACAGTCACATGAATTTGCCTGCTATCTTTTCATTTCCTTAGGCTACAGGTGGCACCAGTATACAAGCTGTTTGAAAGAAGATTTTGGATGGGAAAATACATATTTGTATAGATTTAACCTGGAAATAAGGAGTGAGAACAATCAACCAATGGAACAGCTTTGCCTTTGGAAGTTGTGGGAGCGCCATCACTTGAGTCTTTCAAGAAGAGATTGGACTCCCATCTGTCAGAAATGGTGTAGGGTACGCTTGGGCAAGGAGTTGGATTAGATGACCTACAAGGTCCAACTCTGATTATATGTTATCTGTTAGATCCCTTTCTCCAGCTAACTTAAATTACTATATGATTTATTATTATATTGACTGTCTCATACTTTGTATTTAAGCATATTTATACTTCCAAATTCAAAATCCTTTCAGTTTGTTAGTTTTCTCCTCCTCAGATTCCAGGTGCTGGGTACGCAGTAGCTGAACTGATTAGATAATTAGTTGGGGAAAAATGTCCAATTAAGACTGATCATTTTTGTGCTCTCATCCTGATTTCATTATCTGATTGTCTTCATTATTACCAAAACATTCATCAAGCAGCTTTAGACAAGTGTTTTTTTTTTATAAAATCAGTTTACTGCATGCTGCCCTTTTTAATAAATAAATAAATCTTCTAAATCGTGATACACAATTTAGTTGCTCAGTTGCTTGCTATATTTTGGGTTGTTTATTTCTTTGCTCTTAAAAAAAACATGTTGAAGTTCTGGTTGAAACTTAAAGACACTTCCACATGTAATGGTTCTTAGGTATCATTCATCAAACAGGAAGTATTGGAAGTTTCCCTTCACATTTAAGAGAGGACCTGGATGAAGGTCCTTCATTGAAAGACTGGAGATGTAGTTAATAGAAACTTTGTTAGTAACAAATAGATAGCACGAGACAATGAGAAAGGGAATATCTGTGGAAATTCTCAGACATCCAGGTTTTTCCTTGAAGATGTTTTGCTCCTCATCCAAGAAGCTTCTTCAGTTCTGAAGCTTCTTGGTTGAAACCAGTGGTGGGATTCAAATTTGTTTACTACCGTCTGTGGGCATGACAGGGGAAGGACACTGTAAAATCTCCAATCAGAGGTGGTATTTGCTGATTCTCTGAACTACTCAAAATTTCCTCTACCAGTTCTCCAGAATTGGTCAGAACCTGCTGAATACCACCTCTGATTGAGATGTGTAACATCTTCAAGGAAAAACAAAGTACAGTTGCCTTTTGAAAAAGCATCTTTGGGAGAAAAGGGACAGTAAAATGAATGAGCAGAAAATAGCAATTACCACAGGCACGGTAAAACTGTACTGCCGTTGGAGTCCACCTACGTGTAGAAAACCTTCTGCCTGGTTCAAAATATACTTCTGGCACCCCCATGGAGACATCTGCTGGTGTTTCCCTTTCTTAGCTAATTTTTTCTATAGATCTCTGTCTCTGTCTCTGTCTCTGTCTGTCTCTCCCTCTCTCCCCCCCCTCCCTCCCTCTTTCTCTTTTGCAGAGCAAAGCAGTTTCACGAAAGCAGATCAAACAAATGCTAAACTCTGCCGAATAACTGGAGAAACAGTCAAGGATTCCTATCAACACCCTTTAGTTTCAAAAACCTTAATTCCTTCTGTCCCATCCCATCAAAGTATAAACTTTGTGTGTGTGTGTGTGTGTGTGTGTGTGTTTAACTGGAGGCAAGTGAACTTGGTTTTGCAATGCCTCAGGGTAGATGCAGCAAGACTCATTCATTTCTAAAACATTTCTAAAAAAAATATTTGGCAGCAGCGCTATTCTGAAATTATTTATGGTTCCTTCAACATTATTTTAATAACAGTGTATTTAATAAAGCTGTATTGATCAAAGTCATGTGATATATCCAAACTCCAGCCTCATTAATCTTTTTTTCCCCTTGCACATCCATAATTCCATTATCATCTGGTGAGTAAGCTACCAAATCTCCTTTTCTCTCAAATTTCTTTCAAAACCACTTTTCTCCTTTCAGACTGTCATCAGCTCCCAGTAGACTACAATATGCATTCCTGCAATATGCATTCAATATGCATTTAGTGGCTTCAATTGCTATTTCCCTCCTGAAATTTTAAAACTTTAACTCTCTTGCTTCCTTTTTAGGGATGGTGACGGGGTCCGCCATTGGCTTCTGGTCCCCCATTGACTGCTTGGACAAGTCCCTGCAGTTTTCCTGGCAAGATTTCAGAAGTTGCTTGCCATTGCCTCCTTCCTAAGGCTGAGAAACAGTGATTGCCCCAAGAGCCTGCGGTTGGCTTTGTGCCTAAGGCAGGATTAGAATTCACAGTCACCCAGCTTCTATTCTGGTGCCTTACAGCCACTACACCAAACAGATTCTCCTCTTGTTTCCCAGAGAGTGCAAACATTAGGGTATTCCTGGCAAAGATTTAGAGAGTTTTGTATCAGATGTTGAAACTCCAAGTTGGAAGATACTTTCCTTGCTATTAGGGAAGAATGTTGCATTTTCCCAAGTAAATCTGGAGATAAAATGACCATACCAAAGCCACAATATTTGCTGGGAATACTTAGGAGCTAACTGGACAATAACTTGAAAGGTCTCTATCTTTCCAGCCATATTCCAGGAAGAGTACAGAGAAGAACAATAAATATGATTTGGGGACTGGAGGCTAAAACATATGAAGAGCAGTTGCTGGAACTGGGTATGTCTAGTTTAATGAAAAGAAGGACTAGGGGTGACATGATAGCAGGGTTCCAATGTCTAAGGGACTGACACAAAGAAGAGGGAGTCAACTTATTCTCCAAAGCACCTGAAGGCAGGAGAAGAAGCAATGGATGGAAACCAATCAAGGAGAGAACCAACCTAGAACTAAGGAGAAAATGTCTGACAGTGAGAACAATAAGGCAGTGGGATGGTTTTCCTCCAGAAACTGTGGGCGTTCATGACTGGAAGTTTTCAAGAAGAGATTGGACGGCCATTTGTTCAGAATAGTATATAGGTTCTCCTGCCTGAGCCTCGAAATGGACCTCCAAGGTCCTTCCAATTCTGTTATTCTGCTTTTCTTGAAAGTAGGATATTAATAGAACAGTTCCAATATTTAGGCATTTGAAATGTGTCATCAATATGTGTGAATAATAAGCTCAAATGTTTTTTTCGCTCTCTTTTTTTAACCAATTAAGTAATTCAACCATTTTCCAATGAGAAACAGTTTGCCAGGGGAGAATGCTGTTTAGGGTTGAGGCAAAATGCTGGAGGGAAAAAGTTTGTATTGGACAAAGTCACTCTGGTACCTGGACATGCCAGTATTACAAATAACAGATAATCAGAGTTGGAAGGGACCTTGTAGTCCAACGCCCCATGCCCAAGTGGGAGACCCTACACCATTTTTGACAGATGGCAGTCCAATCTCTTCTTGAAAGTCTCAAGTGATGGCACTCCCATAACTTCTGAGGGCAAGCCGTTCCATTGGTTGATTGTTCTCACTGTCAGAAAGTTTCTCCTTATTTCCAGGTTAAATTTCTCCTTGTTCAGTTTCAATCCATTATTCCTTGTCTGGCCTACAGACACTTTAGAAAATAGATTGACCCCTTCCTCCTTGTGGCAGCCCCTCAAATATTGGAAGACTGCTAACCTGTCTCCCCTGGTCCATCTCTTCACTAGACTAGCCAAGCCCAGTTCCTGTAACCGTTCTTCATATTTTTTAGTCTCCAGTCCCCTAATCATCCTGGTTGCTCTTCTCTGTACTTTTTCTAGAGTCTCAACATCTTTTTTGTAATGTGGTGAACAAAATTGGATGCAGTACTCTAGGTGTGGTCTTACTAAGGCTTTACAGAGTGGTATTAGTACCTCCCTTGATCTCGATTGTATTATATGTATGATCTCAATTGTATGATCTCGATTGTTAATTCAATTTAGGATTGCATTAGCTTTTTTGCTTGCTGCTGCACACTGCTGGCTCATATTTAGCTGGTTGAAACAGGAATTCCTAATTTTACTAAGATATGTACAATTGGAACACAGAAATTAGAAAAACCTGACATGGTCACAATTAAGAATGCAGGGCTCTAAGTTAGTTGTTTCAGACAAACCAGTGAACTGGGATAGGCCACCTTAAATCAGATGATTTTTGTAATACATTGTTAAGACATGAGACCATACAAAGGAATGAATACTCAAAATGTGCATTGCTAATGAAATGCATGGCTAGAATCTGATAAATGGGCAGATTATAGCAGAAAGAGTAGATCTATGGGGCATATTAATCACCAGGTCGCATCAAAATTATACAACTGTATGTATATAATACAGCTGTATATGCAGGGAAAAAAATGGAGGAATTCCAAGGAAAATTGCGAGAGGTGATGAATGCAATACTGAGAAAAAGCATCCTATTACTAATGAATCACTATAAAATCAAAGTTGGGGAAACGGAAGAATCTGGGATTAGAGGAAGTTCTGGTTTGGAGAAATGCAACTATCAACCACCATAATCAAACTCAAAAGATGGAGAGATACAATTCAGCCAGCCAGGACACTTCCAGGTGCAAATTGTGGAACAGATTGTAAATGATTGATAAAAACATCTGGGTTGTGCTCAGAAAATATGGGAGCAGACTTGCTCTGGAGGACACACTGTCAGAATACAAGATCAATGCTTGCAACAGATTCATTATACTTATGTGGGGGAAAAGGGATCAGGGAAAGAGATAAGGGACACTATGAAAGACGAAACCAAAATTTCAAAGAAGAAAATATTTAAGTGGCTTTCGAAATGAGCTATCATGATAGCCAAAGGAAGACAAAACCTTTGACAATATGAAGTACAACAATTTGTTTAGTGACCATTTGAAATAACGAAGGCACTGAAAAAAGTGACTTATGACCATTTTTCACTCTTGCGACCATTGCAGCCACTGACTCATGGTTATGATGGGTGCATGTTCCAGAAGGTCACTCTTTGCGACTTTCGGACAAGCCAAGTCAATCGAGAAGCCAGATTCACTTAACAGCCATCTTACTCACTTAACAATGTCAATCATTCGCTTAGCAACTGCAGCAGGAAAGGTCATAAAATGGGGCAAAAATCACTTAACAAAATACCTTGCTTAGCAACAGAAATTTTGGCCTCAATTATGATCAGAAGTCGAGGACTATCTGTAGCTATCATAACCAAATGAAACTTTCTACATCAGGGAGCAAAGGAGAAGGGGGGAAAAGAAATCTCAATCAAGAAAATCAATAAAGGAAATGATAATGAATCATTTGAATAAATGACTGGGTTTTTGAAAGAGAAACAAAGCCAGTGTATTCTTTAACTAACCAAGCTTTCTCAGTCTGATGTCCTCTGAACGTTTTCGATTACTCCTCCCATTATCCTCATAATAAAAGTTGTGGTCCAATATATAAGAGAGCACACAGTTAAGGAAATTTGTGGCAAAGGTTCCAGTTTGCTAATTAGATCACTTTTAAAATCAATTAAGACCTCAATCTTCTGGCTGTGAATTCCACTGAAATCAGTGGCATTAACAAGGGTTCACACCTTCATTTTCTTGGAAAGGGAAGAAAAAGAGAATGTTGGTTCATCACTTCAGAATTCTCTGGACTCCTAATTGTCAGTCTACTTCCTTTCTGTTGAATTTGGATCCTTGAACCAAACGCCACACAACGGTTAGTAAAACCATTCACTTAACATAATGAGCATCTATTTAACTGGGATGCTTTTGTGCAGCCTTGTTGCAAGTTTTTGTGCTAGATCAAGAAGAGAGGGAGAGGAAAATCCGAAAACCATGTTTTGCTGGGACAATGATGCAAAAAGCCAGCCCTACTTTTTTCGTTTTGTTTTGCTGCATCTGCTTGTATGCTGAGCATCATTTGATTCCTGGAAGTCAAAGAAAGACGTGTTTAAACATGCCTTATTTATTTGTTTGTTAAATGTCTATGCTGCCCATATTGCTATTGAAGGAACTCTGGGCAGCTTACAACGTGATTAAAAAATAAATATGAAAACAAAATTAACAAGGATTAAATAGAAACTAAAAACTAGGAGATGGGTGGCATGGGGAGGGGAGAGGTTGGAGCAGAGATCTCCAAACTTGGCAACTTTAAGACTTTCACCTTCTGGGAGTTGAAGTCCACAAGTCTTAAAGTTGCCAAGTTTGGGGACCCCTGGGTTAGAGTCTTATCTTGCCCTGCTAGCCGCCCTAAAGTAAAGCACCCCCACTGGAGCCCCAGGTCAGCCAGCAGATCCAGGTTTTAAGGCCCTTCTGGAAGGCCAAGAAGGTGGGGGACAGATCTTTCCTCTAGTGGTAGAATATTCTAAAGAGCGGGGCCACAGCAGAAAAGGCTCTTCTCCAGCTGAACTTTCAGCCAACTGAAATTCCTTAAAAGAGGAGGTCCATAACAAGCCTCTTCCGCTGGAGCGAATGGAGTGGGTCAATCCCATTGCAATAAGGTGGTTCGTCAGATACCCTGGATCCATGTCATAAATGGCATTCCAGCATATAGAAGGCTAGCAGGCAGCCCAATGACTCATGTGGTGAAGACACTGGGTTGACAAGCAACAAGCCTATGTTTGAGACCTAGATGCTGTCATGGGAGGGGTTGATTCTGGTCCTTCGCTCCAGCTCCTTCTAGGGACATGAAAGGAGACCCCAACTGGACATCTCCTGGGCATCCACTGGCTAATCCTTTCAATCCAGAAGCACCTCGGCGTTTCCGACATGAGTGCGATGCGATAGAGAAGACTGTATGCAAGAGAATTGTTTGGATTTATGACAGGTGTAGATAATTACCCATGAGATGGCGATATGGGTAAATAAACCATGACAATTCTGTTCCATTTCATGCTCTGGTTTTGAGGATCAATTTCTAATCAAATAAATTTGTATTCTGGTTTAGTTTTTTTCAAAAGAAACTTCTATATGAATTTAATGAGATTGGATGTAGAACCCACAAGGATTGCCTATGCTGTTTAACCCCATGGAGTATTAATGATGTCGCTTCCACTTTTAAGACTCTTTTTGAGATATCTGGTAGATTTGAACCTGACAGAAAGTCTTCTCCAGCACTCCCTGGAATGGCTGTGTAAGCACGCAACATTGACTGGTTTCACTGTTGTTGTTGTTATTATTATTATTATTGAATACTTTAGAAAAGTTTAGAAAATAAGTGCTGAACCTTCTGCTTTCCCTAGGTATTATCAAGGGAAGAAGAAATGTTTGCTAGACTGTGTTCCAGCTCAAATTCATTTTGCCATGAAGCTGAAATGAAATATTTGCTCATCATAGTTTCTATGGTAAATTTTATTTTAATTCATAGCTTGTATTTAGCTATGTTAATACTATTTGCCCTAGATATTTTGAATAATCAAGATGTTTTGAATAAGGGTTGAAAAACAGTATTCCTTTGTTTGTTACCCTGTAATAAACTCTGTCAACTTTATTCTGTTCTCTGTCACCTCATCTGCCTTAAAGTCCTGCCTAGCTTGACCTGGATATTATTTAAAAACCCCTAAAAATATCAATTTTGTTCCAAAATATACATGCGTGTGAAGTTTTAAAACTATGATCCTCTATTACCTGTGTTTTAAAAATGTTCTGGGGACTCATTATGCAGGAGAGCTAAACTCATCATTATGATTTCCAAATTCTTACTCTGGCAATAATTTTACTAAGAATATTATGACAGGCACATCTACTTTTAAATTATGGGTTCTTTCCCCAAAACTGAAAGGTTGTACTTCTTTGATATGTGTTTACAAGATTTATGCCCCTTGTGCTGTTCATCAGACTTTTTCCTGCTCAAAATCAGTTTTTATTCACCCGATTTTCTTTCCAGTTTTGCCAAGTACACTGTCAAATGCACAGAACAGTGTTTCTCAATCCAGCAATTTTAAGATAACAGAAGAACAGAATTGGAAGGGACCTTGGAGGTCTTCTAGTCTAACCCCTGCTGAAGTAGGAAACCCTATACCATTTCAGACAAATGGTTGTCCAATCTCTTCTTAAAAAAAACATTCAGTGTTGGAGCAGCTGTGGCTGCTGGAGGCAAATTGTTCCACGGATCAATTGTTCTAACTGTCGGGAAATTCCTCCTTAGTTCTAGGTTGGTTCTCTCCTTGTTTAGTTTCCATCCATTGCTTCTTGTCCTGCCCTCAGGTGCTTTAGAGAATAGCTTGACTCCCTCTTCTTTATATGGCAACTTCTTTATAGCAACCCGCACAAAGATGTGTGGACTTCAACTGCCAGAATTCCCCTAGCCATTATGCAAACAAAGAATACACTACTATTCATTGATTAGAGTTTACTATTAATTTCATTTATTGCAATCGAGCCATATCTTTCCTTTCTGGAATTTTACCATTGACAGCTATAAACACTCTCTGTCTAGGGATATCATTCCAGGATTGAGAAAGAAAGAGACCAAAGGATTTCGTTAAAAAAATAAACATATGTTGCAGCATACTCTCTCATTTTTATTATTTAATTATTTTCTTGCCTATTTATTCAATATTCTTGTAGAAAATATTTGATGTTTTTCCAGCATTAGATACCAGAAAAATTTATTTTATTTTGGACATACATGGGCAGATGAGGAAGAGAGAGAGAAAGCATATTGATTTCCTCAACAATCTGTTTATTTAAACCTGCTGTTTGCTTTATGCCATTAAAATAATCATCAGAAAAAAATATTTCATTTTAATTACTAGATTTTTATCTAGTAATAATAAGTAACCAAATAAATGAACCCATCCTCCCCTATCAGGCAAAGATGTTATGGACCCCTTCAGTTAAAGAATTTCGACTGATGGGGCCTAGAAAAGAGCTTTCAAGCGGTGGGGCTGCTGGGGGTTTTCAGGGGTTCAGGAGAGCCCCTAAGCTAAGATTCTGTGCAGTTCAGAGAACCCCCAAATCCCACTCCTGGCTGGCCCCACCCATGCCCCTCTGCCCCTCCCAGGAGTCCCCACGCGGCCCATTTTGGTTGCCAGGTAAGTGCAGGGCCCACGTGGAGGCTCAGGGAGGATGAAAAACGAGCCTCCCAGAAGTTCGGGAAGGCCAGAAATGGGCCCATTTTTGGCTTCCAAAGAGCCTCCGGAGCCTGGGGGGCCCATTTTCACTCTCCCAGAGGCTCAAGGAAAGTCTGTGGAGCCCGGGGAGGGCAAAAACGTTCCCCCTCTGCCATGCTGACTAGGCCACACCCACCATGGCCATGCCCACCATGGCCACACCCACCCAGCAAACAGGCAGACCCTTTGCTAAAAAATTTGAAGCCCACCCCTGGAGCTTTCTCTTGTGTAGACCCTACTCTTTGGAACATTCACCCACCCAGGATGAGGTGGGATCTGCTCTTCTGGCTTTTGGAAATGTCTAAAGATCTGCTGTCTTGTTTGGGGTTCACAGGGGAACACACATCTGTGGGATGCTTAATGCTTTGAAGGTCTTCCCTTGCCTTTTAATTTTAATGTTAAATTTTAACTAACCTTGTGCAGGTGTGAAAGATCAGGACCACACATGGAGTTCCAGTTAAATTGATTTATTCCTCATGCCCTTGCACAGGAATCTCCTCAACTAAGAGCACTATTTTGGCACTAGATGAAGGTCAATAGAATTCAAGAGGGGTTGGATTTACTCTGCTTGTGACTACATAGGGATTCTAGGCTGATTCCTCTTTTGACTCTGTCCCCAGGTTCTGAAATTCCATACACACACACACACACACAAGCACGAAGCCGAATGCACCAGCCTGAAAATGGCAAGTGGGACCTCGTCGAAACGTCATCAAGATACTCTCAATCTTACATGGGAAAAGACCCGAACACGCCAAGACCTGCATACATACATACACATATATATACACACACACAGTTTTTCTTTACTTGTACACCATCCAGAGTCCCTCTATGAAGAAGATGAGTGGTTTTTAAATTTGCTAAATAATTAATAAAGTAAATGTATGAATATTATACAATGTGCATGTGCATTCTTCTGTTCATATTATGATATGAACATAAGCATGCACATAGGCCAAAGTCAGCTTCTTTGAAGTTTTGCTTGAATCCTACGAGGCTATGATCTCAAATTAATCCATTTTCTGGGTCTGCCCAACAGATGAAACTCTATACCCATCAACTGGCCTTGGTTCACAAAGCTCCACAAAATAAACCAAGTTTAAGATTAGTGAGTTATAGGCTTGCACCTGCTGTGAGACCTTTACTTGGCTTGGTTAATCTTCTTGCGTCAAAACAGCTGGTATGAAGAATCTGGCTATAATCTTCTGTCAACCATTAAAATAACATGGATTAATATTTGATACTTATGGCAATCATAATGGAATACAAAATGCAATGCCATATGTATCATTTTTATGCAGAGTTTTATCCAGAGTTTTGCTCTGAAATCTGATTTCTGCTTCCTACCATTAAACATTGATTTACCTTTAACATTGCAGGCGATTCTTTAAAAGATGGGCTAAAGTGTTCTAGGTATTATGATTTTTACTCTTAGAAATTCACTCTCTGTTCCCAGTTCTTGAAAAAAAAAAAAGCATTATTGTTATGCATGCTACGCTACTCTTCACATTAATGGATTGGTTTTCATAATAACTTGAAATGAAATGCAGTTGCTGCTCTTGGGACAGGATTGCTGAAAATGTATACATTCTCATTTTTATTTCCCAACTTGTAATCAGGATGACTCAGATGATGTTGGTGAAATATGTCTTATTTTAATACTGTATATAAGTTGAAAAGGCCTGAGGAAAGATTCCACTTTTTAAGGTTTATGATGTTTTTGATTACCGTATCAGAGGATGCTGAGTGAAATTAGAACTCCTCTAAATTAATAAGAATCGCTATTTTTGTGAGAGGTGACTGGAACGGGTTCTTATTTGCCTGTGTGCCCACATGTTCATTATTCTATCTTTTTCTCCTTCACACTTACACACTGCAGCTTTCTCACTGGCTTTCCTTAAAATTGAACAGTGTGACTTAGTTTTATTAAATTCATTCCCCGCCCCCTGCTTTTTTTTCTCTTTTGGCTATCCCTCACAGGGATATATACTTAGTGACAGAATTGATTGTACTTCAATGAAACGTTTTACCCTGGTTAGTAAACATCCCTTTGTGCAAATCACATTATCCAGTACAACTTTAATACTTTTGCAGGAGATCTGCTCCTAATCAATGTGTTTCTTATAGGGGAGGAAACCCTGTTGAATTCAGTGGGATTTTCTGGATAGGAAGAGAAGTAAACAGCATACCTTAATGCAGTATACTCCTTTCTTATCTTACTTTATTTTTCGTGCCTTCAAGATAGTCTTGACTACTGGGAACTACCTGGACAAGTCCCTGTAGTTTTTTTGGTAGCATTTTGAAAAGGTTTTCTCTTACTTCTTCTTCCTAGGGCTTAGACAGAATGATTGGCCCAAGTTGGCTTCATGCCTAAGGAAGAAGTAGATCACAAAGTCTCCTGGTTTCTACCCTTGTGGCTTCACAACTACACCATAATGACTGCGGATCTTGCTGTTATTTGTTTCCAGGTAAGAGTGAAGGAACATGAGCTTTCAAAAGTTAATCGAGCTCCTGGATTGGCTTCCAGATCTTTTAACTTCAAGATAGTCAGTGAAGAAACTTCCTTAAGTCAGAGCAAGCTTTCACATGACAAAGGCCCCACTAGACCGTGTAATAGTTAAAGGTCATAAAATGCCAAAGGATTAGGCCATGGTGGGAAAATGTGTAAAACATGGAAAACAGTTGATGTTGTTAGTTGTGAACTCATGTCCTACCCATTGTGACCCCATGGACAATGTTCCTCCAGGCCTTCCTGTCCTCTACCATCTTCTGGAGTCCATTTAAACTCATACCAACTGCTTCAGTGACTCCAGCCACCTCATTCTTTGTTGTCCCCTTCTTCTTTTGCCCTCAATCGTTCCCAGCATTAGGCTCTTCTCCAGTGAGGCCTTCCTTCTCATTCGGTGACCAAAGTAGTTGAGTTTCATCTTCTTTTTGCCTTTTTGTACTGTCCGTGGGGTTTTCATGACAAAGATACTGGAGTGGGTTGCCATTTCCTTCTCCAGTAGATCATGTTTTGTCAGAGCTCTCTGCTATGACCTGTCCATCTTGAGTGGCCCTGCATAGCATAGCTCATAGCTTCATTGAGCTATGCAAGTCCCTTCAACACGACAAGGTAGTAATCCATGAAGGAGATGGAAAGCAGTAGCAGTAGCAATAGCACTTAGACTTACATACCACTTCAAGGTGCTTTACAGCCCTCTCTAAGTGGTTTACAGAGTCAGCATATTGTCCCCAACAATCTGGCTCCTCATTTTACTGACCTCAGATGGATGGAAGGCTGAGTCAACCTTGAGTTGGTCAGGATTGAACTACTGGCAGTCAGCAGAATTAGTCTGCAATACTCTGTTTTAATTACCCTGTGCCACCAGGGCAGTAATGCAAAGTGGGAAAGTAATAATACAAAGAAGTGGGAAAAACGCTTTAACAGTTCAACTACTAATGTTTTAAACAGTATAACCCCTTAAAACCCCAAATCTAATTTTTTGTAGGAGATGACCAGGCTGAGCCTGATGGAGGGGACAATCGTGTCATAAGTTATGAGTCCTTGCACACCCACGAGAGATCTAAGTCCAACCCACCTCTTATCTCCTGCACATTTCCCTTGACTGGTAGTTGGCCAGATTCTTGCAGAGAGTTTAAGCTTGCAGAAAATCTTTATACTCCTTTGAACTGCCTGAATCTCCTGATTTCCTGGACACTTGACAATTTTATTCAAAATGCTGTCTTGCTGAACCTTAGTGACCAACCATTCTTTTGAAGAATCCCCCAAGGAACTGAGAAAGAGAGCTGTAGAAGCCTCAGGAAGCTGGCAGATCCCACCACCACCATTTTCTCCTTATTTTTTTTTTTTTTATGCTGTTACCTTTAGTGGGATTTGTAATCAAAGATTGTGTTTACTCCCATTATCAGACAGGTTAGAGTAGACCGAGCCAGTGCTTAGGTTATGACTCAGAACATGAGAGTCCCAACCCACCCTCAACCACAGAAAGTTACAGAGTAAGTCCAGTCTACCCAACCTATGGAGTTGCTGTTCTAATAAAAGTTGGAGGAGTCTTAAGTTTAGTGCCTTGATTGCAAATCCAACAAGGGAACACACAGAGAGACATTCAAGCCCACCTTTTCTAGCATTTCTGTGTAGCAATGACAAAATGATAGTGACCAGCTCCTTTTCGGAATCTTAGGTTAGGCTAGACAACATAGGATAGACTAGACATGTGCTTTGTTGGGTCCTTGTTTCAAAGATATTTCCTTCCCTAAATAGTGAAACAGAATGATTATAAGAGGGCAGAAAAGCAGTGGGAACAGGAGCAACTTCTGGCTTCCTACTGGCTTCCCCAATGAGTTTCTTTGTGGGAATTTGGCAAGGTTGATCATAAATCTTCCTCCTCCCGCCCCGTCATTATCTTTCTCCCCTCCCCTCCCTTCACTTCACTTCTCAGCAGGCAGGTTACTGCTGAATGGGGAAGGGGGTGGGGGTGGAAGCAAGAGATTCTGAGACTGGCTGGGAAACTGTCACTGAAACATCACATGACCAGTGCAGTAGAATAGTAGCACTGAAGCAGCCACAACTCCCCCAAATTTCATTGCCTCAGAAGTCATGGATTCTGTTTTGGATACCCTCTGTAAGTTAGCCCGTTTGAGGTACCTTGGTTGAAAAATTGTTGCTCTAAGGCAAAGTTCACCAACCTTTCTGGTTTGTGGACCAGCTTGAGTGGGGAGAAAATGGATGGTTCCATACACCTGTGCTTTCCTGCATCTTGCGCAAGTAGGGATGTGCAAACATGCTCACCCGCTACTTCCGTGGCCCGATTCCAGAGGGCTCAACACCCAGTAGAGGGCTGCTGCCTGAGAGTTGGGTACCCCTGCTCTAGGGCCTAGATAAAGGTCACGACAATGAGAGTTTTAAAAGTATATAGATAGATAGCAAGGTCATTGCCGCCATGCTAGCTGCAGAGGACCTAGAACAAGGTATCCTATCATCTTTGACTGTAGTCTCACTTGAGAAGGGCAGCTTGGTGTATTAGAGTCTTTGCCCTCTACAAGAGAAAGAAATTTCTTTTTACCAGCTTTATTTGAATAAAGCAGGAACCATTTTTTCAAGTTATTAATATGGATACTATAAACTTAATTCTGAGGATAATGATCATATCTGCATGGAAGAAGGGCTGAATGAACTCATTTCTGCAGAACGCAAGACCCTTGGCAGCCTAACAAATTGGCATTAACCTTGTGAATTTTATTCTGGTCTTTACACGTTTCTCTCTCTCCTCCCCTTCCTTTTCTGTCCCCTAACAGACCTTGGGAAAAATCAGCAAGGCAATCAAAGGAGACAATGGCCATTACAGAAGAGACTTTTGGGTCATGAAGCATGAGAAAAAAAAATCTGAGTGTAAGCCCGCCTTAATTACACTCGGCATAAATTGTACTGGAAAATTATTTTGGTAGGCTTTCAAGATCATTACATCATCCTAATTCTGCTGACTGCCGACTGCCAACAGTTTGACAGTTGGAATCTCACTGCCTCAAGGTTAAGTCAGCCTTCCATTCTTCCAAGGTTGGTAAAATGAGGACCCAGATTGTTGGGAGCAATATGCTGATCCTGTAAACTGCTTAGAGAAGGCTGTAAAGCACTGTGAAGTGGTATATAAGTCTAAATGCTATTGCTATTGCTATTAGGAATGAAAAAAAAATCTACCTCCAGAAATCTAAGTGTCTCTTGTTTCTTACATTTGCCAATCCTGCAGCAATTTTGACTCTGCTTCTTTTCTTGTTATATTCCATTTTTTGGTCACTCTTTCATTTTGATATCCAAGCAAAATTTATGCTGTCATTGGCAATAGATGTGCTTTCTGTCCTAGCTACTCTCTACACAACAGAATTACTTGAACTAAATGGAGAGAAGAATCAGATTTAACAGATAATCAGAGTTGGAAGGGACCTTGTATTTCATCTAGTCCAACCCCCCGCCCTAGTGGGAGACCCTACACCATTTCTGACAAATGGCAGTCCAATCTCTTCTTGAAAGTCTCAAGTGATGGCGCTCCCACAACTTCCGAGGGCAAGCTGTTCCATTGGTTGATTGTTCTCACTGTCAGAAAGTGTCTCCTTATTTCCAGGTTAAATCTCTCCTTGTTCTGTTTCCATCCATTATTCCTTGTCTGGCCTACAGAAGCTTTAGAAAATAGCTTGACCCCTTCCTCCCTGTGGCAGCCCCTCAAATATTGGAAGACCGCTATCATGTCTCCCCTGGTCCTTCTCTTTACTAGACTAGCCAAGCCCAGTTCCTGCAACCGTTTGTTGTATGTTTTAGCCTCCAGTCCCCTAATCATCCTGGTTGCTCTTCTCTGTACTTTTTCTAGAGTCTCAACATCTTTTTTATAATGTGGTGAACAAAACTGGATGCAGTACTCTAGGTGTGGTCTTACTAAGGCTTTATTGAGTGGTATTAGTACTTCCTTTGATCTTGATTGTATCCCTCTGTTAATACAATTTAGGATTGCATTAACTTTTTTGGCTGCTGCTGCACACTGCTGGCTCGTATTTAGCTGGTTATCCACTCCAAGATCTCTCTCACAGTTACTGCTATTGAGCCTGGTTTCACCCAATCTATATGTGTACTTTTGGTTTTTCTTGCCTAAGTGTAAGACTTTATTTTTGTCTACATTGAATTTCATTTTGTTAGATATGGCCCAGTGTTCTAGTCTGTCAAGATCCAGATGGATCTTGAGCCTATCTTCTTGGGTGTTAGCTATTCCTGGCAGCTTAGTATCATCTGCAAATTTGGTAAGTTCCCCTTCTATTCCCTCATCTAAGTTGTTAATGAAGATATTGAAGAGTACTGGGCCTGAGATGGAACCTTGTGGCACCCCACTGCTTACTTCCCTCCATGTAGACTTAGACCCATTAAGGACTACTCATTGAGTATGGTTTGCCAGCCAGTTGCGAGTCCATGTAGTGGTGGTGCTATCTATTCCAGGTTGTGGTCTACTTTGTCAAATATATTATGTCCACAGTATTTTGCTGGTCTCCTAATTTAGTCACTGAAGAATGAAATAAGATTGGTTTGGCATGATCTGTTTTTAACAAACCCATGCTGACTGCTAGTTATTACTTTACTTGTTTCTAGATGTTGGCAGATCTGTTTTTTTATTATCTTTTCCAGTATCTTCCCGGGTATTGATCGTGTTTTCCCATATATATGTTTTCTTAAATTTTCACGGGTACTTACATGTTGTGGCCCCGATTCCTGAGCCTATGCTGTCAGAGGAAGAGGATCTGGAAGATGAGGAGGAGGAACTGGGAATGCCTTCCTCCCCAGGACCTTCCTCTCTGGCAATGCCTTCCTCCCTAGGACCTTCCTCCCTGATAATGCCTCAGGTTCCATCAGACAACCAAGAGGAACAGCCTGAGATTAATCAGGAGGAAGGTATATCAGAGCAGCCCCTGACAGGGAGTAAAGAGGAAGAGTGTTGGCTTGATCCTAAGCAACGTCATAGGGAGAAACGTGAGCAGCAACGTAGGAGGCATGGGAGGGTCAGAGAGTGAGCTGAGTCATTCAGCCACACTCCACAGGGGATAAAAGTGGGTGTGTTTTCTCCTGAAACTTTGTACGGGACAAAGTTTAACCTTACTTCAGATTTTCTTTGTGGACTGCCTTGTGATTTTCTGTGAGTAAGATTTTATTTACTATCGGACTTGGCAGGCAGGATGTGTTAGAATGCCAAGAATATTATCAGTTCCAAAGAATTAACTCTGTGAAGTCTGAGCCAGCTTGCCTGCCTGTGTTTGTGTGAGTTTGTACTCTTTCATCTTTTGGGAAAGAGGAGAGGCGAGACAGAACACTTACATGTATGGTATTCAGCTTTGTTCGGGTATTTTCCCCACGTCATTATAGTTGTGCTTTTAAAGTTGTAGCAATGTTTTGGCAGAATCTCATCTGCCATCATCAGGCTTCTGTATTCTGTTTGTCTGTGAGTCAGACTTTCACAGCCGTTTCAGCTTTAAATTTGGGGCTAGCCTACTGCTGTGCCAGAATGTTTTTTTCTTAATCCTGGTTGGTTGGGAGTCTTGGTCTGTGTTTATTGGTCTTGGAATTTGCTGTGTTCTGCTTGACTGGTGTTTCTAATATCTTATGTCTGTTTTGTGGCTTTTTTGGTCTTGATTGGCCGGCCATTAGGAGTCCCCCACGGGCAGCTATGCCGCGCCATCAGCCGCTCCTAACAGCCGATCATGGCGGAGCATGGAGGGCTCCCTTACCCGCACCAAGCACCTTTGCTACAGACCCGGGTCAGCAGGCGGGAGGTTTTGGCATAGATGTCCGGCATCCAAAACATATATATATATATATATATATATTTATATTTATATTTATATTTATATTTATATTTATATTTTTATATATATATATATATATATATATGTTTTCTTAAGTTTTTGAGGATATTTATATGTATGGTATTCAGCTTTGTTCGGGTATTTTCCCACGTCATTATAGTTGTGCTTTTAAAGTTGTAGCAACATTTTGAAAGAATCTCATCTGCCATCATCAGGCTTTTGTATAGTGTTCAATGGCAGCAGCAGTGGTGGGAACCATGGAACCAGCTGCTTCTTGGGTGGGGGAATCGCCTCTGTCACTTCCACGGTTTCCACCACTGCTGCCGCTGTTATTGGAGACGGCGCTGGCGAGAGAGGGACAGCTGCAGCTCGGCCTGGGTGCTTGGAATGCAGGAACGGGCTGCGCACTGGAACTTTTGGAAACTTGTAGAGCCTGAGGCTGGAGCACCAAGGGTAGCAGCAACAGACACACTCACTTGGCTCTTCTCACGCCCACCCAGCTGCTCGGGATTAAACCAAAATGCAGCGCACGGTGCTCCCAGGTACCTCAAAATGTTTTTTTCCTGTTGTTATGGGGACGGGGGAGAAGCAGGAGTGACTCAGATGCTATTATTGGAGATGGCGCTGGCGAGAGAGGCGCCAGCACCGGTGGGAACCGTGGAAGGTATGGAGGCCTGAGAAGCGGCTGAAACGCTGCCGGACATCCACACCAACACTGCCTGCCTGCTGACCCGGGTCTGCAGCAAAGGTGCTTGGTGCGGGTAAGGGAGCCCTCCATGCTCCGCCATGATCGGCTGTTAGGAGCGGCTGATGGCGCGGCATAGCTGCCCGTGGGGCACTCCTAATGGCAAGTTTTCACCCCCCAATTTCACATGTTTTAAAATAGGCCTAAATTTGGAGGGAGGGGCTTAATTTCATTTTATGCCTAGAAAACATGCTGGGTCTTCCTATGGGGGGGGGCGTATTGTTGGAGAAACACGGCATATATATATATGCATACATATATATATATAGCGATGATGGCAGATGAGATTCTGCCGAAATGTTGCTACAACTTTAAAAGCACAACTATAATGATGTGGGAAAATATCAGAACAAAGCTGAGTACCATACATATAAGTACCCACGAAAACTTAAGAAAACACACACACACACACACACACACACACACACATAAAAGTTTGAGAGCTGGGATGATGCAATATCCTCACAATTGGAAGCCCATCCTCAAGGGAAATTGTGAGAATGGTGGCCATCAGATGAGAAATGGATATGGTCCAAGCCCTGAAATATTTATGAAATGCAGCTGTAGATATGACTGTGTTCTTAATACAATTTAAACAGCAAGAGGTTAAAGCTTGATTAAAATGCAAAAGAAGTTTGTGGTTGGGATTTTCTAGATAATGCCATTTGGATGATACATTGCAACAATCTTCTATCTGTGCCACTGTTCTGATAGCGTATAGTATTAGGATAATAAATCATCACTATAGCATCCCTTGGAATGGCATATGTGCAAATTAATTGGAGGCTTGATTTTCGATTACAGGGGATAAACTTTACTGAATGGATGGGAGATTTCAATAGTCTCACATAATTTGGCGCAATCTCCATAAAACTAAACTTTACAGAAACTTTTTTCCGAAAGAAATCTTAGCACTATATGTGACAAGATTTCCTTCTTTTCTTTTAAAAGGAAAATATTTTAAAATATTTTATACATTTCATTTATTTATAAACAATGAATATTCTACTTGCCTACTTGAAGCTGCATGCATGGACTCGATTTCTTGAACATGGTCACTATAGAGATATATAGAATATAGAATATCATCAGAGTTGGGAGGGACTTTGGAGCTCTTATAGTCCAACTGCCTGCACAAGTAAGAGACCTGATACTATTTCAGACAAGTGACTGTCCAGTCTCTTCTCAAAAGCCTCCAGTGATGGAGCACCCACAACTTCTGAAGGCAAGCTGTTCCACTGGTTAATTGTGTACACTCTTAGCAAATTTCTCTTTAGTTCTAGGTTGCTTCTCCCCTTGATTAGTTTCCATCCATTGTTTCTTGTCCTGCCCTCAGGTGTTTTGAAGAATAGGTTGGTTGGCCCCCTCTTCTTTGTGGCAGCCTTTCAAATATTGGAGCATTGCTATCATGTCACTCCATATTTTTCTTACTCATATGAAAAGGAACTGATCAATTTATATTGATAAAAAAAAATCTTTTCTAAAAAAGAGGAAAGGGCAAGCTACTTCCAAACTATCCATGGTTTCTCTTGTGCTATAGAGTACTACAGTATAATGGGTGCTTTAACCTTCTCCTCTGGCATTGCAGTTAGGCCCAACGCAAATCATTGTAATCTACAATTAATTAGTCCCTAAATCCATTTCCATTCTTGGATTTATTTTTTAATGTAAACCAAGAATAGTGACCTAATATTTTCCCCAGTGAGTTTTAACAGTGAATGTAGACTTTTAGATTAACAGATTTTTTAAAAAACAAAAAAAAGTTCCTTTTTTTGGTTCAACACAACTGCCAGGGCATAGACTAAATTGGTGTGGAAAGGCTGGGCTATTTAATCCTTTCTTCAGTGTCATTTATGTGAAGTCTGACAACCATAGTAGCAGCTTCGGGTCAGATAAGCAAAGGACAGCTAACTCTGTCAAAGAAGCTTCTGTGTGAGGAAAAATAATGTTGCTTCCTGTGCAGAAGAGAAGAAGTTCCTGCTCCCCCACTCAAAAAAAGTTACCAGAGAAAACACAGGCAGCTTTCATGAATAGAAAAAAGGTGATATGTTTATGCACAACTCAAAGGATTTCCTCTGAAGCCTTTTCAAAGCATGAGGCACTTTAGTATCGTGATTAAACGCCAGGCTAGTAACTGGGAGTCTGGGAGTTCTAGTGCTACCTTAGGCCCAAAGCCAGCTAGGTGACCTTGGGTAGGACATTCTCTCTCAACCCTAGGAAGGAGGCAAGGGCAAGCCATTGCTGAAATCTTGCCAAAAAACATCAGAGGGATTTACCAGGGAGTCATCACTGACAGGCCCATACACACAGACAGCCCTAATAATGATTTTATGGCCAAGAGCTGCCTACAAGAGCAGGGGTCTACAACCTTAGCAACTTTATGACTTGTGGACTTCAACTCCCAGAATTCCTCACTGAGCAAAATGGCTGGCTGAGGAATTGTGGGAGTTGAAGTCCACCAGTGGTAAAGTTGCCAAGATTGGGGACCCCTGCACAAGAGGATCATAAAAGAAAAAAAAAGGGGGGGGGATAGTAAACTGTGGGATTGAACCTTCATTTTTACATGTGTCACAGCTGTGATGTATAAAAAAGGCAGGGCTTCAATTGCAAAAATGGCTTCTACTCCATGAATAGACCTCATCCACCCTTTTTCTATTTTCTAGAATAATTGGAATAATTGCTTGCACTGTGAGCAAGAGTGATAATTGATATACAGTTGTTGGAAGAAATATCCTTCTGAGTTGAGTTCCAAGTGGGGAAAAAGACACTGGAAACATGGAGGCTGTTTGGGAAGATGGTTTAATGGTGGACAGGACCATATGCCTTGGAGCTCCTGGGCAAAAAGGGCAGAGATGCTGAGAATCCCTTGGTTTCATACCCTCTGTTGGGCCCCATCTTAGTGTTTCCTGTTCCTGTGTAAGAAATGTATCCCATTGGCTGTCAGACTCCCAGGGGAGGGAGTCTTAGCTAACTTTGTAGGCTTTGTCTGGACCACTTGGCTTCACCTGAGTGTTGGCTAATGCAATCTTCCCAGGTGCCATGTGGTGAGATGCGTAATCCTATCATTTCCTCGGGGCCATGTCTTAATCCCATCACCTTGGAGCTGAACTGGGGGCAGGGAGCTGCAGGAAGCTGCTTTGTCTTTAAAACATGTTTCTCCTTTTCTTCATCCAGGGAAATATAATATTCTGCATTTTTAATATTTCCTATAATATTTCGTTCTTCTAGGAGAGGGGTGGGTGCTAACTTTCCACATAGTGATAACAGAAAACCCATTTCTCTTTTGTATCAGTGATGTAAATGTACTAACTACTGTAGAAGATGAGGGCTATATGCATCTAGCTGGATAAATTTAGGATTTTAAGGATCCTAAAACATGTCCTTCATGTTAATCAGAATATTCTTCGTTTTTCAATTAACAGTGTTAATTACAAACACCCAGTTACAGACCCCATCCTGAACATTCTTGAGGAATATGTCAAGATGACTTTAAAGGCTCAAGCGGTGACAAGATTCAAAGTTTCAAAGTTTTTTTCAATGATAGCAAAGCTGTTTCCCAAAAGAAAACCTCAGGACAATCAATGGATTGTAAAACTTCATTAGCTTTTCCAAAGCTTTAGATTTATTTCTGATTTACAACATTCATCCACGTGATGGGCAGTGTGTTGTTTACCCCAAAAGAGATCTCGAAATTCATTATCACATCTCATTTCCCACACATGTGATTGCATTCTCCAGAGATACAATGACAATGCTTTCTAATCCTTAGTGACACCATCCTTGTTCAAGCTTGCACTGATTCAATTATCACCACATTTGAACAAAATTCTATTCTTCCCAGAAAGAGGTAGTGACTGTACTTAGGTTAAGCACATTCTAGCTGTCTTATTTGAATCCTATAAATAAAGCTCAGTGTTTTGTAATGCTTTTAATAACATCCTTGATTAATAATATAAAGCCATGAGATTAAAACCTACAGTGATATTTAGAACAGCACAAAACTTCAAATTCAGACTCTCTACTTCATTCTTGATTCTCTACTTTATTGTTGCAGAATGAAGACCAACCTAGCTTCTTAATATTCTGAAATCAAATCCATTTTTCTCCTTTCATAAATGTGATGCAACCTTTTGAACCAATGAATTGGTACCATAACTCCCAGAATTCTCAGCCATAAACATGCTGGTAAAATACACTGCTCAAAAAAATAAAGGAACACTTAAACAACACAATGTAACTCCAAGTCAATCACACTTCTGTGAAATCAAACTTAGGTAACAACACTGATTGACAATCAATTTCACATGCTGTTGTGCAAATGGAATAGACAACAGGTGGAAAGCATAGGCAGTTAGCAAGACATCCCCAATAAAGGAGTGGTTCTGCAGGTGGTGACCACAGACCACTTCTCAGTTCCTATGCTTTCTGGCTGATGGTTTGATCACTTTTGAATGCTGGCGGTGCTTTCACTCTAGTGGTAGCATGAGATGGAGTCTACAATCCACACAAGTAGCTCAGGTAGTGTAGCTCATCCAGGATGGCACATCAATGTGAGCTGTGGCAAGAAGGTTTGCTGTATCTGTCAGCGTAGTATCCGGAGCATGGAGGCACTTCCAGGAGACAGGCCAGTACATCAGGAGACCTGGAAGAGGCCGTAGGAGGGCAACAACCCAGCATCAGGACCGCTACCTCCACCTTTGTGCAAGGAGAGACAGGAGGAGCACTGCCAGAGCCCTGCAAATTGTGGCTGCTCAAACGGTCAGAAACAGACTCCATGAGGGTGGTATGAGGGCCTGACATCCACAGTTGGGGGTTGTGCTTGCAGCCCAACACCATGGATGTTTGGCATTTGCCAGAGAACCGAGATTTGCCAACCAAGATTGGCAAATTCACCACTGGCATCCTGTGCTCTTCACAGATGAAAGCAGGTTCACACTGAGCACATGTGACAGACATGACAGGGTCTGGAGACACCATGGAGAATGTTCTGCTGCCTGCAACATCCTCCAGCATGACCGGTTTGACAGTGGGTTAGTAATGATGTAGGGTGGCATTTCTTTAGGGGGCCGCTCAGCCCTCCCTGTGCTCACCAGAGGTAGCCTGACTTCCGTTAGGTACTGCGATGAGATCCTCAGACCTCTTGTGAGACCATATGCTGGTACAGTTGGCCCTGGGTTCCTCCTAATGCATGATAATGCTAGACCTCGTGTGTCTGGAGTGTGTCAGCAGTTCCTGCAAGATGAAGGCATTGATGCTATGGACTGGCCCTCCTGTTCCCCAGACCTGAATCCAATTGAGCACATCTAGGACATCATGTCTCACTCCATCCACCAACGCCACATTGCACCACAGACTGTCCAGGAGTTGGGGGGTGCTTTAGTCCAGGTGTGGGAGGAGATCCCTCAGGAGACAATCCGCCACCTCATCAGGAGCATGCCCAGGTGTTGTAGGGAGGTCATATAGGCACGTAGAGGCCACACACACTACTGAGCCTCATTTTGACTTGTTTTAAGGACATTACTTCAAAGTTGGATCAGCCTGTAGTGTATATTTCCACTTTAATTTTGAGTGTAACTCCAAATCCAGACCTCCAATTTGATTTCCATTGATAATTTTTGTGTGATTTTGTTGTCAGCACATTCAACTATGTA
The DNA here is from genome assembly GCF_049901715.1 of Pseudonaja textilis. Taxonomy (NCBI): domain Eukaryota; kingdom Metazoa; phylum Chordata; class Lepidosauria; order Squamata; family Elapidae; genus Pseudonaja; species Pseudonaja textilis. The sequence continues at coordinate 27,671,389 of NC_141993.1, forward strand.
ATGAACAAAGTATTTAATAAGAATATTTCATTCATTCAGAACTAGGATGTCTTATTTTTGTGTTCCCTTTTTTTTTTGAGCAGTGTATATACCAGTATATATGATTTGCAATGCAATGAGCATGGCATCCTGCAATTCTTTTTTTATCTTTTTTTAAGATAAACTTTTTTAAGATGGGAGAAGAAAAGCAAACTTTTACGACCCGGTTGTGAACATATGCAAACTTGAGGAATAAATCCATTTTTTATTGTTGAGAACTTTTATGATTTTTTTAAAGAATAAACAATGATAACAATATCAACTTCAGTATAAACAAATCTATGGCATTATTTACAATAAGAGTTCAGTAAACATGTTGCATGAAGACACAGATGGCCTGAACAAAAAACCATTCTGGAAAATTATGAAGAAAAAAACCAAAACCTTTTTGACTGAATATTGTCATTTTCCATATTTCAGTTGCTATTTGGCAACTTTCTCTAGTTTCCCCTAGATAGCTGAAAATGCAAAGGACCTGTAAACTCTAGTACTAAATGTCAAAGAGCACTGTGAAATATTGCGAGTAAAATTAAATATAAAGAAGACCAAAGTGATGATAACCAGCAGAACATATAGCTTTAGAATTGATAATGAAGTTATTGAAGTGTTACTTAGCTTCTGCCTTTTGAGATCAACTGCCAACAGTAAAGGAACAAGCAGGCAAGAAATAACACCACAGACTAGCAATTGGTAGAGCATCTTTTATGGAAACAAAAGCCAGGCATTGAAGAGGCAGGATAGGATGAGATGAACACCTTTGAACTTTGGTGTTGGACAAGACTCGCCAAGAAAACCAAACGATGTATCATGGGGAAAAAAAATCAATTCAAAGTTCTCACTCAAGGCACAAACGACCAAATGGATCAAGTTATCCTATTTTGAACACATTATGTGAAGGTCCAGCTTTCTTGCTGGAGTCAAAAACAAATCGATGTCACATAATCAATCAGTTAATCAAACTTTCCAACCTGGATCCTACGGATTGTGTTGCAACTACACCTCCTGGAATACCCATCTAGAATCCAGGGAACTCTAAAAAAAAAAAATCCCTACACATTTGGAAAGGCATCATATCATCTCTTTATTATGGAGCTGGATTTATTTATATTGTAATTGCCCAGTGAGGTGATGATCTTATCTCCTCCTGAAACCATGAATCTAGACGGCAGTATAAACTTATTTGTCAAATGAAATGAATTCTTGTCTGTGAATATTCTTTTCATAATAACCATGATAGTTTTTAAGGTCTCATCAAATTCTTAATTTTTGGCTATTAGCAGAAGAGCATAAATATTCTTGCTGAAGAGGTGGCCTTTTAAAAAATAGATTTGTCAGAAGTATTTCCTCATTATAAAATGCCATGATTTCAAATATGTCACTCGGTCTGGTTTTATTTCAAATAATGCATGACCTTATTTCAAAGCAGTGTCAAATGCTATGGAATGCACCCCAGCTGAAATTTTATGTCATTATTACACTTTTCAGAACATTTTTTTCTCTCTAGAACAGGATGCATCATGTGCTCGCCACATCCACCCCTGGTTTAGTGAAGGGGAAAAAGTTGTGATACGTCATGTGACGACAACGTGATGCTGCAAGTTTGACATCCCTGCTCTAGAAGCTATAGTAGTTGGTAATGTGGACTCAACTGATGTGTAGGCACACAACCCATTGGAAACTTTTTATTAACAAGCTTATCATAATCAAGCAAATGTCTGTGGTGGTAGGTTTATTTAGCTTATGACATAGCGTAGATGGATAAGTTTTATATATAAGATGTAGGTTACATTTTGATACGTTGGTTTATTAGAATGGAATAAGTGTTCTATATATTAATATCTAGAGCTGTGGTGCCACAGTGGTTAGAATGCAGTGCTGCAAGGTTGTTTCTGCTGACTGCCCAAAGTTTGGCAGTTCGAATCTCACTGGCTCAAGGTGACTCAACTTTCCAGGCTTCCAAGATGGATAAAATGAGGACCCAGACTGTTGGGGGCAATAGGCTGACACTGTAAACTGCTTGGAAAGGGCTGTAAAGCACTGTGAAGTGGTATATAAGTTGAAGTGCTATTGCTACCTAGACCAGCGGTGGGCTGCGAGAAAATTTTGGTGGGCTGCAGAGAAATCTCACCCCCCAGAGCACCCCCTGAAGCAATTAACCCAAGCTGTGCAGAAACACAACACCCACTCACTTCTTACCTGGCAAACTTGCCTGCTAAGTTGTTATTTTTCCTTTTTTCCCCCACCATCAGCTGTTCTGCTGTGCCGGGAGGTTTAGATTAGCTAGGAAGCAGGAAATGATTGCATTTCTTCCTTTCTAGCTAGTCTTTAGATTTTTGGTTCTGCTTTTAAGCACAGCCAAACCTCCCTTAGGATTGAAGGTTCTATTATTCAGTTGCAGACTCATGGCAAGCAAATTTTATGTGACAGACTGAGCTAGCCGATGACAGATAGTTAGATCTCTGAATGAATCTGATTCTGTGAGCAACTCAATCTGCCTGCCTGCTTTGCCTGATTTTGGGTAAAAGTTGCTCTTTTTTATAAAAAAAATCAATGTTTATATAAATATTTATAACATTTACATACAAGTCATGCTCAGCCAGGTCACATGACCACCAAGCCACACCCACAAATTAAGCCATGCCCACAGAAACAGTTAGTGGTCCCTGGGATTTAAAATTATGAGTTTGGTGGTCCCTGAGGCCCAAAAGATTGGCAACCCCTGGTCAAACCATTTATCCAATTTTGTGGAGTATCTGCTTTTTCCTCCTATATAAGCTCTCAAATGGCAGCTGGTCACTATATGATCCAGTGTCTGATGAGGAGCACCACATTCACATTTACTACTGTGGTACTGTACTGGCGGTACTGTATCTTACTTAAAGTGCCATGCAAATCCTATTCAGAGTTTTCAAGCACTGGCAGGTAGCATCAAAATCTGCTAATTTTTGTATTGGGTCTTTTTGGGGGGAGGGAACCTGAATGTTCAATAATCCAGTTTATTTTGCACTGTGATTTTACATCAAAGTTAGTGTTATGTAGTTACTCTGCAAGTATCAGTGTGGAGCTCCTGGAGTTAAGCCTTTCAATTGATCTTCTTCTTGTGCTGTATCTGTCATTGAACATTGGCAATCATGTTAATGATCCTATTTTTATCAACAGCCACACAAAAATGTGCTGCTGAGTTTTGTCCAAACCGGTCCCTTAGATTTTGAAGCCATGATGTTCTTCTTTTGCCTGGATTTCGTTTGCTTTCAATCTTTCCTTGGAGGATTAAGTGAAGTATGTCGTATTTTTCTGGGTGTCGCATCACGTCCAAAATATTCTAATTTTTGCTTTTTTATGGTTTTGATTATTTCCCTTGGCTTTCCCCAGCGGCTTATCACCTCATTTCTGATTTTGTCAATCCAATTTACATATAACAGCCACCTGTAAATCCACATTTTAAATGCTTCTAGTCTCTTCAAGTGGCTTTCTGACAGAGACCAACTCTCCCCTCCGTAGAACAGGATAGAAAAGAGGTAGCATCTGATAAGCTGCTACATCTTTTCTATCCTGCTCTACAGAGTGGAAAGTTTTAATTGATACGTATGGCATATTGGAATGTATTGGCAGTCTATGGTTGGTATTCTGCAGTTTATCTTGACCAAGATAAAAATCTACAGTAAATGCAGATATTCTACAAAACACGATGCAATTTTGCTTGCAGCTAAATTTCAAAGTAAGATCTTAAATTTTTTTTTGCTCGACTGAAACCTCCAAGGAATTTCAAGAGAGTAAAATGCAATAATAATTAGAGCAATAAAACAATTCTCACATGGTTCATGTGCATGACTAAATGGCACTCCAGTTTTATATACACTAATATTACAAATCAAAGTTTGGAAAATTATGTTCGGCAAAAGTATTCAGGGAATTTGGAGTAATCCAAAATGGAAGAGAAATTCACAAGGTTACTATGTCATAAGAACCTCAAGTTCCCATTCTAGTTTTTTCAAGACTTGTATTTTCTTTCTTGTGATGTGACTGTTTCATTCATTATGGCCCTGAATTTTAAGCTTACTGCTGCATGTTAACATCACCTAATTTCTGCTAAATATGTCACGTATCAGTTTACTTTCATTTGCTGAAGTTTAAGAAACACTTTCATCCATGCAGTACTAGGAAGCTGACTCAGCACTCTCTTTTTTAACATGACTTTGGTAGTAAAAACATGTAAAAATACAACTCTAAACATTCCTCAGTGTTGGTCATGCTGCTCAAAGTTGATGCAACATCCCGAGAGCTACAATTCCTCCCTTGATTGATTTTTTACAGACAACTGATAAGAAATAATATTATAATATATGGTTTGGGTGATTAGGATAAAGTACATTATAGAAAAAATATATACAATGTTGTAACCATAGAGCAAGAGGCTAATTTCCATTTATACTTATAAATGCTATAAAAGAAAATCAGAAGTAATTTCTTTATATTTCTTTTCTTTGTGTTTTGCACTTTTATTTCTACTTTTCCCTTATTTCTTTCTTTTTTCCTCTTCTTTTTTTGTTAGCTTTTATTTTTTATCTCAAAATTTTTAATAAAACATGCATATAGATGATATAAATATATGGAGAGCTACCATACCCACCCTGCTCTAATCATTAGTTGGTAAGAAAAAAAGGAAATATAGGGAGACAGAAAATATTCTAAGCCATGACATGAACTGTTGGAATATGGCAAAGATTCATTTTATGATAGCAATAGCACTTCAATTTATATACTGCTTTACAGTGCTTGGCAACCTTCTCTAAGCGTTTTACAGAGTCAGCATATTGCCCCCTACAATCTGGGTCCTCATTTTACCGACCTCAGAAGGATGGAAGGATGAGTCAACCTTGAGCCTGGTGCCAAGCTGCTGACAGCCGGCAGTACTGCAACCTGCAGTACTGCATTCTAACTCCGGAGCCACCGCAGCTCAGTGTGGTATGATACCTTCTTCACTGAATCATTTTTCTAGTCACATAATACCACAACAAAGAAGTGGAAGACAAAGACTTAACAAACTACTGATTTGGATTAGATATTGCTTCCTATTGATTATGGTGCTGGATGTAATTATAGTTCAATTAAATCTACTCTAGGATAGAACTGTGAATCCATATATTACTGCCATTTTCATTTGTATCGATCAATGTCCTGGACTTTAAATACACTAGAAGTAGCACTGACAAACTCTATCACTCTGTAGGAAAAATAAATGAACACATCAGTCCATTCTAGGGTCACGAAATATCATGAATTTGAGAAATTGGCACTTTCAATAGCACTTGCTATGGTAGGGATAAGTACATATTTGCAAATATATGGAAATAAAAAGCAAGAAAGCCCACTAGAAGATCAACTTCTCAGCAGTGTGGGATTTGTTTTAATTTATGTGCAACCTAACACATATTCATTTTTACACAATAGCTCAACATCTTCACAAGCTTGCATCTCGTGAGCTCAAATCTCTAGAATTGTTTTGCAGATGCTTCTGCTTCATCTAAAAATATTGCCATGGAAGTGAATGTCAAATTATAATGTTAGAGTAGTATTTGTTATGAAGGGGCGAGGATTTCAATCTAAAGCTAAATATCATTTGCCTCTCTAGCTTGCTATTTAGCTCAAGTGGAAGAAAATGGCTTTTTGTATATTTATCACATATCAGCATGGTAAGCACTTGGAAAACGTAAGCTGCATTAACAAGATTCCACATATCGGCTGTGTTAACCACTGAAATTAGCCTAACGAGTTGAATAAACTCAGTCCTCATCATGAGTTCATTTTCACTATATTGTGTGAACTCACATGATGCACCTACGCAAAAGCCCTTCTAGTTATCTTCTGATATGTGCTCTTCAATACAGTTCTTCAATTAGGAACTGTAAATTTGGAGAACTTCCACATTGCATATAATTTCTGAGCAGGGAAGCCTGACAGCCTCTAGGAAGTAGGTCAGCATTACTTCTTTGGCCTAGAGATGACATGTATGTTTGTGTATCATCAGTTAAATGATGAGAGTGAATCCTGTGATGGGAGCTGATCCCCTCCAGAGGAGAATGATCTTTGGGACACTGTAAAATAGAAATTCCTGGGTAGATCTTTAGACTCCCAACACTACCAATTGGTACCAGCTTTCAGTGAAGAGAAGAACCACTGCCAAAGATTTTGAAGGTGGCCTGGAAGCATTCCATTATTAATGACATCAAGAAAGACCAGGTTGATTGCACTCCGGTCCCATTCTCCAAAGGTTACCCAGAAGTGTGACCTATGTAGTTTCTATGCTGTATCCTTGCCTGAACATTGGCTGTGTGTAAAAAGTCCAAATAATCATAATTCCTCTAAAACCCTTTGCAGTTGCAGGGCCAACACCCTTTCCACATCCTTTCCAACAAAAGGGAGACAGGAGTTGAAGACAATCTGTAATTGTCTAAAACAATTGGAATGAGCAAAGCTTCTTGACTAGCGAGTCCTTCAGAGGTGACAGACAAACCACATCACTCAAGTATTGATTATTGCATGGATCCATGATGGAGAGGAGTCCAATTAACAATTGACAGAATTAACACTGCAGAGAGTCCTACCCATATTCGCAGAACTCATAGACACAATATAGCCACAATTCATTCCAATTGTCCCTCTGCAGTTGGAATCCACTTAAGTTTGAATCTGAATGGTTTTGCCATCTTCACAGCAGCTTTCATCAGAAGGTCAATCTCATTGTACACATGTTATGCTCTGACAATAAAGGTAATAACATTGTCTTGGCCAACATCCTTGGCTTAAGAGAATGAGTCACTGGGAGAGAAAAAAGAGAGATCAATTTAAGTTCTCCACCTAGACTTCTGCTTTAGAGAGTGAACTTGTATGACCTGTGATCAAATTTTGCTGAATGGGATGCGTCTCTTTAGGACTTCTGCTATTTCTTTCCTATCTTCCTTCCTCCTTGTTCTTTTTAGTTTTAAATCAACATTTCATGCCCACTATTACCTCTACATATCATTGGATTGGAAGGAGGAAATGTCCTGCTTTAATTGTACTCCTACATCTTGAAACTTCAGGAGATTTTTTTGAGCCTGATGTTGCCTTTGTGTTGAGTTGGGTTTGAGTCACCAAAATGTGAAGAAGGCAAAGATGGAACCGTACTATTCCCATGCCTTTAGATTTACCCTCAAGCAAAACTGGAGATTCTTCAGGCATCCCTTTAGATGAACTGATGACAGCTAACCCCAAAAGAAAAAGGAAAGTTACTTCCCATGTTGGCAATATCCACCTGTGGCGAAGGAGAAACAAGTAAAAAATTACAGTTAAAAACAGCTTTCCACTTGTTCTTTCTTATCCAGCTATCGTGTTCCATTCTATTACATAGGACTGTTTTCCCACCCACCCAGTAGTTAGTTAGATTCAGCTACTTACTGCAAGTATTTTACATTTTTCTCAAGTATCTCATAGGATTAAGTGCTCTTCATGCTGCTGACATAAAAAAAAAAAGAATTCCATTATAATTAAAAGGCAGTGGTGTGAAAGTTGAGAGTTCAGGCAACACCATAATTTGTGAAAAGAACCATTTGAAAGCATCTATTCCCAATCAACAACCATTATAAAATAGACCCCTACCTCCCTTCTAAAATCAGCTAGAAATAAATGGGTTCTCAAGACTTGCCGAAAATCAAGAATTGATAGAGCCAAAAGTATGTCTCTAAAGAAATGATTTAATCATCTAATTACCATAGATGAAAATCCATGAATGGCACGTGGACTCTTTATGGGCACAATTCCAGGGAACTTGAGGACTAAGATGTGCTGCAAACATATTATTCATGAAGTGAACTCAGACTGTGGGGCATACTTTCAAATCGATATGCATAGATTTGCATTGTGATTTGATTGGTGTTTGTCTGAATTTTATTTTTAAATATGCAATTCTTAAAGTTCAAACAAAACAGCAATTAGACAACGTTCTGTGCCAAAGAGAAGCAAGTAACAATGGCATCATTTGTTTTCTTTCCTGTATGAAATCTTCATCTCAGCATTTCTTTTAAAGGCCAAATGGCTTCTACATTATACATTTAACATTCTGGGCATGTTATAATTAACTTGACAAAAACAACACTTTTGTTCTGAAGTATTGGTTGCTCAACAATTTCACTGTAGTTCCTCATAGCTAAAGCAATTTGGGGACCCTGAAAAATCTCCACTTTGGGTCTTTCACCTCATTACTTGACAGCAAAGCTGAATATTTATCAGGAACGAGAAAATGTTCCTATTTGCCTTCTCCCCACCTTAATGCTGTTACAGCAAAATGTATGATGTACCTCACGTGTGCATTTAAACAACTAAGAAAGATGGTCTTTACTCCCAATTGGTGTCTTTTTTCCAACCAAATTATTTGAAGTAATGCAATGGTTTAATGTAGGCATGTCCTACCCACGATCTTGGGGCCGCATAAAGCCCTGGACAGCTAGTAATGTGGCCCCAGAAGATTATAAATTTTTAATATTATTATGTGATTTTATATTATAAAACTGTACAATATATTTTATATGCAGCCCAAAGACAATTCCACTTCACTCAGTAAAACTCAGGCAAGCCAAAAGATTGGACACCTATGGTTAAATATTTTGATCTTGGTTAACAAAAGTTTTCCTCTTGGTAAAAACAACGTGGACTAAACCAGAATCATTGGCTTAGTTCCTATACTTTACTAAACTTCACAGTAGTTTGTTTCTGTTTATCAGGTTGTGTGAATACAGTTAACATGGTTAGTATACTGCAATTTGTCCTTTAATGCAACATATGAACCCAACCAATTATATTTCCTCAATAGCATAAAATCAACAAAGAACTGCTTTAACCCCATGATAATACTTATACCAATTAGTAGAATAAACTGTATGATACAGTAAAAATTAATAGTTCTTAATTTTAGAAGACTACCTTAAATATGCAGAGCTGTGTTTCTTATTCTAGATTTAACAACATGAGAGCTCAAATCTCCTATTTAACTGGCAAAAATATGTTCTTTCCTGCCACTTGTATATATCTATAGAAAAATATTAACTTCACTGGCAACACAAGTCCATTTGTATTTCTTTTTAAATTGACCATTTTTGACCATTTTTCCTTGAATCCATCACTGCACATGGCTGGACAGTGCTATGATGTAGCTAATAAAATGATTATTTTTATAGCTAATTCATTCATTATAAAATTGGCATTTGCAGGTATCATGACTTATGTACAGGTAGTCCCCAACTTACAACAGTTCATTTAGTGACTGTTCAAAATTGCAACAAAAAAGTGACTTATGACTGTTTTTCCACACTTATGACCATTGGAGTATTTTCCATGGTCACATGATTACATTTCAGACATTTGGCAACTGGCTCATATTTATGACAGTTGCAGGGTCCCAGAGTCACATGATTACCTTCTGACAAGCAAAGTCAATGGGAAAGCCATATTCACTTAACAACACTACTCAACTTAAAGGCTGCAGTGATTCGCTTAACAACTGTGGCAAGAAAGGTCAAAAAATGGGGAAAATCTCATTTAACTAAGGTCTCACTTAAAAACAGAAATGTTGAGATCCACTGTGATCCATAAGTCGAGGACTACTTCCATTAAATATCATATACCACAATTATATAATGACGTCATTTGCACAATGATGCCACGGTGCACATATCTTCATGTTGACATCTGCTTGATCTGGGCAGTACTGACAGCAAAATTTCCAAAAATCCAGTTTGCTCTCCAACCTCACAAAACAAAAAAGTTTGTTTTCATTTGCTTCAGAAATGGAAAAGAAACTTCCAATCTGGCAGATCAGTTTTGTATATGTTGGGTGTGTTTTGGTTTAGAGACACTGTCTGGCACACTTCCTGCCTCTTGGATCTATTTCAGTTAGCTCAAGTTCATGGAAGACCACTGACACTCTTATTGGCTTTGCTTTTGTGGAGAACACTCTCTGCTGGAAAAATGACAATGGAGAGAAAAAGACTTTGCTGGCTTCTTCATTCATTTGCACCCACCTTCACCTAAATGTCTTGATCAGGACCAAACCTTCTGCAGTTAAAAGTAGCCTAAACAATTGAGGGTGGGTGGGCAGAATCAGAAGTCAACTACATTTTAAGCACTGAAAGTACTTCATACTTTAGCTATCTATCATTCATTACATTAATCAGTGCTTAACAAGGGCTGATTTGTTTACAATATTTTTCAATAGTTTAGTCTTGAAATGGAAAAATGGGAAGGCAGGAAATCCACAACAACTTTAAATTGCCAAAGTACACATAACTATTGATGTCATAGGCCTGTGATGAAATATCTTGGCAGGGTTTTATTTTTATCCAATGACCATGATTCTAACTGGGCTAAGGATTTAGTGCTGACCTAGTTGGGGGGGCGGGATTCATCCTTTCCTTGACATTTTATTCTCCAACTTAACTTCATTCCTATGCAGCTGCTACTATCACGGGGTGAGAATAGTTATTATCAGCAGTGGAAAAAAATTAAAGCAAGGAAATGATGTAGAGAAAAAAGGGTTGACTAAAACTATCCAGACCTATTCACCTCCACCCATAGTTGATATCAATAAAAATATCAAAGATACTCAATCCATGAAAACATGCGCCTCCACCATTGATTTAAACTTTGTATAAGGGTGTTACTCTCCTGTTATATAAATCAAATTATTTTAGAATTTTAAACATGGGAATGGATATTTGTTTTTCTGCGTCTTTCTGCAGGAAGAAAATGAAATGAAAAGTTCAGGAATAAAAAAAATCTGCTGTTATTCTTATATTGTTAAACTACAACTACCAGAATCCTTTGTTACTGGTTATGGTGCCATTGCTGGCAATTTTAAAAGCAATACCCCAGAGGATTATCAATGTTAAAATGACATCAATGTTTCCCATAGCAAGGGAATTAATGTTAACATAGATTAGTTATATTCCGTCAAGAGAATGAACAAAGATCTGTTGACATGAAAGATGGGAGAAAAACCCTAAAAAGTTGGCCCAGAAGCACAGATCTATATAAAAGCTTTTATTCCTGTGTATTGCAGTGGACAGGCAGCACAGTGGCTCAGTGGTTAAGACACTGGGCTTGTTGGTTGGAAAGTCCAAGTTCAGGACCCAAGCATAACATGATGGGGGTGAGCCCCAGTTCTTGTTCCAGCTCCTACCAACCTAGCAGTCCAAAAATATGCAAATGCAAGTAGATAAATAGGTACCACTTCAGAGGGAAGGTAACAGCTCTCTGCAGGGGTGGGATTCTACAGGTTCGCACCTATTTGATAGAACCAGCTGTTAACATTCTAAGCAGTTCAGAGAACCGGTTGTTAGAAGAAATTACTGGCCTAATCCTGTAAGGAAGGCAGGAAGGAAACATTCTGGTGTTGCTTACGGAAACTGTCTCTCCATTAACCCTTATTACATTCTTGACAGGATTAGACTTCCTGTCTCTGGAATGTCTCTGGAGTTTTTTTCCCCTCCTTTGCTGGTACTTCGCATGTGTGGAGTGACCAGTTACAATGGCACTGAAAAAAGTGACTTATGACCATTTTTCACACTTACGACTATTGCAGCATCCCCACAGTTATGAGAGGCCAGGCGAGGAGAGTAAAATATGCAGAGATTCCTGTACCCTTTTTTACTGCAGTGGACAAATCTTTTGTGGATATTCATCTTTACCTGCAGTAATAAAACTATGTATAAGCCTTCTTCCAAGCTAATCTATTCCTGAATGTTTAGAGGATTAAGCTTTCCTATGTGAAGCCACACAATCAATTCCTTACCTCTTCAAGTGGGTTTAAAAGACCAACTCATAGCTGTATACCTTAACACATCACTAGTATTACCATTATCATTCAATTTCTCTCTTATATATACAGTATTATTTACTTAAGCACATAGTAAATTTATATGTTAAGAATGATGCTGACTAGTAGTAGGCAGCTCCACAATTGTTCAGAAGATCTGCTGAAGATCTGCTGAAGATCCAGTCAGGAAGAACCAAATTTTACTTTCAAATAGCAATAGCTACAGCACTTAGATTTATATGCCTCTTTATAGCCCTCTCTGAACAGTTTACAGAGTCAGCCTATTGCCCACAACAGTCTGGGCCCACATTTTACTGACCTCAGAAGGATGGAAGGCTGAGTTAACTTTGAGGCAGTCAGGATCAAACTCCTGGCAGTTGGCAGAGTTAGACTGCAGTACTGCATTCTAACCTCTGCACCATCAGCGCTTTTCCAAAGTTTATGTCCTTTTTCTTGTATGCACTACTTACCCTTGCTCATCTAATATGGCAAAACCACTGCAGCATAACCACAGATAGCTATATATTTCAAATAGCATCACAAAATAAAAAAGTTGATATTTTGGCAAGATTTGCTCTAAGAACAATAGTTATGTTTTCCATCTGACTTTGCAAATGAACAACACTTGAAATACTGGGATACAAAATGATAAAACCTGATGTTAAAAACCTATGGTGGTGTTGTTGTTTTAAAGGAGAGTTTACGGTCAAGAATAGTCTAGATGAGGATTACTATCCATATATTATTCTTCTGAGCCTATCCGTCTTTCTGTTGATATCAGTAAGAATTTAGCACTGACTCGCATTTTCACATTACTGAAAAGGCCTGTGATTTGGATGCTAGGTGACAGTGTGTTTGATGGGATCAGCAGCTGACAATCTGATCCATGTAATGAAGTGAGACCTGCATAAAATGCAGTATATTACTCGTGGCAGAGACTTGTTCTGTCAAGCAAGACGTTCTGCTATTGGCATAAAGGATTCTTCATGGAAGGCTCTTATCAACAGACACATTTACACTTCAGTGCTAAAGCAAAATTGGATAATGCACTTCTGATTTCGAATACCCTTACTTAGAAAAGAAGGGCGGGGGGTGGGAGGAGGGGAAAGCTGCTTTATTCAAAGGCTGTGTCTCAACTTTATAAATTATCCAGTTTTTACAATTATTTTTAAAGAGCCAGTTGGCACGTTTTTATATTTTCCCCCTTTTGTCTTTATTTTCAGTTTGACAGGATTGCATCTCATGCAAGAAAGAAGGTTATGGCAAAGATTGGGAGCAACAACCACAGATCAAAAGAGCAAAAAAATGGGTAGTGAGAATTAACTTTGCTGATCAGTAGCCTAGTTAACTTTTTCAACTAATTGAGATATAAGTAGTCCTTGACTTAAAACCACAGTTGAGATCAATTTTTTGTTACTAAGTGATACATTTCTTAAGTAAGTTTTGCCCCATTTTACAACCTTTCTTCCCCCCAGTTGCTAAGTGAATCACTGCAGTTGTTTAGTTAGCAACACGGCTGCTAAGTCAATCTGACTTCCCCATTGATTTGGCTTGTCAGAAGGTCACCAAAGGTGATCATATGACCCTGGGACACTGCAACGGTCATAAGTATGAGTCATTCCCCAAATATCTGAATCTTGATCACATGGCCATGGGGATGTTGGTCATAAGTGTGAAAAAGAGTGATAAATCAGTGCTGTTGTAACTCACTAATGAACTGTTGTTAAGTCAAGGATTACAGGTACTTGGATGTTCTCTGAGAAAATAAAGCCAGAAGGAAGGATAAAAACTGAGCAAAAATAAGATTGAAATTTTCTAAATAATGTTGCAGTAATTTTGAATTGGATTATATCACAGCTGGGCTTCTGTAGGCAAAATGTGGTGTTAACATATTTTAAAAATTAAAGGTGGGGTTGCAAATGATCTAAGAGCTCATATAAACAATAAGTCATCCAGTTAAAATGGTAAAATAAAATTTGGAAATTAAGATTGTAGTTGATCACATGCTTTACATTAAAACAAAAACCTCATTGAATTCTTGCCTGGGTTAGGAAAGTCCAGAATAAACTGGAAGATACCAGAAGCTAAGAGTGATGTTCCTTATTTCTGCCTTTTCATCGGGCTTATGGATTCGTGCTTTCTGTCAAATGTTTACATTAAGCTTAGCAAAAGGCAAGAGACACCGATTTTGCTTTCTGTTCTGCTTTTCAGAAACCCTGACATCAAATGTTGTGGTCACGTCCAGAAAAAAGGAAACTGAAAACCTGTTGAAGACAATATTGAGTAAGACAGATCAATGACCCAACCAATATGGTGTAAGGTAGTTTTCGATGCTTAAAAATAGCAGGAAAGTTTAAAAATGGCTTTAAAATGATCCAGCTTGATCTCATATGAAGATCAAGCCCTAGAAAGCAGGAGGCTGTGAATTCTAGTCCCACCTTAAATATGAAAGCCAGCTGGATGACTTTGGCTAATCACTCTCTCTCTCTCAGCCCAACTCAACTCACAGAGTTGTTGTAGGGGAAAATAGGAAGATTAAGGAGTGTTGTGTATGTTTGCCTCCTTGAATTACTTATTAAGTAACAAAGGCAAGATTTAAAAAAATTAATAAATAAATAAAAAGCAAGAGAGGAAGGGAGAAGAAAACGTCCATGAGAAAACCAACTAAAATATTTGTGCTTTAAAAAACGCAAAAAAACCCCACAGGCTTATCTGTACTATCAAGTTGAACTGTCACAAACATGGGCAGTGGTGGGATTCAATTTTTTTTACCACCGGTTCTGTGGGCATGGCTTGGTGGGCATGGTGTGGCTTGGTGGGCATGGCTTGGTGGACGTGACAGGGGAAGTATACTGCAAAATCCCATTCCCTCCCCACCCCACTAACCTGCTTTCCAGCTCCGTTCTCCTGTGCAGGGGCAACAAAAGAAGACCCAGCCGATCAGCTGGGACTCAGGAGGCAGAGAATAGATGGGGGCGGGGCCAGTCAGAGGTGGTATTTGCTGGTTCTGCGAACTACTCAAAATTTCCGCTACCGGTTCTCCAGAACTGGTCAGAACCTGATGAATACTACCTCTGAACATGGGTCACCAAATATTTCTCAAAAGACAGGAATAGATATTGTCGGTTTTTAGTTTCACCTCCAGCTCAGCATAAATGCCATTTTGGCCTGTGTTATTCTTGATATCTGTTGAAAGCGGGATTTTATTGCTTGTCCTGGCTCAAGCATTGCTCTATTGCTTGCCTGCTGCAGAAGATTTTTTTTTTTAAAAAAATACTATTTGTCTTTTTTTTTTAGATACTTATTTTACCGCTGCTTTTTCTTCCTCCATTAGGTACATTGGTGTACTGTTTCATCAATCAAATGGCGCATTGGTTCTGAGGAAATAAAAGCCTGTGGGGAAAGTAGGTAGCTTAGGGAAAGAAAAATAGTATTTTTTAAAAAAACAAAGCTACCCTTGGATTGCAAGGAGATTTTCATTTTAAAACGGTTGCTATATCTACAACATTTTGTTCCTTAAACTATGCATATATGAATTTAATTTAATCGTATGTATTTATATGGGCAGATAGCAAGGATATATTCTTGGTCACAATATGCTTTTTTTCTGCCCTACCCAAACACAAGATAATTCACTAGAATATGTCATTTTCCACAGTTCATACTAGATTTAAATTCCTGGTATAAAGCACCTGATTTTATTAGGGGAAATGGTGTTATTGCAAACATGGTAAAAATTATAATGCAGGCAGATGCTTTAGGACACCCTTTTCATCAGTGCAAGAAATCCTTGTCATTTGCAAACCAAATATGGCAACCCTCACTATTTTACTCCATATTTTAATTTGGGACTCTAAAAGAAAGTTAAGCTGGTTGTTCTTTCTTTTAAAAAAAAATTAAGCTGCTCCTGTTCTGCTGAATTTCAGAAAGTCCTACAGATCTTACAGTAAAACTTTCCCAGTATATTTATTTATATGAACCTATAGTTAAAAGTTAGGCAGTGATTTGTTCTCCAAGTTTGCTCTTTGGCTCCCGGATGTTTTGTTACCAAACTAGGTTTTATTGGGGTGAAGTGTCTTGTTCATTTATGTAGGTCCTGGGTGGTCGGTTGGTCTTGTGACTGGTTGAGTCATAGGAAAGGTGGAATCCACACAGGACCTACATAAACGAACAAGACACTTCAGTCAAAAAAAGCGCCTCCCATTGAACATGTTATACCAGTTCGGTAATGAAACATTGGGGAGTGACAAGCTACGAAGACAAATCTCTGCCTAAATCTACAATCCAAGCTATGAATATTCGCTACAATTTCTATAGTTAAAAGAGTTTTTGAGTTGGATTTGATGCCTACTGAATCTATAGGTGAATACTTGCCATCTTGATCAATTAGTACACAATCTGTTTCAGTACCAATGCACAGCTCTCCATTACATTTTTGTAATCTCTTTGTCTTTGTCTTTTACTAACGCTACCCTTAAACTTGTCTAATATAATCACTTTATTTCCTGTTTATCATCCAATTGTATCTTGTGGCCATGAAGCTCAGAGCTGAAGAAGGTTCTTGGATGAGAATTGAAACATCTTCAAAGAAAAAACAGAAAGCCCAGTTGCCTCTTGAAAAAAACACCTGTGTGACAACCATGACCTGGATGACTGAGAATCTCCATAGAAGTTCTGGTCTCTCTCTCCCCCTCTCTCCCTTTCTCTCTCTCTCTCTTCCTCCCCCTCTCCCTCCCCCTCTCTCTCTCGGAATTGCATGTCTTGTTCATGATATTATCTAAGTTAATGAACTGAAACAACTTCTGCCTACCGCAGGTTCTTGAGATAGACTCAATAGTCAAAAATGCCAAACCCAGTTGGCTGATTATGCAACCAACATGAACAAATACCATAGAATCATAGGGCTAGAAGGGACCTTGGAGGTACAACAAATGGTTGTCCACTCTTTTCTTGAAAACCTCCAGCAATACAACACCCACAATTCTGTGGAACAAGTTATTTCAATGATTAATCTTTTTTATTGTCCAGAAATTCCTCCTTACTTCCAGGTTGGATTTCCCCCATATGAGCTTCTACTTGTTGCTTCTTCTCAGATGCTAAGGAGAAAAAATCACCTAATAATATAATATGCATTGGCAAAGTTTAAACTACATCCACCCCCAGCCTCCTTTGCAATGTGACAGTCCACTCTTTCAAATATTGATGCTAGTTAGGAGTCAGTTTCCATGTTGTATATTGAACATTTGACCCATGCTGTCTGGTGCTATGTGGGATAACCCAGAATCTTTTCTAAGTATGTGCTATAACCGTGAGCTTTGGGGCAATCAACGGACTCATCAGGAGAGGCATGTTAAGGGTTCCACCATTAATGTCATCTGATGCAACCCAGGAGAACTTTTTCTGCTTTGGCACCCACCTTTGAGGTCATCATTCCTCCTCCCCTCCCCTGAGGTTAGACTAACTCCAAGCCTGCCAGTTTTCCAGAATGTTCTTAAGATGTGGTAGTGTCATAGTGCCTGGAGGGGGGGCAATGGTGTTACAGACCCTGCGGGTTGGTTACATTGTTAGTAATTTGTTGTATTCTCCTTAAATTAGTTTTAGGGTTTTAATTACCCGTTTCAAATGGTTTTAACAGTTTTTATTTTGGTTTTATGTTTAAGTGGTATTGCTTTTTAATTATATAAGTTGCTCGAAGTCCCTTATTTGAGATAGGCAGTGATATAAATAAATAAACAAACAAACAATGGTTCTTGAAGCATTTCTTATTTGTTTTTCTTGTAATATTAGCCCTAGCCTAATTTCTAATAAGGTGATTACTATTCAATACATACAGAACTGAATCATTGAATGCCCTTATTTATGTAGGAACTGAGGCTGTGATAACACTGTGTTTTGACTTGGGTTAGGACTTATGAAACCCAATCCAAACTACAAACATATCAGTTTAACTCTCAGAGAGTTTAGCACAAATGTAATTATCATTTGGGGGTAGAGTGGTTAAGATGAGCCATAATTTTAGAAAATTCCAGCATGACCTTTGTGGAAAATAAAATATTACCACTCCTTAGCTTTTTTTTTTTTATTGATTCCTACATGGCCTTTTTACAAGGAATGACTTTCAACGCACCAGAAACACAAACTAACTAATCAAATAAAACAAGATAATTAGTATTTCAACCCACCAGCCAGTTGAGCAGCCAGACACCAACGACGTGCCAAGGAAAATATATATTGTTTGCCTCTTAGTTGAAAAATAATAAAGAGAGAATCATGTGACTTAGTTTGGTCCAGTGGTTATCAGTCTAGAAAGCAAGAGATGTGAGTTCAAGTCCCTCCTTAGCTGTGAAAGCCAGCTGGATGACTTTGGGTCAGTCACTCTCTATCACCTCAACCCACCTCACAGGGTTGGTATCATGGGGAAAATAAGAGGAGGAAGGTGTGTGTTGGATATGTTTGCTTCCTTGAGTTATTTATAAAAACAGGAAAGGCAGGATACAAATAAATAAATAAAATTTCCCTTGGAGGAAAATTCCAAAGTTTGGGAGCATTTGCCAAAATGGCATGATCTCATGTTCCCACCAAATGTGTTTCCAATTACAGAAGAAGTGAAGTTAAGATAGAATTACTAGTTGTTTTCATTTGTGTTAGCAAACATGCCCAGAATCTTGTAGCTTTTTAAATGCTACCACATTCATTTCCAGTGTCTTATTTCACTAGAAATAAATCCTACCCAAGAATAAATGTGTCAGTCTTAAGATGTCAACATTCTCCATTAATGCTTTCTGCAACACAAAGGAAAGTAACAACCTAAGGTCTCAGTTGTTAGCAATTTATCTTGAAAAATAATAAAGAGGATGTGTTATCATCATTATAAAAGGAATGTCTTAGAATCAATGTTTTTAAAAGTACAAAATAACAACCATAATTAATTGCTTTTCTTCGTGGGCCCCAATGCGTGAACCAGCTTAGAGCACAATTGCAAAAACCTTCATCAATGCATGAAACAATAAAGTAGATCATAAGAACAAGATATCGATACTGTAATTTTTTAAAAAGAAATTGGCAATGTGGAGTTCGGTGAACACTTTTAATTCGGAATGTGCAAAACATTCCAATCACAAAAACTGTTTTTGCATGTACTATTCCTGAACTGAAGGATGTGCTTCAGAATTTTTAGTCATATATAGAATAAAATAAGACTTTCCCCGCTGGGAAGCAGTGATTAGAGAAGACCAGACCAGTGTGCTTTATATCAAAAGCTACTTCTTCTTACTATTCTATTTTTAACTTTTTTCCTTTTCTTGCAATTTTTGCTTTCTTATTGCTTTCTTTCTTTTTCTTTCTTACTTTATATTAGCTTGTACAGCGTTCATTTTTATCTTCTTTTTTAAACATTTCAATCAAAATATATTTTTTAAAAAGAGAGGGAGAAGACTAGGCCAAGAAAAAGCTCAGGCTGGAGGTTTCTTTGCCAGTGGTGCCTCTAGGCACTGGTGGTGGCAGTGACAATTGAGGAAGAAAGGAAAATAAAAGAACGTTAGATGATTTCAGGGTAGGGGAGAAAGAATAGAGATGGGATTTAGCCTTTTTCTCAAATATCTTTCTGGGATCCCTCTGGATAATTTTGCAGATTTTTCACATTCAAAACCACTAAAAAATTCTGGGCTTAATTTATCCTAATTTGTGGCCAATCCAAAATGGTTCAACAAAACTATGTCATGTTTTCTTTTGAAACAAGACATGTTGTGGCTCCGGGCTTGGATTCAGCTCCTGTGATTGATATGAGTTCAAGTGAAGAGGTTATGGCAGAACAATATGAGCCGGCCTGGCTTACTGATTGGACTGATAACCAGGATGAGGAGATGGACGTGACAAAGGACGACAGACCTGATGTATTAGAATTGTCAGGACCTTTGACCTCCTCTGGTTCCTTATCTGATCAACAGCCGGGAATGGCTGACAGGGAAGTTTTGAGAGAGTCTTCTAATGGAGATGAGAACTTGGAAAATTTGTGCTTAAAAGTAAAAAATAGAAGACGGTTGAAAAGGCAAAATCAGCTGGAGCGAATGAGAAGAGCAAGTCAGTAAATTAGCACGTTGCCTTAATGAGTATAAAAGGACACAGCTGGGCTGGTACATTTCGCCAGGAACAAAATAACTATTTGAGTGAAGACGTTACAGCAAGGAGCTCTGAGGCTGGAGATTATTTGCCAGGACTGGTTTGCCGGACAGAGTAAAGATTTATGCTGTGGTTTCTGCCAGCCGTTATCTTGTAAGACTTCTTTCCGTTTGATTTACTTGTGAAATGGCTGCTTTCTGTTTTGTTCGTTTGAATTTCGAAGGGGAGTCATAACAAAGACATATTTTCTATTTTTTGCATACCTTCACTTTTAATTAAGATTTAGATCCATCTTATTTTTTTAATAGAATGACAGATACCAATAGAAGAAAGAGTACATGTGTGGCTTGGGATTGATCTGTGGAGTCCTTGGTTCTCTTTGAGCTTGGTGGTTTCCTTGCAGATGTTTCATTACCCAACTAAGTAACATCATCAGTGCTGTGGCATCAGCCACAGAGTATAACTGCTTTCATATCTAGGGTTCCCATTCCATTGATAAATGTCGTCCTCAACTTACAACCACAATTGACCCCAAAATTTCTAATGCTAAGCAAAACATGTCTTAAAAGTAAATTTTTCCCCATGTTATGATCTTTCTTGCCACAGTTGTTGAGTGGATTGCTTGTCATAAGGTCACAAAAGGTGATCTCATGACCCTGTGACACTGCAACTGTCATAAATATGTGTCAGTTGCCAAGCACCTTAATTTTCATCACATGACCATGGGGATGCTGCAATGGTCATAAGTGTGAAAAATGGTCATAAGTCACTTTTCCCAGTGCCGTTGTAACTTTAGTATGTTTTTTCCTTTTCATGCACATTTAGCAAAAAATATTAACAGAGCTCACATACCATGTAGTGGGTATAATAACTTTTCTGGAGAATTCCTTTGCAAAACAATTCCAAACAGATAAAGTTTTTATTCCAACTTGGCCAATAAACATTAGCCAAAAATGTGCTCACATCCTGGACCTTTTAAATAGTTACAACCAGTTGAATCTTATTTCCAGTGTAAGTATAAAAGTCAAAGTACAGCAGATAAATAATTGCTCTGTGCCCAAAGGTGCATTGGATTCCTAACATGATATAAGATGTGTAATTAATTTGAAATATGATTAAGATGTTTGTAGGGCCATAAACCTAAGCATTTATGTCATCATACCATTTAATTTTGAAAAATTTACAGCTCAACGTGCATATTTAAAACAGGTATTTCTTCAAAAGTGATGCAAGGTATTTTTTTAAGGTGCTATGCCAATATTTAAAACTTTATGGGGGCAAGAGGAACTTACTCAACTAAAATGTCTTAAATAATAAAACTTGCCATATTTTAGCAGTGACGAAAATAATTACAATTATTTGTTTTTCTTTGACAGGCACTCCTAAGAGGTCAACTCCATTATAGTAGCAATCCTATATCCTTAATATGTAATTCTCTGACTTTTCCTACAGTATTCAATTTTTCTACCGCTTCAGCAAATTATTCCTTGCGTTCTACTGCTGGTGCTGTTAGTTTGGATAAACACAGAAATAACTTAGAAATGTTCCATGCTTTTAGCCAAATTAGTCTTTACAGTATCAACAAAACAGGCACAATTCTTATTTGCGAAAAAAGAAAGAAAAAAAGCTGTTTCTGGAAAGATTATTTAAACAAATTGGTTATGATGTGTGTTGATAGATTCTGTGGAAATCTCAGTGACCTAAAAGGAAATGAGTAAGAATTAATTTTTTCCCTCCCTTTCCTTTCCTTTTTTTCCCTTTTCCCTTTTGATTTTGAGGAGTAAATAGGATGGGTGGGAAGAAGAATTGTGCAATACTGCTTGAAATTTCTCCAAAGCAAAATCCTCATTTCAAGTGCCTTTTAGAGTCCAAACACACCATAAATCCCACTGCAATAGCGAATAAAGTTTTTCCAATTACTTCATATTTTATTTTATTTTATTTTATTTTATTTTATTTTATTTTATTTTATTTTATTATTTTATTTTATTTTATTTTATTTTATTTTATTTTATTTTATTTTATTTTATTTTATTTTATTTTATTTTATTTTAATCATGTTGTTTTCATCCCAAGAACAATCCTGCTGCAGATGCCATTTTTATCTATCTAATGTGGAAGGGGCATAAGGATTAACCCTTTCCTCCTTTTTGGGGGGTCTGATTAAAATACCCTTTAACTCCATTAGCATCAGTGCAGATGGTTGAGGGACTGTGGGAGGATCACAAAATTTCACTCCTACTCAGGGAGCTTTGCTTTTGCTATTCACAAAGAAAGAAAAAATGTATAAGAGCTTGGGACTGTACCTCAGCCTTCGCCCCCCGTAAGCTCAAATATGCTTCTTTAATCTAAAAGAAGACAACTTTGCTGTCCCCACAATACCTGTGCTTGACATGCTGGAGTCAGCATAATGACTTTCATATAGATTTTTCCTCTTGTAACTTTGGGGCTGCATAGAAATGCTGATAATTTAACAAAGGTTTCTATATGTTTATTATCTATCTATCTATCTATCTATCTATCTATCTATCTATCTATCACCTACCTACCTACCTACCTATCCATCTATCCATCCATCCATCTCTATCATGAATTGTCTATCATGAATTGTTTGGGAATTTTTCTTCTATTCATCCGCTCAGATATAGGTAAATTATAGATTTAGAAAAACTTGACACTGACTTTTTTTAAAAAAAAAATCTCACCAAGATATAAAAACACTGAAATTCTGATGATACTTCCTCTCCAAGTCCAATTCTTCTTCTGTTTTGCTTTTCACAACACCAAGCTTTATAGGTCTTCTTTAAAAAGACTGTGATATTGACTTTACAATATCAGAGCCTGTGCTGTGTTTTAACTACTCTGAGTTTTACTGGCAGAGAAATACTATACCTTATTTATGAATCCGTTGCTGTCTTCTAGGATTAGGAAGAGTCCTCTTTATTTCTCCAGCATTGATATTTATTTCTTCTTGAGCCCAGCTCTAGACATCAGATATCTATCACCTTAGCTCAGGGGTGAGATTCAAAATTTTTAACAACTGGTTCTGTGGGCGTGACTTAGGTGGTGGGCGTGGCTTGGTGGAGATGGCTTGGTGGTCATGTGACTGGCTGGGTGTGGCCAACTCAATATCACTCACATCGAGGCACACATCTCCTCACCTGGCCTCTCATGACTGTGGGGATGCTACAACAGTCGTAAGCGTGAAAAATGGTCAAAAGTCACTTTTTTCAGTGCCATTGTAACTTTGAATGATCACTCCACACAAGCAAAGTACCAGCAAAGGAGGGAAAAAAGCCTCCAGAGAAATTCCAGAGACAGGAAGTCTAGTCCTGCCAAGAATGTAACAAAGGTTAATGGAGAGGCAGTTTTTGTAAGCAACACCAGAATGTTTCCTTCCTGCCTTCCTTACAGGATTAGGCCAGTAACAACTGGTTCTTTGAACTGCTTAGAATGTTAACAACCAGTTCTAGCAAATAGGTGCGAACTGGTAGAATCCTACTTCTGCGTTAGCTTCTTTGCAATTAATGGTGAATTTACTAACATGCTAGGCAACATTCTCTTTGTCTTATTAATAAGACTGAGATTTTTCTTTTTCCCTTTAAGTAATCATTCTGATCCTGCTCATTTTTGTTTCTATTCCAAGTAACAGGAGGGGACAAAGCAAACAAAAATGAGTCTAGGGGTGTGGGGAACATCCTACATGAATTATAGAATTAAAAATATAATATCACACCCTTTTACGGGAGTTTGTGTAGTTAAGTAGTGTAGAAGTTTACAAATTGAGTGTGTTTGTCTGCAATGCCCTAAGTTGTAGACAAGTGTCAGTGAGATCAAGTCTAAGGTTAGACAAAATGGTAGCCATGGAAACACAGGAAACGCAACCAGATATGCTAATTCTCTTTGTTTTTTTGAAAAGCTACATTAACAGAATCTTGCATATCTGAAAGTAAAAATCTCCTACTGTCTCCTATATGACCTGAGAAATTAGGGAGGTCCCTTCTGAGTTCTAGCCCCACCCAATATCCAACTGCAGGTTATGTTGCCTCTTATCTGATGGTTCTCTGGGCAATATCTGTTTCCCCAGTCCCTCATGGTCTTTCTCACATATCATTAGATCACTCTAGACATGGTTTGTTTTTTTAAAAAAAATGACAACAACAACAGAGTCGAAAGGGCCCTTGGAGGTCTTCTAGTCCAACCCCTTGCTCAGGCAGGAAATCCTATGCCATTTCAGATAAATGGTTGTCCAATCTTTTCTTAAAACCTTCCAGTGTTGGAGTACCACAACTTCTGGAGGCAAGTTGTTCCACTGATTAATTGCTCTGTCAGGAAATTTCTCCTTAGTTCTATGTCGCTTCTCTCCTTGATTAGTTTTCATTTATTGCTTCTTGTCCTGCCTTCAGGTGCTTTGGAGAATAGCTTGACTCCCTCTTCTTTGTGGCAGCTCCTGAAATACTGGAACACTGCCACCATGTCTCCCCTTGTCCTTCTTTTCATCAGACTAGACATACCCAGTTCCTGCAACCATTTTTCATACGTTTTAGCCTCCAGAACCCTGATCGTCTCGGTTGTTTTTCTTTGTACTCTTTCTAGAGTCTCAACACCTTTTTTACATCATACATTTTGTCGTGTCTGCTTTAGTGATGTGTGGAGGAAAAAGAGTCAAAAGGAAGTACAGAACAACTGATTCAGTAATAAAAGATAACAAAATATCAGTTGTTTCTTCCTGTCCCATCTAATCTAATAGGAGTGGCATGCTCCAGGAACTGTCCGCTAAGGAATGTTGGCTAGTGAGAGTCTAGGTGGCCTTTTTTGCCATGATTGTGAAAAATTATCTTGCCTGAGATTAAGTCATCCCTAATCATGGTGGCTTTTCACAAGACCATGAATCTTGCTTTTGTGCCTGGGCCTGGGGGCCTAAGAATAATAGAGTCACCTCTTGGCTTTGTTAATGGTAATTTATTTGATATTTATGTGCTTTATCGTTTTTATCTACTGTATTGTAAAGTCACTTGTATGAAATCTGTGGGAATATAAAGAAATAAATAATATTGATGATTTGGCTTGTAAAATACAGTTGATATTTGGAAATTTCAACTGTGGTCTTTGATTCTGCTCACTGTTCCTGGCTACCAACTTTGATATTCCTAAAGGATGTTACTGGAGCCTAACATAGCCCTGAAAACTATTATTTGGCTATTAATGGGGAATATATTTGGGCAGAGGTGGAAGGATGCCTTTTAAGTTATTATTTGGTACTAGAGATTGCCTAGAAAAGCCCCTGCAATTTTTTTTGGCAAGATTTCAGAAGTGGTTTGCCATTGCCTGTTTCCAGGACTGAGAGAGAGTGATTGGCCCACAACCACCCAGCTGGGCTTTATGTCTAAGGCAGGACTTGAACTCAGTCCCCTGGTTTCTAGCCTGGTGTTTTAACTACTACATTCAAATGGCTCTCAGTATGCATGTATACGTGTTCACACACTCTATCTCCATGAAATGTCTATAAATTCGGCAACTATTTATTTGATTTGTATTTATCCCTGCCAGATCAATGAGTAAGAGAAAACAAATTTGTTCTGGAAAGTATTGGGAAAAAAATATTTTAACATGTGTCACAAATGATTTGACAAATATTACCAACATGTGGCAGGCTGTGATGAATATACATATTGCCAAGATATCTCTGTGGAATTATTTCAGAATGTCTCGGTGACAGAGGTCAATACTGGGGGAAAAAATCAATGTTTTTTCAGTTGTTGGCACACAAAGCATTGTACTTCCTAAATACATTGGTATGAATAGAAGGAAAACTTCAGTCACTCCCAAATTGCAAATGTGCTTGGTCATTTATTTATCTATGTAAGCAAAAAGGGCAGAAGTACTGGATATAGTAGAATATGCCCAGAACTTTTTTTCCAAAGAAACATTTTTATTTTTATTTATTTTTGTCAATTGCTTACAAGATAATAGGTATAAGTAAAAACATAGTTATGAATACATGGATATATATATAAAAAATCAAAAGAAACAATAGGACAGGGATGGTAGGCACATTGGTGCGCTTATGCACGCCCCCTACAGACCTCTTAGGAAAGGGGTGAGGTCAATAGTAGACAGTCTAAGTATTCTATCTCAGAACAAATGGGAAGGCCACACCAGAGCATCTCAATAACACACTTTATTCAGGGGAATAAAGGGGGCTGTCGCGTCTGTAGCTAACAACAGACCTTCCAGCGAACAGCGGCTGGCCCGACCTAGCAGCCGGCTTTTATAGCCAGCTGTCGAAGGGAGCCAGCCAATGGGGGCTACAAACACTCCCGCAGTATGAACGGACCTGAGGGGGAACTTGTGTCCGTCCCGAGGACATAACACCCCTTCCCCCTAGATACGAACATGAATAGTCTTTTAAGTAAGCTGGTGGTTTGTGTGAGCGCCCCGACCGGCGCAGTTCTGGCGATGCACAAGGTGGCATAGAGTTCTGGAAGTCAGGAACTGGCCTTGCCGGGCAACAGGGTCGCTCTGGAGTCCGGACTGGAGTCTGGGAGTGGTCACAGTCCTCGGGTTGGATTGTTAAATTGTCATTGTCACGCAACCCGGTGGTGTCGTCGTCTGGTACGGCTGATGACTCCGTAGGATGGTCCCGGTCTACCGTCTGCTCCCTTGATTCGGCTGGTGGAGATTGGTCACTCTGAAGGTCCCAGCTAGGATTCGGGTGCGGCAATTGGAGGGTCACTGAAGTCCCTGGGTCAGCGTTGGCATGTTCGCCCTGGCGACTTCTTATCTGGTCCAGATGCCTCCGCCAGATACTCCCGTCCTCCAGCTGGATACGGTATGACCTTGGCCCGGTGATGGCCACGATCTTCCCAGGTACCCACAGGGGATCGCCTGCGTAGTTCCTGACGAAAACTTGGTCCTGTAATACAAAACTCCTAACCCTAGTGTTAGAACCCAATGGGGTGTCTGGGCAATAGTGGGGATGCAGTCTATCTAGCACTGTCCTTAGACGCCTGCCCATCAGTAATTCGGCTGGAGACTTGTTTGTGACAGTACATGGGGTCGAGTGTTGGCTTAAGAGAAAACGAGAGAGTCTGGAGTGCCAGTCGTCTTGAGTGAATCTTGCCAACGCCTCTTTTGCTGATCTAACGGCTCTTTCCGCCAACCCATTGCTGGCGGGATGAAAAGGGGCCGTTAGGATATGCCGGATGCCCAGGTTGGTGGCATACCGGCTGAATTCTGTAGATGTAAATTGGGGCCCATTGTCTGAGACTATGGTGTCAGGTAGACCGTGTGTAACAAATAAACGGGTCAGGGCCTGGGCAATTGCTCGGGTGGTGGTTGTGGGTAGGAGAGCCACATCGATCCATTTGGAGAATGAATCCACGACCACCAGGAAGGTCTTGCCGTGGAAGGGCCCGGCCAAGTCAATGTGCAACCGTGACCACGGTGCGTTGGTATTTTCCCATTTGGTTGGGGTGGTGATCGGTGGCGCTGGCCTGGATTCCTGACAGGGGCGGCAGGAGCTTACCCATTTCGTGATCTCATCGTCCATGCCCGGCCACCAGACGTAACTCCGAGCCAACGCTTTCATCCGGACGATGCCAGGGTGCCCCTCGTGTAATGCCCTCAGGACGGGTGTGCGCAGCAGTTTTGGGATGACAACTCTGGTCCCCCATAGTAGGCAGCCCTGTAAACTGGAAAGTTCTTGCTGGCGGGTTTTGAACGGTGAGAATTCAGTTGAGAGGTTACCGCCCGGCCACCCCCTCCGTACCCAGTCCAGAACCTGGGCGATAAGTTTATCTTTTTTGGAGTGGAGGGCGATGTCGCCAGCGGTGACTGGGATGTCGAACTCGTTGGCATCGAAAATGGCATGGACCGGGGCCGGATCCTCCACGGGTGCTGGCAACGGGCAGCGGCTGAGGGCGTCGGCGTGGCTGAGGTTTTTTCCTGGGCAGTGAACCAGTTTGTACGAGTAGGCCGCCAGGAATAGGGTCCACCTAGTCATTCTGGGGGATAAGACTTGCGGAGTTTGTTTTTCTCCAGAGAGGAGCCCCAAGAGTGGTTTGTGATCTGTGACAAGTTCGAAGTTGTGGCCAAAAAGAAATTCATGGAATTTTTGACATGCGCAACGGCGGCTAGGGCCTCTTTGTCGATTTGGCTATAATTACGCTTGGTTGTGGACAAGGTTCTAGAAAAGAATGCGATTGGCGCTTCGGAGCCGTTGGGAAGTCTGTGGCTTAATACAGCCCCAATCCCGAAAGGTGAGGCATCTGCAGCTAAGACTAGAGGAAGGTGCTGGTCAAATTGTATTAGGACAGTGTCCGAAGTGAGAAGCGATTTGACTGCCTTAAAGGCGTATTCCTCTTTGGGACCCCAATGCCACGGAGTGTTTTTGTCTAGAAGTCTATGCAACGGTTCAGCTACTGACGCTTTGTGGGATAGGAATGACGCATAGAAGTTTAGCAAACCCAGGAAAGCTTGTAATTCTGACTTGGAAGACGGAGTGGGTGCCTCGTGAATGGCTTTGACTTTAGACTCCACGGGGTGGATGCCAGAGGCGTCTATTTTATACCCAAGAAAGTCCACCTGCCTAGTGGCGATGGCACACTTCTCCCTTTTTAGTTTGAGGCCATGCTGCCTGAACCTATCCAGTACCGCTCTGACTCTGAGAAAAAGTTGGGGCCTGTCCCTGGCTGAAATCAATATGTCATCAAAATACGGAACTACGCCAGGGAGGCCTTGCAGTATCCGTTCCATTAATGACTGGAAGATTCCTGGGGCGACGCTAACGCCAAATTGGAGGCGCTTGCATCGAAATGCCCCTCTGTGGGTGACAATAGTTTGCAATTCGGCCGTTTGGTTATCCACAGGAAATTGCTGATAGGCCTGTGACATATCCAATTTGGCGAATATCGTCCCCGGTTCAAATGTGTGTAGTAAGTGTTGGATTACTGGGACTGGGTATGCGCTAGTCTGTAGATAGCGGTTTATTGTGGTCTTATAGTCAGAACACATTCTTATAGAACCATCTTTTTTTAGGGGTGTGACAATTGGAGTCTCCCATTTAGCAAAATCCGTGGGCTCAATCACCCCTTGTTTTAGCAATTTGTCCAGTTCCGTGTCCAGCTTAGCGCACAGGGCAAATGGTACTCTGCGCGGTTTTAAACGGACGGGAACTGCTTGGGGGTCCACTGAAAAGGAGATGGGCGTACCATTATAGCAACCTAATTCATTGCTGAACACATCAGCATAGTCTGAAAATAGTGAGTCGATATCGGAAGGCGAGACAGCACGTACTCCCGTTAAGCTAAGGCCGAGATAGGGGAACCAATCCAACCCCAAAAGGCTAGGGAGGTTACCATCTACCACCACCAAAGGCAGATGGCCTTTAAGGGATTTGAACCTAACGAGGAACTTGCCTGTTCCGAGTACTGGGATGTTCTTCCCCTGGTAATCCCTCAAGGTGAGACGACTCTTCTGGAGTTGCTTCCTGGACAGGCTGGGTCGAATTTTCTTAAGTGTGCTCCACGAGATGATCGATAGTGCCGATCCGGTATCGACTTCCATAAGACAGGGTTTACCTTCTAAATGAATAGAGAGGGTAATTTTATTAGGTGTCAAAAAAGTGTGGTTAGCTTGGTAGCACGTATAACAATTTTCTACTTGCCTGGGTGGCCCCGGAGGGGAGTAAGGGGACAATGCCTTTTGTGGAGCCGCGTGTGTTGCCTGGCAGGCCCTGGCGATGTGGCCTTTCTTGCCGCAATTGTTGCAGGTGGCGTTCCTGAACCTGCAAGTCATTCTGGCATGGGACCCCCCGCAGGAGAGGCACATCAGGATGTGTTTGGACACGTTGCCATCTTTTGGCCTAGCTCCTACCTGTGACTGTTTGAAAGGTTTGAGGCGATGTACCTCTAAGTGTTCGGTGGGGTCTTCTTCACTCACTGCTTCCTCGGAATGAACAGTGACCGGACTGGGTTTGGTTGCGCTTCCTTGTATTTCAGCGGCTGACTGTGTCGCTAGTTCAGCGGCCAGAGCTTCCTCGATTGCCTGGGTGAGGTTGAGATCTTTCCTGGCCAGCAACCGCCTCTGTAACCTTACATCTCTGACTCCACAGACGAGCTGATCCAGAAGCATGTCGTCTAGGTAATTTTTAAACTCGCAGTGGAGAGCTGCGGTTCTCAGGGCGGCCATATACTGATTGATAGATTCTCCATCTGTTTGTTTCCTCATACGAAAGGCAAAACGTCTCGCTATCTGCGATGGCTTTGGGGAATAATGGTTAGAGAGTGTCTCCAACAGCTCGGACCACGGAACGTTCTTTAATTCCCTTGGGGCGAGTAGCGCTGTGGCGGTATCGAATACTGTGGCCCCGCAGTAACTCAGGAAGTACGATTTCTTCCTGTTTTCTGTAGCGTCGGCCAGACCGATGGCATCAAGGTAGTGATTGAAGCGGTTTCTGTAAGAGTCCCACTTATCTTCATCTGGCTTAAATGGCGGGAACGCCGGATTTGAATTCATATTGGGTGTTCAGTCTGTTGGTAGACTGACCAATCTCTCTCTGGGAATACAAAAGGCCCTGATAAGAGTGGCAGCTGTGGCTCGCAGCGCTGCTTCAGCTCTAGAGGATCTCTCTGGGTTACACGCTCTGTGTGACTATGGCGGCTATTGCTGTAGTGCCGTAACTGTAGCACCTTGTAACTGACTTACAAGGGCGTAGGCGGCTATAGCTGTAGCGTCGTGCTGACAGCTATTCGAATCGCGCGCCTATGTGTTCTGGCGGCTGTGAGCGTGCACCGAAAACTTCGCTAACAAGCAGAATCCAAACAGCAGCGGTTGGATTCTGTGCTCAATGCTGGGCGGCTGAGGTTTTCAGTGCCCCACTTTTCTCACGTAGCTTTTTTTTGACTTGAGCGGCTACACGCTCCACTTTCACTTCCGCAATCAACGGCTGACCGAGCTCTCAACGGCGTGGCTACGGTTCAGCGTTTAGGTGTGTACTTCAGCTCTTTCGTATTGCTGCTGGTTGGCCAGATCCCATCCTCGTCGCCAATATTCTATCTCAGAACAAATGGGAAGGCCACACCAGAGCATCTCAATAACACACTTTATTCAGGGGAATATAGGGGGCTGTCGCGTCTGTAGCTAACAACAGACCTTCCAGCGAACAGCGGCTGGCCCGACCTAGCATCCGGCTTTTATAGCCGGCTGTCGAAGGGAGCCAGCCAATGGGGGCTACAAACGCCCCCGCAGTATGAACGGACCTGAGGGGGAACTTGTGTCCGTCCCGAGGACATAACACTAAGGTTAAAGTTTTTGGGGTTTGGGGGAAAAACCACAGAGTCAGGTAGAGAATTCCAGACATTGACCGCTCTGTTGCTGAAGTTGTACTTCCTGCAATCAAGTGTGGTGCAGTTTATCCTGAGTTTGTATCTATTGTGTGCTCTTGTATTGTTGTGGTTGAAGCTGAAGTATTCATTGACAGGTAGGACATTGCAATGTATGATTTTATATACTATACTTAGATTGGACTGAAGGCAGTGTAGTTCTAGGTTTTCTAGGTCTAGAATTTCAAGTCTGGTGGCATAAGGTATTCTGCAACGAGTAGAGGAGTGGAGAACTCTTCTTGTGAAATATTTCTGGACTTTCTCAATTGTATTAATATCAGATACGTAATGGAGGTTTCAGACTGATGAGCTGTATTCAACTATTGGTCTAGCAAATAACATACCCCTTCTTTCCTCTCTTTCTTTCTGGTACAGGGTGATCCTAAGGACTTTCCAATTTAAAGGAATTTCTAGTGTATACTTATTTCTCTATGAAAATGCAATTACTATTTCATGGACTGTTTAATTCAATTTCATGCATCTGCTGGAGTCGTATGAAAGGCAGGATTGAAGCAAACAGCCAAAAAGTATATTCTCTCTGCTATCACTTTTTCACTTTTGCATTTCTTTCCAGTGTCTCCTGTTCTTCTTTTCTCCAAGCTCAGAAGAAGAGACAAATATTTCTTAACCAGAGGCTTAAATCTGTGATAAAAGGTTTTTGAAAACATACCAATGGCTGAATGTTCCTCTTTACATTTTCCCAGCCAGATACACTCTGAGGAAACTGTCTTCAGCAGAGGGCCTTCAAGTGAAATCAAGGGTGTCAGTCAGCAAAATCTAGCAGGTTTAGTTTTCTTAACTCATCTCTACAAATATTCTCATTGGCAGTTTTCACTTTCTAGAGAAATCCACAAATCCTTTGGGAGCACACAGTTTAGAGAAGTCAAGAAATTTGTAATTCCACCGTGCTTTTCAAAATGACACCTCGGCAGACATAGAAGGGAAGCAACTTTCCTTCCTTCCTTCCTTCCATCCTTCCTTCCTTCCTCCCTCCCTCCCTCCCTCAAGAAAAACTGGTAGCAAGAAAGAAAAGTCTCCATGTAAGTTATGAAACGATTTCCAAAACCCCGCAAAATATAAGTCTGAGTTTAACCATTTCATTCAGGGCTTGTGACCTACCATAGCAAACATCATGTAGAAAGTTGTACAGCTAACTGTGAGCTAACTCAGCCTCCATGTATTTATTGCTGTACATGCTTAGAATCATTTGTCCTCCTTGGTGTCCACACTTCAAGATCCATCTCAGCTATCCAGTGCTGAGATGCATTGTTTATAATTCATACTGGCCACCTGTACGTTATTCAGCAAAGGATGGGACATTTTCAGGGTGTTATGGATCCAAGGCAGTGTTGTTGGCCATTAGCATAATGTATTCCTTTCACAGGTGAAAGAGCATTGGGATAAGTTTGAATCTACAGTGTCTTTGGTACACATTGCCCTGAGGGAACTTGTAATACAGAAACCTGAAATCTGACTTAATTTTCCCTTTCCTTCATCTTTTCACTCCAGGGAGTTAAGTCAGAATTGCAACTAAAACTTTCAGGACTAAAACAACTTTCGGTATCTTTCACTGAAATAGTTTCTCCAAGGACACATCTGTGACTCACTACACTACTAATAATCAGAAAGGAATTACAACAGCCATATGTTGTTATTCACAATAACAAGAAATTTCAACACAAACTCTTGGCACTAGTTGACCATGGAAACTAGATTTATATCTACATCATGGCCACACCCATTAATCTGATCCAGTCTTCCAAAAACATTATTAATGTTTCAAACTAGAATTTCAGGTTTCAGAGGAAGATGAGCAAAAGTTCAGCCAGAAGCCATTGTGGAATGGTTCACAATCAATTCATTTGTTGTATGCAGTCCTTGAGCTGCAAGTAGCCAAACCTGATTATTTTTTTCAATTAGATTTTTATCCCATCTTTATTTTTGGTGAACTCAAGGAGACATGCCTTCTTAATGCTACTACCTTGTATTTTCCCCATAACAACACTTCTCTGGAAGTGGCTAAGAGAGAGAGTGCCCAAAGACACTCAGTTAGCTTTTATGTCTAAACATGGTGAGTGTGTATGTGTGTGTGTGTGTGTGTGTGTGTGTGTTTGTGATAGAACTCACAATTCCCTGGTTTCTAGTCCACACCTTAGCTATTATGCCAGACCAAATGCCCCAAATCCATGAGGAAAAAAAGGCAGGTTTAAACAGACCTAGACAATAAACACCCATAAACCATGCATACTTGAAGTCCACATGTTAAAGTTTGACAAGGTTGAACAAAATTGATTTAGAAAGCTACCATAAACGCTTGGAAATGAAATAACCGATAAATAAATGGCTTTATAAGATAGCTTCTAAGTCCTGGAGTAATTCTATTTCTATGTCTCCTGGGAAATCTGAATATTTTAACACCATATATTTTTTTGATAAAACAAGTATTAAAATAGTGTAAGTGGATAAGTTTGAAATTAAACCTCAAAATGATTTTGATTCTTTCCCTCTTCTGCCTTCTTCCACATTGTTCAAAAGTTGTATTAATTGCCAAATAAGGTAGCTACATTAGAGATTATCTTCTACTGAATATTATGTTTACAACAGAGGATTGAATTTGTGCTTATATGTTTCTTAGGTACAAAATTAATCTGGCTGACAATTTTTTTGATAGGTAAAATGTTACTAAAATTGTTTATACTTGTGATAAAGGGGGAGATCAGTTTTTATATACTTATTTACTTTTTCTTTCCTATATTGTTATTTCTTCTTTTTTTCTTTTTCCTGAATTTCTATTTTTTATTTTTCTAGTTTGTATTAATTTCTATCTTTTTAATTTTGGTGTGTGTGTGGTAAAATTACTATTTTACTGAGCCTCGGTGGCACAGTGGTTAGAGCGCAGTATTGCAGGCTACTTCTACTGACTGCCGGCTGTTTACAGTTTGGCAGTTCAAATCTCACCAGGCTCAAGGTTGACTCGGCCTTCCATCCTTCCAAGGTCAGTAAAATGAGGATTGTTGGGGGAAATATGCTGACTCTCTAAACCGCTTAAAGGGGGCTGTGAAGTGGTATATAAGTATAAGTGCTATTGCTATTTTTTAAAAAACAGCCCAGACAATAATCAGAAGAACATGTTTTCTAATAATCCAACATCCTCCTCCCAAAATAGGCAGATCTCAAATAGAACATGTGCATCAAAGCAGTACTATCCTGTTCTTTAGCAATTGGTACTCGAGGCTACCATCACTAGAAGGCATTGAGTCCACTGGTGGTGGGAAATAGAGTCTGGCCAGGTGATGCAAAGCAATGGCTGAGCCGTGAGCCAATCTGTTAAACCATCCTTTCTTCTCTTTATGGGTGCCAAGAACAATGTTTCAAATTTACCATCAACCTCCTAATCAAACAGAACCACATATATGAGTTAGAAGAAAGGGGAGAGAAAACAAAATTGTAAATGTACATGTGAGAAAAGTATAAGTGAAAGAGGGAAGGTAGTCTTCATAGATTTAATGAAGCAACATTCCTCTTATCATATAGGTACACCTAAGGGTTTAAAAATCACCCATCCCATGGGAATTCATTGAAGCCTAGCACTCTACCAACAGATCCATCAACAAACACATTGACTTAGAACCAGCATATGAACCAATAAGATGGCGGACTATCTGAACCACCAATCAGCGACAGAACCAACCATCTTCTCATTGGTTGAATTTTGTGCCTTACAAACAACCAATCACGTGTCCAGCTGACCACAATACCACACAGGACCTACATAAATAAAGAAGAAATCAAACAAGTTTGGTAACAAAACATCCAGGAACTAAACCGCAAGCTTGAAGAACAAACCAAACAAGCCAAAATAATCCCACTTCTCATCATTGTCTTCCTTCCTTTTATGAATAAATATTTTTGTCATATTCTCCTTTCAAAAAACATTTGAATAGCACCCACCATCCCCAAACTGGATACATTATTGTTGAAAGAAGTGTCCAGAATATGGGGTGAAACCAGTTTTTTTGATTGGGCACTCAGCTAGGCTGGTAATTAATATTTACTATAAACCAACATGCTTGGAGTCCTCATTACTGTCTTAGGAAACTAAAATAAAAGGGAAGAAAGAAATTAATGGTTCTGTAGGTTGTTTCAGCTTGTTCTGAAAATCTGAAAATGAGATTGAATGTTCCTGAAGAAAAGAAATTACAGCATGGCTCTGAATGTGCTGAATTAATAATAAATATTAATGATTGGCCTGGTGTTGACAAGGCCTAATTGTTTTTTCATTTGCATTTCCCTCTCTTTGTAAAGCCTTCATTCCTAATGAAAGTCCTTGGAAAATTGAGAGTAGGTGAACTAGTTCATGAGCTTTCATTTGACATAATTAAGGTTATCACTGTACTATGAATTTTTGGTATACTGCATTTTTCCCCATAGATAATATAACTGATTCTGGTATATATTTAAAAGTCTAACTTTATCTGATTTACTTTTTTCTGGTACCTGACTCACCCTCTTGTCTTTTAATTTGGAAACTTTGGAAACTTCTATATTATTTTGGACTTCAGTAGTACTTTTTTTAACATACAAGTATTAATAATTTCACTGCATTTCAAAGAAACGGTTTCTAAATTCCCATTTCTCTTCAGCTACTGAAATGCAAACATTTTGAAATGTTTACTGTTATGTCTTTGGGACCGGTTGGAGTTCCCAACCAGGTCCGCTGTTTGAGCGGGAGCACCAGCCGCTCCCATTGGCTGACACCGTTTGACAGCCGCCCATAAAAGGCGGCTGTCGAGCAGTGTCAGCCCTGTTGCCGCCAGCTAATCTGCCAAGTTAGAAGGCAGACGCGGCAACCCTTTATTCTTGCAATAAAGCCTTTAACGTTCACTCTGGCTCAGCCTCGTTCCTCCACCGCTCTACAACACTGGCGACGAAGGTGGGATGCGATCGGAGGCTGCCAGACGTGCGATTCAGAAGAGCTGTAGCCACTAAGAGCGAAGCCACGGGCGCTGAAGCCGCAGCCACCGGCGCTCACAAAGAGCGCGAAACTCAAAAAGCCCCTCAGCTGGGGAGACAGACACTGAGTGGTAGCCACTAAGAGCGAAGCCACGGGCGCTGAAGCCGCAGCCGCCGGCGCTCACAAAGAGCGCGAAACTCAAAAAGCCCCTCAGCCGGGGAGACAGACACTGCCTGATAGGCGCAGCCGCAAACGCTCTTCTAAGAGTGCGAATTTTTGAATCACAACGACTACGGTGACAGGCACTGCCGCCTCAAAAAAATGAATGCCAATCCGACATTTCCACCTTTCAAGCCTACCGAGGAAACGTGGGATTCATATAAAAACCGTTTCAGCTACTTCCTCGACGCTATTGGTCTAACTGATGCTGCTGAACACACAAAAAAATCCTTTTTTCTCAGCTACTGTGGGGCTGCGGTTTTTGACACTGCTACAGCACTAGTTGCCCCTCGCGCTATCAGGAGCGTACCCTGGGATGAACTCCAAGAAATCCTCTCCAACCACTACTCACCTAAACCATCCCAGATAGCCAGGAGATATGCCTTCAGAACTAGAAGGCAGGCTGAGGGGGAGTCAATTAATGAGTATATGGCAGCTCTGAGGACAGCTGCCTTACAGTGTGGTTTTAGAGACTACCTAGAGGACATGTTATTAGACCAGATCGTCTGTGGGGTTAGAGACCTTAGGCTTCAAAGGCGCTTGCTAGCCAAAAAGGATTTAACCCTAGCTTTAGCCGTAGAAGAAGCCCAAGCTGCTGAACTCTCTGCCCAATCAGCAGCTGAGATTCAAGGAACTCCTTTAAAACCCAGCAGCTCCACTATTCATTCAGAGGAAGTTTCCCTCGAAGAAGACCCCATAGACTCAACAGACATTAACCGCCTTAGGCAACAAAAGCCCTCACAGGAAGGAGCGGGGCCGAGAAACAGTTTCACCCCCAAGCAACCTCCCATTTGCCTAGCTTGCGGGGGTTCCCACTCTAGGGCATCCTGCAGGTTTAGGAATACCATCCGTCTAAATTGTCAGAAGAAAGGCCACCTAGCCAGAGTCTGCCAAGCAGGGCGAAACCTCCCTCAGAGACCTCCACCACCTGCTAATTTCCAAAGGCAAGTGGAGGACTGCTATACTTGCTACCACGTGAACCATACTTCCAAGACTCCTAATAAAATCAGTATTTTTGTTTCTTTAGAAGGTAAGCCTTGCAGAATGGAGGTAGACACGGGATCTGCACTTTCGATCATCTCCTGGGAAACCCTAAAGAAGATTCATCCCAGATTCTCAAAGAAGAAGCTGCAGAAATGCCACCTGACACTGTGGGACTACCAAGGCAAGAACATCCCTGTCCTCGGGAAAGGCAAGTTTTTAGTTCAGTTCCAAGGTTTTAAAGGCCATTTGCCCTTGGTGGTTGTTAATGGTGCCCTCCCCAGTCTGTTGGGACTAGATTGGTTCCCTTCTCTCGGCCTTAGTGTAACGGGGATCCATGCTGTCTCAACCTCTGACGTAGACGCCCTATTCTCAGACTACTCTGATGTTTTTAGCAGCGAGCTGGGCTGCTATTCTGGCACCCCCATCTCCTTCACTGTGAACCCCCAGGCAATTCCCCTTCGCCTTAAGCCACGCAGAGTGCCTTTTGCCATCCGTCCTAAGTTAGATTTAGAATTAGATAAGTTACTGAAGCAAGGGGTGTTAGAGCCAACTGACTTTGCCAAATGGGAGACCCCCATAGTCACCCCACTCAAGAAAGATGGCAGCATAAGAATCTGCGCAGACTATAAAACCACCCTCAACCGTTATCTGCAGGTCAGCGCCTACCCTGTCCCTGTTATTCAACACCTGTTACACACCTTCGAGCCCGGCACTATCTTTGCCAAATTAGATATGTCCCAGGCATACCAACAGTTCCCTGTTGATGATCAGACAACTGAATTACAAACCATAGTCACACATAGAGGGGCGTTCAAGTTTAAACGCCTCCAATTCGGTGTAAGTGTGGCCCCGGGTATATTCCAATCCCTCATGGAAAGGATTCTCCAAGGTCTTCCGGGGGTTGTCCCTTATTTAAATGACATTTTAGTCTCAGCAGTTGACAGACCTCAGCTCATACAAAGGGTCAGAGCAGTCCTAGAGAAGTTTAGGCAGCATGGCCTCAAACTTAAAAGGGAGAAGTGCGCCATCGCCACTAGGCAAGTGGACTTTCTGGGGTATAGGATAGATGCCTCTGGCATTCACCCAGTCGAATCCAAAGTAAAGGCTATCCATGAGGCACCCACTCCAACTAACAAGACGGAGCTCCAAGCCTTTCTTGGGCTACTAAACTTTTACGCTTCATTTCTTCCGCACAAAGCATCTATTGCTGAACCCTTACACAGACTGTTAGACAAAGAATCCCCCTGGCATTGGGGACCCAAAGAAGCCCATGCTTTCAAGTCAGTCAAATCCTTACTCACATCTGATGCAGTTTTAATCCAATATAATCAACGACTCCCCCTGGTCCTAGCTGCTGATGCATCCCCCTTTGGGATTGGGGCTGTTCTGAGCCACAGGCTTCCCAACGGTTCTGAGGCACCAATTGCC
The DNA here is from genome assembly GCF_049901715.1 of Pseudonaja textilis. Lineage (NCBI taxonomy): Eukaryota > Metazoa > Chordata > Lepidosauria > Squamata > Elapidae > Pseudonaja > Pseudonaja textilis. The sequence goes on from NC_141993.1 coordinate 27,710,363, forward strand.
TTCTTCTCTAGGACCTTCTCTACTGCAGAAAGGAACTACAGCCAAATAGATAAGGAGGCCTTGGCTGCAGTAGCTGCAGTAAAAAAGTTTCATGAATTTTTGTTTGGGCACCATTTTGAACTTATAACTGACCATAAACCACTCCTGGGGCTTTTATCAGGGGATAAGCAAACCCCACAGGTACTATCACCTAGAATGACCAGGTGGACTTTGTTCCTGGCCGCTTACTCATTCAAGTTGGTGCATCGCCCTGGAAAAAACTTGGGTCACGCTGATGCCCTTAGTCGCTGCCCCCTGCCAGTCCCAGTCGAAGACCCAGCACCCGTTCATGCCATCTTTGAAGTTAATGAACTGAAATTGCCGGTTACAGCCGAGGACATTGCTGCGCACTCAAAAAAAGACAGAATAATTGCCCAAGTCATGGACTGGGTGGGAAGGGGGTGGCCTGAAACACAATACACTTCTGACTTTGCTCCTTTCAAAACCCGTAAGCAGGAATTGTCGAAGCTACAAGGATGTCTGTTGTGGGGAACAAGAGTAGTCATCCCAGCCACCCTTCGGGTACCCATCCTAAAGGTACTTCACGAGGGCCACCCGGGCATCATAAGGATGAAGGCTCTGGCCCGCAGCTACGTGTGGTGGCCCGGCATGGATGCCCAAATCTCCAACTGGGTAAGCTCATGCCAACCTTGCCAAGAAACCAGGGCTGCCCCACCAGCAGCCACGCCTACCAAGTGGGAAAGTGCTAGGGGTCCTTGGTCTCGCCTGCACATCGACCTGGCTGGACCAGTACATGGCAGGACCTTCTTGGTTGTAGTAGACTCTTATTCCAAATGGATAGACTTGGCCCTACTACCTTCAACATCCACTCAAGCAATTGTTAAGGCTCTGACCCGTTTCTTCGTCACCCATGGGCTCCCTGATACTCTGGTGTCTGACAATGGCCCCCAGTTTACGTCTTGCGAGTTTAGTATGTACGTTGCCAACTTGGGCATCAGACACATCCTTACAGCCCCTTTTCACCCAGCTAGCAACGGGATGGCTGAGAGGGCAATCAGGTCAGCAAAAGAGGCACTTGCCAGGTTTGGCCAGGAAAACTGGCACTCCAAACTGTCCCGTTACCTCCTGAGCCAGCATACAATGCCTTGCACCACTACAAATAAATCCCCAGCAGAGCTCTTGATGGGGAGACGCCTTAGGACCACCCTGGACAGGTTGCACCCCCACTACTGCCCTGACACTCCTATAGGATCTGACAGTTTGGTCAGGGACTTTGCCCTGCATGACCTGGTGTATGCCAGAAATTATGCAGGGGACCCTCTGTGGGTACCTGGTCAAGTGGTGTCAGTCACAGGTCCTAGATCCTACAGAGTCCTCCTGGAAGATGGACGCCTGTGGCGTAGACACGTGGACCAGCTCAGAAGGCGATGGAGAAGCACAGCTGATGCCAACCCAGCCCAATCTCCTAGCACCGAGGGCTCCCTGCCGGAACCGGTCTACCCAGACGGAAGCTCCCTGCAGGACCCGATCTACCCCATCGACCAAGAGAGTTTGCTGGAGGACCCAGTCTACCAACAAGGGACCCCGAGCCAACAACCAAGTGAACCTGTCTGCCGTCCGGACCAAGCGACTCACCAAGGTCAGCCCGAACAGGGGGGTTTACCTAATTCGCAGAGCGCCCCACCCGACCGAGCCCGCTCCTCAACAACCACCGAGATGCTTCCTGAGGGCGAGGACTTGACTCCAGCCAGCAGCTTGCCCGGACTACGTCGATCCTGCCGCCAGCGCAGACAACCAACCTACCTGAAGGACTATGCATGCTCCCGGCTGGGGGTAAGGAGTGTTATGTCTTTGGGACCGGTTGGAGTTCCCAACCAGGTCCGCTGTTTGAGCGGGAGCACCAGCCGCTCCCATTGGCTGACACCGTTTGACAGCCGGCCATAAAAGGCGGCTGTCAAGCAGTGTCAGCCCTGTTGCCGCCAGCTAATCTGCCAAGTTAGAAGGCAGACTCAGCAACCCTTTATTCTTGCAATAAAGCCTTTAACGTTCACTCTGGCTCAGCCTCGTTCCTCCGCCGCTCTACAACATTTACCATCATGATGAAAATTCCTTTTATCCCTTACAGTTATAAGGGACTAGAACAAGAACATACCTGTTGCTCTAAAGCTACAACCTGTTTTACATGGCATTTTGAGAACAGCACTGCAAAGACAGAGGAAGTGGAGTGAGGTGGGCTGGGTGTTTTGGAAGGGTAGAATTGCTGCCAAGAGCACCTGTAAAGTGTCAGGCACTCTTTTTACCCTTTAAGGTATGAAGCTATAGAAGGGAAGAAAAAAAAAAACCGTGCCTGCCTATTACTATAGTTCTAAATGTGTTTAATAAAGTAAGTCTTGTAAACTTCTGTTGGCATTCAGTTGTTTTTGATGAAAGAACCAGGCAAAACATGCAGGAGAATAAACATAAGTGTCTAAAAGTATAATTTATTCTGTATCCCCCCTCCCATATTTAGAGAGCTGTCCAGGTTTCCCCCACCCCGTCAATTTTTCCTACAGTTGTAGTACAGTTGTTTGTCTGCCTGCCTGCCTGCCTGCCTGCCTGCCTGCCTGCCTGCCTGCCTGCGTCTGTCTGTCTGTCTATCTGTCTGTATGTCTGTCTCTCTTTTACTTGGGTGGACTTTGTCTCTGAGTGCTGAATAGATATGGGGAGTTTCTTTGGAACGCTGACGTATGGTTGGTGTCCTGGACATCTTCTGGGTTTCTGACTTTTCCTCCTAAGCTTTCCATTTGCAGGACTGTTGTTCTCCTTTCTGAGTTCCACAGACCACAAACAGTCCTGTATGTCTGTTTTTCAACTTTCAGCCCTTTCCAGGTCTTATGAAAATGGCAGTTAAACATATTCACCTGAGATTCTAATTCCCTTGAAATTTATCTCAAGGTTACTTCACATTGATCTTGGATGTATTATTTTGTTCTTCGAAATTGCAATCACAAATTGAGTCAAACTATTTTAAATGTTATTTCAAATGCTTTGCTATAAATATTTTATTTCTTATATTCATATTGTACCTTCGATGCCCAGGAGCTATTCATAACTCTTTTTTAGTGCTAAAAAGTCACTCTTTTATTACAAACAACAAACCTATACCCATAAGTTTCTAGCTGGGTCATAAAGATCTAGAGTACCCTGGTTAGAAATACAGTACTAGAAATTATATAAATTACAACAAAGTGATCCTAAGCATATCCACTTTGTAAACTATAAAATAGAATAGAGTAGAATAGAACAGAACAGAACAGAACAGAAGAGAACAGAATAGAATAGAATAGAATAGAATAGAATAGAATAGAATTCTTTATAGGCAAGCTTATGCAAAGAAAAAATAATTTCCTGACCGATAATCCAAGTAACCTATATACATTGGTAGTCCTGGTTTAACAACCATTCATTCAGGGATTGTTACAATGATGCTGAATTGATGGTATTTACAACCAGTCCTCAAAGTTATGGCCGTTGGAGTGGCACTGTGGTCATGGAATCAAAAATTTGGGTACTTGGCAGTCTGACTGCACTTATGATCGCCACTTGCACTTTAATTGCCCGCAACTTTCTCCCCAAAAGGGCAGAAACGGGGGAGGAGATAGATTGGTGGGAGAGTTGAAGGGGCAGCAACCACAAGAGAGCAGGAGAAACATGAGGTTCTCAACAGTGGTGGGATTCAAAAACTTTTACTACCGGTTCTGTGGTAAAAATCAACTCCAAAGTTGTTGGAATACAAAACAATTTTATTGAAGCATTTGCAAAGGCTGATACACACATAGGCAAGACACCACACCCAAGTAACGTAAAAGCATACTTTTATAATTGTCCTACTCCTGTGAGTTTACACCATTCCTTTCCAGGCCCAGTTGATAGGCCCAGTCTGGTCACATGCTTTCCAACCACCTATAATCTGCTATCATACCTAAATGTTTAAAGTTAGTTAAACCCTTATTCTCACCCAAACTTGCTAAGCACTTACCCTCACCATCTCTCATCTACTTGATATTCCCTTATCAGTTCTCTTATTTCACAAGAATTACAGCATAGCCAAAGAAAAGAGCATTGTAAAAGTTAAAAAAAAAACATTTGAAAAGGAAAAACATCAAACTGGGTTTGGGTAAGATACATTCTCAGCCTGTCCCAAGGTTGGCTCGACTATTTTCTTTGTTGATGGAGGCTTGAGAACAGCTAAAAATGCTAGAGTGTATTAAATGTTCTCCTGTCAGTCCTGATCTCCAAAAGAGAGGCCCTTTCTTGAAAGTTAAGGCTTATGGGAAATTATTAGCAATACAATTGAAAAGCAAATTTAAACATGGCTGTAACTTGGATATGTAGTAGTATAGCTATATGAAGATACTAACTCTAGGTAATTTGAACAAAGGATAAACCTTTCATAAAGTATAAAATATAGTATTAAATGGAAAATTACAACTTATTATATTATACCCCACAGGGTGATAACTGAAAACTATCTGTCTTCCCATGTTGTAGAACAATCTAGAATGTGTCTGATTCTATAATGTAAACTTGGGGTGAGCAACCTACAATTGCATGTGAACTTGCAGATTAATTTCAGCAGTACCCAAAACCCTGACAGAAGTTACTGCAGAAATCCAGTTTTCATTGAAAATTTGATAATGGCATATCTAATTTTCAGTCAGAAATTTAAGATTAAAATCAAATTTTTCTGTGTTCAAATTTTACTGTTCAAATTTTACCATGGCTGGGACTGGGACTGAGATTATTTCATTCTATGGCATCAGATGAACTTGGGTTTTTTGGCTCCTCCTTGACTGTTATTTTAGGACCTTTCAGAGTTAATTATGTTTATCATGGTGGTTTTTAAATTTAATTTATTATTTCACTTTATTGCTTTCAGAATGTTTGTAGAATATTACAAGCTGCAACAAGTTTCCCTGGAGTATGGCTGGGCTATAAATATGCAACAAGTTTCCCTGGAGTATGGCTGGGCTATAAATATGTTAAATAAATAAAAATAATAATCCATCACTGAGACGTAGCCTTGGACAAGATGTCAGGTATTAAGTAGTAGTTGGAGGCCCATCTGCCTTCTCCCCTATAGACATCCACAAGAAGGCATGATAACTTTGGCAGATTTTCAGCTATTTTTAAAAAAATGGTTTCAAATAAGCAGAAACTTCTTATCCTTATTCCAAGTTGATAATTTGAATATATTTTTTCTAATAAGAGTTAAGCCTCTAGGGCTACACACCACCCTACTATGCAGTTCTCAATGAGACTGCTGGAGTTTGTTTTGTTGGCTTATTTGTTCTGGGTATTTTTGAATTCAGGATGGCTACAAACCCTTGGGCAGCAACTATATTATGCTCAGTGGGAATATGGCAAAATTAGAGAAAGTTCATACCATCTTCAGAAAGGGAAAGGGAATCGATATGGGGGCATAGTTATGGAAAACCTTAATTAAGGAAAAGGGATGAAGATACTGCATTGACAATTTTGATTATTCATTTATTTTATTTATTTATTTTGGAAAACTTATATAGCCGCCTACTTGCCCACGGTGACTCCAAGCAGCTTACAGAAAATAAAAACACAACGTAGAAGGAATAAAACTAATAAAAAAGTAAATAATAATAATAACCTCTGACTGAGGCCTCAGCAACAGCACACATTCATATCAGCCATTTAATGAGCTCCATCCTACTCTGGGTTCCCCAGGCCTGTTGGCAAAACCACATCTTCAGGGCCTTCCCAAATAAGTGTCAGAGTGGGGACCAGTCTAATTTCTGGAAGGATGATGTTCCAGTGGGAGGGCATCTCTACCCTTCTTCTGGGTCCCACCAAATGTACCTCCTTAGGGATGGTATACCCACAACATTCCTTGTCTCCATGCTCTAGTGGGTCGTGTGGATGTAACTGGCAAAAGATGGTTCCTCAGGTAACCTGGTCCAAAGCCATAATGTTATATCATTCTATATAACATCAAAGCACATAAGGAGACTATACAGCAGTAAAATGAAGCTGTTAAGATGGTCACCTCTCAAAGTCAGGTATTCCATATAGGCAGTCCTCAAACTTACAACCGTAATGGAGCCTACCCATTATGGTTGTAAGTCATGAGGGTCATAAAATGGGTCATCACATGACCTATCTGAATTTATGACCTTTTTTTGACATGGTTGCCAAGTGGATCACCTCAGTTGTTAAATGGATCATATAGTCCTCAAGTGACTCCATCTTCCCTATTGACTTTGCTTGTTAGAAGCCAGGTGGGGAGATCACAAATAGAGATCACATGATGCCAGGATGCTACAATTATCATAAATAGCTGCTGGTTGCCAAGCTCTCAAATTTTGATCATGTGACAATGGGGACACTGAGATGGTTGTTAAGTATAAGGACCAGCTGTAAATCATTCCTTTCAGCGCCGTTGTAATTTTGAATGGCACTGAATGGCAAGGGTCACCAACCTTTTGGACCTCAGGGACCACCAAACTCATAATTTTAAATCCTGCAGACCACTAATATGAATTTTGACTGATGGTGGCTTGCTGACTTTGTTGGGAAAGTCGGTCCCATATTCCAGAGCTGCAGTAGTCATAGGACTGGTCCTTTGGTCATCCTGGAGCAGCAGCTCCTCCACCCAGGTGCATCGGCCTGCCATGGATTGGAAGAGCTGCTCTGGGATGACCAAAGGGCCAGTCTTGTGACTACTGCAGCTCTGGAATATGGAACTGACTTTCCCATCAACGTCAGCAAGCCACCCCGGGGCAGATTTCCCTCCCCCGCCGTTGGTTTTACCTTCCAGTTCTAGCCTGTGTAGCTCTACTCAAGGTAAGGTTTCCACTTAGCCAAAGGATGGGGGCCAGCAGGTGGGTGGGCCATGTGTTCCTGCACAGCCTGGATTAATTGCCTTGCGGGGAGTGTTTTAGGGGGACATTTATCTGCGGACCACCAAAATTTTCTCACAGACCACAGTGTTCCCTGGCCCACCAGTTGGCAACCACTGCTGGATGGTATAGGTAGGAGAAGAGCAGGCAGAAGTGGAGGGCAGAGTAAAATGTGCTGTAAGTTTAGAGTCCTTGTGTTGCCACAAGAGATCTAAGTCCACTCCCCCTTGAATTCTGTTGACCCTTATCTAGCACCAACTTAGTGTGGACTATTCGTTGATCAGATTGTTGGTCAGGAATCAGATGATTCTGATGATTGGCCAAAAGGAACTTATGTTGAAATGGCAAAACTAAAGTTCAGGCCTCAGCAGGTCTTGGAAAGTTTTATAGGAAACCACTAGCCTGTGACCAAAATCACAGAAGGCATGCTTGCCTATTTTTGTGATTTCTATATTTTCTATATTTTATCTGTAGTGTGCCAGCTGCACATTATATAATGAAATGAAATCAAAGAAATGTATAAATATCTGGCTGGCATTATGCTCGGGATTCCTTCCTTCTTGGAGGGACCCATCTTCATTCAGTTGAATAAACGTGTTAACTTATCATCACATACACCTGGACTCTTTTATTTTTACCAAGCCACACCTATTAATCTTCATGACAAGATTCTTATGTACAGTTTTCAATAAATCATTTATGCTATCATCTACACAATGGTCCTCATATTTTGTGCCTAACAAATGGTCATTAAATGAATGGTTGTAAGCCAAGGAGTACCTGTACTTGCAGACCAAATTTGTAGGCCTACAATCTAGATAGGGCACATCATTGGGAAAGGTCTATCTAATGTCTCTCTCTTCCTTAGAGGCTGAAAATCATGCTTTCATATTGTTAGCAAGAGAACAGCTTGGAGAGCACAGAAAGACAGCATTCATATTGGAGTTTGTTCATCTAAGAGCTGTGAAGAGATATTGTCATAGCCCAGGTGAGCCAGTCTGTTGTATAAAATGGGCCAATCTGATGAGGCAGTTTAAGGGTTGAGAAATGAGATTTTGAATTTGATCTGATATTTCACAGAAAGTCAACAGTGTAACTGTCAAGATTGCATGCACGCAAGTCTTGAAACAATTGTACCATTGCAAACGCCCGCAATGTTGGTTTTGATAATTGAAATAATCAAGACTTCAGTTTACAAATGTGAGAGCATATGATGTGCAATAAATCATGAGGGTTGGTTCCAAATTGCAGGGAGATAGGGATTTGTTTTTCTGACATAAGATAAAAAGAAAATCAAATTTAATTCTATTGAAATATAAATAATAAGAAAATGACCTTTCTTGTGCAATCAACGACGGAGCTTATTTTTCAAGATATTTACTATGTTCAAGCCAAAGTGTACATTATTTATTTATTTTTCAAATTTCTCCATCTGACATACCACATAGCTATTTGCCTTATTTTGCCTTTCTAACTTTGATTTCAAATATACAGGTAGTCCTGGACTTACGATCACAATTGAAGCCAAAATTTATGTTGCTAAACAAGATTGTTAAGTGAATTTTCCCTCATTTTCCTGTCACAGTTGTTAAGTGAATCACTGCATTAATCATTAAATTAGTGATTCCGTGGTTAAGTGAATTTGGTTTCTCCACTGACTGCTTGTCAGAAGGTCACAAATGGTGATCAGATGACCCTGAGAGACTGCAACCATCATAAATATGAGTCAGTTGCCAAGCATTTGAATGTTGATCACATGACAGTTATAAGACACTTTTTTTGGTGCTGTTGTAACCTTGAATCATCACTAAATGAATTATTGTAAGTCGAGGACTACTAGTTCTAGTATTCACAGCAGAGCACTTCCTTTAAACCAAGGCCCAAGTTCCAGATTTTTTTTTTCTGTGGGAAATACAGTCCTAACTTTATGCCAGAGGATGCTGCAGTGCCAGAATGCATCCTAAGGGGCACCAAAAAAATACCAAACAATATTCCTTTTCATTTCGGAAAACCAGGTCAAGCCTGCAAACTAATTATTGGGAGCATTAGAGACGAAAACTGGAATGTCTTGTTCTTGGTTCATTTAACCTTTGTGGGAAGTCACTTGAAGCTAGAAGGACTTTGCAGAGAAGTACCCATCTTTTTTAGAGTTTTGAAATGCAGATGCACTGGTTGTGATAGTTCATATGAACTAGTGTTCACCTGTGGAAATTAACATGACACTCTGTACTCTCTGAACTCTTTATTCATCTTGGCCTTTGACATCTCAAGATGGTGCTGTTCTACAATAATGGCCACTATTTTTACGTGTATCTATATCAGTGCCTGTTGCCAGTGGTGGGCTGCAACTGGTTTAACAACCGGTTTGGTAAACGCACACTTGGCGTGCTACATGCATGCATGAAGCATTCAGTAAGCACCTGTTTTAGGCTTAAAAACTTACCTTCTATGTCAGCACTGGTGAGTAAAACAGCTGAGACGCGGCAATCTGCTGTGCCTCATGAATCAGCTGAGCTGTCATGCCCCTGTTGGAATCTGATTCCGAAGGGAAGGCTGAGCAGCTGACAGGGAGTGGGAGTGTGGCTCCTTTGCCTGTGGAAGAAACTGGGGAAAGGCACAGTCTGGCTGGGCAGAGCAGGAGAGAGGTAGAGCAAGGCAGAAGGAATTCAGAGGAAGATCCAGGCCCACCCCATCTTCATCCTAGGGCACACAGGAAGGAACGAGAAGGGAGCAATGTGAATTGCATGGCTTACTGGGGAGAAAATAGCCCTGATTCCCTTCATTAGCTGCAGCTGGGAACACAGTGTTTAAAAAGGGAGTTTGCGTACAGCAAATCATTGGAAACAAATTGTGTATTATCTTGTTTTGTCGAGGCTTATCTGGGTTCCTGGCATCTTCCCAACTATGTGTGTTTTGTTGGCCTTTAAAGTCTGCAATTCCTTATCCTGCCCTGCCCAGTTAATTGCTGCAGCATGGTTTGTGTGGATTTTTTTTTATAGTTTGTATGTACTTTGTTTTCAGACTGAATTTCCTCCACTTAAAGACTGTTCTTGGGAGAGTTTTTTCTCCAGCCAAAGGTAACTGGACATTTGGGGAAAATTGGAGGTATTAAAGAGACTTTTCTTATTTATGTGACTGTGTTGCCTTTGTGCCACACCCCGGATCATCACATGAGCTAAAAAACAGGGAAATATAGGACAGGAAAGGACAGGGATGGGTGGGTGGGGCCAACTGCTCACTGGAACTACCGGTTTGCTAGAACTGGTGCGAACTAATATCAGCCCATCACTGTCTGTGGTCTATACTTATGCGTGCATACTTTTGCGTGTTTGCATTCTTGTATTTCTGAACAAAGAGCAGAGTGGCATTCTTATTTAAGATTTGATTTATTTTGCATGTTCCTTTGGCATTGGTATTGTTCCAGAGGTTGAAGGTAGTCCTCAACTTATGACCACAGTTGAGCCCAAAATGTATGTTGCTAAGTGAGAAAATTGTTAGGTGAGCTTTGCCCCATTTTATGATTTTTCTTGCCCCGTTAAGTGAATGACTGCAATGGTTAAATGAGTAACAGGGTTAAGTGAAGCTGATTTCTCCATGGACTTTGCTTGTCAGAAGGTTGCAAAAAGGAATCACATGACTCCAGGGCACAGCAACCATCATAAATATGAGTCGATTGTTAAGCCTCTGAATGTAAAACATGTGACCACGGGGATGCTGCAACAATCATGCGTGTGAAAAATGGTCATAAGTCACTTTTTTCAGTGCTGACTTAAGTCACTAAGTGAACTGTTGTAAGTCAAGGACTACCTATATTCAGTGGTGGGATTCAAAAAAATTTACTTCCAGTTCTGTGGGTATGGCTTGAAGGGCATGGCAGGGGAAGGATACTGTAAAATCTCTAGTCAGACGTGGTATTTGCCGGTTCTCTGAACTACTCAAAGTTTCTGCTACCGTTTCTCCAGAACTGGTCAGAACCTGCTGAATAACACCTCTGCCTGTATTTTAAGAATAGGCAGCAAAACCTTTCCATGGCAAGAATTATCTTTTCACTGAGAAGTCAACCAGACATTAAACAGATGGTTCTTCCTTAATGCAGAAAAAGAAATGTGCCTCTTACCTAACCTGTCTGGTTTTTGATGGGGTGTGTATTCACCTAAATGACTGTGGGCTGAAGAATAGGCAAGCAGGAATGCAAAATGCTAAATATAGTAAGTAAGGAGCCTTGCTATTCTCCTATGTTCCTTCTGCTACCTTGAGTTGGTGAGACAGTAAATAGCAAATATCTCTAGCAAGGGAAGAATGCAAGCTAATTTGGTTGCCCGACACAATATACAGAAAAAGAGGGTGAAGAATCAATGATGAGATAGCCACAGGATAACATATACTGTTTTGTGTAAATGTACTCCACTCTTTAATCCCCTTTCTTCGCCTTTTGTTTCTCCCACAGCTGGTTTCCCCTTTGATTGGTACATATCTAAATATCTGTCTCAAAGCAAGGTGTGCAGCTGTGATCAACTAAGAAAGCTGTTTGCTTTTGGTCTGATGCGATGCTCTCTTCTCTTTCGAAATCAGGATAGATGAATTGATTTCAAAACTCCAGCATCAGCTGCTGTCATTTGTGCTGCAATCCATGCTATCCGATTTCCCAAATATTTCCCAAAGACGCAGTAGATGGAGTAAAAAAAAAAAAAAAGCACTTCAAGAAGGAAGTTATTTGCGCTTAATATGTTGCCGGGAACCAGAGCAATTTAATGAAATATCATCTGCTATTTTCTTGAAGGAAGCAAATCTTGGCTGTGAAATATCAGCTATCTCTTCATGCTTTTTATAAATCTGAACTTCCTCAACAAAAAAGAAAGTGCCCTTTTCCTTCTCTTAACACTGCTTATGGTGCTTTGTCCTTTCAATAAAGCTTTGGTCCGCTTCTTATTTTCCAAACTCATCTATCACTGCTCACTCTAAGAATTCGATTCTGAGCGGCTCAAGGTCGCCTCAGCCTTCCATCCTTCCGAGGTCTGTAAATCCCAGATTGTTGGGGGCAATATGCTGATTGTGTAAACCACTTAGGGAAGACAGTAAAGCACTATGAAGTGGTATGTAAGTCAAAGTGCTATTGCTATTGCTATCGGTCTCTCCATTATGTTCCAGAGTAACTTTTGAGAAAATGATAACAGTTTGATCTGTCACCACATTACAAGACTGCATTATGAGCTGGACAGTATTACTTGGTCTGTTGTGTAAATGCTTGTATGTTTTTAGGAGGCAGGGAATTTTGGTGGGTGGGGACTTGTTTGGGGATTGTCGTCTGTGTGTGCATGTTGAGTCTGGTCTCTGGGCGTTATGTCAATTTTGTTGTATATATACTGTGTATATACATACAATGACAATAAAGAATTCAATTCAATTCAATGATCAGAATTCATTTTGCTTGGGAACCTGCATGTGTTTTATGACAGTTGCAGCATTCCAGGGTCATGTGATGACCATTTGTGACCTTCTCAGCCATCTTCTGACAAGCAAAATCATGGAGGAAGTTGGATTCACTTAATGACTGCAGTGGTTCACTTAGTGACCATGGCAAAAAGGTTATAAAATCAGTCATGACTTAGTTATGGAAATTCTGATGTTAATTGTGACCTGTTTTGGTGGAAAAGTTGGGATCAAAACTATAGAATGTAATCTAAAATTTCTTTTGTCATGGAACTTTTGGATGATATATATGCAGTTGTTGGTATTTAGGCTCTGACTTGATGATCAGTTTCAATACATAAACCTTGCTATGAACTTTGGGAATTGTAATCTTTCAACATCTGGAGGGGCACCATGTTGAGGAAGGTTAGTGTAATAAAGGCCTTCAGACTCAATTTATTTCATTTAAAATTTCTTCAAATAAAAATGTTCAATGCTTTTGAACAGTGTGTAACATTCCTCTTAAGAACTCATTGCTCTGAAGTGGAATATTAGATCGATATGGCAGCATTGAAGTACTGTATCTGTTATACTTAAGAGAATGTCACTACAGTCCTTACTGCAGTGAGTTAGGAATTTATGTGATTTACTTTAAATAGTGGGGAAAGGTGGCTCAGCTGTTAAAGAAGATGAGCTTGTCAGCTGAAAACTGACAGCCTGGGTTTGAGACCTGAGCACTGTGCAATGAAGTGAGCTCCTGATACTTGCCCCAGCTCATGTCTACCAAGCAATTCAGAAGCAAATGCAAGTAGATAAATAGGTATCACTTTGGTGGGAATGCTGGACACATGATCACAGAAATGTCTTCGGACAAAGCTGGGTTTCCTTGGCTAAGAAATGGAGATGAGCACCACCTCCTTGAGCTGGAAATAACTGGACAGGGGAAACCATTACTTTTACTTTACTTAAAGTAGACATCCATATAGCCAGACTGATACCCATTTGTTAACAAGTTTATTTGGAAAGACTTAATCCCTTTAATTAAATGCATTCATTTCCAGAGTTGCTTTGGAGGAAATTTGTAAAATCCTCCTCTCCTTTGAGTAACTAATCCTGTAAAACAAGAAGCAAGCAAGATAACAACAGTTTGGATAGACTTTATCTTAGCCCCATTTCTTTTTTTTTTTTTTCTGGGCCCTTTGTTATCTGAAAGGTGGGCAGAGGATACAGGTGAAGGCAGAGGGGAAGGTATAGCAGAGACATCTTCCTTCTCAGATCAACAGCAATCACATAAATAAATAGGGTCTTTTAGGCTGCAGTCGGGCAAATCCTTTTCCAACAGATAAAATATAAACACTGTTTCCCACCAGACGTTCATCGGAAGATTGATTTAACTTTTGAGGGCACCAAATCAGAAGAAGGTACAGCACACCATCAACAAATTATTTTTCTGGATTTTGATCCTCTATGGCAGTGGCCCCCAACCTTTTTTGAACCAGGGACCAGTTTCACGATTATTTATTCTTCCACGGACTGGTACCTGAGTAACGCGAGACTCCACCACCATCGGGACGGCTCTTCATTCGAAGCTGCGCCCCCGTTCAACGAAACTAAGGCATGAGCACCCAAACAGCGCTTTCCAACCTAAAACCCGGAAGCACTTTCCAACCGAAAACCCGGAAGCAACCAAAAACCCAGAAGCGCCGTCAAAACAAGATGGCGGCGCCCAAGCTTTGTGGCACGGTAAAAAATGATCCACGGACCTGTACCGGTCCAGGGACCGGTGGCTGGGGACCCCTGCTCTATGGTATCAAACTGGATATGGCACCACCCATATCCAAGAAGAAAGAATCTGGACAATTCATAGATACTAATATTATATAGGAATACAAAAGACATAATGGAATGCATAATAATGCAATGCATAGGAATGGAGATATACTCAATGTGGTCATGAAGTTTTGTTTCAGTGGAGAACAAAAATCTGCAGGAGAATACAATGAAATTAGCTTGGAAGAATTCATTAGAAGAAATATCAAAGTGCAACTGAATATTGCAGTAGTCTATGCTGGAAAAAATGAAAGCAATACCAAAACAACCTGTTCCTATTTTCACCAATTTTTCAGAACTATATTAAACTACAAAAACGTAAGTCCAATTTTTGTTCACTTCTGAATGTCATCATTAAAATTAAGTAACAAATTGCCAAAGATTTGTCACTGCATTTTTTTCCCATTTTTATTGAAAATATTAAGTCATATCGGTCTATCAAGAATTGAAAAAAAATGCCTCTGTCATATCCCATCATTTCAGCAGCTCTGTCCTTTATGGCCTTCATATATTTTGGCATCAAAAAGATTGCCAACTCTGCCTTACACCATCTGTGGCAGGTTGTCTTCTAAGGTCAACCCATTTGGGAGGGAAATGTTTCAAGAATATTAAGGGATGAAATACAGTGGGATTCAGCCGGTTCACATCGGTTCGGGCAAACTGGTTACTAAATTACACAATCCACCCCCACCCACCCCCGCTATCAAAGTGGATCCTGGGTGCGGCACTGTACTGCAATGGGTGAGGGAAGGAGAGGCCACTTTCCCTTTTTCTTCTCCCTGCTCCTCCTCCTTCCCTCATGCTGGCTGCTCTGTTGCCTATTTCTCCATTGCATGCAGAACTTAGGATCTGCTTTGATAGCGGGAGGATGGGTGTACTTTAACAACCAGTTTGCCTAGGGTCAGGTTGGCCATCGGGAGGGGCTTGTCCCGCATGTGTGGTGGAGGGTGGACCTCCCACAACAGCCAATCCGAACCTGGGCAAACCAGTTGTTAAATTATTTGAGCCCACCACTGGTGAAATTGTTATTTTAAGTCCCACCAATAGTTAATATTTTACTTTTACCATTTTCACAACAAAAAAAACATATCCAGAAATATATTAAAAAGAGGCTGAGGAAGTTGGCCTCACTCATTTAAGGTGGAGATTGGACCTCTGAAAGTTGCAAACACAAAACATCAGGCACTAGGTATTTTGTCAAGCTACACATTTTGTACTCTGATACATAGCATCACACTTAAAATATGATTACCTACTAGCTAGAAAGCCTCTCTTTGATTCTAGGCCATTTATTGTATCTATTCAATTGATTTTCTTCTGAAGCTCCATTCTACTTGTTACCGTGTTCTTTATTCTCCAGCCTGCCTTAATAGGCCCTAGAAGATTCTGCTGACATTCCTTCTCACAGTAAGATCCAACACATTAGTGCGAGACCTCAGCACAGTGCGATTTTCACATTATAAATTTGTACATCATGCCTTCCTGTATGACTTGCCTCTTTTCAAAAGGCTGTTATAGAAATCGTTGCAGAAGCATTAAGTGGCAGAAGCTACTCACCCACCAACTCTAGCTCTTTCAAAAAAAAAAATCTAGGCAAATTAACAACAATCATGTATATTCAAACCCTATCATATCTATTCAAATTAACCTAATCATAACTATTCAAACAAAATCCACAAAAAGGCATAGAGAGATATCTGTCAACAGTAAATAGTGAGTTTTCACAACCTTCTTCAGTCCTTTATTTTCTCCCTACTGTCAATTTAAAATGTAACATCTCAAAAGAAGAGTTCTCTAGATGTGTGCTTAGACTGCATTCCTTCCATAATAATTTAAATATTGGTTTTAGATCTAGGATGGTATAATGGTTAAGAAGCTGAGGCTGAAGCCTTCCCTAAACCATAAGCAAGTCCAGAGAGTACCAAACATCCCTCATGTCAACCCTGAGCTATAAATATTCTCCTTTATTGGTACATTGCCATTCCTTCCACGAACAGAAATGCCTCTAGACTGTTATCTAGACTGTGGCTCCTCTCTCTCTCTCTCTCTCTCTCTCTCTTTCTCTCTTATTTTCACAGACCATTACAGCCTGCTGCCATGGTAAGTAACCTAGAAATTGTTTCATTACTTTCGATGGCCTGAAGTAACCCTGATTTCTTCCAGGTTTATTAAAAATATAGTTCCAATAAACTAGCAGGAGGCCCTTGCATTCACAGAAATTCAAAAAGCCAACATGATGGCCCCATCCTGTATTTTGTTTGATCCGCAAGCCACTGAATGAGTCTAAGGGTCAGCAGGCCATCATTTCTTGCTCTCCAGTTAATTTTCTTAAGCCATATGCCAAGTCATGCCTTTCAGGTTTGATCATCACAGTTTATCCCCAGAAAGTTTTCCATTCTCCTCCAGCTGGCTTGCCTTGCATTGGATAATTAGAATTATTGGCAGCAATAATCAGTAATGCTACAGCTGCACTTTTGCCAAAGTCCACCGAGATTGCAGTTCCAATTCTTAAGTGACTGAAGGTAATTGAATGAGTATGCTTTCCTTGTCTTGTTTTAAATATTCACATAGAGATCCTGAATAGATTTTTTTTTTTGCTTTCACTGTAGGTAGTAGGCATCTTGCCTTCTTTTCAAGAAGTGTGTTTTCATCTGTAGCTATTAAGGAACTCAAATCAATACAAAAGAAAGAAGGCCGAGGGAGGGCCTAAGTTCCATGTTTTAATTCAAAATGTGGAAAATGACAAAAAAAACCAACAACCCTGCTACTCTGATTTTAATGGTGTGTGTATGTGATAGGAATTAGATGCAACAAAATTTTGTCTTTAAACTTTTGGAGATTGCAGATCAGATCTCCAGAATAAGTCCACAACTATCTGGACGACTGAGAATCTCTATAGACTTTTAGCTGTACAATTTGGGATGAATACCCTTGGAATGGTATGGGAGTAGGAATGGATTTCCAGAGGAAAAATTGCAGACTACAGGAACCAGGACCCTGGAATCAGGTAACCTGAGGACACCAATAAACCTCCAAGTGCTTCAAAGACCCTCCAAAACAGGGGTCTTCAAACTTGACAGCTTTAAGACTTGTGGACTTCAACCCCCAGAATTCCTCCTCCAGTCATGTTAGCTCAGGAATTCTGGGAGTTGAAGTCCACAACTCTTAAAGCTGTCAAGTTTGAGGACGCTTGCTCTAAAAGGATGCAAATGACCAGCTGTCCACAAGAAATATAAATCCTTCCATTCCTCACCATCCTGTCAGAGCTGAAGAAGCTTCATGGATAAGAAGTGAAATGTCTTCAAAGAAAAAATAAGAAAGTTCTGAAAAAGCAGCTTTGGGACAACCATGACCTGGATGACTGAGAATCTCTACAGATTTTTAACCAGAGATGGTTGTTACATTAACATTCAACAACTGCCTAACTTCCATATCATTTGACCCCAAGCAAAATGTCTTCTAATTTGAATTACCAGTGGGTTTAAATAACTATGGGTGTAAGGGAGAGAGTGATTGCTCACACAGGCAATCAACCTTTTTCTTTAACTACGTTGTTGTTTGTACAAAGGATTCATATCCAACTTCCTTGCTTGAGTTTGCGATAAAAATAAAGTGTTTCCCCTGTCCAGTCATTTTTTCACTCCATTGCTCATCTCTGTTTCTTAGCTGAGGGAGCCAGCTTTGTCTGAAGATCTCTTCCATAGTCATGTGGCCAGCATGGCTGTATGCCGAGGCACACAGAACACGGCTGCCTTCCCACTGAAGTGGTAGCGATTAATCTACTTGCATTTGCATGCTTTCAAATGCAGGAGCTGGGGCAAGTAATGGGTGCTCAACCCATCACATGGTGCTTGGATCTTGAACCCGGGCAAGCTCAGCATCTCTAACTGCTGAGCCATTGCGTCCCCTGAGTCTGTGATACTTTTTCAAATTCTTAGCTTAGTAAATGTTTAGTAAAGTCAAGATCCTGTGAGGAGAACCTGACACAGTTTTTTCAGGCACTTTCTAACATCCATAATAAGTGTTGTTTCTTTTGCAGTGGGCCTTTATGGTGGCACAAGTTAACTGCAGAATTGAGGCAGGCCTTTTTTCCATCGTGCCCTTGACAACGTATCACTTATTTATGTATTTATTTGGAGGCTGCTGAACTCAAAATGACTTTGGGTGACTTAGATTAAAAATGAAACAGTACAAGCAAACCAGTTAAAAAAATGCCTATGTATCTGAACCATGGCCCCCTCAGAAAAAATACCTCACCCATAGGGTTCCAAAAACACCTACACCCTTAGATTTATCTGCCAGCTTTCATATAGGAATTCAAGGTGTCATGCGTAGCATTCCTTCCAACAGAAGAGTATACAGTTCAGAGTTGAACAGTGGAGTCTATGGTGCTTTCTAAGCTAATTATTTCATTATAGACATCTGATTACCCAACTAGGTAACTTCATCAGTTCTAATGAGTTCCATGATTGGATATTGCTTTCTGCTTGCTTGTTTGTTTGGTGTTAATCCCTACTTATATGGATGTTTGGATGTTGGAGAGGATGTGTTCTGATCTTTTTGTTTCTATCTTAGCTTTTTTTTAAATGGTGGGCAAATGTGGTTTACCTGTATGTGCCTACTGTATTGATGACTGATTTGTCTGAATGCCAAGTTTGAAGGAATTATCTAGCATTTTTAGATTTGGCTTGGCAGTTTCTCAGTTCTACTGTGGTTGTCCACAGGTTGTGAAATTAAGGAGCATTCCTTCCTCCTGTGAGATAGGCTGGGCTGAGGGATTATGCCAGTGGTAGTTAACCTTTTTGGCACCGAGTGCCGAAATGCGTGCGCACCAGAAACAGGAAGAGCAGCCGGCCACCTGGTCTTCTGGCTTCTAATGTGCACGTGTATGCAAAGATCAGCTAGCCGGCTAGTTTCTAATGTGCATGCGCCAGCCAGCCAGCTGATCTTCATGCATGTATGTGCTCCAGCCAGTTAGTCTTCATGTGTGCATGCACGTTAGAAACCAGAAGACCAAGTGGCCAGTGCGCATGTGTGCACTGCGAACTGCTCTTCTGGTTTCCGGCTCTCCAGTGAGCACGAAGACCACATGCATGCACCGGAACCCAGAAGAGCAATGGGCAATGGCTGATGTGCCTGGAGAGATGCCTTTGCATGCCACTTTTGGCACGCATGGCATAGGTTCGCCATCACGGGATTATGCTCATTCAAAAATCACCTGCGTTCCTATGATTCAAGCCAGCCAGTTCTCCGGGTGCTGTAACTAGAAACTCCCCACCATATAATAACAGTGGGGCCCATAAAGGCAACATTGCCACTATGTGTTAAAGGATCTTTGTAACATAAGCTAAGTATAGGACTCTGCAAGCCAGAAAAAAAAAAAGATTTAAAACATGCTGAGACAATCCTGCAACTCAATTTATAATTTACTGAGATATGGGCATACGCTGCCAGGAAGGGGAAAGAGCTTATTCCAGTGGCATTCAATTGGCAAACTGATCATCAGGCAATAACCTTTAAAGCTGATGGCGGGGTTCAAAACAGGGTACTTAAAAGCAGTTTAAATATAGGTTAGGGAGAATCAGAAATGTGGAATTTAGAGCTAAATTTCTACTTGGAGAAAATCTCAACTTAAATAGAGGGAAAATTAGAAGATAGAAGAGACTGAAATTATACCTTTCCTGAATCTGCTTTTGAGTTCAGCAAGATTTTGCAATAGCTAAGGCTGGGCACAATGCCTAGGAAACAAGAAAGGGGATTGATTGGAAGTGTGAGTAGCAACACAAGCACAGCAGCAATCACGAGGAAGAAGCAGTGAGGTTTAGCATCTTATATTTATTTATATGATTTATCTAACCGCCCATTTTACCCAGTGACTCTGGGTGGCGTTGAAGGATTGAGAGCACAAAGACCACAACATACAGACCTTGCACCCAAGGATAAAACAATGAACTCTCTCATGAAAGCAACCAAACAACCATTATAAACAAAAACAGCTCCTCCCAATCTGTTTTAATCCCACCTAGAATTCTCAAGGGAATTCCTGGTACGACAACCTCATTGGAAATTCTCTTTACTGGAAAATAGATAAAGACTTTTTACATTAAAGCCACTATATGGATTGAAGGTATCTTTCCTGGTGCTGGTAGAAATCTCCTTATTGCTAGCCTTGCTTTGATCTTCGACTCTAATTTATGGACCAGGCTTTTCAGGACAGTAGCTGTTTGGTTTCCTTTTTTTCCCCTATAGCCCCATATTTCAGTGAGACCATTTTAAGAAGCAGATTCTCCTTTGATCTGGAAAAAGATAAGGGATTGCTTCATTCAGAGGTGGTATTCAGCAGGTTCTGACCAGTTCTGGAGAACTGGTAGCGGAAATTTTGAATAGTTCAGAGAACCAGCAAATACCACCTCTGACTGGCCCTGCCCCCATCTATTCTGTGTCCCCTGAGTCCCAGCTGATTGGCTGGGTCTTCTTTGGTTGCCCTGCACAGGAGAACGGAGCTGGAAAGCAGGTTAGTGGGTGGGGAGGAAATGGGATTTTGCAGTATCCTTCCCCTGTCACATCCACCAAGCCATGCCCACAGAACTGGTAGTAAAAAAAATTGAATCCCATCACTGGCTTCATTTCATAATATTTATTAAATTTCAGACAGGACAAAGTACAAGGTGTGGTCCACACCGCAATGTGGAAAAAGTGGTAACCCTTGCACTACTATGTCACAAGACAGAACCGTTCATACAGGTAGTCCTTGACTTACAACCACAATTTGAGCCCCAAATCACTATTGTTAAGTGAGACAATTGTGATGTGAATTTTGGTCCATTTTACAACCTTTCTTGCCTCCGTTGTTAAATGAATCACTGCAGTTGATAAGTTAGTAACCCGGTTGTTAAGTGAACCTGGCTTCCCCATTGACTTTGCTTCTCAGAAGGTCACAAAAAGTGGATCACACGACTTTGGGACACAGCAACGGTCCTAAATATGAACCAGTTGTCAAGTGTCTGAAGTTTGGTCTTAAAAGATCATGCTGGAAAGGTCGTATGTGTGAAAAATGATCACAAGTCACTTTTTTCAGTGCCATTGTAACTCTCAACAGTCACTAAGTGAACTGTTGTAAGTCAAGGACTACCTGTACTTTCAACAGCCTTAGTAAGCCTTAGTAGGACCACACCTAGAGTACTGCATCCAGTTTTGGTCACCACACTATAAACAAGATGTTGAGACTCTAGAAAAAGTTCAGAGAAGAGCAACCAGGATGATTAGGGGACTGGAGGCTAAAACATACGACAAATGGTTGTAGGAACTGGGCTTGGCTAGTCTAGTAAAGAGAAGGACCAGGGGAGACATGGTAGTGGTCTTCCAATATTTGAGGGGCTGCCACAGGGAGGAAGGGGTCAAGCTATTTTATAAAGTACCGGTAGGCCAGTGAAGGAATAATGGATGGAAACTGAACAAGGAGAGATTTAACCTGGAAATAAGGAGAAACTTTCTGACAGTGAGAACAATCAACCATTGAAACAGCTTGCCCTCAGAAGTTGTGGGAGCGCCATCACTTGAGACCTTCAAGAAGAGATTGGACTGCCATTTGTCAGAAATGGTGTAGGGTCTCCTGCTTGGGCGGGGGGTTGGATTAGATGACCTACAAGGTCCCTTCCAACTCTGATTATCTGTTATCCATTAATTAATTAATTAACATCAGAGGCAATCCATAAGCCAAGTAGTCTCTTTTGAAATAGTATGACATGATGTCCATGCAGTCATTTTCCAATCCTCATTCCCTGGTGGCTGCTTCTAAGGCAAAATTCTACTGTATAGTGCAACATTAATGCAATATCAGGGGGGTTTCAATTCAATGTATAGAATGTGAAGGATGTGTATGTGAAGGAAATTTCTCATTTGTATCACGAATGATCAAAATTTAGCTTCCCGGCTTTGGGGCCAAAATCAAGTGTGTGTAACTTTATACGTGTCAGATTTATTGATCTCTGCCACAACTTCCCACAACCTTTTATTGAACTGCATGGAGAGTTCACTAGCCAGCCAAGCCTAGTGAAAAACAGCACCTGCAGTGAGATTTTAAAATCTATTCCATTCATCCAAAGTCCCTTTTGTTGATATCCCCCAAAATTAATGATTGAGCAGAGCTCAGTTCTTCATTTTCTCATTTACTTCAGAAATGAATGCACATCATTAATCCATCTATTGTGTAACTCTTAAAAGTCTATTCATCCACGCACAATGGAGAGAGTGTAACATGACATGCACAGAAAGATATATGAACGCGAAGGGGTGCGAGACAATACTTTCTGCTTAACATAATTACATAGCAGAAAGATAAGGGTAGACAGCAGATTTCCATCCATTGATGCATCACTTCTAACTACCTGATACTCAATATTACTAGTCTCAGATGATTACTAACATGCATATATTCGTTTTTGGTTGTTCTAAATTAGTGTTTCTCAAATTTGGCAACTTTAAGATGTGTGGACATAGTTGGCTGAAGAATTCTGGGACTTGAAGTCCACACATTCTAAAGCTTCACATTTGGGAAACACTACTCTAAATCATGAGTGTCAAACTCGATCATGTCATGGGATGTATCGTGACATATTGTGAGGTTTTTTGCCTTTGTGGAGTTGGGGTGGGCGTGGCTTGCATGTGACTCATCCGATCCACAGGTCATCCATTTGACAGGCCTGATCTAAATGATAATAAACATAAATGGAATAAAATAAATGTTGCTCTTTGAAAGCCTGCTAAAAATTTCACTCCATATTCATTTTGCTCTTTCAGTTCTTGTTCTTTGTTTTTCTTTTTTTTCCCCTTTTGCCTGACTCTAGATTCTTCTGATTATGTTTCTCATTAAAGGACATAAATAAAAAAAATATAAATACAATCTGACATTGAGGACATTGCAATTTCTGTCTAAAATGAAGGAATAGCCAAAAAAATTCCTGGAAATTCTAAACTATACCAGTTATCTCTACTTAAAATATGGTTGTTCTGATAATTTCTCATTCAAATTTATCCAATGTTGTTTTCCATTGCAATTTTGTATTGCTAATCACCTGGAAACATGTAGCTGACATCTGGATCAAATATTCTGAATCTATCCATTTCTATTAAATGTAGAATGAAATTATGTTCTCTGTGGTGATTTTTGAATGTCAACATTTCTTGGGAGCTGTAAATAAATTATTTGATTTGATGTATACATTTTGTGTAATCTTAGTCACCAGTCAAACTAGGGAAACAAGAAGCAAAAATCTGACTAACAGTTCCTAAAATGTCATTCTGTGTGTTTGCTTTCTGACCTTGTAAACAGAAACATTTGTAGAGTGACATTTAATCACTTAAATCAACTAAGGACAATTTCCAAAACAACTCACTTGAGAAAATCATTGAATGTTGTAGATTAAGAGGTGATCACGATGTTACAGAGCTTCTACAAGCTGTACTGTTGAATCTATTATATAAAAATTAAGAAGCTTTATTTACAGAAACATTTGTAAATCTTTATGCCTGCCTGTATGACCTATTTATTCACTCCATCCCCCCAATGGTTTGCTGTTTTTTGCCTCTATATACTACGTAGAAGGATGCACTCATATTCACTAGAGAAGGAGAGAGACGATGAGAGCGGGGGGGAAGTAGATAGATAGATAGATAGATAGATAGATAGATAGATAGATAGATAGATAGATAGATAGATTAATATAAAAAAATTCCTGTGGATTTTACTCCACTAGTCGTTGCCAACTCTAGTGGTGGTGCTCATTTGTATTTCAAGACCATTGAGCCAGCACATTTCTGTCATCTGGCCAGCATGACGTCATGGAGTGCTGTTATCTTTCCATCATAGTGGTACCTATTTATCTACTTGCATTTGCATGCTTTCAAATTGCTAGGTTGGCAGGAGCTGGGGCAAGGACAGGAGCTCACCCCATCCCATGGTGCTTGGGTTTTGAATTTGGGCTGCCAGCTTTCCAGCTGACAAGCCGAGCATCCTGAGCCACTGCAACACCCATAGATAAGCATAGATTCTAAGAATTTGGAGAAAGAGCAGGGAGTAAATGAGGTTTCCGGGTTAACTCTCAAATGCTGAAGTATATTCCTTCCCTCCCTTCCCCCTTCCTTCCTTCCTTCCTTCCTTCCTTCCTTCCTTCCTTCCTTCCTTCCTTCCTTCCTTCCTTCCTTCCTTCCTTCTTTTTTGTCTTCAAGTCATTGTTGATTTTTGATGACTGCCTGGACAAAATCCCTTCAGTTTTCCTTTCAGAAATAGTTTGCCCTTGACTTCTTCCTTGGGCAGAGAGAGAAGGACTGGCCAATGTTCACCCATCTGGCTTCATTCTGAAGGCAGGACTAGAATTCACAATCTGCCAGTTTCTAGCCTGGTTACCTTGATCACTCCACCACACTGGGTCTCAGAACTGAATTAGTCCAGGTTTAAAAATCCTGTCAGTCATTAACTGTAGTTGACAAAGCATTTGTTTGCCAATAATAATTGTGACTATAAGACTTGAAATTGGCAATAATCCATGATTTCTGTATTTTAAATTTGTGCATCTCTGAAAAAGAAGAAGAAAAAGTTTAATGACTTTAACAAACTTGTTAATCTTGAAGGGAGAGTTAATTCTGTAAAATATTTTAATTTGATTACCTTATCGCTTCTTGAACAGTAAAGAATATGGTGGAAAGGAAGAGGATTTTAAATGCACCAAGCTTTATATAATAAAGTAGAAGGAAAAGTAAAGAATATCTTTTCCAACCTTCTAGCTGTCAAAAATAGATCATGAATCTAACATGAATTATGTCATTTCAGTAAAACAGATCATCTGAAAAAGACCTCAGCTCAAAAATATGTTGGACTAGTAGTCATACAGTTGTGCTAAATCAGGGGTGTCAAACTTGATTTCATTGAGGGCCGCATCAGAGTTGTGTTTGACCTCGTGGGGTTGGGAAAGGTGTGGCTGGGGTGGGCGTGGCCAGCTTGACATCACTCGTGTCAGGGGCGCCTGTGGTGACCCGAGCACTCTGCCAGAGAAAATGGGCTCCCGGGCTCCGTTTTTGGCTGTGATGGCTTCCTGCAACCTACCAGTGAAAACAGAGCTCAGGAGGGCCATTCTCCTGTTCTGTTTTTACAAAGGGTTGCAGAAGGCTGTCGCAGCCAAAAACGGAGCTCAGGAGCCCATTTTCTCTGGCAGAGGCACCATGGGCTGGTCCTTCACTGTTTCCAGGGCAATCGTGGGCCAGATCTAAGAATCCCATGGGCCAGATCTGGCCCCCAGGCCTTGAGTTTGACACCCCTGTTCTAAATGAACAGGAGTAAGAAGCAATGCAACAACTGGGCAACTTTATGGGCAACACAAGATTATTTTGGCAAATCCACTGCTTACTAAATATTCTCTGAAATATTGCCATCTGGTAGGACCTTATTTTCCATGGTTGCTCCTACCTTATGGGACACTCTTCCCCAGGCAATCTGGTAGTCCCCTACTATCTTTGGCTTCTGGAGAGCCACCAAGACTTGGCTCTTTAACTGGGACTTTATCCTGAAGATGTAATGGTTTGTTAGGATGTCCTTGAGAGACGGATGAAGGAGGCACTGGTCAAATAAGAGACAATCTAGCCCACAGAGGAAATGGGGATGGGGCAAACATCCAAGAAGGAACCCTCTCTAGTTTTGGGGAGAGTAAAAGAGAGAGATGAGAGAGATACTTTCAGACTTGCAAAATTCTGTTACTGTAATCATAAAGGTAGTTCTGATGGTTGGTGCTTTTTGTGTTGACCGCCTCATAGACCTGACATAGGGTGGTTTGGGGGGGGGGGGCATCCAGGAGTTTGATTGAACCACTGGGCTTTTAGGTTTTGTCACATGGTTTTTGAAGTTTTATTGTTGTAGCGAACTGCCTAGTGTTATTTTAAGAGTTATTTAAAAAAAAAAATGTTTTTAAAGGATCTTGCCCAAATTGATGTGAAAGCAACAAAGCAACATGGATTTATTTGTGTCTTTGGGAACATGGACATACAATTTTTAAATTTTACCCAAGAAAATGCTCGGCATGTGAAGGATCTGTGTAACTGGACAAGGCCCAGCATGAGTGAGATTCCATCTTCAAGTTGAACTCAATTTGTGGCTACCACCTGGGCACATCCTCACAGTTTAATGGGCTGCTTTACAAGTGAGGCTTACCATAGCTTTTTTGATCAGGAATCGAATAATTCTAATGACAACCTTGAAGGAACATATGTGCAGATGCCACTGTCACCTCAGCAGGCTTTCAAGGTCATGGAAAGTTCCTCAGGAAACAGCCAATGTCCCTGAGGTAACACCCAGTGGTGGGATTCAATTTTTTTTACTACCGGTTCTGTGGGCGTGGCTTGGTGGGCATGGCCATGTGACTGGGTGGGCGTGGCTTTTTTGCAGCCCCCACTTGTTTTGGGGAATTTCCTAGCCACAGAGGAACCTCTGGGGGGCAGCGTTTTTGCTCCCCTAAGGCTCCTCTGGAGCTCTGGAAGGCAAAAATGGAGGGGGGGGGATGAGCTCCCCCCTTCATTTTTTTGCCTTCCTGTGCCTCAGCAAGGGGAATCCCGACAAAGCTGATCTTATCTACAGTTGATTGTCGGGAGGGGAAAAAAAGAAAGAAAGACCTTAGGCGAATGTCAGGCAGGTGGGTGAGGTGAACGAGCATCGGGCAGGAGGACGACCAGTTGGGGGCCATTGGCCAGCCAGAACTTACTACCGGTTCGGCGACCCAAGCCAAATTCTTGCTACTGGTTCACCCAATCTGGTGAGAACTGGCTGAATACCACCACTGCGTGGTCGGGGAAGAACAGTGTAAAATCTCCAGTCAGAGGTGGCATTTGCTGATTCTCTGAACTACTCAAAATTTCTGCTACCGGTTCTCCAAAACTGGTCAGAACCTGCTGAATACCACCTCTGGTACCACCCAATGTCCTTGGAAGACCTCCAAGGGAGGTGATTGACTATTTCTGTGCTTCTTTATCTTATCTATAGATTCTATTCTGTATCTTCTCTGTATAATGAAGTAAACAACTTAGTAAATGTGAATGTCACAGTATGTTCAGGTTCCCTCTTGCTTTGAGGGGCCCATCTTTATTTGTCTGAATAAATGTGTATTGCTTATCAAAGAAAATAGCTGGACTGTCTTTATTTCTACCAAGTCCCACCTGAGACCAGCAAAACTGCTTTCTTCAAGGATGTTTTTCTACTTCTCCATCTATTCTACCATCCTGGTATTTCTCAGTAGTCTAAGATCCTGGTTTAGTGTCTGACCTCCAGCCAGAATTGCCACTTGCTGATAGAGATATATCCACCCACTCAGAAACATAGTAATGGAATTTGAATGGACAGAAATTAATCAGGAAAAATATTAAAGCATTGTGTTAGCTAGATCAAACAGTGCATTTCAGAGTGTGGCAGTGCTGAAGAAGAAAAAGAGTAAAACAAAAGGGTTCCATACTGGGAATTATGAATGTTAAATAAAGTTCTCTGTGTTATGGTAATTATATATTAAAGCAGGAACAAACCCTGAGCTCTTTTTCTGATTCTTTTTGTAAAAGGGACCCCAGCTATCTGTGTACATAATTAAAAAAGAAATTTAGAAATGTTTTACAAAAATGAAATCAATAGAATAATTTTTCAGAATAATATATGTGGCTGTGGGAAATATTTCTTTTCTAAATGTTAATTGCTAAATGGAGTGGGAGGAATTTTACTGAGTTTACACTGAGAAAAGGGAAAGAAAAACCTGCCTTTCTAGCGGTGTAAGGATGGTAACTGCTATATTTCTTTCCCATCCCAATGTGTCTAGAATTTTAACTTAAAATGACAAAATTGCTTCTTAGATTGCTAGGCCCTGAGATGCTTCTCCTATTGAAACTAGTAGAACGTGTTTATCTGAGAAAACCCCTATAAAATCAGCCACAGAATGTCTGGTTTGAAAATAAAACATGAATAACTGAATGGCATCTTGACCTGCAATACACTGATTTAAAAATAAATCCCTTTTGATTGGAAGTTTTGTTGAAAGAAATAAAAACAGAATTGATGATTTATGAATCTGGGGGTAAAAGGGTTAAACAGGGAAGGGAAAAATGAAGATGGCAGTTACCTGATAGAGAGAAGGCCAGAAGCCATAATTCTATGTTTTCTCCTTCCTTCCTTCCTTCCTTCCTTCCTTCTTTCTTTTTTCTTTCTTTTTTCATCTTGTATCTTTTTTTAAACTTTTTATATCTTTATTGTATCAAACCATTCTAATAACAATTTTTTTTTAAAGAAAGTAAATTCTTTTTTTTAAATTTGAGATTCCAGCTAGCCATATCATTCAATACAGAGTTAGATATCAGAAAATTCAGACCAGCAGAAACTACTGTCCAATAGTTAGCAATGCAATACAGGTTCTAATTTAGCAAATGTTTATTTAGATGTATGCTTAGAAATCCAATGGAATTTATTAAGCTGGGCAGCACTTATATCTGTGCAGTATATTTGGGGTTAAGATGAGACTATTTAGGGTGGACATAATTTTAGCTTAAAAGCCATTCAGTTTTCTGGCTTTACAAAGGGAATCTCCTGTGTTGGCTGTCAAGAAACAAACACATTGTAAATAAATCTATGTGAGTTTCAATAAAAAAAATCTAAATGATATAAATAACACACATGAATTTAATATTTGTACCAAGAACTGCGTGTAGCACATCATTTATTTCTGGAAGTTAGAGGGGACCTCATCACTCAGGAGTGATGGAGCAAAGCAGAACCACAAATGAGTAATGAAAGGCCATCAAAAGAAATAAATAAGGGATCCAAAACCTAGCCTGGTGAATAGGTTCTCTTTATGCAACACCAATTTTAGCCAGCATTGATTGCCCATTAATATTTTACACTAAATGTTAAATTAATACAGGAGCTGGCTTGTGACTTAGCTGTAGAAGCTTTCCTAATATTTCTCTTACTGGCAATTGAAAAAAAAAATTAGTCATTGGGATTAAACATCATCCTGAGGGGAAACAGGCAATTTTAGGTTCTGGGGCCAACCATCTTATGGATGGTCCCTTTTAATTAATTAATTAAAATTTATTGGCTGCCCATTTTACCATAGAATAATTCTGAGCAGCTTACAGTTACATATACAGTTAAAAACATTTTTAAAAACCATAAAAATAGCTCTTTATTGCTCTTTTAATGGCCAAATACTTGTATATTATTTCTACAGTGTAGCACACAATTCACATTTTTTTTCAACTGAATACTTTCCTGAGGTTGCAGTTATACAGGGTAAGAATGAATAACCAACTGGCAAGAAACTAAAAATCAATATTTGTGATTGCAGAGGGGTTTATTTAGTTTTCCCTTTTCTTCTTCCTTTTTAATGAGGTGCTTTTTTTATACTGCAGGATAAGAAATTCTTATTATTCTTTGTTAGGTAATGCTGCCCAAAACGTCCTCTTGTGTAACACTGTGAAATGATAAATATCTCTTATTCATAATTGCCCCTTCTGTGGCTACTTGGCTGTATCCACAGGTGGCAATTGGGACAAGGAATACTTTTTGCATGATAGGATAGGATAGGATAGGATAGAATAGAATAGAATAGAATAGAATAGAATAGAATAGAATAGAATACTTTATTGGCCAAGTGTGATTGGACACACAAGGAATTTGTCTTTGGTGCAAATGCTCTCGATGTACATAAAAGAAAAGATACATTCATAAAAAGTCAAGAGTCAATGATTAAGGTTACAGGACTACAGGTGACCCTTCCTGAATCAGGCAGGCTTCAGTTACATCCTCTCTGGATTGCAATGTACCCTCTGCAATTAACTTTAAAAAGTAACTGGAAAGTATTATGGGTATGTTGCAAGAAATATCCACCTGGTTCAGTCCCAGGCCAGGAGAAAAGCACTGGAGACAAAATGGAAGCTGGAGGTTGATTGGAAAGAAGGTCTATTTATTGATGAAGCAGAACCACCAAGCACGTGTGATTCTGGGCAGCTGATCACATGGAGTTGAGAGTGGAGGGTATTTATGCCTTCTCTTGGGCTTTGCACTTGAACTTCCTGTTCCTGTGCAAGAACATATATTCTGTTGGCTGCTGTCAATTCCCATGGGGCCATGTACAAATCTTAGGCGTTTGTCTGAGTTAAGTTTGGTTGAAGTTTGAACTGCTGGGGGTGGTGCAACTGAGATGATGCAATGAAAGGGCTTTGGGCAATTCGTACTGTGACTGAGGGCTAATCCTACCTTTGCTGGATCTTGGGTGAGAGTGTGTGCTTATGAATAGAGCTATCTATCTCTTTGCATCTGCTGAGGGCTATTAAGAAAAGCAGGGGCTGCTTTCCAAGAGCATGTTTCTCCATTTCTCATACAGGGAAATATAAAGTCTGCCTTTTTAATATTTCTCAAAATATTTCATTCTTCTAGGAGAGAGGTGGGTGGTAACTTTCTACCAGTACAAAACATAACAACTCTTAATCAATAAAGGCTCTTAACTGATAAAGAATCTAAGGTTACATGAGCTCCATATTAAAAGCTGTCATTGAGAGCCACGTTGGTGTAGCAGTTAAGGCATCAGGTTAGAAAATGGGAGAGCATGAGTTCTAATCTCACCTTAGGCACAAAGTCAGTGGGTGTCATGACCCAGAGTGTATCAAAAATATAACAAAAACCAAAACGCAAATAAAGGTCCTTTAATGCCTTTAACTTGGCTTCACTGTTTAATTGTTCACAGTTGACCATTAAGCTATTTTCAAAATAACATTCCAAATGAAAGAAATACAGTTCAAATTCAAAGAGCCGATTAGGAAGCAAAAACCAAAAACAAACCACACTGAATAAAGTTTCACAACAGATCAGGATAAATAATTACAAACTTTAGAAAGATAACCAGGTAGACACTTCCGGTTTGTGGCACTTCGGTACAGGCAGGAATCCGCAACTGTGCGCGGTCCCTGCCTGTGTTCACTGCCTGAGTGCCCCGAGCCATTTGGCTTCGGGGCTAAGCCACCTTTGCAGAAGGTGGTGAAGACTGGGGGGTTCTGGCAGGGATGAGAGACATCGCACCTCTTTTCCCTAGCCGGCTAAATCTCCCTCTCCGAAGGCAGCTGAGCGGCGATCTCTAATTGCCTCCACATAGAAGAGCTCAGCCGGAAAAAGAAAGTGCTGGAGGAGCTTGTGAAGAAGTGAAAGTGATCTTTGCTGACCGGGACAAAGGAACAGTGAAAGTATCCTGATATTTAACACTTATTAAAGACACATTGTTCCCAGACTGAGTAAGCAGCGAATGGATATTAAAGGGAAAACTTTTCTCTTTTCACTCTCCTTCCAAACGGAACAGCTTTGAGAGAAATCGGAAAACCCGCATTGAAGGTATGCTAAATGCTAAAGACTATGCTAATGCCAAAGGGATATGGATTTCTAAATATTTAAAGAAAAAATTTTCTTTGCTGTGAGTGGGAAGGGAGAGGAAAAAAATTGAAGTAGAAAATAAGGAGCAGACTGCCTAGAATTTTAAAGAGCCATTTGAACATTAATAAGACTTCAAAAAGACATATTTCAATTGGAATTTTGTGATTTAATAGCAATTCCAGAAAAAGAAATGGAAGAAGGGAAAAGGTGCTAAAAGAAATAGTCTATCTGGATTGTTTGGTGACTTTGGATCTTTTGGGAAATCTTTTTTCTTTGTTTAAAAACACTCAGGTGGTTGTTTTGGGAAAATTTTTTCCTCTTTATAATGGCATCATCCTTGGATGAATCCAAAACTGAATATCAAAAATATAAAAAGGATAGAAAGATAACCAGGTATAGTCCATTGGAAGAATGCCAACCAAGATAAACCGCATCCAGGAATAAAACACTAATTTGTCTCCAGCGTTTGCTAGCACGCAGGTCCAAACTCTTATGCAGATCTCACACCTGCAACCCATGAAGAGGATCATGGCCCTCTCCTCCTGAGTAGACCACGTTTTCCCCTGATCCTCTCCTCCCTGCATGCCCTAGGATGGAGAGGGGATGGGCCTGGGCCCTCCACTGACTGATCAGCCGGCCTCTGCCCTTCCCCAGCCTCCTCCACCACCTCTGGAGCCACCCTTCCACTCCCTGTTGGCTATTCCTCATCTCCCTCAGAGTCTGTCTCCACCAGGGGCATGACAGTGGGTGACTTTGGGCCAGTCGTTCTCTCTCAGCCCTAAGGAAGTAGGCAAGGACACAGCATTTCCAAAAGCCAAGAAAACAAGACGCTTTTGTTCAGACCAGGGGTGTCAAACTCAAGGCCCAGGGGTCAGATCCGACCATGGGGTACTTAGATCTGGTCCACGGCGATACCCTGGAAACAGCAAAGGACCAGCCTGCGGTGCTTCTGCAACAAGAACAGAGCTCGGGTGGGGGGGGGGGTGCTGCAGCCCTCCTGAGCTTTGTTTTCACTGGCAGAGGGTTGTAGGAGGATCTGACAGCTGAAAATGGAGCTTGGGAGCACGTTTTCACTGGCAGAGTGCTCAGGCCACCACAGACGCCGCTGACACTAATGATGTCGAGCTGACCACACTCATGCTGGCCACGGCCACCCACCCTGGTCCCTGGAGGTCAAACACAACCCTGATGCAGCTCTAAAGGAAATTGAGTTTGACACCCCTGGTTCAGGTGGTTGCTAGGAGTCAAGACTGACTTGGTTGTACACACACACACACCAAAAACAAGAAAAAAACCTGGCAGCCAGTGGCTCTCCAAGCATAATCTATATTGCTGGTGTAGGTGTCTCTTGGTACAAGCCTGCCTGATCATCACTTGATCATCATAAGATCAGCCAGACAGACTCTGAAGCTGATCCCTCTGCTTATCAGAAGTTATCTAGAGTCTTAAGACTCTTATCCTCTGTATTGGTCCCAGGCTGCTTCCACTGTGCTGCTTCCACTGACTCACTTTAGAAAACTTATAAAGATACCTTTCATTAGCTTGGCTTTAAACTGTGAATTGGGTTTTGTCTCAGTATTATTTATTTTATCAATTTCTATAGCTACCTGTCTTGCAATCTCATTGGCAGAAAATATAAGCTTAGCCTTTTGCCTTGTATTTTTTTTAAAAAAAATATTTATTAGAGCTCTGGGTGCTCATTTTAGAAAAAGGGTGGATTATAAATGAAGTAAATGAATGAGTAGCAAGGCCTTAGTAAAGCCAAACTTTTAATACTGCATCCAGTTTTGGTCACCACGTTACAAAAAAGGCTTTGGAAAAAGGGCAAAGAAGAGCAACTAAGATGATTAAAGGCCTAGAGACTAGAGAATGGTTGCAGGATTTGGGTTTGGCTGGTCTAGAGAAAAGAAGGACTGGGAGGGACATGATAGCAGTATTCCAGTATTTGACAGGTTGCCACAAAGGGGGGGAGGAGATCAATTTATTTTCCAAAGCACCAGAGGGCAGGACAAGAAACAATGGATGGAAACTAATCAAGGAGAGAAGCAACCTGGAATTAAGGAGAAACTTCATAACAGGGAGGACAATTAAGCAGTGGATCAGCTTGCCTCCAGAAGTTGTGGATGCTTCATCACTGGAGATTTTTAAAGAGACTGGACAGTCACTTGTCTGAAACGGTATAGGGCCTCCTACTTGAGCAGAGGGATGGACTAGAAGACCTTTAAGTCCCTTCCAGGTCTACTCTGATTGATTGAAAATGTCTATAATGGCAGATGAAGATAAAATTAAGAGACTGGAGGAATGTCTTTGGAGATTTTCTGCCATCCAGGTCTTGGCTGTCTCAAAGGTGCTTTTTCAAAAGGCAACAGGACTTTATTTTTTCTTGAAGATGTTTCGCTTCTCATTCAAGAAGCTTCATCAGTGAAGCCAGTTGCCTTTGGAAAAAGCACCTCTAGGAGACAGGAAAAGACCTTTCCTTTAGACATCCCTGTGAAAGCCAGGTCAGAATGGGCTCCTAACATAGCTTATATCTGTTACAGTTTTGGCTGTGCAGATATCCAAGCCAGGACACTGCTAACATACATATTAGGCACCCCTGGGCCTAGAACACCTGCATCTGGTGAGAAACTAATTGAAAATATTTAGCATGTATTATTACATTTTAATTTACATTTAGGTTTACGTATAATGTGCTCCAATAAATAAAGTTCTGGAAAGGTCAGATAAGTTTTATGAATCTTCCTTTACAAGGCACAAAATATGCCATTATGTTCACAGTAGTCAAATTCTCTATTGTTCCAATAAAAATAAGACATAGCTTAATTTTTATTTAAGATCTTAATATGCAGATTTGTAATCACTTAAGATAAATAATTTAAGTAATGTGTGTTTTTCCATTACAGACTGTAGTATTTTAGCCTCACGTTTGCAGGGTTTATTATTATAGCTCATTGCAGTAGTTTATGTTGCATTTTACTACAGAGACTTTCTGCTATGCTGGTATTTTCCCTTATTCATTTTGACCTGATTTGTTGCATTGCATATATTCTATATTTTTACTGTCCATTGACAGACTAAATTTACTGATACTTGTGCATAAAAACACTTTTTAAAAATAGTCTAGTCGTACACATGTGCACCTAAAACAATGCTTAATATTGTAGTTGTATGCAAGCACACTCAAATGCTGTTAAAAGCATTTTTTTAACCATGTTATTGGCACCCTCTCTTGTATAGCATCCTTGTGCAGTGCACAATTTGCACAATGAGTTGTGGCAGCCCTGAAACCAAGCTTTGGATTTTTCAGACATTTATTGATCAGTATCCCCTCCATGACACTGATAGTTGTATTTTGCACATGTACAGCCTTCTATGCCCATAAAATAAGTGTCAACTTTACTGTTTTAATTCTCTAACAAGAATTAAAGTGGTAAAATGTTTCTCAAGCTCCACAACTTTAAGATATATGGGACTTCAACACCCAGAATTCCTCAGCTAGCATAATCTATACCAGTGTTGTTATCTGGATTAGGGGATCAAAAATGGTCCTTTTTAAAAACATGGCTTATCTTGGAGTCAAATAATTTCTTCCAAAGCCTGCCTGCCTGCCTTTCTCCCTCCCTGCCTTCTTCCTTCCTTCCTTCCTTCCTTCCTTCCTTCCTTCCTTCCTTCCTTCCTTCCTTCCTTCCTTCCTTCCTTTCTGATATATGTAGCTCATCTCACTATGCAGAGCAACTCCATATAAGAATTCTGCATTCTGTAATAAAGGCTTTAACTATCACCTGTATACTGCAGAATCCCAGCAATTTTCTTCCCTCCATGTGCTTTGATCGGTTAAGTGAAATTGTATTTTCTGTTTTCTTGTGTCACAATTTTGTAAAAAGTTCACAGTTAGCACTGCAGGAGGTTTAGGAGGTGTTGGGCATGAAAGACTAAGTCCAGAAGTGAAGATTCAATTAAACTGACATTGCTAAAAACCTATGGAAAGAAATCTTCTCAACTAAAGTTAAAGTTAAATAAGGATCAATGGCACTCCAGGGAAGTTGAACTTAGTACGTTTGTGGTTACATAAGGATTCTAGGCTGGTCTCCCTTTTTACCCCACCTCCAGATTCTGCTATTCCTTCTCCTACAGGAGACTTCATTTCTTTGAAGCTTCCTTGTGATTTTTTCTGGTAAAAAACTGCGAGAAGGCTGAAAAAGTCACAGGAGGAACACTACACATCAGTTGCAGATGGATGGGAGGATACCACTTAAATAGCTAATTTCAATCTGGTGTGCCAAAAGCCCCCTCCCCATCCGGTCAGTCCACAAGGTAGAGCAGACCAGGAAATCAATGCCACAGAAAGGCTAAAACTACTTTTACTGAGATAAGCTATAATGAGAGTTTTAGAAGTCTGATTATGCTATATCTCCTCCCATTCTTATACCCCAGTGAATCAGGAAGGCACTGGGCTGGGCTGCTTCTACATTTTATCTTTTTTCCCAGGAACTGAAGAATGTTTCAGGTCTCCTTGCCTGGTAACAGTACTTGCATGTTTCTGCGAAGGGCAGTTCCCTCATTCTCTATAACAAGGAAGAAGAGATTCAAAACATGGAAAAGAGATTCCATCTTAATCAACACATAATTAAAGAGGTTCAGTGGTGGTATTCAAATTTTTTTACTACTGGTTGTGTGGCCGTGGCTTGGTGGGTATCGTGTGGTTTGGTGGGCATGGCTTGGTGGGCATGACAGGGGTAGGATACTATAAAACCCCCATTCCCACCCCACCCCACTAACCTGCTTTCCAGCCCTGTTCTCCTGTGCAGGGCAACAAAAGAAGACTCAGCTGATCAGGTGGGACTCGGGAGGCAGCGAATAGATTGGGGCGGGGCCACTCAGAGGTGGTATTTACCAGTTCTCTGAACTACTCAAAATTTCCGCTACTGGTTCTCCAGAACTGGTCAGAACTGGCTGAATACCACCTCTGGTAATTCTCTAGGATAATTCTCAAGATCCTGCCTCTCGCCCCTCATTCTGGCAACTTGAGACTTCTTATGGAAATCTATATGAATCTTGTTTCCTTTATCATCCTTCAGATTGGCTGCTGGATTGATGGCAGTCTCCTCCTCCCACTGCCTTGCTCTCTACTCTCCACTCATCCATCTTTTTGGTTATCATATTGATGTATTATTCTCGTGGTGTTCCATTTTCATCATGTATTTTGTTTCATCGCTCTATTATTTTACTTCTCTTCTCTTTGCACTCCTCTCATTTTCTTCCTTTTTTGTTATTGTAAGCCACCTAGAATGGCAAGATAAGCAGAAAATAAATTTCACAAATAAATAAATAAATAAACAAACAGATAAATAATGCACTTGACAATTCCAGAGGTCCTCTCTGCTCAGCAGGGCTTCCTGGTGACTGCTGGATCTGCTTCTGATACCATATTTATTTATTTATTAGATTTTTTTAAAAAATCCCACTTTTACTATTTTATAAGTAACTCAATGAGGTGAAGATACCTACAGGAATATTTCTTTCTCCTCCTATTTTCCTTACAACAATCTTGCCAGATAAGTTGGGCTGAGAAAGAGAGTGACTGGCTCAAGGTCATCGAGCCAGCTTTCATGCCTAAGGCAGGACTACAACTCACAGTCTCCTGGTTTCTAGGCCAGCTGTCAACCCTGGAGCTGACCTAACCAAGGCCATTTTGAGGCTTCGGTGTTGCCACACTGGAGCTGAATCATAGGGAGGGGGCAATAGAGATAGAGGGGTTTGTAGCCAAAACAAAATACTTTGTCCTGGGAACATTCCCACAGGTGGCTGGGGAGAGGAGGAGCAATGTCACCTGGAAACGAGATAGTACCTTGATTG
The DNA here is from genome assembly GCF_049901715.1 of Pseudonaja textilis. NCBI lineage: Eukaryota > Metazoa > Chordata > Lepidosauria > Squamata > Elapidae > Pseudonaja > Pseudonaja textilis. The sequence continues at coordinate 27,747,806 of NC_141993.1, forward strand.
GATCATGTGACTGACTGACTGGGAAAAGGAGAAAACTTTTACTTTTAATTAGGTGAAAACCACGGGAATATTCAGTTGGTTTTCACCAGCTTATGCCAATATGACATGTCCAATAAACAATTCTTTGAGGAACCTACTTGTCTTGGATCTCTGTTTAGTATGGCTGTATTACTTGGGACCCTGACACCAGCACTTTAACCACTGAACCAAACTAGCTGCCTTGTTTGCTGTTCTTTTCTTTTCTGAAACACAGCTCTGATTTTGTTGTTGCAATGCCTTTTTCTACACAATCTCACACCAGCAGCTATCTCAACTGGAAGTGGATAACCTGCTAATGATGTTCTTAGCACAGCAAGCCACAGCATCCCAGCTTCAGGTCGCAAGCCTCAAGATCAGGAAGAAACCATGGTCATTTTCTAAAAATGCCACGCCAAGCTACCTCACAACCCCGTGAGATGCTAATTTTCCCACTTGGTTACCCTGCCGTCACAAGAAAATGGTTGAAGAGACTCCAGGGCCACTGAATATGTGACTAAAGAAGAGGAAACAGCCCACTCTGGGCAGCCCATGAATTCTGAGAATAGAGCAGCTCCTAAGAACCCTGGAGTGATTTGCATAGGTTAGTAGTTACAAATCAATTTATACTGGCTCAGCATTTTATACAGAGGTTTGCTCTCAAGTGTTTAAATTCCACTTTAACCCTGGAAACCCTGGTCTATCAGCACTGGATAATTGGATTTTTCACAGCAACACAGTACAACTCTTTTCAGCTTTGCAATTGCCTACTAGAGCACCAACACAGCGCACGTTTAACCATTTTGGACCCCTAATTAATTTGAATGAATTGTGAGCTATTGTATCTTCATCTTTGTCTCTTTTATCATCTCTCCGTGTCTCAGAGATTCTCTACAATTAATAAAGGGAATCAGCCAGTTATAATTTCTTGCTGTGATACAAGTAGCTCTCGGTTTACAATAGTTCATTCGAAATTACAACGGCACTGGAAAAAGTGACTGATGACCATTGTTCACACTTATGACCATTGCGGGCATCCCCCATGGCCACCAAAATTCAGATGCTTGGCAACAGACTCATATTTATGGTGGTTGCAGTGATCCCCTTAACAATCATGTTCCTAATTTAACAGCTGCAGTGATTCACTTAACAATGGTAGCAAGAAAATGAGGCAAAATTCACTTCAGAAATGACTTGCTTAACAACAGAGGTTTTGAGCTCAATTGTGGTTGTAAATTGAGGAGTACCTCTATTTCCTTTCTACCTTCTATTCTTTGACAATAAACTTGATATTCCAAATTTGCCTCCACCATGGAGAAAGGTAATCTGGAGAAGATCCTACCTTCCATAACTCAGTGACCGTCAATGGTGATCCAGCCAGAGGAAATATACTTAGATACAGCAAACTTAATTTCTCATTGCTGTTCTCCAATTTTATTTTATTTTTAGTATTACCTGGTAGCTTAATCCCAGGTTGACTCATTATCTTTTCTCAGAGGCTCACTATTATGTTTATTTCCCCTTGTGATGATTGGTTTTAATTTTTCTATCCCGCACAGACTTTCTTTTAAGGTCACTCCTCTTCTCCCTACCCCCACCCCAATGATCAAAATATCCTGAAGCTCTATATTCTGAATTAATAAAAATAATCTTCCATGGGAATAAATCACACTTCACTCTCATATTGATTAACAAGTCCCTCTCTGTTAAATATTACATCCGTGCAGTGGCCCTACCTCCATGCTGAGTTAGAAGAAAATGCATAAAATTTTCATACGTTGGTTACAAGAAAGGCCTGTTGAAGGCAGATTTCATTTTCATTTCCCAAGGGCACCACTTGCCTCACTGTGCACAAAGCTTCTGCTGGATTTGTGCAGCTTTATTTTAAAAATGTTTACAAGCTTCGATTTTTCACAGATCTATTCTGGATTCCACACACAAAAGTTAGACAAGAAGATATTAAGAGCATAACAGTAGGACGATGTTAGATAATTGCTTGTTACCCCAAATCTTTTTTTAATCTTATATTTCAATCTTAGCTTGCTCCATTTACACTGTTAGTAGCCCAGGAACAGCACTTGGGAAGCATTGTCTTTTGTCTTTTGGAAGCATTGTCTTTTGAATCTTCTAGGCCTGGTTCAGAGTATTTAAATTCACAATTCCATAGAATATGAGGTCAGGGAGATCCCAGTCAATTAGCACAAATTGGCCTTTCGTTATTTAATTTCTTTGGGATCAGTGACTTTGCTAAATGCAAAAGGTTGTGCAGGGTTTTAAATCTTTGCCACCGTTGGAAGAAAAATCAGGTCTGCTTCCAAGCTGGGAGAAAGACACTGAGAATAAAATGGAGGCAGGCTGCAGGAAAGGAAGTCTCTGTTCATTTGGTAACCAGAAGCTTCAGAGACAGCAGCATGTTTTTGGGATGACTGACATAATGGGATTGAGAGTAAGTGGGTTTTTATACATTCTTTGGGGCTTTGTGATTGAGATGCTTGCTCCTGTGCAAGAATACTTCCTTCAATATTTTAATGACCGTTGCCAGATTCCTATGGGGTCATGTAGGGGTCATGGCTGGCTCTACAGGCAAGAAGGGAAATGCAAATCCTAGGTGTTTTGTTTATCAGAGCTAATCTTGTCAATGTGGACTCCTTGCCTGTTGTGTTGCTTATTTAGGATTTCTGGCTGCTCTTTGCTTATGAATAGATTGGCCCAGTCTTTCAGAATTGATACAAAATCTCCATTCCTAAAGACCAGCCTCTTCAGGCTGTTTTCTTCTGCTTGAGGCTGTTTTCCTATGGCAGGAAGACTTGGACTGCTTTCTGCTTTTATTAAGAATTTTCTCTTCTTCTCCTTCAGGAGAAATATTCTATCCTGCCTCCTTTTAATATTAAGAATAAAGAATATTTTAATCTGGAGTGGGGGTGGCCTTCCTTTTTTTTTTTTTTGGCCTTCTCTTTTGAGGTAAGACTTTCGCTTAAAATGCCCTATTGATGCAAAATATTACAGAGCTGTATATGCTTCAAAGGACCATGGATGTACTTAACAGCTAAGAAATGAATGAATGCATTGACAAAGTAGTTGTATGAACCTCCAGGGTAGGGAAAAGTTTGAATAGGCCCAATTAAGTCTTGCTCAATTTGTGCTGCTGGATTCAGAACAAAACCTGGAGATGGTGATTTTCTTCCTTGTTTTTTTTTTTTCTAATAAATTCACTCACTCATTTTGGTTTTTCACTTATCTATCATTAGTTCTTGTTCCTCCTTCCTGTTGGCATGGAAGTCTAAGTTTTCTTTGCTCTGTCCTACTGCACCAAATTCACAGAAGATAAGATAAGAAGATAAGAAGAATTTTATTGTCATTGTACAAGTACAATGAAACTGTGGATGCATCCCAGCAACCGTTCGCAATTCAATAAAACCAGAGCACTTAAAGATGAAAATAAGAAAAATAGAGTACCCACATCTCCATTTGCAATTGAAGAATACAATATCTACAAATATACACAAAATATACATCCAGCACTGACTGTGACGCCTTGCCGAGTATAATACACAAGAGATGGATTGTACTGTAATATGTTATTATACATCTGAATGAGATATTGCAATTTCACATCTTTTCACATCTTAATAAGGTAGTGACTTTGTATTTATTTGTGGTTCGAATGGCCCAGGGAAAGAAACTATTTGTTAGTGTAGTGGTGTGGGATTTTATTGACCTAAAGCGCCATCCAGATGGCAGCAGGTCAAAAAGATAATTGCCAAGATATGAGGAGTCTTCTATGATGGCCTTGATTCTGCTTTGGCAATGGACCTGGCTAAGTCTTCCAGGGAGGGCAGAGGGCAACCAATGATCTTTTGAGCTGTGTTTATCACCCTCTGCACAGTTGTGTGTTAGTGCGCACGCACTCATGTGCCAGCACCCAGAATGCAATGCACCCCCCCCGCATGCCCACTGCACATGCGCACATAATCCCCCCCTGCCACCCCCTGCCACCCCCTACCTGCACCGCACCTCATAGCTGATTTTTTGGCTGGTTTGAGGCCTTTTTCGGCCTCCCAGAGGTTTGGAAAAAGCCTCTGCAAGGCTTTTCAGGATGAATAATAGGCCCGTTTCATCACTTCCGGTATTACAGGTATTACAAAAAAGGCCTCAAACCAGCTGAAAAATCAGCTGTGAGGTGTGCGCATGTGCAGTGAGGTAAGTTTGCCTGCAGCTTGCGTGCCGATATAAATGGCTCTGCATGCCACTTGTGGCACCCGTGCCATAGGTTCGCCATCACGGCCCTATATCATTTCAGACAAGTAGTTGTTCAGTCTCTTTTTGAAAGCCTTGAGTGATGGAGCACCCACGACTTCTGAAGTCAAGTTATTCCATTGGATAATTGCTTTCACCAGGAGGGAATTTCTCCTTAGTTTTAGGTTACTTCTTTCCTTGGTTAGTTTCCAACCATTGTTTCTTGTCTTGCCCATTGGTGCTTTGGAAAATAGTTTGACCCTCTCACCTTTGTAGGAAGCCCTCAAATATTGAAACACTGCTATCATGTCTCCCCTAGTCGTTCTTTTCATTAGACAAGACATACCCAATTCCTGTATCTGTTCTTCATGCGCTTTAGTCTCTAGCCCGCTAATCATTTTTGTAGCTCTTTTCTGCTCTTTCCAAAGTCTCAATATCTTTTTTTGTTGACCAGAACTAGATGCAGTAGTCTTGATTCCACCTGTCTACTAATGCAGCCCTGGACTACATTGGCTTTTTTGGCTGTTCAATTCCCTTCTGAATTCCATTAGAACATTGATGGTGCAAATATGGCATTGTTGTTTGTGTGTGTGTGTGTGTGTGTGTATTTTAGGTTTCTAGCAGACAATTTGTTTCTTTGATGGTAAACTTCCTCATTTAACCATGGAGAGTTCTGTCCATAGTACCCTGTTACTTTGAGGACTAGTAAGATTGTTTTCCTGCTGGTTTAGGACCACATCTGGATTTGAAACTTTAAATAGATATTGACTCCATAATCTTACAAACAAAATTCAGGTCTAGTGTTCTATTTCTGTCAAAATAATCCCTGTCTATGAAAGCTATTGCCACTTCTGTGGTGTTGTTTTTACATAGAGCTGAATGATTTTTTTTTCGCACCAAACTTCCCACTCAAAACCGAGAAGATGCTATGCATGGAGAAAAGTTTGAAAAATACATATTCTTCACCTCCCATCTGTTACCTAGCTGTTTGTTTAACAAAAGAAAAAGAAGAAAAGAAAAAAACCCTATTCAGTTCTAGAAAGTGTCTTGCCTTTTTTTAAAACATATTTTTTAAAAAATATTTAAAAACATATTTTCACTGAGAATTTCCATTTTCTCAGTGTTGGTCTAGGTATGATTGCCATCCGAATGAAAATAGAAGCATTGAGAGAATTAAAATAAATATTATATTCTTCCATTCCATCAAAAAGACGCTGCTCAAGGCAGCTAAGAATAGAAAAGAAAGACATTCATAAAGGTAAAAGGAATGAAATAAAAACCATGGCATTTTAAAAAGGCCGTCTTCTTGGGCATAAAGACAGGGGAAGAGGTGATGAAGACAACAACTAATATTGCAGGAAAAGTCACTAGAATCCTTCAAGTGCAGCAAAAGTGCAGAGTGTATACAGAGCATGACACAGTGATATACTGTCATTGACCACGAAGGCTTGTCCACCCCAAGGATAAAACACCCAGACACAAACTGAGCAACGTGGTATATGCAGTACAATGCAGTGAGCCATGTGCAGATCTGTACATCGGGGAAACAAAACAACCATTTCATAAACGCATGGCACAACATAGGAGAACAAACCCATCAGGACTACATTCATCAGTCCATCTGCATTTAAAAGACAAAGGCCACTCTTTTGAAGACAGCAAAGTCCAAATTTTGGACGGAGAGGACTGCTGGTTTGAAAGAGGGGTCAAAGAGGCCATCTATGTCAAAACTGAACAGCCCTCTCTTAACAGAAGGGGAGGAAATACAACATCATCTATCTCCAGTCTACAACATAGTCCTTTCAACACTTCCAAGAAGGCTCCACATCCACCTGTGCTATTCAGGTGACCCTGATGACACAGATATATCTCCAAGTGGCCTCAACAACTTTCTAAACGAATGTAAATGACCAGCTGTCTGTGAGGAATATAAATCCTTACATCCTCCACCATCCAGCCAGAGCTGAAGAAGCTTTTGGGTGAGAAGCAAAACATCTTCAATGAAAAAACAGAAAGTCCAGTTGCCTCTTGAAAAAACACCTTTGGGATTATCATTGTCCATAATACACGGTAATGTTGTCTAACACCCCAAAGCACTAACTCTGTTCTGCTGAAGTTCCACAAAAGGTGAGTGCTGAGATTCATGCTTATGGGGAATCCTTGACTTACACTCATTCAACCCTGGAAAAAGTAACTTATTGCAGCATCCTTGTTGGACACATGATCAGACTTCAAGTGCTTGGCAACTGGTACACATTTACAATAATTGCAGACTCCTGGGGTCATGTGACTACCATTTGCACCCTTCCCAGCCAGCTTCTGATGAGCAAAGTCAAAGTCAATTCATTTAATAACCACACAATTCATTTAACAACTGCAATGATTTCCTTAACAAACGTGGCAAAAAGGTCATAATATTGGATGTGACCAGGGGTGGGCTTCAAAAATTTTAGCAAAGGGTTCTTTGCCTGATTGCTAGGTGGGCATGGCCATGGTGGGCATAGCCTAGTCGGCCTCCTGCACCATGGCAAGGGGGGCATTTTTGCCCTCCCCGGGCTCCGGAGGGTGAAAATGGCCTCCCCAGGCTCTGGAGGCTCGATGAAAGCTGGAAATGGGCCCATTTTCAGCCTTCCTGAACTTCCAGGAGGCCCATTTTTCACCCTCCCAGAGCCTCCATGCATGCCCTGCACATACCTGCATCCAAAACAGGCCACATGGGGACTCCTGGGAGCGGCTGGGTGAAGTGGGTGGGACCAGCCAGGAGTGGGATTTGGGGGTTCTCAGAATCTTAGCTAGGGGCTCTCCCGAACCACAGCAGACCACTCCTGGATGTGACTCACTTAACAACTGCCTTTCTTAACAATGGAAATCCTGCTCCTAACTGTGGTCATAAGCCGAGGGCTGTCTTCTTTCTGAAGATCCAAGCACATGATGCTAGCAAGTGGTAGCTGCAAGGTTCTGAGGGGGCCCTCAGAGAGTTCAGCCCTTGTTTGATTCCTGCTTCCAAACATTTCCCTCAAGTTCAGTGATTCAGAGGTGGTACATCATCTCCCTTACCACATTTATGCTAGCTTGTGCTGTCAGGCTGTGTGTGCCTGGCTTTGCAAGCCAAGGATTCTCTGTACTGCTCTCATCCTTGGAACAGGATTTGTTCTTGTGCCTGTTCCAGCAATATGGTCTTCAGCTATCTTTTCCAGGGCCTGTAACCTCCCACTGTTTCCTGTCAGTCAGCTCTCCTCCTGCTTTTTCTGGGGAGGCTCCATGTGAGGCTGCCTTTTGCAAAGCCACAAAAGGTATCTTTAACTCCATATTACTAAAACCATTATACACTCTGCGTGCATAAGTAACCTGCTTTTATGGCTGAGGAAAGCTTTGGTGTCTCTTCAGTTTGAGACAACAGCCATAGTTTATTTCCATAAAGGTGGGCAAGAATTCCCTTAAACCTTTGTTGTACATCAATTGCTCGTAAGCAATAGGGAATTGTGCTGTGTTGTGTGTGTGTGTGTGTGTATGTGTGTAATCCCTAACGATGTGTTTCTTGTTGCTGTTCTGAACGGATCACAGACTGGAGTCATTTTCATATCCTCTATTATCATTTAGTGGATCAAAATTAACTGAAAGTATATGAAATGACTTGGTGGGACTCAAAGGGAGAGAGAGAGCTGTCTGATTTTAAAATTAAGTATAGATCTGCATAGCGATAGCATTTAGACTTATATACCACTTTACAGTGCTTTACAGCCCTCTCTAAGTGGTTTACAATTTTCAGCATATTGCCCCCAACAGGCTGGGTCCTCATTTTTCCCACCTCGGAAGGAGGGAAGGCTGAGTCAACCTAGAGCCTGGTGAGATTCGAACTGCCAAATTGCAAACAGCCAGCAGCAGGGGTGGGCTTCAAAATATTTAGTAACTGGTTCTCTGCCCGCTTGCTGGGTGGGCATGGCCATAATGGGCATGGCCTAGTCAGCCTCCGACACCATGGCAGAGGGGATGTTTTCACTCTCCGCAGGCTCTGCAGGCTTTTCTTGAGCCTTGGGGAGGGCAAAAACGGCCTCCCTGGGCAGAGATGGGATTCTACCAGTACAGACTGCTTCACACACTCATCAAGCCAGCAGTTACACTGGTTGAATCGTACCACTATCCCTGGGCTCCGGAGGCTCTATGGAGGCCAAAAACACGCCCGTTTTGGGCCTTCTGGAACCCCGAAGAGGCCCATTTTTCACCCTCCTTGGGCCTCTGAGTGGGCCCTGCACTTATCTGGGATCCAAAATGGGCCCAAAATGGGGACTCCTGGAGGGGCAGGGTGGGTTGGGCCAGGCCAGGCAGGGGTGGGATTTGCCGGTTCGCTGTAAAATTAACATCCAGTTCACCCAAACTGAGGCAAATTGATAGCAGTCCGTTCCTGACGATCAGGCAGCAGAAGTAGCCTGCCGTACTGCACTCTAACTACTGTGCCACCATGGTATAGAGAAGAACTAAGCAGGGAAACAGAGATGTCCAACCTTGGCTACTTTATGACTTATGTATTGTTGATGTAAAATTTAAAATATGATGTATTATAAAGGAAAATGCATAATAAAAATATGTTTTTAAAATAGACTTGTGGACTTCAACTTCCTTAAAGTAGCCTTAAAGTAGCCACAAGCCTTAAAGTAGCCAAGATTGAACATCCCGGACCAAAGCAAGAACATAGGTTATTCCCTTAATATGAATTAAATAGTAAGATCTTTTAGCAGAGGGTTGTAAAGTTCTTTCTTTCAGAGTATATAAGAGAGTCAAATGGAGCATCTTTCTTTGTGTGTATGGGGGGCGGGGGGGGAGATTGCATGGCAGCTGCACACAGCAGCTGTGCAAAAGATGCAGCTGTTTTTAAATCCTTGGTTTGCACTCCAGGCATTTTGCACCACTGATAAACTGTTTTCAGTTTTCTACAGGATACTGAGGTGGCAATTTTGTGTCAGTCACTCTCTTTTCACAGCATTAAAACAAAAACGTGTTTGCATGTGTCAGAAATGGTAGAAGTGGGATAGTAGATGTGTGACAAGTCCTGATTAAATAAAGACCAAGAAAGAACTTGTGTTAAGCTAACAAACAATCATTTCTGAGTTTCCCAGGTCTAACCACAGCAAGCGTTTACACTTTTCCCTCCTTTATAGTTAACACTAGAGCACTGTACAGTAACTATTATCGATAATAAATGCAAGATTACCTGTTTCTTTAGATAGTTGGGAGGATTAATTAAGTGTGGTTTGCAGAATCATTGGAAAATGAAACTGAACAGCCAGAAATCTAAGCGTTATTGAACAATTACATATGGGCTCATATTTCCCAGTACAGCTGATTTTCCACATTAACTTGGCGTGTAACATCTTAAAATTCAACTCGTGACTTTGTGAATTATAGAGTGGTTTAGAGCAATATCGATCTTGAGTGCAGCCTTCTCAAAGGACTTCTGTCTTTTCTTGTCAAAATCAATGGCAAAACCACCTAGAGCTTTTCATAATTGTTGTTTTATGCAGAATTGTCTGTGTTCATGATGATAAATTCCTAAGTACCATCAACATATTTCAAATACGGGAGCGATTTTGCTTACACCAACTTATTCCAATCTCTTATGTCTAATTTTGGGACAAAATGCAATCTGATAGAATGCATTCCAGAAAAAAGAAGTACTATTTGAGAAATAGATTAAATAGTTCACTGACCTATGAAATAATTTGCTAGCTTTGGTGTATAAGGAGATTTTTTTTTAATTGTTTATTTACTGGAGATTTATATTTATTCTCTATTGCAATATATAACAGCTGGACAGAAAATCCTGAATACAAATCATCAGATGCTTTGATTGGCAAAGATTCTGATAATGCATGTTCCACGAAAAAAGGGTTATCTTTAAAAAGATAGTCTGGATTCTTTTTCTTAGTCTTTTATCTTGCTCCTCTAGAAATCCTTGTTTTTAGTATCTTAATGTCAAACTGTTCTATTAATTGCAGGCTAGTTGGGAAGTTCACACTTTCCATTTATCTTTTTTTTAAAAAATGTCCATATCATAAACTGTAACCTTCTCCATGTTCTACTGCTAAAGTAAAGGAATTTTAAAATATAACCATTTTAAAGTTCAGAAACTGGACGGATTCCTTAACTGCAGTGGCTTATGAAACAAATCTGTTCTTATCAAGATGTAGCTTCAGATGATTGATGGAGAAAAAGATAGATACTGACTGATGGAGGTCCTTCTATTTTTAGCTATCACAATAATCTGTCAGATTCTCTTTGGAAAATGTGGAAATGGCTAGAAAGAGACCCAAAACTGGAAATATTTTCAGGTGAGATTTTATCCACATGCTTTCTCTTACCAACTGGACTAATTCCACCCCAATCTTCCTTGTTTCCTTTTATATACACGTCACCCTATTTTGGGAAATAGAAGGGGGGGCAACTGAAATTCACTGTATTCTGAGCTCTTGTCACTGATGAGAAAACTGGAATATCTAATTAACGGGGATGACTAATTTGACATTGAAAAACATGGGAGGTAGCAACTCATATCAGAAAATAGATTCCCATATTTAATTGATCAGTTAATAGAGCCATCTGATCAACTTGCGACTCTGCATCAGTTGTACTAATGCTAAAAATTAGTACAACAGAATAATGATAAAAACGAGTGAAAAGCAAGCAAACGTGCATGCCTAGAGCAAAAGCCAGCAGATGGAACGATCACCACAACACAGGAATCATCCAATTCTCAGGCTGAATGGTTGGCAGGAAAGCCAGGTCCTTAATGCATTCTGCACACCACAACAATATAAGAGCATACCATAGATACAAACTCAAGGTAAACCGCACCAAACTTGATTGCAGGAAATACGACTTCAGCAACAAAGTAGTCAATGTCTGGAATGCACTACCTGACTCTGTGGCTTCTTCACCAAACCCTCAAAACATTAACCTTACACCAGGGGTGGGATTCTATTGCACCTATTCGCTAGAATCGGTTGTTAACATTCTAAGCAGTTCGGAGAACCGGTTGTTAGAAGAAAATACTGGCCTAATCCTGTAAGGAAGGCAGGAAGGAAACATTCTGGTGTTGCTTACAGAAACTGCCTCTCCGTTAACCCTTATGACATTCTTGGCAAGACTAGACTTCCTGTCTCAGGAACTTCTCTGGAGTTTTTTTCCCCTCCTTTGCTCGTACGTTGCTTGTGTGGAGTGACCATTTAAAGCTACAATGGCACTGAAAAAAGTGAGTTGTGATCATTTTTCACACTTACGACTGTTGAAGCATCCCCACAGTCATGAGAGGCCAGGCGAGGAGATGTGTTCCTCGATGTGAGTGATATTGGCAACATGACGCAGCAAGTTTGACACCTGTGTCCTAGATGCTCCAAATCTGGCTTGTTGAGAAAAGAGATGCCCAAGCCCCTGAGAATTCAAAGGCTGAAAACCAGACATGTAACCAGACATGGGGCTATATATCACCATTCAGTCATTTCTTTTACCCTGTAGAGTCAGCCTGGACTTGAAATACAATCACAAACACTAAGAGATTCTGGCAACTTCAGTGAATTCCCTGTTGAACAGATGTAAGATCTATGTACTTTACTGTCCAGTTCCGATGAGACTGATGATGACTAGCTTGCATCACAGAACACACCAGTAGTGGGATCCTACCTTAATTGTTAGCGGTTTGGTGGATGATTTCACATATGCACATAGGTGCACGCCCCTAATGCACGCACACTTAACAAGCCAATCAGCTGAGAGGATGAAGAAACGAAAAGCTAGCAGTGACCCTCCCACCCTCCCATGTGCTTTTCGGTCTTTCATCAGCTGACTGTCGGAGGCATTTTTTCCTCCTCTCAGCTGATTGGAGGTGGGTTTTTTTACTACCTGCTGTGCCTAACTGGTAGTGATTTTTTACTTCCGGTTTGCCTGAACCGGACTGAACCAGTAGCATACCACCACGGGAACACACAGAACTCCTATAACTCACAGTGGCAATCATCAGAAATCCCAGTACTTTTATTTAATCGTCTCATTACATTTTCTTATAGTCTTGAGAATAGTCTGGCTGCAGACTCTCGGTATGCACATCCATTAGGATTCAAAGCTGGTTTCTAGAAGTTCTGTGGACCGCAGTAAGAGTCAATTGATCAGTCCTGGATCAAATGAAGACTAACCGCTCTATTAAAATGAGGATTGGGAATCAGAATTTTAGGTATGTGTAGATAACGAATGGAAAAAATGATTATCCTTGGCTAGATAATGGATAAAATGGATGTATGGTATTAAATGAATTATTGCAATGTTCTTAGAAGGGCTCTGAGTTATTATTAAAGAAAGATCAAGGTGATGAGAATTTGTTCATACAGTTCCCAAGAATGGAGGATGACCTTGAGAGAAATATGCCAGGACTGTTGTCCAAGCAATGAGGGCTAAGCATTCTTTAAATCCTGGGAAGAAAGATAGTATTTTGATGCGACCCAGTCAGATGCCACTCTGATTCACTGGGATATTGTATAATAGGGGGAAGAAGGACTTAGATTCTATTGTTAAAGCTTATCTCTAGTCTGCCCGTGGAATTGTTTCCTGGTCTGGTCTACTTCATGGAGTGGACATCAGGAGCGAAGTCATTTTGATAGCATCTAATAGCATTAGGAATCTAGATAAGACCTTCTATCTATAAGATATATAATCAATGCCACATATTTCAGCAAACACTTCAGTCAGAGGTGGGCTGCTTCAGGTTGGATGGGTTCGGCCAGACCCCTTGTTCCAATTCTGTGTGGTTTGGAAAACCAGAAAATTGGACCACCAGCTGGCCTCACTCCCACCTGTTTTTTGGGGCCATTTTTAGCCATTTTGGGGCAAAAAATGGCCTGAAAACAGCCTGAAAAACAGCCTGATTGGGAGCCATTTTCAGGATGTTTTCAGGAAGATTTTGGCTGGAAAAATGGCCTGAAAACAGCCCAAAAAGCATCCTGAAAATGCCCCCCAAATGGCCTGAAAATGACCCCAAAACAGCCCTAAAAACAGCCAAAAATGGCTGAGGGAGGGGCAAGCCAGTGGTGGGATTAGTCCCAACTGGCTGAATCTTACCTTTTCCTTTGAGGTGAGTGGCCAAGAGGTGGGGCTGGGTATGGTGAGTGACATCACCCACCCAGTCACATGACCAATCGGCCATGCCTACCCAGCCAGAGAACCGGTTGCTAAAAAATTTGCAGCCCACCACTGACTTCAATTATAGTTTCCCAATGATTTGGAATGAAAATGTGGGTCCTCTCTGAAGACAGATCCTTCACGCTACTCAATCATTCTGTTTTTCCCTTAAGTTTGATGTTTATGTGGAGAATGAAGACATTTCTTTAAAGAAACAGAAAAGTGTCCTGTTTTAACCTTCATATCTCTCTCTCTCTCTCTCTCTCTCTCTCTCTCTCTTTCTTTCTTTCTTTCTTTCTTTCTTTCTTTCTTTCTTTCTTTCTTTCTTTTTTGCTGCTTTTTCACTGAATTGTGTTCTGGACTGATTTCATTGGTATTTCAGCCTGGCTGTAAGGAAGCTGCTCAAACATTCAGGGAAAGGTTTGCAAAATAAAGAAATAAACGGCATAGATAAAGAGGTTTTCAAATCCTTTGAACGAGGTACTTCAGAACGAGAAGTAGTTGTACACGCACATGCATGCAGATTTAGATGGGAGCCATTTTTGTGGCTATAGCCATAATTTGAAAGCCTTTTGCATTTAAAGACTTGGTCAGCTTTACTAATAATCTATAAATATAAAAGCGAAATACCACTCACGCATCATCACAACTTCTCCAGAACCATAAAGCCTACAAACTTGAAATTTGGCACGTATGTTCCTCTTGGCTTCTAGGTGCTCACTAAGAAAGGATTTTTTGAAATGACCATCAGAGCATTAGTATTTCCTATATTATTATTAACACGCTCTGATGCTAAGGAGTTCTTCAGAGGAGAGGCATTTCGGTTTCGGTTTTAGTTTCATAGTACCAAGCAGCTTTAGTAAAAAACAGTTGAGCTAAGCCATGCCCAGGCTCCTTGCTGTCTCCTTCTTGCTCACACAGCAAATACTCTTCCAGTTTCAAAACAGCTCTCAACTCTCTCACACACCGACAGGGCGCTAGCCAGATGAATACCAATGGATGCTGGTAGGCAGAGGCAGAATTTTTCCCCTTATTTTCCTCCCCAAAAACTAAGCCCAACCACATAGTTTTGTAGCGAAGCATGATTATTGAACTAGTTACAGTATATTTTACTACCTTATATGCAGCATACAAGTCGATTTTTCTCAACCTTAACAAGTTTGTGAAGACTTCAACTCCCAGAATTCCCCTGGCAGGATGTGAACATTTTTTAAAAAAATCTGAAATGCTTTCCAGTTTGAAAACATTTTGTTCTTCAATTAAAAAGGCTTTGATGGCAGTTTACATATATAGGTAGTCCTTGACTTAGAACAGTTCATTTAAGGGCCATTCAAAGTTACAATGGCACTGAAAAAAGTGATTTATGACCACTTTTTACACTAATGACTGTTGCATCTTCTTCATCATCATGTAATCACAATTCAGACATTTGGCAACTGACTCATATTTATGACGGTTGCAGTATCTCAGAGTCACATGATAACTTTTTGAGACCTTCTGATAAACAAAGTCAATGGGGGAAGCCAGATTCACTGAACAGGTTGCTAACTTAACCACTGCAGTGATACACTTAACAACTGTGGCAAGAAAAGTTGTAAAATGGGGCAAAATGCACTTAACAAATGTCTCACTTAACAACATAAATATGGGTCTCAGTTGTGGTCGTAAGACGAGGACCATCTGTATAAATAGAATCCTTCACCCATTCTTTCTTTTCTCTCTAATGAAGAGTTCATTTTTAGATAGAGAAACATCCTTTCAAAGCAGAAAAACTCAACAGTATCCCAAGTGGAGTGCAATTGTTGGTGTGGTGGTTTTGGACAGCAGTTGTGGGAGCCTCTGTTCAATTTTCTATTGAACTCTTAAACAGGGTTCTAACTTTCAATTGCTGAATGAGTTAGACTAATCAATTAAAATCCTTTTTGTTGATTAAAAATGCTTATCTAATTAATTAGGCAAGTCAGTTCTTTCAAACATTGACTGCTTTAGATGACATCTCTGATGAAGCAAACTCAACTGCATGAATGCTTATGGACTTAACTCATTTCTTAGGTTTTTAGGTCAACCCCAAGATATTTTGTTTTGATACATATATTTCACTGACTAAAATTAAGGAGTGGCTGGGTCTTTTTCAAATGAATCCCTCAGTCCTAAAGAAACATTTGCATATCTGTCTAATAAACTGGTTGACTGGTCGGTTAAAACAAGCAGTGGGATCCTACTTGTTCCACTATCGGTTTGGTGGATCGCGCATGTGCAGCTTTCCACATACCAGCTGAGACCTGCAGTGCCAATCAGCTGAGAGGATAAAGAGAGAAGCACTGGGGCAGGTGGTCGGGCTGAACCTGCATTTTTCTCTTCTTTCTCCTCTCAGCTGATCTTTTTTTTGTCCTCTCAGCTATTGGGGGAGGCTTTTTTTTACTACCAGTTTGGTCGAACCAGGCTGAACTGGTAGCATACCATCACTGGTTAAAACACAATTTGATCAGTCATCTAAGATTATTTTAATTGGGTGACAGGTGTATTTTAAAGCTTAGGACATACTAGGTAAAAGTACCATTTGTCTAACTGTCCTCACTTTCATGGAAGGTAGCATGAATCTTTATGATGCTCTTGTTTGGATCCCATACCTCCTTCTTATAAAGCTGCCCTATCCTATCACCACCATTTTTAAAAATTATTTATTTTAATGCCTTTAAGTCAGTCTTGACTCTTGACACCTATCTGAACAAATCCCTTAAGTCAATGTTTCTCAACTTTTTCTTCATCCTTTTAAATACCTTTCGTGGCCATGGATCCCCAAGACTTAACTAAATATTTAAATTATAATATTTCTTCAAGGACTTTGTGTGATGAGTCACAACTCTCTCCCCGCCCAGGGTCCATGGACCACAGGTTGAGAACCACTGCCTTAGATTTTTTAGCAACATTTTCTAAAGTGGTTTGCCATTCCCTTCTTCCTAGAGCTGAGAGACAATGACTGGCCCAAAGGATCTAAGGTATCTACTACCAACTTTCTGTTTCTAGCTGGTGCCACCACATCTAAATTGTCTCAACAACACCAACAGATGGCCAAGTCTGCTGCCACCTACTAGCTGAAGTATGTAATTACACTGTGTACAGTTACAGGATGGAATATTACAGTATTAAAGTCATTTACACAACTTGCAAAGGTTTGAATTTTTGTTTTCACAATTTGCAAATACTGTAATATTTGCAAGTTGTGAAAATGAAAATTCAAACTTTATTGTCAATGCACAACAGGTGTACAATGAGACTGGCTGAGCCTCCCTCCCTGCATCCTCCCCCCAAACACAATACATCTCAAAAAGGATATAATTGTAACAAATCTTTTTCTTTCCCACATAGTATAATAAATAGTACATATTATCTCATTTCCAAATTAGAGACTGATACCCTGCCATGTATACAGAAGTTATAATAGACTTCACTCATTTTTGAAGTAGAAAAGTGTTTCACCCAGAATTTCATCTCATTCCATCTTTTAATGGGTAGAAATAGCAAGGACATACTTTCCTATGCTTTTAGCCTCAACTTGGCTGCATCCCCAATCTACATTTGTTTATGGGGCTAAACCATTTCTTTATAAGCTTCATGGTCTGATCATTCTACCATTGTTTAGCAGATGGAAGCCTTTATGTGACACACTTTGCTGCTTGAAAATCAACACTAAAGAAACAAATATCAACCAGCCAAATAAATGATCTCTGAAATAAGATTAATAGGCATTTTGGATGAAGCCAGATGTGATGTCCTCATTTAAAGAGTCTGCTCTGATGAATAAACCGACTGATCTTCTGAAAGTGCTAAAGTTGTACTAGAGTGGGTCTTGCAGTCTTTGGAAGAGAAAGTTGTTTTCAGAAAGAAAACAAAGGAAAGTTGTCTGCAGAGGTCTATTCAAGTGAAACACAATACAATATAAAACACAAAACAAAGTCAACAGTAAATGAGGGCATCAGAATTGCTCCCTTTGGCCTTGACTTCTAAACAAGGGACACGTTCTCAGCAGATCTGAGGATATACAGCTCGTTAGTGCAAAGCCTTTGTCTGAATGCCATGCTGAATGCTGATCTTTCTTTTACACACACACACTCACTCACTCACTCCTTTTGTTGAATGTGTTGTGTTATCTGAATCATCAATAATAGCACAGATATCCAGTCATCTCTTCAGTGGTTCACAAAACCGAGTGGATGTCTGACTGAGGTGGAAATAGCAATTAATAATAGCTGTGCTGGATGATCACAAATTATCACAAAAGGTTGAGAAAAAGTGTGCTTTCCGAAATGTTCGCTTGTGCAGAATTGCTCTGCCTCTCCTGGTTTCTGACCGGCTTTTCAGAGAAGCGGATTTGTGTGCAGTTCCATCAGTTCAAAGTGTTTGCTACAGGGCAGAAATACAAAAGAACCTTGTAATGTCATTTTAGAGAGGGAGGAAGAATAATGAATTCATTAGTAAGAAGATCCCAAGTCACTTCTTTAATTATTGTTGCTTTTTCCACCTGTATTATTTTTTCCTGTGCTTTGTCTTTAACTTTTTTCTTTCTAATTTTTCTTTGTGTTTTCACTAATGTTTTATTTGTGTGTATGTCTGTATATATGTATAGAGAAAGAGATAGGTAGAATAGAATAGAATAGAATGGAATGGAACGGAACGGAACAGAACAGAACAGAACAGAACAGAACAGAATAGAATAGAATAGAATAGAATAGAATAAAATAGAATAGAATACTTTATTGCCAAGTGTGATTGGACACACAAGGAATTTGTCTTGGTGAAAATATTCTCTGTATACATAAAAGAAAAAATACATTCATCAAGAGTCAAGAATCATCAACACTGAATGGATACAATAGGGTACAATAAGCAATCAAATCATACTAGGAAACAGTCAATATAGATTGTAAGGATATGAACGACAAAGTTACAGTCATACAGTCACAAGTGGGAGGGGATGGGTGATAAGGAGTGATGAGAAGATTAACAAGTAGTGCAGACTTTGTAATAGTTGAACAGTGTTGAGGGAAATATTTGTTTAGCAGAGCGATGACTTTCAGGAAAAAAACTGTTCTTGTGTCTAGTTGTTCTGTGTGCAGTGCTCTATAGCGTCATTTTGAGGGAAGGAGTTGAAACAGTTTATGTCCAGGATGTGAGGGGTCTGTAAATATTTTTAAATGTGATTAAATATGATTATGACTGACTGCTAACTGCAACTGATAGTCTCCTGAATGCTTTACTGATTGGGGCTTTGATCAAGCTGACCTAGTTGAAGTAGTTTAAGCAGGCATATAAGGAATTCAGTTTCTACAGAATAAGCGGATTGAGAAGATAGACAAAACATACAGCAGTGGGGGAGTTTCTATTTTTCCCCCCAGTCCAGGCTAATCCTCATCCAAATGAGCAACTAAAGCAATCAAACGGGGAGTTGTTGCATGGATGTGTTGTCTAGACTAGTCATCAGAGGAATAACATGGACATCAAGGCAAGCATCATCATGCCCAGCAAAATGTGTATGATGTTTGCCTGACTCATTGGCATTCACTCAAACTGCTCCTTCTGCAAGGCACATTTGTATCTTTATTGGAGAGGAAAGGAAAGAGACTTGAGGCATTGCCTCATGCCAGGGAAAATAAGACAAGAAAGCTGAGTGTCTTCAGCAGAAGCAGAAGAAAAAAAAAAAGAATAGGAAAGCTTCCTTTGGCAGAGGCAAAGACATGGAAGTCTGCGACCCAAAGGAGCAAGAGGATCAGCAGACATTTGATGCCAAGGAGCTTGGGGTAGGTGTCATGTTGTCCCTCTAGAGAAGGGGTGTCAAACTCAATTACATTGAGGGCTGTATCTGGGTTATGTTTGACCTCGGAGAGCCGTGGTGGGCATGGGTGCATTGGGCATGGCCAGGGTGGGCATAGCCAGCTTGACGTCACTTGTGTCAGAGGCACCTGTGGTGGCCAAGTGCTAAGGCAGAACTTCCCTCAAATCCTCCCTCACTCTCACTATAATCTCCTTCCTTCCTTCCTTCCCTCGTCATTCTCCTTTCTTCTTCCTTCCCCTCCTTCCTTATTTTTCCTTTCTTGCTCTCTTCCCATCTTCCCATCTTTTTCTTTGTCTTCCCTCTTTCCCTTTCTCCTTTCCTGTCCCTTCTTGCATGCTCAAATGCAAAAGTGGAAAGAGTTCTCCTTCTGTTTTGTTTTTAAATTTGTTTTGCTAGCCCTCTGTCAATAAAGACAGAGTTTGGGAGCGCGCACAGACCCCCAACCTTCATTTTTTATGGCAGAGGCACAGCGGGCCAGTCCTTTGTTGTTTCCAGAGTGACCCTGTGGACCAGATCTAAGGACCCCACAGGCTGGATCCAGCCCATGGGCCTTGACTTTGACACCCCTGCTCTAGAGGATGATCTACAGCTTGGGCAAATCTTGACAAGAGCATTGTAGAACACATTTTATAGACTGAAAAAAAAACCCTGAAGAGCCACTTCAAGAAAGAATAGACAGATTAGGACTCGGGGTGATTCTCCATTTAGAGGAATTATGGCAACCATCTACAGATGCAATATGACAGTGCCAAAAGTATACTGTCCATAGGGAGGCCCGTATTAGGACATAACAGTGAGAGTATCAAGATCTTTGAAATCCATCAAACTCTACTTTTTCCTCTTGATTCATATAATGCCACCACCAGAAAAGTCTTGGAAAGACTCCTGAGACCTCAAGGCAGGGGTGGGATTCAGCTGGTTCGGGCCAGTTCGAGTGAACCGGATACTAAATTTATATCTGGTTCACCAAACTGGCAGTTGAACCAACTGGCTGGCCATGCCCATCCCTCCCTGCCCCTTCCAGAAGTCCCCACATGGACTATTTGAGAGAGCAGGTAAGTGCAGGTTTGCGCAGAAGCTCTGGGAGGGTGAAAAATGGCTGGAAGGAAAGGAGAAAGTTCTAGAAGTCCAGAAATGGGCCTGTTTCCAGCTTCCGGAGGGCCTCTGGAGCATGGGGGAGGCCATTTTTGCCCCCCCAGAGGCTCAGAAGTTCCAGTGGACCATGCCTATCATGGCTATGCTGGTTGTTGGGATTTTTTAATCCTACCCCTGCCTCAAAACCTTGGGTAGGAAAGTAAAATAGCCACAGCATTTAGACTTATATACCACTTCACAATTCTTTACAGCCTTCTCTAAGTGGTTTATTGTTCCCAGCAATTGGGTCCTCATTTTACCCACCTCAGAAGGATAGACGGCTGAGTCAACCTTGAGACAGTGAGAATCAAACTGCTAAACTGCAGCCCCCAGTCAGCAGAGGAAGCCTGCAGTGCTGCCTTTTTTTTTTTTTTTTGTAAATTTTATTTGAGTTTTCACAAAAAAAATACAAATAAAACATCTTTTTTGAAAGTAGCGTAATCCCGGGTTACATTTCTTCGTATAGACACAAATTCAATTTCATGCTCATTTTTATGTTCTATTCCATATTTTATTACTGTTTTACATTTTCTGCATAGCTTCTCCCCTCTTTTAATTTTCTCAATTTTATTTTAATTTTCTCATCTCAATTCAAATCATTATATTTATATATTTTTTCTGTCCTGTTTCAATTATCTATTATCTTTTCTCATTAAACAAAGTTTCTCCTGTAGTTACTGACTGGAGTATGATGCCTTTATATCTTTTAAGTTTATCCATTTAACCCTTATTTAGGCTTCAATATATACCCTAAAGTTATAACATTCAATATAATAAATGACTTCCATTCAGATTCTGCTTGGTACATTCTTAAAATACACACTATATTCTTAAAAAAAGAAAAAATTATAAATATATGTAATTAAAACAACACATTCCATTCCAGTTCAATTCTATCATTAATGTTAATATTCATTAAAGTCTTAACATCTTTAACATTACTTTTCAATTAAATATCGTAGTTCTATGGGAACAATTATAAGCTTTCCACAATTAATCCCCCCCCCTTCACTTATATTTTATAAAACATTAACTAATTAAAATGTTCCCATCCCTTCCAAATTCAATTTTCTCATTTATTTTATTTCACTTATTTTATTAACAAACATTTCACTAAATTACACTAACTATTTTATCCCTCATTTTAATCATTCATAGTTTCCAATTTTCTAAAGTTATTTCTATTACTAATATAACAATACAATCTTATATACCTTTACAGAATCCCTTTTTCAGTTAAATTTTCACCCATTATCTCTAAATAGGTCCTGTTTCTCTATATCTTGTTCCGGTCCTTTGTAACTTCTTTTCATTTCCTTCTTCCCTCTCTTCTTCTCTCTCCCCTTTTTACCCCCTTGTCTCTCTACATCTATTTCTCTCTTCTGTATTCCCCTCTTCTGTTGCTTTCCAGTATTATACTTATTTTTCGAATTATTTTTCTTTTCTTTGGTTGTTTTTTTTAAGTCTTAAATTCTCCATTCTCTTTCCCCCCTTTCCTTTTTCTTCCCCACATAGAATTACTTGTTCATTAAAGATGGCTTCTTCTTTGTCCCAGTCTTCTTGTTTTGCAGACGTTTCTTGTTGTTTCTCATAGTTCCAAATCTCCTTTTCTAAGAATTGAAAAACGAAGCCAAAAGAACCCTTCCCTTCTTGTGCATCTTCTTTATACTTTTAAAGTTCCATTTTCAATTCATCCAGAAGTGGTGCCATTGTATAAATTTTTAAACAACCACCCGATTAATTTTAGTCATTCAAATGCAATAACCAAGAATCCAAAGATCACCAAGTAATCCAGATACATGCAAGCTGTTTCTTTTTGCTCTTTTTTTTCACTTTCTCTTCCTGGGGTTCTACTGTTTAGTTACAAAGTTTCAGTTAAAATGTATCTTTTAGAAGTCTTGTTGAAGTTTTACTGTAGATTCTTTTTAATTCCAGGCAGTCTCCTCCCTCTTTCCAGATCCTGCCCTTTTATTCTTTTTCTCTCCCTTCCTGCTTATGAAAAAAAAATTAGTGTCCATAAATCTTTATTACCCTTTGACATTTTGTTTTATTTTCAGCTTAATTGCCTGTTGATGTCAAAGCAGATTTTTTCCGATTTCTTATTTAAGTCTCTTAGTTGTCAGTATAGGAAAGAAAAAAAAAAACCCTAAACCTTTCTCTTTTCACTTTCCTTCGCTGCTTCCGACTCTTCTTTGGGAGCGATGTTATTTTTTTGTAAATTTAAATTCCAGGGTAGCTTAGTTGTTGCTTTTGCAATTTAACCCGGTCAGCCAAAACTTTCAATTCTTATCTTCCTCCTGCACATTCTTTTGCGGTTGAGTTCTTCTTTGAGGTGGCCATTTCTGACCACTGCTGCAACCGCCTTTGGGAAAGGGAGTAATGGCCAGCTGAGGAGGAGAGATGCGGCTCTCCTCAACCCTGCTGGCAGTCTCCCCCCTCTTCACCACCTCTGCAGGGTGGCTTAGCCCTGAAACCAGACGGCTTGGGGTGCTCCAGCGGTGAGCCCAGACCGAAACTGCGCATGATCACAGATTTCTATCTGCCGCTGAAGGAACTCAAACCGGAAGGCTGCCGTACTGCCTTCTAATTATCACACCACCATGGCTCATAAGGAATGTAAAGGAATACAAATAGTTCTTTTTATTAGTCCTTTCAATTGAGAGGCATGATTCAAGATGAACAAACAAGACCCTGGAATTTAACAATTGGCTACCTAAATGTTGTAGCCAATTAAGGTATGGATTCTGATTGTATTTTCCCAAAACTGGAAGAACAATAAGACGCCTACAGAAGAAGAGATGATTATGAAAATATTTGAATGAGCAGAAATGAATAGATTAACACTCAAAATTAAAGAACAGGAAGATACAGAATATTATATGATATGGGATGTATTTTATAAATGGTTGGAAAACAAAGAAATTGAATGAATTTTAAGATAAGAGGTAATTCTATAATGATGAGAAAAAAGGATGGAATTTTTAATATGAATGTAACTTTAATGATATTATAGCATGAAATGTATATCAAATATGAATATGTGCCCAAGATATATGTACCCAGTTAACACACCGTTGAACTGAGAGATGGTCATTTTGTAAAAGAAAATTATTTTTTTTAAGTAATAATAATAAAAAAGGTATGGATTCTGCAATAAGGCCCTATGCTAACTCTAAGCAGTAAAGAGCTCTGGTAAGACAGGAGTGGCATTCTTTGAAAATTGAAAACGAAGCATTTGGCAGGCATCTTACTCATTAGGAAATGAAACTTCATGAAACTAGGGAGGGGGGGAACAGGAGGGTGTCAAAAATTCAGAGCTGAAGACGCAGCCAAGAAAACAGAACACTAAGATAGAAGCAGGAGATCAGGTGGGGACTCCGAGTTTCATGGGCAGCCATAACAATAAGGCTGGCAGGTGGTGCCACTCCAAAACTCAGATGTTTCTACACCATTGCACAGAGGGTGGAAAAGAAGCTGAGAACTAGAGCTTCTAATTCAGAAAGACAACCAGAGTCGGGTAGGCATCACTGAAATTGGGTGGAATTATGCTCTGTGATTGGCACGCTGGAAGGCTCGCACAGAATTCAAGGACTGTGATATGGAAGCACTGAAAGCGTTTGTGTAAGAATGAAGAGAGAAAGAAACAAAAGTGACACTGCTCTCGTTATGGGAGTTTATTATAGGCTGCATGGGCAGGCAGACGATACAGATTAGGCCTTTTCTCCATTAGACAGTCAGCTCTTCAAAGAGGCATGTTAGAGTGATAATGAAGGACTTCAATTATCCTGACATCCGCTGACAATCTAATTCTGCCAAGACTGAGAGGTCAAATGATTTCTTGTCCTCTCTTCCTGCCAACTTCCTTTGCCAGGAGGTGGAAAACAGAATAGGGGATCCGCTGTCTTGGACCTACTCTTCATTAACGGGGCAGAATGGGTTGAAGAAATGACAATGCAAGCATTTGGGGAGGGGGGAAACAATCATGCTATCCTTGAATTTGTGGTCTCCAGGGAGAAGAAACTGTGAAAAGTTAGACCTCCGTACTAGACTTCAGAAGAACAGATTCTGATGAGTCTCAACGAAAAGTGGGTGAAAAAAACCCAACGCTTCAAATCATAGAGGAGAAAAAGACATGGAAATGACGGGGAATCTTACAAAATGAGTTTCTTCTTACAGAAGAAGCAACGTCTGCCATACAAGAAGGAAAATTGGGGGGAATCTAAAGAGGCCAATGTGGATAGAGGCAGAGCTCTCTAAAAGGCTGAAGAGAAACAGGGACACATCTGGAGAATGGAAGGGTCCGTAACCAAAGAATGTTTGATGGTTTCTGGAATCCGTAAGAACTGTAGGAAAGGGTGAGATTCACAAGGGGGTAAATTAATAATTGAGAAGGTTAGGCTCCTTAGCACTTCTTCTACATGTGATAGAAGAAAAGTAGAACCCAAAATGGGACATGTTGGACTACTGGGGGAAGGAAGGAACTGCATTTTATAGTAGATTAGGAGAGTGTGAGAGACAAGTCAGCTAAACAAATTCAAGTTTTCAGGCTAATAATATAGGCAAGTGCTGCCCAGAGTCACTTGTAAGAGATGAGTGACTATAGAAATCAAGTAAATAAAGTATCCACAGCCCCACTCTCTGCTTCTTCTTTCTTTCTTCATGGCATCTCCATGCTGCCTTACAGCATTTTCCTCTTTTCTGCCTATATGCTCTTGGTTTTGTACTGAGTTCCTTCCAGTGGTGGGATTCAAATTTTTTTACTACCGGTTCTGTGGGCGTGGCTTGGTGGGCATGGCATGGCTTGGTGGGCATGGTTTGGTGGGCATGGCAGGGGAAGGATACTACAAAAATACCCTTTCCCTCCCCACCCCACTAACCTGTTTTCCAGCTCCGTTCTCCTGTGCAGGGCAACCAAAGAAGACCCAACCAGTCAGCTGGGACTTGGGAGGCAGAGAAGAGATGGGGGCAGGGCCAGTCAGAGGTGGTATTTGCCAGTTCTCCCAACTACTCAAAACTTCTGCTACTGGTTCTCCAGAACTGGTCAGAACCTGCTGAATACCACCTCTGGTTCCTTCCTTCTCCAACAATTTTGGCACAGATCTTGGTGTTCCAGCCAGGAACTTAACCTGGTTCAGCTAGAACTTCCTGATTATAAGAGTAAATACAGCCAGGAGAACAAGAGAACAGATGAAGAGGTCATCCTTTGGAGGTCTTTAAACAGACTCTAGAGAAGTATCTTTTACAGATTCCCTAGTGCAGGTCTGTCCAACCTAGGCAACTTTAAGACTTGTGGACTTCAACTCCCCAAATTGCCCAGTCAGCCATGTCTTAAAGTTGCCAAGATTGGACATATCTTCCCTATTGCATCCTACACTGAGCATGGATTGAATCAGATGTCCTTCAGTGTTCCTTCCAACTGTATGGTTGGGTGAACTTATTTCTGATAACTCCTGCTATTTCTACAACATAATATACATCAAGTGAAGCAATATCTCTGGGGAAGAGGCAGTAAATGTTCAAAATCCTGGAAATGTGATTTTTCAAACTGCACTAAGGACTTCTAGCTGTGGGGTTTTGTGGGGTGAGACATATTCATATATTTATAGGTTAAAGGTAAAAAAGAGTTATATAACAAGAATGAGTGCATGTGCTGTATAGTAATTAGATAACAAATGGTGGCATTACAAAAGGATTCAGCAAGTATGCTCCGAGCAGAAAAATATGACCAGGGAATTCAAAGAAGTTAGAAAGCCACACATAGTAGATCAAGAGAGCTCTTAAGAGGCTGAAAACAGGGATAAAATAGAATAGACATGCCTGATCAGTAAAGATTAATCTGAGAAGCATGTTAAGCAAAAGTCAGCATCGGTCAATTCTGTATGCGATTGCTGACATTGTTTGCAGCCACTCTAGCCAGATTTTAATCTAATGCATTGCATGTATGTAATTTTTTCTTCTTTTGTTCCTGTCTTGAGATGGGTAGAAATGGGAAACATTTTGGAATGGTGCATCTCCTTTAAGATTTATAGAGTTTACAGTTTGTTGGGATGTGAAGTTTTTACTTATTTATTTGTTTGTTTGTCAAACATGTACAAGATAACAAGTATAAGTATGAACATAAACAAGACAACGGGAATAAATAGAGATAAATGGGGACAGTAAGACAGGGACAGTAGGCACGCTGGTGTGCTTATGCACGCCCCCTTTAAGGAATCGGGTGAGGTCCACAGTAGACAGTTTGAGGTTGAAGCTGTGAAGGGTTGAGGCTGTAACAACAGAATCGGGTAGGGCATTCCAGGCGTTGACCACTCTGTTGCTTGTTCTTAAAACAAAGTCAGCAGAGCGGATGCGTTTCAGATGTTTTGAACCTCATGTCCTGTGATGCCTGGCTAACAGAGTTGAGGGCAAAGAACTGTCATTGATGTGATCCAAAAATGATTTAGTCAATACCAAAATCCTTATTGTATCTTAAAGAAGCAGAGAAAGTTTAACAGAAGGAAACCAATTCAAATTGCAGGAATGCTCTACAGGCTGTTTTAATGGCTCAGTCTTCAATGACTTCATCTCTTCCACAGTGCGATGATCAGAAATAAGCACAACTCTTCACTTTGGACTTTTTGCAACAAACTCAGTCAGTATAATAAAGTTATTTGTTACATATAAATCACTGTATTAAGGACATGCAGGTAGTATTCAACTTACGGCCACAATGGAGCCCAACATTTCTGTTGTTAAGTGGGAGTGCTGTTAAGTGAGGTTTTGCCCCCATTTTATGACCTTTCTTGCCACAGGTGTTATGTGAATCGCTGCAGCTGTAAAGCTGATAACACAGCTGTTCAGTGACTCTGGATTCTCCATTGGCTTTGCTTATCAGAAGGTCACAAAAGGTGATCACGTGACACCAGCAAACCACAGCCATCAGAAATGTGAGTCAGTTGCCAAGTGCCTGAATTTTGATCATGTGACCGTGGGGACACTGCTAAGGTTATAAGTGTCAAGATTGAACCACTTTGCTTCTTTCAAACCCTAATGCTTTCAACATGCCAATGAACTGGGGGCGGGGGATGCAGAAGTGGTATTCAGCAGGTTCTGACCAGTTCTGGAGAACCGGTAGCGGAAATTTTGAGTAATTCGGAGAACCGGCAAATACCACCTCTGACTGGCCCCACCCCCATCTATTCTCAGCAACAGCTGATTGGCTGGGTCTTCTTTTGTTGCCCTGCACAGGAGAACAGAGCTAGAAAGCAGGTTAGTGGGGTGGGGAGGGAGTGGGATTTTTCAGTAACCTTCCCGCAGGAGTGGGGAAGAAATGGGGATTTTGCAGTATCTTTCCCTTGCCCACCAAGCCAAGCCCACCAAGCCACACCCACAGAACTGGAAGTAAAAAAAAATTGAATCCCAACACTGAGGAAATGGAATACCAAGAAGCTATACTGAGATCATGAGAGCATGGAAACCATCAAGGTCACCACTGCAGGTGCTTGAGAAAGAGATAGACTGTTCCCATAACAAAAGGACGTCTCATAATTGGACAATGCGATCACCAAGGGGTGGAGAGAAGGAGAAGCTATTGTTTAACTAGGCAAGCATTTGTGTGGAAAAACCAGATCCGGTTTTGTTTCTTCAGTACCAATAATGGTGTATCCAATAAAGTTTTACCTTTGGGAATTCAAATCTCCCAAGAGTGTTTCCTTGTTTTGGGTTCATCAGCCAGACAGCTGAGAGTAAGTGTGAAAAAGTCATAAGTCACTTTTTTCAGTGTTGTATCAAATGAATAGTTTAGGTCAAGAACTACCTTGTATCATCAGTCTTGTGTAAATGTTACTAACCTACATTGGAGACCCATGTATGTTAATGGTGTGTAGAGGAGTGGTTGCCTGCTGTGGAGTTCAGCTAATAGAGAGGCATAGATGGAGATCAGAAGAGAAAAATCTAGACCAACTCTTTTTTAAAGCAGGCATTTGTGCATTGCCCCGTAGACAGGAGTGGGCTGCGGGGGGGTTGCAGGGGTTCGGGATAGTCCCTAGCTAAGATTCTGTGCAGTTTGGAGAATCCCCAGATCCTAATCCTAGCTGGCCCTGCCCTCCCCTCCCAGGACTCTCCATGTGGCCCATTTTGGATGCAGGTAAGTGCAGGGTGAGCAGGGAGGTTTGGGCAGGGCAAAAAACGGGCATCCTGGAAGTTTGAGAAGGCCGGAAATGGGCCCATTTCTGGTTCCAGGGAGCCTCCAGAGCCCAGGGAGGGTTGAGGTCCCTGCCATGGTTCAGGAGGCTGACTAGGTCACATCAACTAGGGGCACGCCCACCCAGCAACCAGGCACAAAACCCATTGCTAAGAATTGTGAAACCAACCCCTGCCCATAGAATCTTCTCTGTAAAGAAAGTGCCTCCAAACAACTGGGGTACAGATATGTCAGTGGGCGCTTCTGGAATTTTGAGAGCATATGATGAGTTTTCCCGGTGTAATGACTGCTTGAGAGGCCCTCGCATAAGATCACTCCTTGTGACTATAGCCAGTCTCAAAACAGGAATCCACAGAATGCAAACTGAGTACTGAGGACGTTACCTAGTTTGGTAATAAAACATCTGCAAGAAAAGAAGCAAGCTCAGAGTGCACCGAGGACCCCTCACTGGTGAGTTTCTGTTTGTAATTTTTTTCTAAGAGCACACCTCTAAACAAGACGCTCTTATTTTTTGCAGGTGAAACTCCAAAGCATTCTTGGATATAACAATGATTTTACAGAATAACAGAGTTGGAAGGGGTCATCTAGTCCAACCCCCTGCCCAAGCAGGGAGACCCTACACCATTTCTGACAGATGGCTGTCCAGTCTCTTCTTGAAAGCTTCCAGTGTTGAAGCTCCCACAACTTCTGAAGGCAACTTCTGTTCCATTGGTTGACTGAGAACAATGATAATGGTAGAAGTTAGCTTTCCATTTAATTATTTTTATTAAAATGATTTATAAAAATGATTTAATTATTTTTATTAAAAATGAGGGGACATGGTGGCTCAGTAGCTAAGATGCTGAGTTTGTCAATCAGAAAGGTCGACAGTTCAGCAGTTTGAATCCCTAGCACCGCATAATGGGGTGAGCTCCCGTTACTTGTCTCAGCTTCTTCCAACCTAGCAGTTCGAAAGCATGTAAAAATGCAAGTAGAAAAATAGGGACCACTTTGGTGGGAAGGTAACAGCGTTCTGTGCGCCTTCAGCATTTAGTCATGCCGGCCACATGACCATGGAGACGTTTCAGAGTGTTGGCTCTTCGGCTTTGTAACGGAGATGAGCACCGCCCCATAGAGCTGGAAATGACTACCACACATGTGAAAGGGGAACCTTTATCTTTACTTTACCTTATTAAAATAATACTTTTTAAAAATCCACTCAGTGAGAAGCATCATGGGCACTAAATGAGGTCCATGCACATGTTGGTGTCAACAAACAGTCATATTATTACATTTGGGTACCACAGTAAGGACCATAGAAACGCTGTACTGTGTCTTGTAACTTGTTTTAATCTTAGATGAAATCCAGGGTTGTTCCATCATTTACTCTCGAAAATCCTTTTTCCTAAGTGTGCTTCTCTCATGACCCCATTCTCCCTTTCTAATAAGAAATGGCTGGTTTTTAAATTAAGCATTAATATTTTATTTTTCAAATAAGACAAAATGCAAGCTTTTATAAATGGTTCAAAGCAGATCCATGATGTATTGCTATCACTTAGCTTCTGCAAAGAATTTTTCCCAGAAATAAAATGTCAAATCCCATTCTAAAGAAAATTGCTCCCAAGAACGTGGGAAGAAGGAGAATAGCTGCTGTTGCTTAACTCATTAATGTTACAACTCTAATGAAAGTAGTAGCAAAAAGAAAATAACTCATACTTGGTATTTTTATAAAATCAGTGTTGAAAAGGTGTTTCAAAGCAAAAAATACTCAAATACTCAAAACATCTAAAATCTAGAAGTGTGCCTCTTAAGTGTTTCTTCAATCATTCTCAATCATTTAATATATTCTAGATATTTCTTTATTGTTATAAGACAGGGATCTCCAAACTTGGCAACTTTAAGACTTATGGACTTCAACTCCCAGAATTCCTGGCTGGCTGGAGAATTCTGGGAGTTGAAGTCCACAAGTTTTAAAGTTACCATAATTTGGAGAACCATGTTCTAAGGGATCTTCATGTCTACAGGTAGTCCTCAACTTATGACCACAATTGAGCCCAGCATTTCTGTTGCTAAGTGAGACATTTGTTAAATTGAGTATACCCCATTTTATGACTTTTCTTGCCACCGTTGTTAAGTAAATCGTGGCACTTGTTAAGCGAATCTGGCTTCCCCATTGACTTTGCTTGCCAGAAGATTGCATGACCCCAGGACAGTGCAAAAGTCATAAATGTGAATCAGTTGCAAAGCACCTGAATTTTGATCACGGAACCATGGGGATGTAACGGTTGTTAAGTGTGAAAAATGGTCATAAGTCACTTTTTCCATGATGTTGTAACTTTGAACGGTCACTAAAGGAACTGTTGTAAATCAAGGACTACCTGTATTTCTTTCGTTTGTAGTTATATAAAGCACAAAATATGTAAGAAAATATGGTAATCAAAATATTTCTGATGGGCTTTCTTTCATATGCTTATCATTGTTCTGACCAAGGCTTCCTGAGACATCAACGAACACATATAAAATCCAAAACTCTTTTATTTTAATTTAATGGCTGTGAATTATTGTCATTCACAGCCCACAGTGAGTCTTAACCGGTTATAATTAGTCCCAGGGACATCTGCCAAAGTTCTTCGTAAAACGTCTGATAAGAACGCACATTATCTGACTTGAAGTGCTGCCACTGACTAAAGTCCCAATTAGTCTTTCCAAAATCAAACAGAGAACATATTCACCACAGACCTTTCAAAGTCCAAACCAATCAGAGCGAATGATGTTGCTTCCTGCAAAGGTTTCTCTACCTTTGCACCTCCTTTATACCTTAGGGGAGGGGCAATCACCTCCAAGCCTTACTCCCGAGTCGCTCCTTTTGTCTTAGCTGTTGTTGCCTTCTGGCAGCTCTGCACACACGCTCACTGGGAACAGGCTCCCCTTGTTCCTCAGCCTCTCTGCTGCCAGATTCTGGAGGCTCCAGAGTCAGCACATAACTCCCAGATGGTCCTGGCCCTATCTCTGTATCAAACGCAAGATCCTCATCCGAGTCCTCCCCAGACTCCTGGACAGTGTTCCTCCCCACTTCCCCATTCTGCTGCTGTCTGGGAGTAAGGGAATGTGGAAAAGATCTTGGGAGACTGGGCAAAGAGACATTGCCACGGGAATTGTCAGATAAGAGACAGCAGAGCCCACAGCTAGATAGTGGGTTGGGCAAGAGGCTCACATGAGACCCTCCATAGTTTCATGGGCTATAAAAGGGATAAGGTACTTTTAACCTTGTGAATTTTTGTCAATGTAGCTTTAAAATAAAAAATCTGGTTGTGATTTCTGTCTGGTTTATCCTGCGAGGCCAACATCTTGCTCATACCTATGAATCCTTGACTTATGACCACAATTGAGCCCAATCTTTCTGTTGCTAAGTGAGACATCAGTGATGTTCTGTCCTAGACTTCCCCCAAAAGCACTAAGCAGACTCTTTGTCCCAACCAAACACCTTTTATTAAATGAATGTGAATTTCTTGCACTCACATTCAGCCAATGGCCTGGCAAACAGTCTTTCAAGGGTGTAATTAGGAGCACAGACCTTATCTATCTTGGAAAGCTGCCCGGTAAATATTTCCAAACGCAGTGCTGACAAGGAAGGGCTTGGCACAGAGACTCTAGGATGCACAGATCTTCACAATAATGGACCAAAGAACGAATTGTTTCCTGCAAAAGCCCCCTCCCCTTTTTGCTCCTCTTTTAATCCTTATGGGAGGGACCGTTCATCATCCACCTGTGGCCTTACTCCCACATCGACCCTGAGTTTGTAATTGTTCTTTCCTTTTGGCAGCTCTGCGCATGCGCAGGCTGGGAACTGGCTCCATCTGCTCCCCCACCTCACTGCTGTCGAGCCCAAAAGTAGCTGATGACTGCCAGCCTGCCCTGGCCCCATCTCTGCCCCTGATGCAGATCCCTCATGTGAGTCTTCCTCAGCCTCTAGGACTGGCCCATGTTCCTCCCCAACCTCCTCACTGTCAAACTCTGTTGCCAGCTCTCCTAGCCACCAGCGGGCCACAACAAGTAAGGCCCATTTTATGACCTTTCATGCCATAGTTGTTAAGTGAATCACTGCAGTTGAGTTAGTCACATGGTTGTTAAGTTGAATTGGGCTTCCCCATTGACTTTGCTTGTCAAAAGGTCACCAAAGGTGATCACACAGCAACCGTCATAAGTATGAGTCAGTGGCCAAGCATCTGAATGATGATCGCATGACCATGGGGATGCTGCAATGGTTGTAAGTGTGAAAATCAGTGCTAAGTCATTTTTTCCAATGCTGTTGTAACTTCAAACAGTCAGTAATATCCTAGCTACAGGGTAGAATTTGCTTATTCCTCAAAATTTGAGATTCACAAAAACATAATACCTCTCAGCATCAACTTCCTTTTCAGAATGAAGGAAGCTTGGCAGATGACAAGTTGTAAGCTAAATTACAGCAGAACACCATTTTATTTGAGACAGAGAGAAACTGGCATCCATCACGTATCTGGGTTAATTGGTACCATTTTTGTTAACCTATTTTTTCCAAGAACAGTTTTATTTTAGACATCCTTTGGAGGAAAAAAAAAAGAATTTGTAAGATATCTTCTTCCTTCATGGGTAACAAAGTTAATTAATGATTAATTATATAGTGGTTAGGAGAATAAGTACCTAATTTATTTATGAAAATAGCTTTGCTCCCTATGGGAATTGTTGGTGACAATTTCATTCCATAATTTACATGCATACTTAAGATGTAATGGTAATTTAAGCACTTTTGGTTTTTGCTATGGTAGATAGTAAAATGGGGATATGATCACAACCCTTTCAGGATGAAGGATGAGCAATAAATCACTCTTTGGGCATATCATAACAACTTTAAGTTGAAACACTTGGCCTCTTGAGCTTGTTCAAAATTCTTTAGTTCATTTAACCTGTATAAACAGTGACAGCAATTGGTGCTAGCAGTCTAGTGCCTAACGAAACTTAATGCCTTCATCCTTATTTTCGCTATTTATATATTAGGAAAAATTCACCTTGTCATGACCTTTATCTGAGCAAATGGTGCATCAAAGGGTGACAATTTTTGAACCAAGAAACTTCAAACAGGCTAACTTAGAGAATGTATCCAAAATCCAGGTCCCAGGACTCCTAAGAAAATAAAATTTGGGGAAGTTGTGTTTTTTTTCAGTGGTATTGCCAGCTGCTGCAGTCATGTGATCTGCATTTTCAATGTTCTGTGACAGTTTCCCAGCCAGTCTTGCAATCTCTTGCTCCCTACATACTCAACAACAGCCAATTGCCAGGAAAGGAAAGGAGAGGGGAGGGAAGGGGGAAGGGGGATAATGACAGAATGAAAAGTAGGGAGGGAAGGCAGGGAGGAGGAGGGAAAGAAGGGAAGGAGGAAAGGAGGCAGGGAGGGGAGGCAGGGAAGGAAGGAAGGAAGGAAGGAAGGAAGGAAGGAAGGAAGGAAGGAAGGAAGGAAGGAAGGAAGGAAGGAGTGGTGGGATTCAAATTTTTTACTGCCGGTTCTGTGGGCGAGGTGTAGTGGGTATGGTGTGGCTTGGTGGATGTGGCAGGGGAAGGATACTGCAAAATCTCCATTTCCTCCCCACCCCACTAACCTGATTTCCAGCTCCATTCTCCTGTGCAGGGCAACAAAGGAAGACCCAGCCGATCAGCTGGGACTCGGGAGGCAGCGAATAGATGGGGGCAGGGCCAGTCAGAGGTGGTATTTGCCAGTTCTCTGAACTACTCAAAATTTCCACTACTGGTTCTCCAGAACTGGCTAGAACCTGCTGAATACCAACTCTGGAAAGAAGGATGTGTGGGAAGAAGGCAGGAATATTTCTGAAGGCTTCTGCCAGTTTCACAGAAGGAAACTTAATGGGGAGACTGGCAGGAAGTCGGAAGTAGCTTCTGTTCCCCCCCCTCCCCCTTGTGGTCAGTCAGTCTGTTTCTCTGTTTAGAAAAGGAAATGTCTCTGCAAAGATGGTCCAAAAGGGCACAGGCTGCCTAGTGGCTCTCGATAAAGTAAATAGCTGATCAGAGTCCTATTGACAGGAAATGCAAAAGCAAATTAAAACATGCTCATGCAACTTAAGTAACAGTTTCTCACAGGCTAATACACATTTACCCACAGAACCTATTTTGGAAATTGGGTTATAAAGAGAGATCCTGAAGCAAAACACTGGAACATCTTTAAATGCAATGGAAGCAAGAGACAGATTCTGTGATAATGTTGCCTCATGTGAAAACTCCTTAAAGCTGCTTTTCTGTTTTCCTTCTCATGTAATTGCAATTCTTAAGGAAATGTTTCCCTTGCACAGAAGGAAATATAAGATGGCTAACCATCATTTCAACAGTCCCATCATTCTAAATGTTTTCCTGCCCAATATTTTTTACTTTGCTTAGAAGTCATTTTTAATTAGTACATAAGAATACCTGAAAAAAAATCAGATGCACAAATTAAAGACCAATTAGAGTAGTAAAAAAGCAAAATGTAATTACTACTTTATACATTTAACTTCAGTTATTAGCGGTAGCCCTGCCTGCCTGTTATCACGCAGCAATTATGGAAACTCCAAAGGAAAGGTGAAACTTTTATTGATTTGCCCTCTTGAAGAGGATGTTTGCATGGATTTTTTTTAAAATGTAATAAATTCACAAATCAGCTGCCAGAGTAGTACTTGTAGCATCACATTTCAACACACATACATAAAAAACATTGAAGTGTAATAGATACTACTGTACAGTGTTCCTACATCCAATTGAATATAATTGGTGTGAAGAAATTGTTGGCCAGCTTTTTAATGAACTGTTTCAAGAAGAGTGGACCAATATTAGAATAATAGTTTGCCTCATTGATTACCTATGGCAGATCATGTAAAAAACAAATTATATCCAATCCAATAAAATATTGTTATTTCATAAAATCTCAGCATGACTTTAAGAAATATGGCAAATTGAGTTCAGCAAGAGACAGATGATGGAGGAAGAAACATTAGGCCAATTTTAAAAAAATCTGTATATAAAATATTTTGCTGGTAATGAGATCATTCATCTACCTAACTCCTGCTGTTTGAGAATGGCTTACCAAAGCCTTCCTCTATTCCAGCATCCTAAGATTATTTGAATGGGACAAAAGAGATTTAACAATTTTACATGCAACATAAAAGGAATATTAAGAAATATACAATACAAATCATGAGATAAACTCATAGGTTTGTCATCAATATATATTGGAATCATTAAAAATAAGTTTAGGTAAACTATTCATTTCGATGGCTGCCATTCTACCTAGCGAAAATAAATTTAGGTTCAGGGATTTTCCCTCATCTGGAGATATCTGATATTATACTTTTTCCAAGTCAGGATATATATAGCTGTTTCTAATAATTCCCTACTATTTTTTGCACATAACATTTTTACAGTAATATTAAACCCTAATACTAAAAGTAAGAATTGCTTTTCTTCTTTTGTTCAAGTCATATACCACAACATTTGAGGTTTGCCTTTATTAATGTGGGAAAACTCACTTCTAAAGAAAACCAATAACTGGGATTATCCCAAACTAGTTCTTTATTAGGCTACCCAACTCCGTTAAAAAGTGGCTCTGGGCAGCTTACAGGTTATACCATCGTCTTCTATTATACATTATCTTCTATTGTCTATCATATATTGTTGCATTGTGCATAAGTGCACAATACCCCACAAAATAGTTTCTTCCTTTCAACACTTCTTTCATGCTACAAAGTTGGTTTGCTGATGGAAGTATATTGTTCAGCCTGCATCTAAACTCCAGTTTCTTTCGCTGCTGGCTGGGGCATTTGGAGAGTTGAAGTCTACCCATCTTAAAGTTGTTGAGATTGAGAAAGGCCGAACTAAATGCAAGTGAATCATTGCCTCCTTCTGTACTCTTTCTTCTAATGTAGCCTGACATTCAGGTTGTTGTATTTGAATAGAATCTGCTCATTTAACATGCCTTATCCAAGCTGGGACAATAGAGGTTAATGATAGCATTATTAGCTATTAACATAGCACTGGGCATATGTGTTAGTCAGCGTAGGCTCACAGACCAACCATTATGTCCCATAAAAATTCTATCATGCGGTTCAGACATGTCAGTGTGACCTTGGCTACAGAGAGTTCAGAACCAAAAAAAATGAAAGAAAAAAAAATTCTAAAGTTTGCTTTAAGACCGTACTATAATGTAAATCTCATTCCTTTCAACCATATATTCACCCACTGATCCATTTGTATATTATAATCAAACATTTTAGCCCACTTTACCATGCATTCCTATCATACTGGTTCTTCTGCTTCCATGGTGGCGCAGTGGTTAGAGCGCAGTACTGGAAGCTACTTCTGCTGACTACCGATTGCCAGCAGTTTGGCAGTTCAAATCTCACCAGGCTCAAGGTTAACTCGGCCTTCCATGCTTCCGAGGTCAGAAAAATGAGGAGTCAGTTTGTTGGGGGCAATAGGCTGACACTGTAAACCACTTAGGGCTGTGGTTAGCCGGCAGCAGGTGCGGAAGGCTGAGGAGAGCGAGGACTCAGATGAGAGGCCAGGACCGTTAGGGAGTGGACTGCTGCCATCAGAGATTGTGGGGGCAGGCAGCAGTGATGAGAAGGTTTCCAGGAGCCTGTGTCAAGTGCACGTGTGCGCAGGATTGCTCATAGGAAAGAGCAGTTACAACAGCACGGGTGACTCAGGAGTAAGGCTGCAAGGTAATGGCCCCTCCTTCAAGAAGATAAAAGCCAGCTGTGAAACTAACCTTTGCAAAAGGCAAAGACGTTTTGAAACTACAGCCTCGTGGACATTCTAGTAACCTGAGTTTGCAAATTATTTCTTGTCTGTTATTTTTTGGCAAGTCTCGCACAGTTTGGCAAGGCTTGTGCTTATCACAGCTAATTATTTTGTAAAAGCATTACAAGATTTCTATTCTTTTTGAATTGTGTTTGATTTGTCGGAAAAGACCGTGGGTCAGAGAAGGCTGTAAAGCATTGTGAAGTGGTATGTAAGTCTTTAGTGATATTGCTATTGCTATTCTTCTGCTTTGTATTTCAGTAACAAGGTTACCGGTAAGTTGTTCCTTATTTGTGCACGATTCCATTTCAAATTCAGTCTTACAAATGTTCAAACCCAAATTTTAAATCAAATTTACAATTGTAAATCTTTCTCATACAGATAGTCCTTGGTTTACAATCATTCATGTAATTAAGGCAGATTCACATAACAACCAGGTTACTAACTTAACAACTGTAGTGATTCACTTAACTGTGACATGAAAGGTCATAAAATGGGGCAAAACTCACTTAACTGTCTTGTTTAGCAATGGAAATTTTGGGCTCCGTTGTGGTCATAAGCGAAGGACTACATGTAATTGAATGTAAGAAAACCATTGACATGAATACCCTTCTATCATCAACTCTACTCTTATTTTTCCTCTACATCCTCCTTGAATAAAATATTCTAATATATTCCTAATATATCAGAGTAAATTAACCATTTATGTTTAGTAATCATTTCTCTTCTGTAAATGCTTCCTCTGCTGACTGATACTAAAGTATTTTCGGGCACAATTTAATTTTAGATGTCTTCCATATTTTCAGCATGGCACATCTAACAAAATGAATTTTAAAATCTTCTTTAGCCTTCGTTTTATTGCATTATAAATATCTGTGTGCACCTGAATCTTAAGTCATGTTTTTCTAACTGCAAAATCCTTCTGTTCCTTGGCAACATCCATTCTTTCATCCAGACCAAACAGCAGGCTGGAAAGTATAATTTCAAATCAGGTAAGTCCAATCCTCCTGTTATTTTTGCACCTTGTAACATCTTATATTTTAACTATAGTGGTTAAATATAACTTTATTTTTTCCCCTGCCACACACATTTATGTATGCCAGTGTTTAAATGGTACATCAGATCTGAAAACTGGTATTGTCTCAAATAAAAAAAAGAACTTTCTAGACAAGAGATTCACCTTAATCTTTAACAAAACAGAATGACAGAGTTGGAAGAGACCTTGGGGATTTTCTAGTCCATCAAGTAGGAGATCTTATACTATTTCTTTTTAAAAACTTCCAATGATGGACCACCTACAACTTCTGAAGGCAAGCCGATCCACTGGTTCTCACTGTCAGGAAATTTCTCCTTAGTTCTAGATCAACAGATAATAGATAACAGATAATCAGAGTTGGAAGGGATCTTGTAGGTCATCTAGTCCAACCCCCCGCCCAAGCGGGAGACCCTACACCATTTCTGACAAATGGCAGTCCAACCTCTTCTTGAAGGTCTCAAGTGACCTTGAGTTGTCTCTCTCCTTGGCTAGTTTCCAACCATTGCTTCTTGTCTTGCCTTCTGGTTCTATGGAAACTAGGTTGATGCCCCTCTTCTTTGTGCCAGCCCCACAAATATTGGAACACTGCTATGATTTACCTAGAAAACCTAGAACTATGCCTCCTTCGGTCCAATCTAAGTATAGTGTATAAAACCATACATTGCAATGTCCTACCTGTCAATGAATACTTCAGCTTCAACCATAACAATACAAGAGCACACAATAGATACAAACTCAATGTAAACCGCACCAAACTTGATTGCAAGAAATATGACTTCAGCAAGAGAGTGGTCAGTGTCTGGAACACTCTACATGACTCTGTGGTTTCTTCCCCAAACCCCCAAAACTTTAACCTTAGACTTTCTACTATTGACCTCACCCCTTTCCTAAGAGGTCTGTATATGCATAAGCCTACCAATGTGCCTACCGTCCCTGTCCTATTGTTTCTTTTATTTTTATTTTTTATTTTTCTCACATGTATCCATGTATTCATAACTTTGTTTTTATTTATACCTATTATCTTGTAAGCAATTGATAAAAATAAATAAATAAATAATAAATAAATAAATCATGTCACCCCTAGACAGGGGTGGGATTCAAAAGTTCCCACCACTGGGTTCTGTGGGCATGGCTTGGTGGGCATGTCTGCAGGGATGGGATCACATGCCTCACATGACTCATGCGCACCAAATGCGCCCTTTGCGCACAAGTTAAAACTGTAAAAACTAAGCTACTGTGCCTCTTAGCTGTTCAGCACAGCAACCCGCTCTGCCACACCAAACAGCTGAGAGGTTAAAAAGGACCCAGGAGCAGGGGTGAGTAGGTGGGCCCAACTGCAGAGGCTTGGAGCAAACAGGTTCTCTGCCAGCTGATTTTCGACACTACCTGTACGCCAGGGGTGAGATTCTAACAGTTTGCACCTATTTGCTAGAACTGGTTATTAACATTCTAAGCAGTTCGGAGAACCGGTTGTTAGAAGAAATTACTGGCCTAAACCTGTAAAGAAGGCAGGAAGGAAACATTCTGGTGTTGCTTACAGAAACTGCTTCTCCGTTAACCCTTATTACATTCTTGGCAGGACTAGACTTTCAGGAACTTCTCTGGGTTATTTTTCCCTTCCTTTGCTGGTACTTTGCTTATGTGGAGTGACCATTCAAAGTTACAATGGCCCTGAAAAAAGTGACTTATGACCATTTTTCACAGTTACGACTGTTGCCGCATCCCCACAGTCATGAGAGGCCAGGCAAGGAGATGTGTGCCTCTTTGTGAGTGATATTGAGTTGGCCACACCCAGCCAATAACATGACCACCAAGCCACACCCACCACCTAAGCCATGCCCACAGAACCGGTTGTTAAAAATTTGAATCCCATCCCTGCTGTACGCCAGAACTGGGCCTAACTGGTAGAATACCACCACTGCCCCTAGTCCTTCACTAGACCAGACATACCCAATTCCTGCAATCGTTGTTCATATTTTTTAGCCTCCAGCCCCTTAACTGTCTTTGTTGCTCTTCTCTGAAACCTTTCTAAAGTCACAACATATATTGTGGTGACCAAAACTGGATGCAGTATTTCAAGCTTTATAAAGTGGTACTAAATTTTAAGGTAATTTCTATTGAAGTTTTTTTCCATAGAATTAAAAACCTTACAAATTTCAAATTAAAAGCAATAAGGAAGTGAAAAGGAAATGTTTTTTAAAAAGTAACAGAAAGGAAAAATTTCAAAGAAGCTGCTTTTAATCTTCTTGACAGTGCTTATACATACATTTATATTTTACTCTCTCTCTTTCTCTCTATAAGGTTATTCAAGTAGAAATTCGTCCCAGGGAAGAAATCTTCAATATTGTAGTACAATATTGGACTTTGTTTCCTTTGGATAAAACAATACACGACAGTTACAGTCTATGATATTTGCTTTTATTTATAAATATACAAAATGAATGGTGACAAACAGTCAAGTACTTCTACCAAAGACAATCCTATGAGAGCAATACATTTTCATCTCTTTTCTCAGTAACTGCAAAATTCAGCTAGAAATTGTCAGTTCTCTCTTTTCAAACTGGCATGGTGCACAGGTAGACATTTTTATGTGTGAGTGGCCACATTGATCAGGATGATGGAGCAGTTCCCCTAGGAGGCAAGACTACAATCGTTCCTGCTTTCAAAAATAGGAACAAGTATAAATAAGGGGAGGTGTTACAGAAGTTTATAGAAATCATCTATAGCAGGGGTGTCAAACTCAAGATCTGTGAGCCAGATCTGGCCTGCAGGGTGCCTAGATATGGTCCGTGGGGCTGTCCTGGAAACAGCGAAGGACCAACCCATGGCGCCTCTGCCAGACTCCATTTTTGGCTGTGATGGCCTCCAGCAGCCCTCTGCAGCCCCTTGGGGAAGCGGGGCAGGGCTGGGCTGTGGGGTCCTGGTACCCTGGGAGCTTGATGGCCAGGCTAGATGCTTGCCCTCTACACTGCACTGCCATCCAGGGGTCGTGCACGAGAGGGACAGTGAGGCTCCTCTGAAGGACAAGGGTTTGGTGCTCTCCCTGATCTCGCCTTCCTCCACTGGAGATTGTAATAACCCGGGGCGTGGCGCAAAGGCAACACAGTCAGATAATCAGTAGGAGTCCCATTATTAGCTCTAACTTTGCCCCCAATGTCCTGGTTATCTTCTGGGCTGGAGAAAAACTTTCCTAGGAACAGCCTTTGGCTGCAGAGAATCAAGTCCAAAACATGGTCAAGAAAAACTGTAACTATAAGTCCAATCAAGGCAAGATGAGGTAATTAGTCCGACAACGTAAGAGAAGGAATTCCAGACGTTAAGGAAAGGTAGCAAGGAGATGCGTGCCTTGATGTGAGTGATGTTGAGTTGGCCATGCCCAGCCAATAACATGACTACCAAGCCATGTCCACCCAGTCACATGACCACCAAGCCTTGCCCACCGGCTAAGCCACGCCCACAGAACCGGTTGTTAAAAAATTTGAATCCCACCTCTGCGAAGGGGGCATGACAACTATTATTTGCCATTTCTTTAATGTTCATGAAAACCTATGGGAATTTTTATTGTATCTGATCAGGACTGAGGATTTACTGAAGCACTTCTAACAAAATATTAACTCTGAGAATTTCAAGCAATTATTTTCCTGTTTAGCTCAATCCACTTTAAGTAAGTTTAAACTTGACAATACATTTAAACTTTTTAATGAACAAGAAAGGAATAATCTCTAAAAACCATGATTTGGGCTAATAACTTTTCCTTCCCCCACCCTTTTTGCCCAAAATACAACATCTGTTTTTGATCTTTTACTTATCTGGTTGTCCCTAACGAGAGGAAGCATTGTGCATCTCTCTCAGTAATGGTTGACCAATTTGCTCCTACATAAGATAAAGAGATAACGAAGAAAAGCCAACCATAAGGAGTAGGCAGAATGTAAATTGTCAGTAGATGAAAATGTAAATGAGTACTGCGGCCACTGAACCCAAGATGGCCAAGACGAAGAGGGATTCCTTTCTGGGATGCTTTGTTTTTATTTTCAGGGATGTTAACAATGCTATATTTCCCAACTTTTGTTCCTTCCTGTGAGTTCTGCAATATAAAAACTAATCATGTGCTTCCAATTATCCAACATACAGCTTTTTCATTGCTGCTACATGTCTCACTGCCGTGCCTGCTGCTTTGAGTTAATGCTCCTCATCGAAATCCCAGCACAATGCCTAAGAAAACGTTCAACAAAACAGTGTCCAGGGGCAGCCTGCTCAGGCATCTACATAAGGAACCCTCTGAGAATGTCTTAGCCTTGCCCTTCTTCTTCCTTGCTTTGCACTCTCACTTTGACTAGTTGAGCTGATGAGACCGAGAAGGGGAAAGTTAACCAAATACAAAGAAGTAACCAGAGAGAAAAAGGAAGGAATAGAGTCCTGATAATAGCAGCCTGATTTGAAGGCTTTGTCTTGCCTACATTTTCCCTCTCTTATGGCTGTGAGCCGCTACTCACCTTCCTTCCTTGCTTTCTTCCCTCCCTCCCTCCTTCCCTCTCTCCCTTTCCTTCCTTCCTTCCTTCCTTCCTTCAACTTTTGAAACCACCCATCTCC
The DNA here is from genome assembly GCF_049901715.1 of Pseudonaja textilis. Lineage (NCBI taxonomy): Eukaryota > Metazoa > Chordata > Lepidosauria > Squamata > Elapidae > Pseudonaja > Pseudonaja textilis. The sequence goes on from NC_141993.1 coordinate 27,790,793, forward strand.
CTCACAGAGGGACTTTTTGTGTCAGGACTGTCATTCTGCTGCATAACCAGGGGAGAAGGGAAAAGTTAACTAGATGCTTTGGGTGTGAAACTTCAGATCCGGCTTTGCTACTCCTGAACCATTTGGCTTTAGTGAAGAGTATTTTTGTTAACAATGGATTCAAAAGTCATTCTTTTCGAACTGACCAAGTTGAGATGGCTGACACTTTGGGAGGTGTACAAATTTTGCCTCTCAGTCAATCTTGACTCCTGGAAATTACACTGACGAGTCCTTAATTTTTTTCTGGAAATTTTTAGAGGTGATTTGCCATTGCCTTCTCCTAGGGCTTAGAGAGAGGGATAGGCCCAAGATCACCCAGCTGGCTTCATGCCTGAGGCAGAATTAGGACTTATGATTTCCTGACCTATTGCCTTAAATCACTCCAACAAGCTGGCTACCTTAACAATTTAAGTAATCTGAAATGTTGAAGAAGGTTCCCATTGAAGGTCATGGACAACTTTCCATTTATAGTTCAATTGGCTCATGTCATGGCCTCTCAAAGCTCTTCCAAAGCAGAATAGTAAACTCTACAAAATTCCTAAGTTAATCAGTCAATCAGAATAGAGCTGGAATAAATGACTTAGATGAGGGAATGGAAGGGGAACTCATCAAATTTACAGATGACACTGAGCTGGCAGGAACAGCCAGCACCCCAGAAAAAAATACTTAATGTTGAAGAAGAGGAAGAAGAGGAAGAAGAGGAAGAAGAGGAAGAGGAAGAGGAAGGAGAAGGAGAAGGAGAAGGAGAAGGAGGAGAAGAAGAAGAAGAAGAAGAAGAAGAAGAAGAAGAAGAAGAAGAAGAAGAAGAAGAAGAAGAAGAAGAAGAAGAAGAAGAAGAAGAAGAAGAAGAAGAAGAAGAAGAAGAAGAAGAAGAAGAAGGGAAGGGGAAGGGAAGGGGAAGGGGAAGGGGAAGGGAAGGGGAAGGGGAAGGGGAGGGGGGGGAGGGGAGGGGGGGAGGGAGGTAGTAGTTAATGTTGTTCCATTTTAGAAGGGATACTAGTTCTGGTCTCTGCCATGAACTGACAACACACCCTCTGTCATCTTGCTGCCATCTCTGCTTCATTACACTAGAGGATAATAAAGCTGAAAATATGCTGGCTATTAAAGCTGCTCTAAGGATTGCTTAGATAATATATTTCTGACAGGTCTTTCTTTTGCTGACAGCCTTGCTTTGAGAATCTTTAATTATAGATTTGTTAGGCTATTGAAACAAAGGGGGAGGGAGAATCCAAAAGTCATATGGATGCAAATGTATTTAGTCAACTGGATTTTGATCTTCTAAGTATTCTTCATGAAGAAATAGAGTTGAAACTCAAAAAGAAAGAGAAAAGCAGGTCTGTTTAGGCCTTCAAGGTCATGCTCCCAGATCACTGGGAGAACCTACAGATATGCATGTTAGACTATACAGAGCCAAAGTGGTGCTTGCATTGACTCTCCCAAAAAGCAAACAAATAGCAATAGCACTTAGACTTATAGGCTGCTCCACAGTGCTTTTTACAGCTCTCTCTAAGTGGTTTACAGAGTCAGCATATTGTACCCAACAATCTGGGTCCTCATTTTACCCACCTCGGAAGGAGGGAAGGCTGAGTCAACCTACAGCCTGCCAAACTGCTGACAGCCAGCAGTCAGCAGAAGTAGCCTGCAGTACTGCATTCTAACCACTGCGCCACCGCAGCTCTCAACTATGGGTTCCCCATTTTTGGAAATATGAATGATTGGAAGACCCAACTTAAAAGTGTATAGCGATGCATAAATGTGCAGTGGTATTTCAAAAACCATGCACTAACCTTTAGCAAATATATACACCATAAAAAATGTTTTATCTCCCTTGGACTCTTTTTCAATGCATCACTAACTTCCTATCCATCTGCATGTACGGCAGAAGCTCAACCCACTTCACACCTTCCAGGAAAGTCTGGCAGATGGGCGCCAGGTGTAACTGTCAGATGTTGAAAATGCCATCGATTACGGTGAAACACCCATTTGAGCCGAAAATGATGATGTAGGAATTCCAGCAGAGAAAAGGTTAATTCATTTTTCATGGCATCTCCGCTCCTGTGGTTATATTGTTGGCTCACCAATATTTGTCTTTATTGAATGCCACTTCTAGGAGACACATGATCAATGCATACACCTCGGCGCATTCCTTTTGTCTTCACAGCTCTTTCAGATTTCCCCTTCTGAGATGCCGAAAGGCAGTGAAATTTATTCATTAGCCAGCATACTGCAAATAATCTGTGGCCTCTGGATGACAGGGATGTGTGAAATTATTTTTGAAAGGCTCCTTCTTCCTAAGAGACCATGGTTGCAGTTTTTCTTCAAAAGCCAGCATTTCCAAACATTTTGTTTCCCTCCATTTTCAACCCCCAAAGATTCAAGTATATGCTTTGCTTTTAAGTAACTCTTGGCATTGGTTTGATTTTTCCTTCCCACCCACCCCTAATCACAGCAGGTTGCTAACTAAAGAACAATTGCCCCAAGCTAGCTGCTTCCTCTGTGATATATGTGTCAATAGTTTAAGAGAGGTTTAACTGCCCACTGCTGCCCCAGCCTCAATTCCTCTACCTTTTCTCCCAGCCATATTGTAAATACCATTTTTCTTACAGTGCAGTTCTAAGCAGGGTTGCAGAGTCAAATATTGAAAGTGTGAGCTAAGCTAGTATGTCTTTTAAGACATACTCCTAATGAAATGCTTCAAGCTACTGTTGGAAGTCGGAGCTCAGTATAATGATAGAAACACACACCATGATGGAGGCAAACTTCAAGAGATAAAATGACTTCTACCAAGAGCATAAAATAATAGAGTTGGAAGGGACCTCAAAGGTCTTCTATTCCAACCCCCTGCTTAAGCAGGAGACCCTATACAGCACCATTTCAGACAAATAGTTGTCCAGTCTCTTTCTGAAAGCCTCCAGTGATGGAGCACCCACAACTTCCAAAGGCAAGCTATTCTACTGGTTAATTGTCCTTGCTGTCAGGAAATGTCTCCTTATTTCTAGGTTGCTTCTCTCTTTGGTTAGTTTCCAACCATTTTTTATTTTCTTGTCTTGCTTTTTGGTGCTTTGGAAAATAGTTTGACCTCTTCATCTTTGTAGGAGCCACTCAAATATTGGAACAGGGCTATCATCTCTCCCCTAATCCTTCTTTTTATATAGAATAGAATAGAATAGAATAGAATGGAATGGAATGGAAGGGAAGGGAAGGGAAGGGAAGGGAAGAGAAGAGAAGAGAAGAGAAGAGAAGAGAAGAGAAGAGAAGAGAAGAGAAGAGAAGAGAAGAGAAGAGAAGAGAAGAGAAGAGAAGAGAATTCTTTATTGGCCAAGTGTGATTGGACACACAAGGAATTTGTCTTAGTGTAAATACTCTCAGGAAAGATACATTCATCAGGAGTCGAGAATCATAAGGTACGACACTTAATGATAGTCATAGGGTACAATAAGCAATCAATCATACTAGGAAACAGTCAATATAAATCATAAGTATACCAGTGACAAAGTTACAGTCATACAGTCACAAGTGGGAGGGTGATAAGGAGTGATGACAAGATTAACAGTAATAGTAGTGCAGACTTTGTAATAGTTTAATATTTATTAGAATAGACATACCGAGTTCCTTTAACCATTCTTTGTATGTTTTAGCTTCTAGCCCCTAATCATTTTAATTGCTTTTCTCTGCACTCTTTCCAGAGTTTCAACATCTATATTGTAGTGACTAGAACTGAATGCAGTTCTCCAAGTGTGTTCTTACTAAGGCTTTGTAAAGCAGAACTAGAACTTCCTATGACCTTGATTCTATCCCTCTATTAAGGCAGTCTAGGATTGCATTGGCTTTTTTGACTGCTGCCACACACTGGTGGCTCACATTTAAGTGATTGTCCACTAGGACTCCAAAATCCCTCTTACAGTTACTGTAAGGTGTCACCTAGTCAATACCTATACAGTTGTTGTTGTTTTTTCTTACAGCAGATTCTCTGTGCAAATTTGCCCAATTTAATATCTACTTTGACTCAGCTTCATCTTCCCTTCAATTTTTGGCCAATAAAGCACCAAGTTATATGCTTTGAGAAAAGAGCCAATCCAAATCATTTAATTCTGCTATGTACCAAGTAAGGGGTAAGTTATCTACCACTTCTCACTCACACTGGTTAGAATGGGATAGTGTCTTGTCCACTTGCTTCTTTCTTTCGGTTTTTAAGTTTTCTCTTGCTTCTAACAAGGTACAAAGATTCCATTAATTTTCCACTTCCTAGCCTTGCCTCTACTTTCTCACAGCTACAAACCTGGGCTGGATTCTATGGAGTTATGGCTCTGGGCCCCCGATTTCCTACTTTAACCTGAACTAGTACTGCCAGGACTGCGTATAACTATAAAACATCAAAATTGTGTAGAGTAAGGAACAATCTCTAACTGTTGTTTATTATATCAGCACATCTTGCAGCAAAACGAACTTCTATCACTTCAACTATGAAATTTGTTGTTTTGTTTTTAATGTAAGTCTTTCTTTATGTGTCTTAAAAGGTTGCAATTGTTTCCGTTCTTCAGATAAGTGTGGAGGTTTCCCACTTCAACCCCTGACATATGCCAAAATAAACACAATTTCATTCACCAAATTGCATGCTTAGTATAGAGACTTTTAGAAGTGCGTTTTGAAACTCCTGGATTCCTGCTAACTTTTTAAAAAGTGTTCAGGCTGAATAGGATGCTACTTTCCCCTCCTGGTATCTTCTTGATATTCATACCAGATGATAACCATCAGAGGCTACACCTTGGTGGAGGGAAAGTTGTGTTTCCATCTCTTTGATGCACTCCATAGGCATCTGTTGGCCCTTATGAGAAAGAAAATGCCAGACTAAAATAGATATTGGTTTAAATCAGCAGGGTTGTTTTATATTCGGCTCAACAAAGTATGAATTGTTTTCTGTTCATTTTTTTCAAGTTTTGTTTAGTTTTGAAGGGACTTCACAAAATCAACACGGACTTGATTCTATTTCATTTTTAGTATGTTCGAATATATTTGACTGTACATATACAGGTACATCATATACGTAAGATTCAGTTGAATAGTTTCCTGATTTGAGGATACTCTCCCTGGGTCATGAAACTGAAATATGATCTTCTTTTAAGACAGATAGGAAGGCTATTCTACTCATATCTTCTTCTGCAGTCCCTGCAAAGCTCAAGAAGTCTGACCCAGGTCTTTTAATCCCTCTGAATTGTTCTTTAAATGCCTCTTGCCTCTTCTCTCCTTGAGGATTAAATGAGAGTTATTTTCAAAATCAGTCAGGGAGAATCATTAATTGAGAAAGCAGAAAGATTAGAGTCGCCCAAATTTTTTGTTTTCTCTCACAGAAGATCCCAATATGCTGAAAAACCAGCAAGCAACTTTGAGCAGACAGATAATTTGGAAACTAAATTGATAAGTCCATTTTACAGAACATTGATCGAATGATTCTGTGCTACTAGCACTAGGTTACAGTCTACATTCTCTGTACTAATGAAGAAGGGCAAGATGAAATTAAGGAGCTATGATGATGCTATGGTTAGGATGCAGTGTTGCAGGCTAACTCACTGCTCACTGCCAGCAGTTTGATCCTGACCGGCTCAAGGTTGACTCAGCCTTCTATCCTTCTGAGGTCAGTAAAATGAAGACCCAGATAGTTAGGGGCAATATGCTGACTCTGTAAACCAATTAGAGAGGGCTGCAAAGCACTAGGAAGCAGTATATAAGTCTAAGCGCCAATGCTATTTGGACCAGCTATTCCTATTACATGTCTCCTGGATTGAAGACAAGGCCCTCCACAGTAACTCATGCTCCTATCATCACCCATATAGCTCATTATTCTATATGAAGGTGCCAACTGAAGGTCACTCCAAAACTGCAATTGAAACAAAATATAGGTGTTGCTTAATCACATATGTCATAGTTGGTGCATGGTGTATCAATAAGTTTTTAATGCAATTCAAAGAACTGGCATTGACCTGGAAAGCTCCGTATGACTTGGTACTGAGGTCCTTACTGGACCACTTCAGCAGTGGCTGCTGTCAGGCCCAAACCCGAAGATGACAAGTTGGAATACAAGCAAGCCAGATCGTTTATTTGCTAATACCTAATGCAGAGAATCTTGCTAATTAAAGCTATAACCTGCCTAACCTACAGTTTCCTATCTTATCAAGTAGTAGGTTCTGGACTGCCTACTAACCTACTAGATTTATCCCGAGAGATTCCAGTTTGTGGCTACCCTGAGTCTCTTCCACATGTATACACACCCATCCAGCTCAGGACTGTGCAGTCTCTTGATCTAGGCTTCTCTCTGGGAAAGCTACACACACACACACACACACACACACACACACAGAGAGAGAGAGAGAGAGAGAGGAGAGAGAGAGAGAGAGAGAGAGAGAGCGCTTCTCCAGGTGCACATTCCATCACATTCACCCAATTCATTTCACGACATCTTTTAATAACCCCCTTACAAGAGGGGAGATGAAAGATTCAGATTGATGAACAAATCTAATAGTGCAATGATGTAGAACACTCGCTCCCTCTGCTCAGATTGGCGCACTCATTCGTGGCCTTCGGTGAACCTGCTAAAGACAGAGTCGACCTTTGGGAGAACAAAGAGTTACCATCACCCTTGCCGCTTTGTGAGTGTTTGTGTTTCTATTGGTTTTTATGTTTACATGTTGTTTTTATGTTCTTAAAGCAGTGGGAGTCATTTTTGGCTGAATCCGGTAGTGCACAAACACAAGGAATGAATCAATCAATCAATGTTGTATGTGAGTTACCCTGCAGCTTCTTCAAAGAAGGTTAGCAGTGGCTTCTTAATTGAAATGTTATGCTGCACTCGGCTTTAATCAGAAGGCGGTTGGAGCAATTGTTGCCACACTCTGAATGGCTTTCCCTCAAAATTCTCAGGGCATCTGATCTGAGAAGGAACCTTGTTTTCTTCCATGATACACAATAGGCATCTTAGGCAAGAGAGATAGGCAGACTTCTAATGAGTCACCATCTCTACTTGTCTAGAAACAGGTTTGACAAATGCAACAGTTTTCAGCTCAGGAAAATTGGCAGACAATACAGGTGTGCAGAATCCAGAACATTATTATTATTTTGGTGCACTAGACTGGTGGGGGATGGAGGGAAGTATCTTGAGGACCGTGTGAGAAATTTATTCCACAATTTTTATTTATTATTTATTAGATTATTTTTATTAGATTTTTATGTGGCCTTTTATTAATTTATAAGTAAGTCAAGGCAGCAAACATACGTAATACTCCTTCCTCCTATTTTCCCCCAACAACAACCCTGTGAAATGCAGAGTGAGAACAACTGGCCCACAGGCACACAGCTGCTTTCATGCCTAAGATGAGACTAGAACTCACAGCTTCCTGGTTTCTAGGCCAGCACCTTAACTTCCCTTTAATTAAACAGAAAGGAAATTGGTTTGGATTCTTCCCTCTCTCCCTCTGTGTGTGTGTGTGTGTGTGTGTGTGTGTGTGTGTGTGTGTTTCTCTCTCTGTCTGTCTCCTTCTCTCTCCCTCACCCGCTCTGCCTCTCTCTCTCTCTCTCTCTCTCTCTCTCGCACATACACAAACCACAGCTCATGAATGGGTGTGGTTTTCTTGTACTTATTTTACAGTTACCAAGATATATCTCTGTGAGCATCCTGTTTTTGCTGCTTCTTTTTTAAAGCATCTTCTCAGACATTTTGATCTCTCTCTCAGGCTTCAATTAAATTCCAAGAAAAGATATCACACACAACTTTTTTTTAAAAAAAATCAGGAAGTTGTAGGGCAATGGGAAAGGGATTTCTGGTGGGGGGGAGGAACGCAGCTGTTACATCACCTCGTAGCAAGAAAGTAAGTTCGGAAACACCCACCAACAGAAGCTCTAGCGGAATTCTAAGTTTCTGAGTTTGAGACAGAAATACAGAAGCCTTTGCCATAGGCAAAGAGGAATGGAGATTTGATTTGTCAATTGCTTACAAGATAATAGGTATAAGTATAAACATAGTTATGAATACATGAAATGGATATATATAAGAAAAAAAAAAGAAACAATAGGACAGGGACGGTAGGCACGTTGGTGCGCTTATGCACGCCCCCTACATTTGCCTACAGACCTCTTAGGAAAAGGGTGAGGTCAACAGTAGACAGTCGGAGGTTAAACTTTTTGGGGTTTGGGGAAGAAACCACAGAGTCAGGTAGAGTATTCCAGAGTATCATTCCAGAGATGATAAACAGGTAGCACTGGTATTTCTACGCATGGCTTAGATCTGCTCAGAACCTCTGAGATCTATGGCTTTCTATGAAGGAATGCAGACCTGGCCTTGGGAATGAATCACTAAGAAAAGATTACTCAGCCAAGAGAAAGAGAAACTCAAGGGAGCCCTGCCTTGATTTTGTTTGGTATAAGAGCGGGGTTAGAGAGAAACTCCAGGAGGTTCTCCCAAGGTTCTTCATTATTGCTCTAGGACAGAAGAACAAAATCCTCCCAATAATTATTCACCATCAAAGCAGACCTTTGCTTCACATGAGGATGCATTGTTTTATGTTTTGCCGCTAGTCCGCTGACGTTTATGCTAAGCATGGTGTCAAATGTTCCTGTGTGATCATATTGTCCCTAGTGCTCTGGATGATGGATGATGGCTCTCCTCTGCAATGTTTGTATCTTCCTTTGACTCCTTGTTCCCTTGACTTAATTGGTTAAGTCAATTAAGCTTCTGAGGCTCCTACTTTGAGCAAAAAAAGCCCTGCTAGAAGGAGGGGAAAAAAAGAAAGAATCGATGTTCTGTGTCTTCGGATCCATTGCGCTGTTTATACTGCCTCAGTTAATAAATGATGGCAAATTCCTTTAGGCATGATCAAACTGCGGATTTGTGTATCTGATCAAATATTTATTAGCTGCAATCCATCCCTCACAAAGACTCTACACTAGGCCAGCTGGCTGGGGAATTCTGGGAGTTGAAGTCCACACATCTTAAAATTACAGAGGTTGAAAAAAATCTGCTCTAAACCTTATTCCACAGCACAGCGATGGCCTCAGGGGTTCATACTCCCCCAGGCACCAGAAAGGTGAACATACGAATATCAAGATTTTTTTTTTTAATATCACAGACAGGGTGAGTCTTTATTTTTATTTTACAATAGTGAACAGAATATTGTATATTCCTTTCCCCTCTTAAGGAAGCTACCATGCTATTTAATTATCTTTTCCATCTCATTTGCCTGACCTATATAAAGCATGGTTTGACAGGTCTTTCATGCTCAGCATTTCAAGCTTCTCTAACGTTCTGCCTTCTATTTCCATTTATTTACTTATTGCATATTTGTTTATTTGTTTTGTTTGCTTCAGTAAATATATAGACTCCATCCCAATGGCTCCAGGTATCTTACAAAAATATAATAATGTGATAGCAATCAAAGGGATGGAAGGAGAGAGAGAAAGAAAGGGAGGGAGGGAGAAGGAGAGAGAGAGAGAACTGGCATTGTGTACAAAAACATCTGCACAGTGTATGGACTAGTCCAGTGGTGGGATTCAAATATTTTTACTATGGGTTCTGTGGGCGATACTGGAAAATCTCCAGTCAGAGGTGGTATTTGCTGGTTCTCCGAACTACTCAAAATCTCCGCTACCGGTTCTCCAGAACTGGTCAGAACCTGCTAAATACCACCCCTGAACTAGTCCCCCCAAGCCCAGATGGGAAATCGCACAGAAGGTCATGGAGAATGAGAGGGCTAAGATCCTGTGGGACTTTCAGATCTAGATGGACAGACAGGTACTAGCCAATCAATCAGACACTGTCGTGGTAAATAATAGCAATAGCACTTAGACTTATATTCTGCTTCATAGTGCTTTAGAGCCTTCTCTAAGTGGTTTATAGAGTCAGCATATTGCCCCCAACAATCTGGGTCCTCATTTTACTGACCTCGGAAGGATGGAAGGCTGAGTCAACCTTGAGCTGGTGAGAATCGAACTGCAGAATTGCTGGCAGCCAGCAGTCAGTAGAGTCAGCCTGCAATACTGCATTCCAACCACTGCACCACCACGGCTCTTTAGACATGCAGACATGGACCAGAAGACAATGGTAGTACTAGATGTAGTGGTGCCAAGTGACAGCAACATCAGGAAGAAGGAATATGAAAGGAACTGGAGAAATACCAGGGCCTGAAGAAGAAACAAGAGAGGCCAAAGTGGTAGTAGTTGTAACATTTAGGGCTGTGATTCCTAAGTGGGAAAAGTGGCTTCAACAAATCCTAGGAGCAACATCAGAGGTCACCCAGAGGTCACCACCCAGAGGTCTCTATCCAGAAGCATACAGTGCTAGGAACAGTAAGATACTCTGAAGAACCCTCAAACTGGTAGAGGATTTGAGGTCAAGGAAGACTCATAACATAGTCCGAAAGGTGTTTCTTCAAGAGGCAACAGGACTTTCTGTTTTTTTTCTTTGAAGACACCTTGCTTTTCATCCAAGAAGTTTCTTCAGCTCTGACCGGATGGTGGGGAATATATTAATAAATCCCTCCATTTCCCACCATCCAGTCCAGGGGTGGGATTCAAAATTTTTAACAACTGGTTCTGTGGGCATGGCTTAGGTGGCAGACATGGCTTGGTGATCATGTGACTGGGTGGACATGGCTTGGTAGTCACGTTATTGGCTGGGTGTGGCCAACTCAATATCACTCACATCGAGGCACGCATTTCCTCGCCTGGCCTCTGATGACTATTGGGATGCTGCAACAGTCGTAAGTGTGAAAAATGGTCATATCACTTTTTTCAGTGCCATTGTAACTTTAAATGGTCACCCCACACAAGCAAAGTACCAGCAAAGAAGGGGAAAAAACACTCCAGAGAAGTTCCTGAGACAGGAAGTCTAGTCCTGCCAAGAATGTAATAAGGGTTAACAGAGAAGCAGTTTCTGTAAGCAACACCAGAATGTTTCCTTCCTGCCTTCCTTACAGGATTAGGCCAGTAATTTCTTCCAACAACCAGTTCTCCGAACTGCTTAGAATGTTATCAACCGGTTCTAACGAATAGATGCGAATTGGTAGAATCCCACTCCTGATCCAATCCTGAAGGACCTTGGATGAGAAGTGAGACATCTTCAAAGAAAAGAAAAAACAGAAAGTCCAGTTGCCCCTTGAAAAAGCACCTTTAGAACAACCATGACCTGGATCAAGGGTCTCCAACCTTGGCAACTTTAAGACTTGTGGACTTTGCTGGCTGAGGAACTCTGGGAGTTGAAGTCCACAAGTCTTAAAGTTGCTAAGATTGGAGACCCCCTGACCTGGATGACTGGGAATAGACACATATCATAGGGGTGAGAAGCAAATTATATTTAATTAATTATATTTTTAATTAATTACCACCACCTCCCTCCCGTCCCATTTACACTGCAAGAAGAAAAGGTGTCTCTTTAACACCAACAGCAATTTATTCCAAAATGTAGAAGCTGCCATTTAAAAAAAAAAAGCAGAACTGTTCATTTTAAATGTATTTATGATATGAGTCGGAATATGTGCCCCTCATTAAAGCCCAGACACTTTGAAAGCCTGCGTGTCTCATGCTAATCTCTGTTCACAACATCTCACATCTTTTGTATTCTTAGTATCGAAACTTCTCAAATTATGCCAGCAGCAACAGCAAGCTCTAGGGCTCCAGTGCATGAACTTCTGAATATACCCCTGAGAATTGAATCCTCTGTAGGCTAAAATATAGACCATATAAATTAGCTGGTAAGTTGTCCTATTGGGACAGCCAGTTTTCTTACTCTCTCTCTCTCTCTCTCTCTCTCTCTGTGTGTGTGTGTGTGTGATTTCCTGAGTCTTTTTTTCAGGAAAAAGGGGAACATTAAAGATGAAAACAGAACAGTGGCAGCTTTTTTATCACCTGGTTACCTAGTACAACCACAAGGACTGGTGCTGAATGAAGTTGCATTGTTGTTTCCGAAGCTCTCCTAAATCCCACAGGGAGCTATATTAACATCATCCTGCAGAAGGTAGGCAAACAGGCAAGGGCCATACCGTAGCGAGTTTTCAGCATCGAAAAGCAGGCGTTTTGTACAGAAAGCGGCAGGGAATCTCAGAGGACTTGCAGGGAGGCACGCACAATGCTTAGGTGACCCTCTTTGTTTGTTTGCGCGTTTTGATTTATTTAAGCAGAGAGACAAAGCGGAGATCCAAGCTTCAGAATTGGCTGGCAACCATCCCTGGAGTGCAGAAACAAGCAATGTTGCTCTATGTGTGTGTGTCTCTCTCTTCCCTCCATCTATTTTTATATCCATCTACCCATCATCTATCTATCTATCTATCTATCTATCTATCTATCTATCTATCTATCTATCATCTATCTCCATCTCTCTCTCTCCTTCTTTCTCTCTCTCTCTCTCTTTCTCTCTCTGGTATCTATCTATCTATCTATCTATCTATCTATCTATCTATCTATCTATCATCTATCAATCTATCTATCTATCTATCTCTATTTCTTTCTATCCATCCATCCATCTCTACCTACCTACTGTCAGCATTCCAGGGAACATCCATTCCTGTCAATAACTCCAAGACAAGTATAATCTCAAAAGTACTTTTATTAGAATAGCACCTAGCATATCTGTGGAATTCCAAAACTAAAAGTTTCCCGGACTTCCCACAATGTCCCAACCTACAAACCATCCCCTTTTTAATCATCATCACATCACATGAATCAATCCCAAAGTAAGTTCCAATTCTTTCTGTGCCACACTCTTTGACCTTGAACTATCAAAAGAATTCTATTTTATCTACATAAGAGCTACTCAATTTATATCACCCCTCCCACTTTCTCGAGCTATGTGGCAGCGATGAATAAGGATTCCATAGCTGACACCTACCTACCTATCTTTCTCTCTATCTTTCTATCTATCTATCTATATCTATCTATCTATCTATCTATCTATCTATCTATCTATCTATCTATCTATCTATCATCTATGATTTGTTTAACTCTGCATGATTTAACTCTGCACTGATTTGCTTAACAACCATGGCAAAAAGGTCAACAAATTAGGTGTGACTCACTTAACAACTGTCTTGCTTAGCAATATAAATTCTGGTCCAATTGTGGTCATAAGTCAAGGACTACCTGTATGTTTCCATTTTCCACACTCTGGGGGTAGATGGCTTTTCACACTCAGCTTTCAAATAGTGAGCATCTTTCACTTTTGATACTTTAATCTTATAAATGTAATTTAACTATATATCGTAATTCCAAATCAGTGTTGACTCCTGAGCCTAACCTCCTGAGCCTGCAAGTTTTCTTGGCAGGACTTTTAGAAAAGTTTTGTCTTTGCCTTCTTCCGAGAGCTGAGAGAGAGTGACAGTGACCCAAGGTCACCCAGCTGATGTGACCAAAATTACAGGTACTAGGTTTAAGGCACCAGGTTATAAAACCAGGAGACAGTAGGAAAATTATTCAGTGGGAACACATGATAGCCTGCAGGTTAGACTGAATATCTGGTAAGTTCTTGCAAAAGTGCATTAGTCAGGTCAGAATATTTCTTAAATTGGTTTAGAGACAAGTCAACATAGGCAGAGGGTGGGATTAAGCAGAGTAAAACCATGCCTGGAATGCTGCATCCAGTTTTGGTCACCACATTACAAAAAAGATGCTGAGACTTTGGAAAAAGTGCAGAGAAGAGCAACTAAGATAATTAAAGACCTAGAGACCAAAATGTATGAAGAACGGGTGGAGGAATTGGAGAAAAGAAGGAATAGGGATGATATAATAGCAGTATTCCAGGATTTGAGCAGCTGCCACAAAGACAAGGGGGTCAACTTATTTTCCAAAGCACCAGAAGGCAAGACAACAAACAATGGATGAAAACTAAACAGGGAGAGAAGCAACCTGGAATTAAGGATAAACTTTCTAACAGTGACAACAATTAACCAGCGGAACAGCTTGCCTTCAGAAGTTGTGGGTATGTCATCTGGAAGTCTTTTAAGAAGAAACTGGACAGCCATTTGTTTGACATGGTTTAGCATCTTGTGCTTGAGCAGGGGGTTGGACCAGAAGTCCTCCAAGGTCCCTTCCTATAAGGATAAGGATATAATAACCCCAACCCTGAACACATTCAAAACCATAGAAATGGTGGTAGACTTTAGAAGAAACCTTCTTATATTACCACCTCTTACAATACTAGACAACACAGTATCAACAGTAGAGAGCTTCACATTTCTAGGTTCTACTATATTACATGATCTAAAATGGACACTTAACATCAAAAACATCATCCAAAAAGCACAACAAAGAATGTTCTTTCTGCGCCAACTCAGAAAGCTCAAACTGCCCAAGGAACTGATGATCCAGTTCTACAGAGGAATTATTGAGTCTATCATCTGCACCTCTATAACTGTCTGGTTTGGTTCTGCAACCCAACAGGACAGACACAGATTTCAGAGGATAATTAGGACTGCAGAAAAAACAATTACTATCAACCTGGCTTCAGTCGAGGACCTGTATACTGCATGAGTCAAAAAGAGGGCTGTGAAAATATTTACAAACCCCTCACATTCCGGACATAAATTGTTTCAACTCCTTCCCTCAAAACGACGCTATAGAGCACTGCACACCAGAACAACTAGACTAGTTTTTTCCTGAAAGCCATCACTCTGCTAAACAAATAATTCCCTCAACACTGTTCAACTATTTACAAAGTGTACACTACTATTACTGTTAATCTTCTCACCACTCCTTATCACCCATCCCCTCCCACTTGACTGTTTCCTAGTATGATTTGATTGTTGATTGTACCCTATGACTATCATTAAATGTTGTACATTATGATTCTTGATTCTAAATTAATGTACCTTTTCTTTATGTATACTGAGAGTATTTACACCAAGACAAATTCCTTGTGTGTCCAACCACACTTGGACAATAAAGTATTCTATTCTATTCTATTCTATTCTATTCTATTCTATTCTATTCTATTCTATTCTATTCTATTCTATTTTAATAAGCATATGCCCAAAGGCCTGAACGAAGCTGTAGATATTCTTGACAATAACTTAGAACCATAGTCAGTGCACCGAACAGATAAAGAGTACAGAATGTTCAACTAAACCTATGATGGGCTGTTATGTAGAAAAGGTAGAGAGACTCCATAACACAACTGTTTATATGTAGGAAGTTGTGTATCTTTTCTTTTATGTAAACAGAGAGTATTTGCACCAAGACAAATTCCTTGTGTGTCCAATCACACTTGGCCAATAAAGAATTCTATTCCATTCCATCCCATTCCATCCCATCCCATCCCATTCTATTCTATCATTTGGAAAGAACCAGTGTTGGACTATCTTATTGATCAAAGCTAGTCCTCTATCTCTTTAGTCTGTGCATGCTATTCATACAAACAGCTATTATTAAGATAGTAGCTTGCGAAGGCAGAGTTGTTTAGTATGGCAGACAGATTGTTAGCACGGCTTTGATTGCTCCTGCTAGGAGATGTTGGATTGCATTTAATTTCCTTCCTTTTTGTTTAGATATTTATGTATCGTTTTAACAGCTTTTCCTTTTATCGGCTGCTTGGTATAACTCTGGCAGAAAGCCAGCAGCCATAAAAAAAAAAAGCATGCATCTCATCTGCTTACACGTGACTCTCAGAAAACTCTCCAGACCCACTGGCATGACGAAGTGAGAGAGCTATAATTCAGGAAGTCCATTGTTTAAATTACATAGCGGTTGTGGACATAAGCAACCCCTTTAAGGAGAAGCACAAGCCATGTTGATTTCGAGAGGATTAAAGATGACTTCCCCAAAACCTGGGCATTGTTCTGGTTCAATGACAGATAATGACTAAAACAAGGCAACCTCCAATATGCTGTGGTTATTGTCATCCCTTCAAGATAGGTCAGTCAAGAAGCACACCCTGCAACAGTGGTGGGTTTCAAAAATTTTTACTACCAGTTCTGTGGGCATGGCTTGGTGGCCGTAGGTTGGTGGACATGGCAGGGTAAGGATACTGTAAAATCTCCATTCCCACTCCACTCCAGGGGAAGAATACTGCAAAATCCCAAAATCCCTCCCCACCCCACTAACCTGCTTTCCAGCTCCGTTCTCCTGTGCAGGGCAACAAAAGATCCAGCTGATCAGCTGGGACTCAGGAGGCAGAGAATAGATGGGGGGGGGCAGTCAAAGGTGGTATTTGCCAGTTCTCCAAACTACTCAAAATTTCCACTACAGGTTCTCCAGAACTGGGTCAGAACCCACTGAGTATCAACTCTTCATTGAACCAAGCCCAACAAAAATGTCTTCAGAGACTCCATTTAGCTAATCTAATTATAATTTTTAAGGGTTTTGGGGGGACTTCCAGTGGAATACTGTTTTATTGTTGTGGGGTCTATCAACAGAGTCTTGAAAGTTTGTCCGAGATTTGTATAAGTGTCTCTGCCCTTCTTCTTAATATGAGGAGTCCTTGTTTTCCTTCCTGAATGGATACATCACAGTATAGAAGATAACTAATGTGTACCCAGTGCTTTATTGTAGCACATAACGTCTTAACAGGCTGTTGCTCTGGGTTAATTCCACCCTCTAAGACTTTTGCAAGGTGACGTAGCCATGTAAATAAGTCTTAAAAGAAGTAAAATAAAAGCCTTAACATTTGTAAAGCAGCATGCCACCTTTGCCTCCCTCCCAAATCTTTGTTGCGATTAGGTGCAGCCTCAGTGTGGTTGTTCCTTTCCTGGATCCCAAGCTCCGCTCTTTGAGCACTCCAGCTGAGCTTTGAAGAAACTTACCAAGATAGGATTGTAGCTTGTGGTCCTAGTAATTGACTGATTGCCCTCTTTAGCAATAGCAATAGCACTTAGACTTATATATCGCTTTACAGTGCTTTACAGCCCTCTCTCAGCAGTTTACAGAGTCAGCCTATTGACCCCAACAATCTGGGTCCTCATTTTACCGACCTCAGATGGATGCAAGGCTGAGTCAACCTTGAGTCTGGTGAGATTTGAACTGCCAAATTGCAGGCAGCTGGCAGTCAGCAGAAGTTGCATTCTAACCACTGCGCCACCATGGCTCATTTACCTGCTATAATAGTCGTACATTCCCAAATGTCACCTCCTGCTTCCTCAACTGCTTGCATTTTTCTTATTTCCTTACTCTTTGTTAGCATGTAAGCCAGAGGTGGGATGAAGTTGGCCTATTCCTGAAAATGCCCAGGTGCAGCTGAACCAGACAGCTGAAACCCTGGCATGGATACTTTAGGAGTAAACTGTGAGTGAGGGAATGAATGAATGAATGAATGAATGAATGAATGAATTTCAGGTATCTGAGGCTTTAAAATTTTCAGCCCTTTGGGAAAAGGCATGAGCTGAGCCGATCCTTGGGGAAATGGGAGTGGGAAACATTTCTGTCTGGCTGCAGCTTTTTTTCCCCAAAAGCACTTATATTAATCAAAATCAAGTCAGGGTTATATTGTGCTTCTTCCTGGTGTCTCTGAACTCCTCCTTTTAAGGAGCCAGAATCCCATGCTGGAAGGAGGATTCTGGGAGTTGAAGTCCACCCACCTTCCAAGGTGGAGAAACACTGTCTTAAAGGATCTCTCATGCCATTTCCCCCCAAATCAACTTTACAATTGGATTAAAATACTTTGCCTTAATGACAACCTGACTCATGATTTGGTTACAGAAAGCCAAACCACAATATAGCTTAATGTGTCATGAAAAAACAGTTATTGTATCCTGGCCTTTTTTGGCTACTTGCAATGGGAGGATAATTATATTGATCTGTAGCCACTTTAAAGGTATGGGAAAGATAAAGATAGTATATGGATGATGCATTCTAAAAATTAGCATTTTTATTTTATTTTAACGTTTTAGAGCAGGGATATCAAACTTGATTTCATTGAGGGCTGGATCAGCATTGTGGTTGTCCTCCAGGGTCTGGGGGGAGAGGCATGGCTGGGAAAGTTGTGGCTAACTGGGCATGGCCCAGAGGCATGGCCAGCTCAATGTCGCTCATGTGGGAGGCACCTGTGGGGGCCAGGCAGGGTTGGGGAGGGAATCTAGATGTGTCTGGTGGGTGGGGCAGGATCCAAGGCTGGCCACAATCTGACTCAGATGGACACCACCAGTTGCAGATCAGTGCCTGGTCAGCCTGGGCCAGGCTGAGGCCCCATGGACCAGTCTTTCACTGTTCCTCGGGCAACCCTGGGTGCCAGATCTAACCACCTTATTGGCCGGATCTGGCACACGGGTAAGGTGACCAACCGTCCTCCTTTAGGGAGGACAGTCCTCCTTTTGTAAGTTCTGTCCTCCCTCAAAAAGTGTCCTCCTACATATCCTCCTTTCTGATATTTGAAGATTAATCTGTAAATCTCCATATTTGATCAATGCTGAGCCAATCTGTTGTGTGTGATGTGACATATTTGTATTTGACATGACAATTCATCAAGGCTCGGTACAGTGCAGCGAGATGCGATTATGAGACGCATGCGCTCCACACAGGATAATTGTTTTGAGAGAGTGCGCCACACACAAGTGGCTTTGGTTTTTTTTCTTCAATTTATTTGTGTCCTCCTTCTCATTGTAAAATTTGGTCACCTTAACATGGGCCTTGAGTTTGACACCACTGTTTTAGAGTGAACCTGCAAGAAAAAGTTATCTTTTACATTTTGCTCAGAAAGACAATCGATGTTCTATAAGGACTGGCTGTACTCAGCTCTCATTAGATTATTTTTGGGATTCTTCCTTTCAAGTTCTTCTCCTACAGATTCTTTGTATTTTTGCCATCCTGCCAATGGTGTTTTCCCCTGTCTGGATGATGCTGTATTAGTTCCATAACAATTGACACTCATTATCTGAACATCAAGAAATACACACTTTTGCATAATGAGCCATTTTGCATAATGGTATATATGTGTGTGTTGATACATACTAAACCCACATTTATTCTTTTTATGAGTCAATGTGTCAGAAACTTTTGAGTGCTAAATTCAACACAAACATCTTGAACGTGGAAGCACGGAGAAAGAACACTTAATTGATATGCATTTTTATTTTATTGCTCCCTGGTTTCCAAGGTATCAACATACATTGTTATTATTAGGAAGAACTTTTTTTTTCACCAGCATGACTGTGAAAAGCCCAATGCATTTTTATAAGAATTGTTCATTATGCCTCTATTAGAAGCATTTGACCTGTCATGTCTTTTCCGTGGCAAGCATCTGTACTGACAGCAGATGGCAATTGGTAGGATTCAGTGTTATTGCGCCAAGGATCACATTGTTTGAAGTGACATCAGGTTCAGATGATTATGCAGAGGAAAAAAAATAAGTAATTTAATTGTTTATGGGGGCGTCAAGTTTCCTATGGACATTTTAATTCTATGTGCTTTTTATTGAGTTGTGACCTGAAGGAAGTTGCTGTGCTGTATGGCAATATGCAGGCAAAATAGATAAATAGTGTAACTGTTAATCTTCCAATGGTGTTGATGTTTTTATCTGTTTCATCAAATCAAAAGATTAAGGTCAGTTCTGAACTGTACCTTAAGCTGCTCCTGTACATGAGAATGGCCTTGGGAGAAAGGAGGCAGAACCTGTCAATGGTCTGATAAACAAAATTTGAGTTCGAAGGATCAGAAGTGGCAAAATGAAAGCATCCAAAAGGGAGCCTAGTTTTCAAGAGAGTAAAAATGAGGGACAGAGATTAAAAGTGAGGGGGTGGAAGGGTACTTTCATGCTTGCTAGATTGAAATCAGCCTTGCAGTACAATCCAGAGAAGGTCTATCTTCACTCTAAGGCAGGGGTGTCAAACTCGTATCATCACATTGTCTTCATATGATATTTTATTTTATTTTATTTATTTGTCAATTGCTTACAAGATAATAGGTATAAGTAAAAACATAGTTATGAATACATGGATACATATAAGAAAAAAATATATAAAAGAAACAATAGGACAGGGACGGTAGGCACGTTGGTGCGCTTATGCACGCCCCCTACAGGCCTCTTAGGAAAGGGGTGAAGTAAATAGTAGACAGTCTAAGGTTAAAGATTTTGGGGTTTGGGGGAAAAACCACAGAGTCAGGTAGAGTATTCCAGACATTGACCATTCTGTTGCTGAAGTCGTATTTCCTGCAATCAAGTTTGGTGCGATTAACCTTGAGTTTGTATCTATTGTTTGCTCTTGTGTTGTTATGGTTGAAGCTGAAGTATTCATTGACAGGTAAGACATTGCAATGTACAATTTTATATACCATACTTAGATCGGACCGAAGGCAGCATAGTTCTAGGTTTTCTAGGTCTAGAATTTCGAGTCTGATGGCATAAGGTATTCTGCAACGAGTAGAGGAGTGGAGAACTCTTCTTGTCAAATATTTCTGGACTTTCTCAATTGTGTTAATATCAGATACGTAATGTGGGTTCCAGACTGATTAGCTATATTCAAGTATTGGTCTAGCAAATGTTTTGTACGCTCTTGTTATTAGTGTAATATTACCAGAGAAAAAGCTATGTAAGATTAGGTTAACAACTCTTAACGCCTTTTTGGCTATGTAGTTACAGTGGGCTCTTGCACTTAGGTAATTTGAGATGAGTACTCCAAGATCCTTGACAGAGTTTGGATCATCAACAAGGTCTTGACTATTCAACCTGTATTTTATTTTCTTATTTTTTTTTTTTGCCAATATGTAGGACAAAGCATTTATTTGTTGAGATTTGAAGCTGCCATTTGTTTGACCATTCTGATACATAGTCAAGGTCTTTTTGAAGGGTAGCAGTATTGTCTGTGGTATTGAATAGCTTTATATTTTCAGCGAAGAGAACGCAGTTGCTCTTGATATGATCACAGGGGTCATTTATGTAGAGTATGAAGAGTTAGTTCTAGAACACTGCCTTGGGGGACACCATTGTTGACAGGTAAAGGATTTGATAGGATGTTCCCAATTTTGATCATTTGTTGTCTGTTTGACAGGAATGCTTCTATCCAGTTATGCAGGTGCCCAGAGATACCATAAGATTTTAGTTTTAGGAGTAGTTTGTTGTGTACCACTGAATCAAAGGCTTTACAGAAGTCTATGTAGATTGCGTCTATTGCTTTGCCCTGATCGTGTAGTCCATATGTTTTTTCAGTGTAAGAGTTGCAGATTACATGATAGTTTTTTTCCTAAAACCAAATTGTTTATTAGAGAGTAGGTTGTTTGTTTCTAAGTGGGGGATGAAGGATCGGTTAATAATTGATTCCATGACTTTACAGATGACGCAGCATAAAGAGTCTGTAATTTTCAACTAGGCTGGGGTCTCCCAATTTGAAGATGGGGATGACCATGGCTTGTGACCATAGTTTTGGCAAGGAGCTGGTCCTGAAAGATTTTTCAAAGATTATGCTTAGAGGTTCTGCTACGGCTATAGCTTTTTTAAGAAGTAGGCACATAATCCATCCGGTCCAATAGATAGAGATGGTTTTAGGTTGTGTAGTGCTTTTTCAACATTGTCTTCTGTAAAATCGATACGTATTAGATCATTGTAGTTGTCTGTGGTTCGACTAGGAAATACTGGGCATGATCCATTGCTGTTTATAAATACTGAGCCAAAGAATTTGTTAAAGAAGTTGGCTTTAATAGTGTCGTCGTTGCAATCTTTACCATTAGGTCCTTTCAGGGGAGGGATGGACCTTGAGTCTTTTAGTTTGTTGTTTACAAAACTGTAGAAAGCGCAGGTGGAATTGGTGTGTAGAAGGTTTTCTTCTTGTTTAATGTGATAATTGGTGCATTCAGTTTTTATCTGGTGGCATAAATTTTTGTATCGGCTTTTGAAGTTGGCAACGTGACCAGATTTGATTTTATATGGCGACTTTTTTATATGGCGACAGATTTATATGATGACTTTTCCCCCTTCGCTAAAATGGCGGTGGCCATGGCCAGTGCATCTGGTCCATGGGTCACGAGTTTGATGCCCCTTCTCTAAGGTTATAGTAACAGAATCTTGCAAGTCCTTCACTTTTACTTTCCCCAGAACTAGGGAGGGTCCCTTCTGAGATGCTTTCACCACCGTTCTTCCTTCAAACTCAAATTTCATTTATGAGACCAATGTTTATACTGCAGCTCTTCCTTCTGTCTCCAAGGTCATTCCCACATACCATTATAGCTCCTGTCCTGGATTTGTAATGTCTTGATTCTATATTGACCTAAGACGATCCTGTTTGGACTGCCACACTGTGGCAACTGTTTGCAAGACACTGTATCTGGAGTGCTGGCTATCACACCCTCCCACTAGTCGTTCCACTGCTGCTGTGTCCTCCAGTTTTCTATTCTAGGAAATAAATAGCTAATAGCTTTTCTTGCTGGAGCCAGATCTTAGCGAATGTAAATGCCATTATATGTGTATGGATGTGCATTGAGCTACATGCCTGCAAGTGTATATCTGTGTAGACACAAAGTTAAATTTATATATGAAAATAGTGCATTCACACACACATATTTTATATGCACATGTACACACTTGCACACATGCAGTTCAACACACATCCATACACACACACAAAGAAGCACAACAACTAGCTTTTAAGAAAGTACTGGCTTACCTTCTTCTATATCTCTAAACAGCAGCATCAATGAGATAATAGCGACCAAAATCTGCAAGATGAGGGTGTGATGGACTGACTGAATGAGTGTATGGTACATTCAGTGACATTACATGTATTTTATTCATTCATTTATGACATTTATGTAGCTGCCTATTTCACAAAAAATGACTCTGGATTGTGTACAACAATGTTAAAAAACAATAGGTCACAAATAACAACTATTATTATGATTTGTCTCACAGTTAGCCATTTTTAGACTGGATTTGACCTTTTTATCCATCCTTCCCAAGGATCTGGGATAGGCAGATGTACTTTGATGATATTAAAAATATTGTTGCAGGATATAAAAGCTGAGTTTTGAAATTGCCTGGTAGTGATTTTGTCAATGCCAATGGTGTTCAAATGGAGTTCCAGTCATTTGGGAAAGCATTATTGGTACTACCTTTGCTTTTTTGCCACATCATCATCATCATCAATAACAATAACAATAAAAGAAATAAGAGAAAGTTATTCTACAATGTGGATGTCACAACTGAGAAGGGCCACCACCCAGGGCCCAGCACATGTAGCTCCCTAAATGACAGAACCCACAGCATGCTCTCTGTAGTAGATAACAGAATAACAGAATTGGAAGGGACCTTGGAGGTCTTCTAGTCCAACCCCTTGCTCAGGCAAGAGATCCTATACCATTTCAGACATTTCAGGTTGTCCAGGCTCTTCTTTAAAATCTCCAGTGTTGGAGCACCTCCAACTTTTGAAGGCAAGTCGTTCTATTGATTCATTGTTTTCACTGTCAGACATTTTCTCCTTAGTTCTAGGTTGGTTCTCTCCTTGATTGGTTTCCATCCATTGCTTCTTCTCCTGCCTTCAGGTGCTTTGGAGAATAAGTTGACTCCCTCTTCCTGATGACACCTCCTTAGACATTGGAACACTGCTATTATGTCACCCCTAGTCCTTTGCATTAAACTAGAGATGCCCAATTCCTGCTAAGACCTGGGATCTGGAGGACAGCAAGAAGTAATTGGGGAGGTGGTTTTTTTTAAATAAAAGGGGTGAGGTTTTTATTTTAATATTGTGTTTCTCATTTTCCAGATTTTGTATCTTTTTCAGTCTCCCTCTCTGTACATGCACCTTGAATCAATGGTTCTCATGCTTGCTTAAAATTGCAGGTTTGAAACCCTACAGAATATTTTAATACCTATGTTTCCTTCCCCAAGCTCCCTCGTTTTCTACTGGGCTTAAAAATCAAAATAAGTCTACCAGTGCACCGCTTCACCTTTCTGTCAGTCCTTCAAATGAGAAGGAGGAAAACAGCCTTTGGAAAGTAGAGCAGGGAAATTTGCCCAGAAGTGACATTTGCAGTCAGCAATGGCTGGATTTAGAGCAACACCATCCATTCTTGCCTACTAGAAATGCTTGCTGGTCTGTGAATAGCAACATGTGTCAGGGTTCCGACCAATGCCCTTATACAATTATGAGTCTCAAGCCATGTAGCAAGAATAATTCAGCTGTTTATTAGGAGCACCATGTTGACAGTACCTAGGTGAAGCCAACTCTGGCTTTACCCAATCCGCGCCTTGCCTCTGACCCTGTTTTCCCCTCCCCCCCAGAGTGTGTCACCAGTCACATTCCCCAACGAAGCAATTTTGTGGGTCGTAGAAATCACTGCCTCCAGCCATTGTGGGTTTCCTTGGAGATGGCCTTGGCTTCCGCCCGCTAGGCTGTGTCTTGTTTTGACTGAATTCTTGGTACAGCTGTGAGATGCAATTCCCGTCCCCCTGCCTATAGCAACTCGGGAGCAAGTCAGGAAAGTTTTGCCAGTTAACAACACAGATAAGTCCTTAATGTTTAAGGACCTTGTCTGCAGGCTTTTGTTTGCCCTCCTTATCATCCAAGATGAGAAATTAACAATTAGGAATAATTAGGAGTAGGGAATTGCTGCTCATTAGTTCTATAACTGAGGCTGCAATCCTTATAAACATTTACTTGGCAATAAGACTTACCGACCTCAATGGGACCTGCTGCTTCAGAGGGATGGGATAGGGGGATGGAGTTGAAATTGCTGCCCTAATGGCTTCATTCAACATTATGATGCTATGAATAATATACAGGATTCCACTGCGAAAGAAAAGGCCAAGATGATCTCGGAAACCGAATGACAGAGAGAGTACATATGGGATTTGTTCTTTGTTCTGTATCCATTGTTGTTTATGGAAACTTGGCTTTCTGAGATAATATAATACATTATTCAGCAAACTATACTTGTAGCTTTGACAGGGATCCAGCTTCTGGTGTACTTTATTGTTTATCTTCCCTTGGTATTGTAGGGGGAGAACCCGTTGTCAGAATCTCACACTGAAGCACACTTTTTCAGTGAGAAACAGGTGTTTTCAGCACACATGCTCCTTTTGACCACATTCTCAGCAAGAGACTTTTTAGTACATCGATGAAAAGCTGAGGTGAAGAACCAACTTTGTTTTTTTTTTTCATTTAAATTTTTAGTCAAGAGCTGTGGTGGCACAGTGGTTAGAATGCAGTATTGCAGGCTGACTCTGCTCACTGCCAGGAGTTCAATCCTGACCGGCTTAAGATAGACTCAGACTTCTAACCTTCTGAGGTTGGTAAAATGAGGACCCAGATTGTTGGGGGCAATATGCCGACTCTTTAAACTACTTAGAGAGGCCTGTAAAGCACTATGAAGCAGTATGTAAGTCTAAGTGCTATTGATATTGATAACTGCTGGCAACTGGCAACTCCCTACAGTTTTCTTGGAATGATTTTCAGAAGTAGTTTGTCATTGCCTTCTTCCTAGGGCTAAGACAGAGTGACTGGCCCAAGGTCACTCAGCTGGCTTCATCCCTAAGGTGGGACTGGAATTCACATTCCCCCAGTTTCTATCCTGGTGCCTTAATTATTACACCAAATTGGGTCAGATGGCTCATTTGAACATCGCATAGTTATTACATCACATCATTTGGATGTAACTTTAGTTATTTATTTTACTTATTTACAAGCACTAATATGCCACTCGAGTGGCTCTAAGTGGTTTACAGACACTTTTATAATAAGGTTAAAAATCAATCAGAACAACCTAACAATGACTAAATGACAAACACGGAAACCTTGATCCTCAATTAGCATTCAGTACATTGAAAGGAAGAATAAAAAGCCATCCATTCGCAACTTGTGCCCTATTCATCCACAAGGCTCTTTGGAAAAGATGTTTTAATGGCTTTCCTAATTTTGGGAGATATGCTGTTCCAAAGAAGGGAGACCATCACTGAGAAGGCACATCTTCCCTGGACCTCGACAAGAAGGGATATTTTTTATCCTGGTTAATTGGGGGGTCAGAAACAATTGTTTTTATTTGATCTTGCTGTCCCTCTACTTGGGGTTCCAGAGACTGTGGCCTGCAATATTATAACCACAGACACTGAATGTATCACAACAGGATATGCTCAGGTATTTTTCCCAGAGCTTGTACTGGAATCTTGTTTGGCTATTCCCTCCATCTCCTTTGGAAAGGGGAATTTACAGTCTCATTGCAAAGATAACAATCCAAATCAGCCTCTCTTTTGGTGCATCGGGGCTTTTCATGTAGAACTACAGAAAGCTAAGATCTTATCTTACCAATCTTGGCCTCTGTAGAACACAAGAATCATCATGTCTTCTTTTCGATTTTTCCTCTTTGCTATTGAACTCTCTAAAATAATCTTTCCACTTTTGAAATGCTTGGGTTCAAAAATATTAAGACCCTTTCTTACTATTATTAAATGCCTTACTGAAGTCCAAGCAAATTACATCCACAGCATTCCTCTGGTCCACTAATTTTGTCACTTTGTCAAAGAATGCAACAAGATTAGTCTAGCATGATTTGTTTTTGACAAACCCATGTTGGCTTTTGGTTATTACTTTGTTTGCTTCTAGGTGCTTGTTGATTCATTGCTTGATTATCTTTTTCAGACTCTACCCTGGTATTAAGGTCAGGCTGATAGGTCTATAGTTTCCTGGATCTATTTTTTTTCCTTTTTTGAAGACGGGAACTACACCAGCTCTTCAGTGGTGTCTCATCAAGTAGCAAATGGTCTTCTTATATTATGGTATAAATTCTTGTTTTAACTTTTACCAGACTAGATAATGGAAAATATTGCTAGCTATTGTTCTGACCCAACCTGGTTCCAAGGGAGCAAACACAGGACAAAGGCAGCAGCCCCCACCTTTTAAGGTTTCATTCACAAATTCTGTTTCTTCACAGATAAAAGGCTGCTTCCAACTAATTAGCTCTGACAAGAAAGAGCCTTGCCAAGTTGTTCTTCAAGGCTGCCAAAACCCCACAGATAAGAAATAATTTACAAGAGTTTTCAAATACTAACTATAATGTCCACGAGGCTGAGTTTCAGAGCGTCTTTGCCTTCTGCAAAGAACGCTTCTTCAAACCTGGCTTTTATCCTCTTGAGGGAGGGCTGTGCTGCTGCAATTGCTCTCTCCTACAATCAATCCTGCGTGCACGCGCACTTTGCACAGGCTCCTTGGGAACCTCCTCATCACTGCTGCCAGCCCCCACAATCTCTGAAGGCAGCAGTCCATTCCCTAATGGTTCTGGCCCCTCATCTGAGATCCTCGCTCTCCTCTGCCGTCCGCACCTGCTGCAGCTAACCATAACATCTATTAAAAGGCATGGACAGCAGTCAGCTGAAGGTCTTGGAGCACACTCTATACCAGGGGTCTTCAAATTGGCAGCTTTAATTCCTCCTCCAGTCATGTTAGCTCAGGAATTCTGGGAGTTGAAGTCTACAAGTCTTAAACTTGCCAAGTTTGAAGACCCTTGTTCTATACCAACATGTTCTTCTTTAACATTTTATACCAAGGTATTCGTTTCTTGACCCTATATCAGATAATAACATGCCTCTGTCTCCACTGTTCATTTCTTACTACTGTCTGGCTATGAGAACTCAGGTCAATGTGTCTTTTGAATTATTAACTACTATCCTCCACTGAGAATTGCACCTGTGTCTCCCCTAAGGTCAGCTTGCCTTTATCCATACATGCAAATGATGCACAGAGACTACAAAAAAAAGTAAAAGGTTGCCCATAGTTGAGATTCTTAGAATTAATCTATGCATTCACATAATCAAATCTCCTTGTCTTTTTCAGGGGGTTAAATTCTGGATTTCCAGAATAAGACAGACACTTAAAGAAGTACAGTTATACTATACAATAAACAACCTGGCATTGTTGTGAACCCAATTATTGTGATTTGTAAACCACGGAGTCATCCATCATTGTGGCTTATCAATGAAGAATCACAGTAATCTATAAACCTAAAGAATTACCTTCAGTGTGGCTCTAGTTGCATGTTTATCATGCTGCTGTTCTGTTCACCATGGCATATAACTGAAGCCTGAATGGTTCTTCGATATTTCTAAATGAATCATATATTATTTTGGATAAAGTAGGTTGTGCATGTGTGCTGTATCCAGCCACAGCAAATTAACTGTACCCATGCACCATTTCTATCTTCTACATGTCCCTCTTCTCAGCTTTCTCCAAACTTCTCTGGGAATGATGAGGATTCTAATCCAATGTAATCATGTAATCCAGGCCTGTCAAACTCATGGCTTGTGGGCCGGATGCACCCTGCACTGGCCACGCCCACTCCCGGTTTAGCGAAAGGGGGGGAAAGTCACCCTACATCACATGACAACGGTGTGACGATGTGAGTTTGACACCTCTGATGTAACCCAATATATCTGGAGAAGCAACTTGTGATGGAATGTTGCCCAGATTCCCGGGAGGGAGTGGCTGCATTCCAGAGGAGCAAGAGACAGCACAGTTGAGTTTGTGTGAGAGAAAGAGGGTGAAGACTGCTCCTTCCTAATGGTTCCCAGAATGTATGTTTGATGATACAAGTAGTCTGCTTTAGTTTGGCAAGATTTTGGACTAGAAGTATGGAACAATAAAGGAAATTGCTTAGAATAGTCTCAACATGACCTTCTTGATTTATGGAAACATAATGCAAAGTCAAGGGTAGTTGAAGACATTTTTGATGCTAAGATAATCAAAAAGAAGAAAAAAAATCTACACAAGATAAAGGCTGTTACCGATAATATAACCATAAGCTTGCAATAGCAATACAGTACAGAATACAGAATAACAGAGTTGGAAAGGACCTTGAAGGTCTTCTAGTCCAACCTCCTAGTTAAGCAAGAGACCCTATACCAGTCTCTTCTTAAAAACCTCCAGTGACGAAGCACCTACAACTTCTGAAGGCAAGTTGTTCCCCTGGTTAATTGTTCTCTCCTTAGTTCTAGGTTACTTCTCTCCTTTCCGTCCGTTGTTTCTTGTCTTGCCCACTGGTGCTTTGGAGAATAGGCTGACCCCTCCTCTTCTTTGTGGCAGCCCCTCAAATATTGGAACACTCCTTTCATGTCACCCATAGTCCTTCTTTTCTCTAGACTAGCCATACCCAATGCTCATACAAATATATATGAATATGAATATAAAAATGTTAGAATACAGGTGAGCCCGTTGCTTAATCTTGTATTAACTGAGTATTCACAGCTGCTAGGTTATTTTATGTTGTTTCTGTTGCTTTTACATTTGATTGATTTTTTACTCATTGGTTTTATGAGCCATGGTGGCGCAGTAGTTAGAATGCAGTACTGCAGGCTATTTCTACTGCCTGCCAGCTGCCTGCAATTTGGCAGTTCGAATCTCACCAGGCTCAAGGTTGAACTCAGCCTTCCATCCTTCCGGGGCTGGTAAAAGGAGGACCCAGATTGTTGGGGGCAAAATGCTGACTCTGTAAAACCACTTAGAGAGGACTGTAAAGCACCGTGAAGTAGTATATAAGTGCTATTGCTGTATGTTTGTACTCTGTTTTTCACTCGTACCTGGTTTTTACCCATATATAAGAGATATGCGGCCCTAGCAATTTAAATTAATAAAATAAATTTTTATTTTTTTATTTGATTTATCACTTGCTTACAACATAACAGGAATATGTATAAACATGAGTAAGAATACAGGAAATAAGTACAAATAAAGGGGGACTATAGGACAGGGACAGTAGGTACAATCTCGGGAAACTGTTCTTGATAGCCAATTCTGACAAAATAAAGTCCATTGGCTCATGAAAAATCAGAAGTGACCGAATGACTGACCGCAACTTGAAAAAGGCTGTTCTAGAGAAATTTGTGCAGGTTTTGATAATGTCATTGAAAAAGGCATCTCAGCGGTGCAATGCAAACTGCACCCTGTTAAGTTCACGGCACACGTACAAAAGAGTTGAAGGTTACCCCACAACGCTCATTTCGAGCATTGCTGCTCCCTCCTCCCGATGATGTCTTTGCAGTCCAGGTCTATATATTAAATTCCAGTTAAAGGAAGTAGCATATAATTCAGTTAATGCAAGGACCCAAACGCTCAGTCAGTATTCGAGATTGACAGGCAATAGAGGGAGATGAATTAATAGGCAGTCTATCATGGCTTGCCAAGAATGTCCTATAAGCAAGCCTTAAAAGGACGGAGTATCTCTTTCCTGCTTTCAGAGGCACAGTTAGCATCCCCTGAGAGAAATCTAATTGAGTTCTTTCACTGATGAAGACTGCAGAGCAAATAAGGAGTCCTGGAGGAAGTGGCTTGCTGCTTGCTCCCTGCCCTAATAAAGAGGCCATCTCATTCTGCAGAAACTGCCATTTGAATCAGCTAAAATCTTTGTTCAGTGCAGCAGCTTCGTCTTTAGGAGAAGTCATAAATCATAACAGTGAATTTCCCTATTGGAAGAGTTTGCAAGGAGCCTTAATCTGTTAACTTTGCACTTTCATAGATTAGTAAAGAAAAGTCTCCAGTGTTGACGATTCCTTGGCTCAACACAATGTTTGTATTAAGGCTCTTGCCCTGCTCATGTGTGACTTCCAATAATATCTCCAGTAAATCTTCCCTTCCAGCTTTTCTTAATCATCATTCTTTGGTGTCAACATTTTTTCTTTCTTTCTTACCTTCTATCATTCCAATAGTTATTTTAAACCTCAGATACTTTACAAATCAGATTCTGTGATCATTTTCCTGATGGCTTCCTATCCATCTTGTTTTGCCACAACAGATAGCTGATAAGAGGAGAATAATAAAATACAATTTGAATGCTGTAATGATTTAGTTTGTAGCTAAAGATAAAATTAAACATTTCAGGAGATTTAATTGCCCAGAGACTCTGCTTCATGACTGACAAAAATCATGCATGCTAAACCCAATGGCCTTGTTCACCCAGAACATTTAACTAGGATAGTACCGATGCTATTTTTCAAGCAAAATCTGTTTTTAGATTCAAGTCCTCACTTGACCTTGGCTCTAACTAGGTGACTCTGGGACAGCCACACTCTCTTAGCTCAACCTAAGGTTGCTGCAAAAAGAAAAAAACTGGGATTATCCCTGTATAAACTACATTGAACTCTTAGGAAAAAAAGGCAGTATGTAAATATTGTAAGAAATTAATGTGTGTGTGTGTGTGGTTTTAAGTAAGTATCTAT